>NC_139230.1:46422193-47064693 GCF_977018435.1 Lepisma saccharinum | reverse complement strand
ATAGGGGGAAACCGAGTTCCATAATAGTAGTGTTGGAGGCATTATGGGATTTAACACATACAATTTTACACTCACACATGGAATACATGTGCACAACGTCAAACTGGTCAAGTACTTACTATAATAATAATATTCTAACAAAACTCGTCGTCACTTTGTCACTCTCCTTCCATAATCAAAATAGTGTTTCATTAATATAGTTGGCAACACTAGTTACTAGCTAGCCAGTTAAAATACTTGTAGAAAAGAAGCAACGAAAACATTATGATAGATTGCCACATTAACGTCCCTGTCTGGTTTGGTTTGATTTGGTGTTTTAAGTCCACTTTATGCATAGTAAGGCTAATCGGGACTGGACCTACAGTTTAAAGTGGGATCCGAACCACTATGTGCCTCCACCGAGTATCGAACCCGGGACCCCTTGATTACAAGGCAACGATGCTACCACTGTGCCATCGGGGAGGCCCCAACGTCCCTGTCAGATGGTGTGGACTGTGAGCTGGAGCACTATTCAATTGTTTTCAATTATGTTTGCATAAGCGTGTCAAGGAATGGAATGACTATTGGCAACAATGGGGAAAGAGGAGGAGCAGAGTAGAACACGTGATGCTAAGAGGGAGGTAGATGAAATGAAAATTGGGATTTGTGCCACGGCAGAGATTGCTGTGTTGGCCTCTACTGCCAATCTGAAGCAGTTTCTTGTGAAGGCAATGGCAGATTTTCCTCTCCATACAACGTGTAATGCAATTGATAAGTGGCCACAGAAACTTAGAGCATGTGTGCAGGCCAAAGGTGGTAATTTTGACACACAAATTAGTAGTGCTTTGTGTACACAATATATCCAACAATATAGGCAACTTTTTTTTCTAAAGAACTATATTTCGATTGTGGTTGCTGTGTTTTATGTTATAATGTTCAGCACATTTAGCCAACAACAAAGCCCAGGCTCAGAAGAGAAGTAAATGTCAGTTAAAAAATGTGCATAAAATTGTTCATTCCAATAAGAAGATGATGGCCTTTCAGGAGTTGACACACTTATTTCTTACAAGTTGTTACACTAATTTTTTAGGAGTTGGCAATATTGCCTGCTTGCAGTTTTCCTTCTGTGATGCCATTAGTGTTGTGAACTCATTGTTACCAGCTTGGCATCTTTCCAGCAATGGAGAATTTGGAGCAAAACTATTAGAGGAAAGGGGAAAAGGGTTGCTTTTATGACAGAGAAATTCCCCTCTGGGCCAAGAACATCACTTTCCAATGATGATCAAAAAAGGTCTCCCCTGCAAATACTTGTCCATTCAAATACTATAATATAATGAGATAGCCCAAGTTTTGAACCCAGTATATGCTACTGCACCACTGCAATGTGGAAGCAGTTCAATCTCAACAATGCATCTTGAACTGCTGGTGTGATGTGATGGAGTTTGAATGAGGATAAAAGCTGAATGGATTTACCCCATTCAATGTTTGGGAAAATATAATGTAATCTTTCCTGGATCCAGGAGAAATGAAGGACAGAAAATTATGTACTTTGTGCCACATTCCATTCATTTTTCTGCAAAGTTGCCATCCTTCACTTAACATGGCTTAAACAGAAACTAAAATCACACAAATAAATTATCATCTCTTCCTGGAACTCTTCAATATCTGTGATCTTTCTCTTGAACAAATTCAAAACAATATGTAAGTTTGTCCAAGTTCATTACCTCTCTAACGTAAGCTGTGTATAATTGACACTTGAGAAAATACATTAAAGGATTACACCACAAAATTGTAGACAATAACTCCTTAAGTGAGAAAAATAACATTATGCAATGTTTTAAGAATGTATTGTATCAACTCAATGTATTATATTATTGTATTTCATTGTACAGGGTGGTGCATATTGTATCTACCAACTTCCAATGACATGGGAAAGACTGTGAGTGCTTGTAGTAACTTTATATGGTTATGAAATAAAAATATACACTTAGGCATTTAATACATTTAAATCAGTGCACCTTCAAAATAATGTCCTCTAAAAGTCCTCCTTCTGCTTGGATACACTGTTCGAGGTGCTGCGGATAGGCTCTCATGATGCGTGTCTCAACATTTCCTGTGGAATAGCATGTATTTCACGCTGACTGATGGTTCACATCATTTCGGCGTCTCTCCACTGCCTAACCCACTTCAGAATGTCATGTGATCTGAATCAGGTGCATGGCGATCTTCATTGTTCTGCCGCAGTACCCATGCTTTTTTGGATGAAGGCTTCCACCGCCGCAATCCATGTCTGCACCGGCCAACACTCCATGGTATACTAATTGCCTGACTCCCAACTCTCCACAGATGTATGATGTATGCCTCGTCTCGAACACAAGGGCAGTTTGCATGAGGACGTTGCATTGTGTGGTAGTCAAGAATAAGCGCCGCTTACTATGTTTATGCATGTAAATACAAAGCACTTTTTGGATGTGTAGATACATGTGTGTGTGTGTGAATTGTGTGCATAACTGTGTGTGTGTGTGTGTGAATAAGAGAGAGAGAGAGAGAGAGAGAGAGATAGAAAGAGAGGAGTGCTTGTTATAAGCATATGTGTACTCGAGGTCTTCAATTTGTGTAAATCTAGCCCAGGAATGTTCTTTTCGTATCCAAAGTATGTGCGAAAAATATCAGCATAATGTCCAGATTAGGTACAATTTTAGTCAAGAATATATCCTTATCCACAATGAAATAAAAACATCACATGATTTTATGTCCGAAACATGTGCAAAAGTCATCCATGTAATGTCCAAAACACATCCAAGATGATCCGCAGGATGTCCAAAACATGTTCAAAGATGATCCAGAGAATGTCCAAAACATATCCAAAATGTCCAAAACACATCCAAAAATAATCCACACAATGTCCAAAACACGTCGTTCCTGGATGTCCTATGGATATCCTCTGGACGGACATATGAATATCCAGAGGGCTTCCTATGGATGTCTACTGGACATTCCGGGACATCCTATGGATATCCAGAATTTTGGCATGGATATCCAGAGGACGTCCATTAGACGTCTCCTGGATATCCAGAGGACGTCCGTTAGATGTCTCCTGGATATGTTTGTGCTGTATGGGTCTTTGTCTCGACAGCTGCTGGTCTCAGTTTGAGATGGTGTTCCAGGAAGACCACCGTCTGTTGCAATAATTCAGCAAATTCTTTGCTGCTGTAAGTTACAATGGAGTTATTATTGTGAACCCATGCTTATATTACTTGTCCAGCATGCTTGTCGAATATCATAAAACAGATTATGTAGTTATTTTCAATTCACATATTTCGTGTTACTACCATGTAACATGATAATGTGACATTAGAGCATGATGGGGTGGAGCATAACAGGGTACTACTCCATCTTACACCAGTCACTGACTGTTGTGGGGACAAACAAGAATTGGTAATATGAAACCTGACATTTGTTTTACAATTGTGTTTGTTTGTAACGCAATTAATATGAATTTAATAAAACAATAGCAAGATATATTTGAAAGTAAATTATGAAAACACTGAATCTTTTGCTTTCCTTTGTTGCAGATGGTTCACAATTATGAAAGAAAGACCACCAGACAAGATTGTCAGATATGTCAATGCAAGAGGCTGTAGATTGTAGAAGCAGTTATAGAAGGATCTCTGGGCTACTACAAAGCTGCTCGACAATTCGGCATTTCTCAGACGACATGGGAGCACCACATTGCTAAAAAGTGAAATAACCATGATTATGTTGTGAAAAAAGTGTTTGGACCTTATCAGTGTGTTTTTACTAAGGAACAGGAGGCTGAACTGGTTCAATATTTAACAAGAAGGCAAGCCCAGTTATTTGACCTAACAGTGAAAGATATTTGTGAATGTTCATTCCAATTAGCAAGCGAAACAGCATCAAGCATCCGTTTAATAAAGTAGAGAATAAAATTTTGCCTAATTCCTCTAATTAATTAATTAAATATACTAATATAATCATCAGCTGGAAGAGACTGGGTCAAAGTATTTTTGACATGCAATCCTACCTTGTCTGTAAGAAAACAAACCTGAAGCAACAGGAGCAGCAGGAGCAATGGGATTTAATAAGGTAATGTTAGTAATGTTTCAATTAAGTAATATGTAGAGGAAACAGTTAAAGGTACCCTATCTTGCCCTGCACATGGAGCTCTTTTGTAAGAAATCACCAAGAACCAATAAAACAACTGTTTGTGGTAATAAAAATCATATCTGATTTCATTTTGTACTTCAAACATGCGGTCAAACATTAGTCAACTAGCCTTCCCCTGCCTTCCACCAACATTGTAATGTGACACAAATTGACATGTTTGATATCACAGCATGTAAATGCAAGCATGTAATTCATGGATGAAATAAACCTAATCTAACTAATCTATAAATGAATGTTGCAAATTATTTGTTCATATTTTCAGCATGAGATACAAACTGTATAAAGTGTTTACTAAAATTTGATGAAGTCGAAGTAAATGACCCCAGGAGGTTTGAAATGTTTTCTCCTGTGGGGGATTGGGCATCCATTTCAATTTTTTCAAGGCCTTCTAGAATTCTAACTTACAAGAGTAAGGGAGCTAGAATGACATCAAATGCCTGTTCATGACTCAACAATTTCTGTACGATATGCTGATGTTTACAATCAACCATGATTCCACCTTCATAAAGAAAATTTGCTCTTTAAAATACAAACTATTTATTCCTGTAAATACATCTCTGATAATTTACATATCATGTTCACTTTGATTTCTTCACTGTTCTACGTTTTCACTACACATTAAATAGTAGTAACTAAGAGAAATAGAATAACAAATACATGCAATAAAAAGAAGATAAAAATCAACAGTATTTAACCAAATGGCACAATAGAAAACATGCATTACTTGTACTAAACAGGTTTGACTATGGTAACTGGGCTTAAGATATGTTCTATCTCTCTTAGGCTGACATAAAGCTAGTTATACACATTAATACATGAAACTCATAATATGTTAAAAAAATAAAAAATAATAGAAAACTTTAATATAAAACAGGCCCATGGAAATATATGGGAGTCTTCTTAACCTGTAACAGGCATGGCATGGTCTCTTGAACATCTCGCCTAGAACAATGCTCTCATTTTCGTACGTAAAAACACGCACTTCTCTCTTCTTTTCAGTAGCTTCATATTTAGATAAAATGAGTAATAAAAATGGCAATAATGGAACTAGTGGATAAAATTTTAAAATACATCCACAAAGAAGGTCCAAAATACATGAAAGTTTGTGGAAAAGTTCTCTAATATTTCGATAACTCATTGAAATAGTAAATTCATTTTTTGTGGTAGACGGGACCCCCCCGCCCCCTCCCCCATCTTTTGCATTACAATATGGCACCATGCCCATTATGGTTTAAAACTTATGAACTTGCTCTGAGCTTAAAGGTACACATATATAAAATGAGTATTTTGATATTCATAGTGGATTACAGCGAACATGGCATTCTTAGGCCATTCTCTCTCTCCAGAAACAGCTTACTTCTGCAATATAGAAAAGTACAGATATGAGGAATACAAGAATGCAAGATAATATAATCCCATAAATAGGCACTTTGCTACAGATGAAGAGCCAAATTTAGACTGATCTGCAAGTGAAACTACAGATAGGCAACATTTTTGCTTTTTATGAAAATCCTACACTTGGACCCTGATCATACACTACATATTATCTAGATTTGCACATTCTTCTTCACCACAGCAATTTGGAGGCAGTTCAATCTCAGCAATGCAACTTGAATTGCTGGTGTGATGTGAGGGAGTTTGAATGAGGATAAAAGCTGGAATGGATTTACTGCCTTCAATGATAGCGAAAATACTTAGTTTTTGAATGAAACATTTTTTCTCTGTGCTAAAAAAAGCCATAGTCAACCTTAAATTGCATTTGTATTTAGAGGAATTTAGTGATAATCAGAATTAATTTTGGCATTTTTTTTAAAAAAAATCATTTCTTCACATGTATTTGAAAGAACTATTGAAATAATAGCCATCTATATCAATGGTCATATTATATTAACAGAAGTTTGCAAACTGATTTTCAATAAATTTCGTTAATATTTTTCATTCCTTTTTGTTACCATAAATACAGGGTTACTCAAAAAGATAGAGCAGATTTCAAATGTTTATTTCTCACAAACTATAAAAGATAGAAACACGTGCCATACATCAATAGATAGAGGAAGGTTTAAAAGTTTTATAATCCTGCTTATTAGTTCCATTCAATATCTGCAATGGCTTTTTTTTCTTTACAGGTAAAATGTCGATGCCACAGGAGAAGTCGTTCATAAGAAAGAGCAGATTTCAAATGTTTATTTCTCACGAACTATAAAAGATAGAAACATGTGCCATACACCAATGGATAGAGGAAGGTTCAAAGTTTTATTGTTGAAAGTTTTAATGTATGCACTCAACATGAGCACCATGTGTTGCCCGACAAACATCAAAACAGTACTCCATTTCTTGCCACACACGGATTAACTGGTCCCTAGTTATTGAATTGATAGCTACAACAATTCGATGTGTATTGAAGGGAACTAATAGGCAGGATTATAATCAAGGGGTCCCGTGTTCAATACCCGGTGGAGGCACATAGTGGTTCGGATCCCACTTTAAACTATAGGTCCAGTCCCGATTAGCCTTATTGTGCATAAAGTGGACTTAAAACACAAAATCAACCAAATCAAATCATTTTGATCAAGTTTCAATATGTCTACGTACATTTCAACCTTGATTTTATGTTCCCAGATTTTACTTTTTCCTTACATTGCATAGATTTTATCTTGGTCCTCCTGAAAAAGATTTATTCACATTAAACTACATTATATTTCACACATAAACCCTTGGAAGTGTACAATTGAGGTTTCCCTGTACACATAAATCGAAAGTACTCTTGCCATGTTTCCTATTTTCCTTACCTTTCCATCTCGTTCCCTCATTTCAGTTTCACTTTCGTCTCTGAGGCATGTTACAGCATCTTTCAATTGGAGATTTTCCTTGCAGAGTTTCGATATGGACTGGCGCAGGATGCTAAGGAAAAATGATTATTTTAAATACTGTATTACTATGTCTAAAGCAGGGAACTTAATGCTGGTGAGATTTTCTAAAATAGGCTAGCCTTCGTGTATTGGTCAAATCACATATATACTATTTTATGTGTGGACTTGCATCAAACTCTTCAGGGTTGAAAATTTGAAGGGAGAGACATGTGCATGTCTTTTTGAGGGTGTTTGGAAACAGTATGATACCAGCATAGTTTGAGAAAAAATGTAAAGCTGGAATATAAGTTTGGTAAAACATAAGATCAAGATAAAGACACACTTACAGAATATGGCATTTTATCTAGACTTGGGCTATGGATTTTATGCAGCAGGATGTAAATTACAGCATGTAAAAATCACAACAGAATGTTTATGATAATTCTGTATCTTGCATAATTCCCAAGATTTTCTGATTGGGTGAAAGTGTATGTTGGTACACTTCGCACACTCCAGACATCAATGATTAAATGTGGAAGTGATACATCTGATGTGGATATCAGATATCAGTGACAGCCGTTAATTCCTATCACAAAATTCAATTGATTCTTTGACATACTACATGGTCAAGAACAGGCCACCCAAATTATAGCAGGCCAGGGATCTTTGTGTCCTACTTTAGTACTGATAACTTTCTGGTTTTATTTTCAGGCATTATCTTTAGTCTAATTAAATTGTAATATTGCCTGTGTCAAACTGATAAAGTAATTTAACCCTGAACACAAAGATAGTTAGACAGCCTTTGTCAACAAGTATATTTGAAATGTAGCTAGTTTTTTATTTAGTGTAGCAAATGTACACTGAAATATAAATATATTTTTTTAAAAAATATCTCAAACAGTCCTGCAAATATGCAATATCAAACAGCTATGTTCTACTGCATACAGTGGCGTGCCCAGGGAGGGGGGGGGGTTGGTGGGGGTTAACCCCCAATTGGTTTCGTCATTTAAAAAAATTCAAAGCAAAAGTGAAATAAATTTTATTTCATAAATTGTTTGAGTACCAAATCGCCAAAATTGTAAAATGTTTACATTTTGGCAATGAGAAATGTATTTGCTTCTTCAATTACTTTTGATAATATTGGAGTTGAGTGTTAGAAATGCACAGGCACTCATTCATTCCTTAGTCACTGAAAGGGAAGGGGAATTCCCTTCTCAGTATGGTCAAGAAAATAGCCGTAACCCTTGGAATGCGAACTGAAGGAATCCCTCCTCCCTTTTCTTTCACCCACGATGACCCTCTTAGGAGAATGACCCTCCCTTTCCTGTTACGACAGTGCTGCTAACTTCCCTTTTCTTTCTTTTCCCTTCTTATACCATTTATGCCAGCAGAGCAAAGTTCTGTGAGATTTGAATCACTACAATTAGTAGGCAAAGTAAGTCAAAATTTTATATCGCACCTGGATGCATATTTATTTCAAAATATCAATAATAATAATAATAATTGTTGCAGGCAGTAGCGAAGCATGGTTTTACGAAGGAGGCAAGCTTGTTTTGTACAATAGCATGCCGGGAGAAAGGGAGGGATGCATTATATAGCCCAACAGGCCCAGTGAGTTTCATAAACAAAATTAAAACAATTAATATGCCAAAATATTATACGATTTACTCTTGTGCTCTTTACAAATTACATATTGTTTTTCTCAACCAATTTCCAGCCTTCAGTTTATTGAATTTTCTTGTAAAATTTGTGAAAGATCTCACTTGAATTTCTGCATAAATAATTTAGCAGTTGCCAACACTACTGGTTGCTGTCAACACTAGTGAAGTAATTTGAGCTGGACCAAGCTGTTCCACTTCCCGGAGCCACAAACACTCGCCCTGTATCTTTGTCCCAAGTCCTGGTGTTCACTAGGGTTGTAGCGAGTTGCAGTCTGCAAGGTAGCAAGTCGAAGTGGTCGTGTTGTGTGTTACGTTTCTGCGTGTGTAATAGATTTTTGACGTGGAACTAAAGATGGATAGAGAAAAGAGGGGAAATACATTATTAGATTATTTCCAAAATAAACAAAAAATGGAAGTTGAAGCTTCACCTTCCACAAATAGAACCTCAGAAAAGGTCGATTTAAATTCAGAGGAATTCCATCGGAATTGCGAACTTTCAGACTCTGATATTCAACAAGAAGGCATAACAGAAAATATTGGAAACCTTGTTGCAAAATTATGTCAAGGAACTGTCGAGGTAAGTGACGTTCATTATTTGATAGCAGATATATCCATAAGCGGATTTAGAATTGTTTTTCTGGGAGGGCACAGCATGTGCTGTAAGCATACAAACGTGTGTGGTGTGTGCAAGGGAGGGGGATGCCCGCGCGTGTGTATGTCTGGAAGATGTGTGTAGGATGTCACCCTATATCACCAATAAACTTTCACAGGGCGAGAGAACATGAAGATGAACAAGTTTCCTCAATGATTTCAGGGGCCTCATCGATGGTGGTGTAATCAAAGAGGTCCTGAGTTTGATCCCCTGTGAAGGAGCATTGTGCAGTGGTACATATTCTGATTTAAACCTTAAGTCCAGTCCCAATTAACGTATTGGAATATAAAATGGACTTTAAAACCATTTACTTTTTGTTTTGTTCACGAACCCTCAGAAAACGATATTACCTATCCTATAGATCCACCAAGGCATTTGAAACCCTGGCGTCGGAGCAGTGGCAGTAGTGTCGCTAGTCAAAGTCACAGGGAAGCCTATGGTTTACGTATTTTCTGAGGTCCCAGAAAGCTTGGTGTTTCTATATATGTATGCAACGACATTATAAAATCACATTTGCCATGGACAGTTTTATTATTTTGTAGGAAAGGTGTAACATTTGTATTACGACATGGAATAGACTAGGTAGGCATCCTATGAACTGTAAATATTCCTTACAAATCTTCTGAATATTTATCTTGTACAAATGCAACAAATACAATAAGTAATATGTGTATGCAGTAATAAATTCATTTTCTGAAAGCACCTTTTCCGGCATCAGTGGTCGAAGTAAGGGATGCTGCCTCCAATTAAGAAAGTTTCACAAAGCATACTCCCAATTAGAATAATTTGCATATTGAGCATCCTCCACCTACTGTATTGTCTCCATGTTGATCCATACAAGGAAGTACCCCCTCGTATCTCCAAAATCGATCAAATATCCCCTCCCTTTTTGGCTAGGAATTTCCATTTCGAGCATTGTCTGGCAAGATTTTGTCGGGCTCAGTGACAGATCCTGCGATGCGGTGCTAGGCTTCGGAAGGGGGGGGGGGAGTGGCCCCTTCAACAGTTGGTTTTGCAGTTCCTTTAACTTAACAACATACAAAATTCCTCTCCATAGACCTAATGTGAAAATGAATATGACACATTAATGACACTGTAGTAGAAATTGTTAATTACTGAAGGGGTTCGTATTTGTTTGTCGACTGTCAAACAAATGTTTTAACCAATAATACAATATAATACAATGCCAAAAATGTACACAATATTTAGCAAAATCATCTCTACAACAAGTACAATGTTGATTGAATTGATGTTTTAAGTCCACTTTATGCACAGTAAGGCTAAACGGGACTGGTCCTAAAGTTTAAAGTGAGATCTGAACCACTATGAGCCTCCACCAGGTATTGAACCCGGGACACCTTGATTACAAGGCGACGACGCTCCCATTGAAATGAGACTGTGGTATCGTCATCTTGCAGCAATGCAAACACGTCCAGTAAATGCTCTTGAAGCAATTGATATGTGCAGTGAAGTAATATTTCCCTGTGTAAACACACGTTTGCGCATATTATGTACAATCCCGGTAACAACAACATCAAATGAGAAATCATTCTCAACTTTGAGGCAGTTGAAGACCTATCTTCGAAATATCATTTGCGAAGAAAGATTAAATGGGTTAGCTGCTCTGAACATTCACCAGGATATAAAAGTTACTTGTGACGATATATTGTCAGAACTCACACAGAAACCTCGATCACTAAATTTCAGAATTTAAATTGTTGAACTGTGGTACCTTATTTATTACTATCTTTAAGACATCAAGTAGTCTTAATCTCTTTAATGTTGTTACAATGTTGAGTGTATATATTTTTTGTTTATAAATTATATTTGACCAATTTAATATAAAATATTAATAGCTTTTATGTGATGCTTTTCTTCTTATCACAAGTGTGACTTAAAAAATAAAAACATGAAGTGTCCATCATAGCATAGCATTCATTGCGGTAAAACCAAAGTATATTAATTATCAAATTTTTTACAATAAATTTGACCTGTGATCTGGAAAATGTGTTGGATTCATAACCCCCCCCCCCCCTACAAAAATCCAGGGCACGCGCCTGACTGTATACCTATAGTATTGCTCCATCATTAAATAACATATTATTAAAATATGAGCATCACATGTTTAAGTCTGCCTTTAATGGATTTACCTATTTCTTTCTTCCAATTTCCTTTTGTTTGTCATTTCCTTAGATAGTAGTATTTCTTTTTTTCTCAATTCAACTCGTTTGCATGCTAATTCATGCCTCTTCAACCTCAACACCTCTTCATACTGCTCCTGCAACTCTTCTATTACCTGGAGTAAGAAACATGTAATTAAATCTCTCATTTCTTCAATTATTAAACCAAACAATAATAACAAAAAAGTGAAAGATTTTTACAATTAATTCGAGGTTTATAATTGGTTGATATTTTCTGTATATACAATGAGAGATGTATCAGATATGTAGATTTGTTGGTTAAATTCATTTTTACTATCCAGTATTTTTGCTGAATAGCTTGCTTCAACAGTTTTGCAATTTTGTTATAAAAGAAAAAAAAAGAAAGTGTTCCCCTGTGCATAGCACCACGCCATGAAGGCGTATAGAGGGTGTGGGGGTAACGCCCCACACTTTCTTGATCCGGTCGTGATTTCTATAAATATTTTTAACAATACTGTGAAAAAAATTACATTTTTCAGAAATATTACAAGTAAAATGATAGCCTGATATAACTACATAATCCAATTCAGAGAGAGTATCAATTAATCTGTCCTACCTCATTTAACTTTAGGGTTGATTTATACCAGTGTTTAATACATTACATCATGTTAACATCAATTGATCAAAATCATGATAGGTTCATAGAACAATCTACATTGGTGTTCTGAATGTTTCTTCTGATGTATTCATCATCATATTAATATGGTGTCAGAACAACAATATTTAATTGAACTAATGAGACTTCACTTGAGTGTGTCAATTATGCAGAACAGTATGATTAACAAGCTCTAAAACAATTTCTAATATTTTTGTTACACAGGATTCATACTTCGCTTGATTATTTTTTGGGAATGGTCTCTTTTTAAAACTTATGTCAAGAGCTTTCATTTGACATGTAACATGCTTGGCCTTTTGAGCAAATTTCTTTTCGAAAATTTTATTTTACAAATTACAACAATTAAATTTTCAAATTAAAGAAAAATACACATATTGATTCACACCCAATGAATTTCGAAGTTGTATTTTTTTTAGTATCATATGAAAAGAAAATTTGTTTGCAGGTCAAGTAATGATTTAAGTTAACATATTTTACAAAACCCAACCACAAATATATGAATACATAAGGATACCATACCTAGCTACCTAAGAAATACAGGAGCATACATATCAAGCAACTGCTTGGTGATAAAATATATGATGCTTGTGTCATATACTCTGCTTCAGCTGGTGTGTTCAATTGGTAAATGTTACTGAGCCCACGTTGCAAAGAATGACATCCTGAGACCCTAACAACTTAAATTATCATTGTAGCCCACAAGGATACAAGGAGGAGATCTCTAATTCATATTGTACATCATTATTCGAAAGTACAAATCCCATCCACTGATTGGCGTCACATGCATAGGCTACAAAACTTGTGATGTGTTTAACACCACAGTGCATGCACTCCATTCATAAGCATAATTACATGAATGGGCGGCATTGTGCTAACTAAGTTTAGAGACAAGCATGGTGATTTTTTGTACATAGTAAGGGGGCTTGACCCAGTATGATTTAATCTCAATCAATCAACAACATTTTTCCGTTAACATCGGTAACATTAAAATAAAATTCATGGCTAGTTATTACTCCAACAACAACTGATAATAATAATAATAAAAATAATAACAATTACTATTATTATAACAATACTAACAATAACAATTATTATTATTATTAATTGTTATTCCATTTGTATAACAGTAATATACTATTCAATAGTCAATAGCAGTTATAATAGGTGTAATTAAATGGGTGCACACACTACATAATTTATTAGTTTTATATTAATTCTGAGGTCAAACAAGTGTAACATGTAAAATTAGAGCTAAGCATTTATGCTACAATTTTTGTTTGTAACATTCTCTTCTCAGATGTCTAGATTATTAATAAGTTAATGATAAACATAATGTTAACAGTAATGAATACAATTTTTAGACTAATTCTCGATTAACTACTTAACAGTTGCTCCTATCGAAAAACCTAGGATAACATTAAATATAGAACACATATTAAGCTTTCATTGGGGAAAAAAGAGATCGTTGAAATCGGACTATTAGTTTCAGAGATAGGGTCCTTTTCTCAAATGTCAACATCCACCATCTTGGATTGGCCACCATTTCAATTAGCTCCCACTTTGAGATGGCAATCATGTTTTTTTGGCATCCTTGCACACCCATATAACTGTGACATAAAGAATAAATTAGTACCCCCAAATTATACTGAATTCTTGATTTTGGCTACTTGGTCCATAGACTATGTGTTTTGGACTTTTTCTCACAAGAACAAAGTACCACACTGTGGTTCCATTTTGACCAACATATGTATGTCCTCCTCATTCCCTCTGTCTTGACTTTCTTCTGTATCACTTGCTGGTTCAGAGTTATTTTCCACTACACCGTCAGCATCACTGTCAATATACTTATGGCTGATATTTAGGCCCTCTCCTATCTTTTGTGTACACAAAATGTGCTTAGCCCTTGTGGCCCTCCTTCCTTTTATCATATATATATATGTATGTATGTATGTATGTATGTATGTATATGTATATGTATATATGGTCCTCCCAAAAAATATTTTTCCACATTAAACTACATTATATTTCACACATACACCCTTGGAAATGTACAAGTGTACACATAAATCAAAAGTATGGAGGCACATAGGTAAACATTAAACTGTAGGTACAGTCCCGATTAGCCTTACTGTGCATAAAGTGGACTTAATACACCAAATCAATCAATCAAAGTACTCTTGCAATGTTTCCACTTTTCTTACCTTTTCTTCGCGTTCCTTAATTGCAGCCTCACTTTCTTGTTTGAGGCATGCTACAGCACCTTTCAATTGAAGATTTTCCTTGCAGAGGTCCAATGAGGAGTGGCGCAGGATGCTAAGGAAAAATGATTATTTGAAATACTGTATTATTATGTCTAAAGCAGGGAAGTTGAAAGTGGTGGGATTTTCTGAAATGTGTTAGCCTTCCTGTATTGGTCAAATCACATATACAGTAAAAGATTTTATGTGTGGACTTCCATCAAACTCTTCAGGGTTGAAAATTTGAAGGGAGAGGGAGAGAGTGAGCATGTACATATGTGTGTGTGTTCTTTTTTGGGGGGGGGGTTTCTGGAATCTGTATTACATCAGCAAAGTTTGAGAGAAAACGTAAAGCTGGAATATAAGTTTGGTAAAACATAAGATCAAGTTAAAGACACACTTACAGAATATGGTATTTTGCCTAGACTTGGGTTATGGATTTTGTGCAGCATGTAAATTACAGCATGTAAAAATCTCAACAGAATGTCTCATGATGCATGGTAAGGCCACTCTATACTGAAAACAAAGCCCTTCATTTATTGTGTTACAGCATGGGTTGCTGTGACACTAGATTCTCACGTAGGATGAACAATGAAACCCAATATTTTTGTATGATGCCCACAGCTTAGAAACTGTAAAATTTCAAAACACATAAAATTAGTATGTAGGAAAACATACAAATCCAATAATTGGGATCCTCATTGTAATTGTACATCACTGTACTGTGCCTAAAAGGATAATGAAATGAAATGAAACAACTAACCCATACAAATGTCATCGTATGCAATGTCCCATTTTGTCATGACCTAATAAGTACCTCTTGTGTAAATAGTGCAGTAAAAGAAGTAAACAATCAATTGGAATCAATGTGCAAGAGATTCAAGAATGTGAAATTGCTGAAACTGGACATGGCAAATATAAGTCTACACACAGAACACGGTCTACATTTTAACAAGAAGGGAAAGCTCTACATTACTCAGTGTTTAGTTAACTTGTGCAATGGAAATACCTTCCCAGTTCAACATAGCATACCACTGAAATGGAAATCAAGTCAAGAAAGTGAGGAGAATGGCATAAACCAAATTGAAATTGAGGAGCAAACACATTCTTCCATGGTAGAAGTACAATCTGAAAGCAAGGATTGTGCTATAATCAGTGACGACACTGAAGATAGCAGTGAAAAGTGTAGTGAAAAAGTGAATGCTCCAAGTGTACGGTCATCTCAACAGAAGAAGTGTACACCCAGTAATCTGAAAAATGATTTTTTTATGGTAAGTGATAAGCATACATATGATAACCAAGTGCCCAATAAAAACATCCTGACAAACCAAGAAGGAACGATTACAGTTCTCCATAACAATGTACAGAGCATATCTAACAAAATTGACCAACTGGAAATAATGCTAAGTGAATACACACCAGATATATTCGTAGTTACTGAACATGGTCTCAGGTCTGAAAATTATAAATTATGCACAATTACAGGTTACAATCTACATGCAGTTTACCACAGGTTAATTCTAAAAAGTGGTGGCACTGTGATCTTCATCGAAAATAGTGTACAAAATATCAAGAAAGTGTTAAACCTTGACAAATACTGTATGGAAAATATTCTAGAAGTTAGTGGTGTAGAGCATAATATAGGATTAGATATAAATTTAAGATTATAGCAGTATACAGATCACCAAACAGTGACATAAATCTATTTGTAAATGCTTTGGACAACATGTTAAACCATCTGACAAAAAAACATAACAAACTATTAATAGTTGGAGATATAAACATAGATCTTCTAAAACAAGACACAAACAGTGCTCATTACTTGGATACCTTGAAGTCAAACAACCAAACTCAAATAATTCAAGGATCAACTCGAATAACAGAAAGTACAGAAACCCTAATTGACCATGTAATAACAAACATACAATCAAATCACATTAAAGCTCAAGTCCTACATACGCTTATCTCTGACCACACGTCTCAAAAAATTACAATACAAGGAAAAAGGTTAGAATATTCAAAAAGTTACACAATAGAATGTAGGGATACATGTGAGCAAAATATAGATTATCTTAAATACCTCTTACATCAAGAAAATTGGATAGACCTTTACCAACTAACTGACACGAATGATATCTGGGAATTGCTAATAAGCCACTTAACACATTATTTAAATGTTGCTTGTCCCAAAACAACAAAAAGAATACACCCTAATAAGAAGAAAGTACCACTAACAGAAGAAATTATACTTTTGAAAAGTAATATGAGAATAAAATATGAAAAATTTAGAATAACACAATACACTAAGCACCAGGAAAACTACAAAAATGTAAAAAAAAATCTATTCAAGAAAGCCATAAAGAAACAAAAATCAAATATTTTCAGTAAACAAATAAAAAAGTCTGTTAATAAACAAATAGCAATTTGGAAAATTGTAAACAACCACCGTGTATCAAACACAAACAATGAAAAAGCAAACATAAAAGTCATTAAGGATGACACTGAAGTAATTGACCTGTATATCATATGTAACTTCTTCAACGAATATTTTATAAACTTAACCAACACAAACAGAGAGAATTAAAATAATGACAAAACACTAGAGATCCCAATGGACAAAGATCGGCCAAACAGTATATATATCCCAGAAGTAAGTGCTAATGAGCTAAAAAAAAGTCATACGTACAAGGTTTAAAAAACAAAAAATCTCACGGACCTGATGAATGGTCAGCTGAACTTATTAAATTCTGTTCGGAAATCTATTTTAGAACCCCTGCTGTATGCAGTCAACAATTCAATAAAAGATGGTGCATTCTCCAAAGTTCTAAAAAACAGCACAGTGATTCCCATATTCAAAAAAGAAGCTGACATTGAGAACTACAGACCTATCTCCTTAACATCTGCTTTTTTCAAAGATACTTGAAAAAAAAATTATCAAATTATATTTTAAATTTTGTAACAAATATAACATAATAAACAGAAACCAGCATGGATTCCAGAAAGGGAAATCAATAAACACAGCTCTAGCACAGTTAATAGATTATGTAACAGAAACATTAGAGAAACACGAAGCTGCAAACACTATATATCTATCTTGCTTATGCTCAAACTAAGCAACATAGGAATAAGAGGGATAGGTTATGAACTTATCCAATTTTATCTACAGGACAGAATGCAAATTCCTCAAATAAGCTACAACATGCATGGTATAGTCACTAACTTTAAATCACAAGGTAGGAAAGTGTTAATGGGGGTGCCCCAAGGATCAATCCTGGGGCCCTTGCTCTTTATTCTGTACATAAACAATGTACCAGAATACCCAAACACAAAAATTGTCACCTGTGCAGATGTCACAACCGTTCTTCCCAGAGGTATCGGCCCTAGGAAGTAACAATGATAATTTGTTTTTATTTTTATTGTATTGAATGTAGTGTATTTTTCAATTTTTACTTCGGTGTAGTGATGTAATGTACTACACAATGTTTCTTCTTTTTTGTTATGATGTACTAAATTAAATATTATTTCATTATGTATCTTGACGTTTTCCATGCCCTTTTAATCAAGGGTCAATGGAAGAAAATAAAATTCAAATTCAATTCAAAATCATAACATAAATGTATGATCCAAAACCCATGCTATCTGTATTGAAAAAAAATAACTTTAAATTACAGTTAATCATTCATATTGTCTGAAAGTCTACCTTAGTGTAAGCATTCCACAGTCTACATTATTTAGCACCAATATTGCATGGCAAAGTGGATGGTATATTTTACTTTATGATAATTCTGTATTTTGCATAATTCCCAAGATTTTTTGATTGTGTAAAGTGTACGTTGGTACACCTCACACACTCCAGAAAAGTATCACCTGATATCAATGAATAGTGGTAACATTGTTACCGTGTAATCAAGAGGTCCTGGGTTCAATTCCTGGTGGAGGCACATGGTTGTTCAGATCCCACTTTAAACCATAAGTAGAGTCTCGATTAGCCTTACTGTGCACAAAGTGGGCTTAAAACTACAAATCAATCAATCAATGATATCAATGAATGATTAACCCATTCCCTGTGGTGGTCATATACATAGACTCCAAAATTGGGCATTTTTGTGGAGTGTCTATATATAGATGGTATTTGAAAATGAAGGGTACTCATATTGCAGCAAGCCATTTTTAGAGACAACAATATTTTGTGCTATTATTAGTCTATGTGGGCCATTGACAATCAAAAAATCCATTGTTGATGCTCTCGCAGTTCCTGAAAAATATATTTTTGCAAAATGGAATTAGAGACGTGGTGGTCTAGTTGGTTGAGTGTCTGACTGCCATGTGGGAGATGCGGGTTCAATTCCTGGGGTGGGTGTTCTGAGGTTGGAATTTTACAGTCCTAGTCCCTGCATAAAGTTTCCCTGGGTGCTCACTCAGCCTAAAATAAATGTGTATCTGTAAGCAACCTTACCTTTGACCTTATCTAATGCGGAATGTTTATTTGCAGCAGTCTTTATATAAATTGTTTTCCATAGCTTCATTTTGCGGCAAGACTTTTTATAGTTATATTTTGCATTATTTACGATGACACAGAATTCACTTTATTCTTTGACATACTACATGGTCAACAACAAGGCCACCCAAATTACTTCATGTCCTACCTTAGTACTGACAACATTTCAATTTTATTTTCAGGCATTATCTTTAGTATAATTAATATAGCCTATGTCACACTGCTGAAGTAGTAATTTAACTCTGAATACAAGAAACGTTTAACACTCTTGGTCAACAAGAATATTTGAAATATAGTATTTCATTTAGTGTAGGAAATGTGCACTGAAACATAAATATATATATTTTTAAATATTTCAAACACTCCTGCAATTATTGAACATCAAAGTGCTATGATCTACTAATATACAGTGGTGGAAAAGAAATATATTTCCCCCATAGGGCTATTGGTATTAAAGTCTTGTGGTGTGTTTTTACCACAACTGTTTATTGTATTCCTCCATCATTAAATAAGATACTATTAAAATATGAGCATCTCAATGTGCATTTAATGGATTTACCTAATTACAGCTTCTAATTTTCTTTTCTCCTCCATTTTCTCAGATAGGACTGTTTCCTTCTGTTTTAATTGTTCTTGTGTGCATGCCAGTTCAAGAGTCCTCATCCTCAAGATCTTTTCACACTGTTCCCGAAACTCATTCATTTCCTGGAATAAGAAACATATAAATAAATCTCTTATTTTTACAATTAATTAATGGCTGTGGCAGCTCAGTCGGTAACTCATCTGACTACCATGCTAAAGGTCCCAGGTTCGATCCCCAGCCGGTTCAAATCCGGGAACTTTTCTAACGTAGGAAGTGGCCCCAGTGCCGACCCAGCATCAAATGACATGGGTACCTGGGGGAAACTCTGGGTAGTAAAGGCGGTCAGCAGCATGATGCTGATCACATCACCCCCACTCACGACCCGATCAAGAAAGTGTGGGGCGTTACCCCCACACCCCCTATATGCCTTCATGGCATGGTGCTAACCAAAGGGGAGCACTTTACATTTTTTTTTACTTTTTTTACTTTATTTTTACAATAATTAAACCAAACAATAACAATACACTTAATTCTTGGTGAACATATTTCAAGAGAAGTATCGGATATTCGGTGATAAAATTAAACAATATTATTTCCAGTTCAGTATTTCTTTTAATTTAGTTTGATTCAAGAGTTTTGCAATTTTGTTATTTTTATAAACACTTTTTACAATATTGGAATCATCAGTAATTTTGCTAATAACACTGATAAACAATGAAATACTCCTTTAAATAAAACTAAGTGATCTTTATGTATTCAGATGTGCTGATAACGAATATCGCATCCGTTTTCCTGTATCACCTAAATTTTTTGCAGAACACCCACATTTTATAGTTTTATGGTTTCAGGTCTCCGCACCCTGCTCCGCATACGGCTTAACGTTTGGTTCTTAGCAAATGGATAAGAACTTTTCAGCGACCTTGTGTTTATGACTGGCACTTAATATATAGTGGAGGAAACATCTAGCAGTAGAGAAATTTCCTGTTTCTCTGTTAAAATTTGTTCTTTTGTGGGTTAGTCGAGTCTTAACTTCCTTTCCGACAACTTCGCGAGTAGCCTTCGCAAGTAGCCGTATTTCATGTTTGTGTATGTTCGTGAAATTGTGAATGTAATATTATATAGTGAAGTGAAGTGTAAGTTGTATTTTAACAAAACGATAAGAGCATTCACAATTGTTTTTTTAAAGAAATATATTATAAGTCAATCAATGAGTTCTCCATGTCACGCAAATGTGTGAATAACCCGAACTTGTTTTGTTATGTTTGCGGGGAATTTACTCCGAAGTCACAGAGAAATACTATCACTCCTATAGTGAAAAAAGCATATGAGTTGTATTTTGGAAGTAAAGTAGAGGAGGGAAAAAGCTGGGACACCAGGTAAAATTTGTTGTAATTGTTCGAGAACTTTACGTGGTTGGCTTAATGGCACTCACAAATCAATGCCCTTCGGAAACCATGTAATATGGACAGAACAGAAAGATCATACTACGGATTGTTACTTCTGTTTAACAAACATAGTAGGATATAGTTCTAAATCAAATTTATAATTTTTAATCTATATTTTATCCTGATGTTCCTTCAGCCAAGAAACCTATGTGTCATGATTTTATACCACTTCCTAAGCCTCCTAACGAATGGACAGTGGATGAAACCGAACCAAGCAGTGCTTCTCCAGATGACGAACCTGGATCCTCATATTCAAACACCGATCCAAATTTTCCTGATCCAAATATACCTCACTTTATTTCCCAATCCGAACTAAATGATCTAGTCAGAGACCTCAACCTTTCTAAAATTCAAGCGGAATTATTAGGTTCTCGTCTCAGAGGGTGGAATTTATTACAAGATGGTGTTAAGGTGTCATATCGGAAACGCCAACAATCACGGACACATTTTTTTTCTGTTAGTACTGAGTTAACTTACTGCAATGATGTAGAAGGCCTTCCACAAAATCTTGGAAGGAGTCACAACCCAAACAAGATTCATCTAAGAATAGTTTAAAAGTAGTATTGTTGCATAATGGGAATATATACCCATCAGTACCCCTTGCCTATTCTTCCACCATGAAGGAAACATATGAAAGTATGGATACAATATTAAAAGTGATAAATTATGAAAAATATGGTTGGCAGATATGCGGAGACCTCAAAATGATTGGTATACTGTTAGGCATAGGGCCGCAAATCTGTGAGATCATTCATGATGACAACTTTGTGGAATTGCTAACAGAAGAAGAGAAATGCGCATGGTTAGCCTTCAGACAAGTATGCTGTAATTTTCTTGGAAATGTGAAAACTGACAACTACAAGGAACTTGTTAAGAACTTGTTGAAGTGTTATCAGAGCATGCAATATGTCCTTGAAAAATCCAACTTTTTACATTCGCATTTGGACTCTTACCCCCCTAACTTGGGCGCGGTTAGTGACGAATGCGGCGAGAGATTTCACCAGGATATTTCTGTCATGGAGAAACGATATGAAGGAAAATCAGTACAGAACATGTTAGCAGACTATAGTTGGAACCTCAAGGAAGAGGTTTCTGGTGGCAGTTACAAACGGCAGAGTTCAAGAAAGAAATTTTGAAAATGCGAGTAAAGATATGGTTTTTTCCTCTTTTTTGCATGAAATTTCTTCATTGAACAGTCAAAATCAGTCCTATATATATTTTTTAATTTTTTTATATTTCATAGTTATTCACTTCAATATTTAAATCTTATTTCATGAGCAAACAAACAAAAATAATTTCAAATTTCGATGTATTATTACAAAGGGAATTAAATTTTTATTAAAAACAAAAAATGAAAATCCAGGGAAAACTATAGGTGATACAGCATTTCTACTTTCAGATTTGGATTCAGCGGGGTCGAATTATAAATAATCACCTATTTTCGTTCAAAGGAGCAAAAAAAAGTTTGAATTTGTTCATCAGTGTAATATGATAAGCTTGATTTGCCCACATAATTCCATACAGAAAGAGTATCCATTAATCTGCCCTACCTCATTTACCTTTGGGGCTGATTTATATCAGTGCTTAAAACACGATGCCATGTTAACATTAATTTAGCAACATAGTGAAAGGATCATAGCATAATCTGCTTTTTTTTATGTTTCCATTGATTTATTCATCATCATATTAGAATGGTGTGAGAACTGCATACTTATGAGACCTCAATTGAATGTATGAATTATGCAGAATGATAAGAATAATAAGCTCTAAGACAGTTTCCAATTTTTTGTTACACATATTTCATACTTTGCTTGATTATTTACCCTGAAAGCAGAGAACACAATATAGGATATGTTCCTGTCAAATCAACATGTGCATAAACCTTTGATGTTACAAATATGGCTAAATTTGGTATAAATTAGGGCTAAGCTGATTCTGATACTGATGTATCAGTATCAGCCAATACCATCTGGTTGAATTTTTCCTGCTGATACCAACCTATACCCCAGGTTTTCAGTGGCTAGTAGAGTGGGCAAAGGCAACAGCTCATCTCAACATTTGTCCTTTTTCAAAGTTTGTTCACCCTTCCTTTTGACAGATTGGGAGACCAGCACAAGAAGTTCCATAGATTTTCTAAAAAACACTGGATCATAAACCCCCACCTTACTGGGAAGCAGATGGTAAGATCAAGCAAAGGCATGGGTAAGTGAAAGCTGAACCAAAACGTGACCATGAAGGCATGCAACTGCTTAGTTAATCCTGTGGAAATCAAATGCATTGCCATTTCTTGATGGAAAGCTTGTAGGGGTAAGATAAGTGGATGTTCTTAAACCACACATCGGGTCAGGTGGTTGCAAATTTCTTCCTAAAGAGGATTGATTTGCTTTATTTTACTTTGATTTTGTGCCACTTTTGGCTAACTGCAAAGATGGGGATGAGGGATGATGTGATGAAATTGATGAATGGACACTCACAAACAACAATGCCCAGGCTGGGATTTGAACCCAGGACCCCTGGCTTCATAGCACAATATGCTAACCACTCTGCCACTCCACTTCCTAAAGAGGGATGAAGGCTGCTGCAAAATTAGCTTTGTTTCATCTACGTTCAAGTGGGAAGTGGATTCAGCAATTTCTTTTTGTCCTCTTCCCTTCTGTGTCAGTTTTTTGTGTGACTGCCGGTATAGGCCAAAGAGGGTTATTTATTTTCACCAAGATTAGATTGAGACCATACAGCTTTGAATGACAGTACTAAAGAAGTTTGAGTTTGAGTCTTTGTTTGAAGTTCACTACATGCACAGATAGGCTAATTGGGACTGGATCTACAGGTTAAAGTGGGATTTGAACCACTATGTGCCTCCACTGAGTATCGAACTTGAGATAAAGGTATCAAGGTGATGCCATCAGGGAGGCCTGTCTAAAGATTTATGTATAAACTTCTTATAATAATGGATATAAAATATTAATCAGGAACTCTACTTTTCATCAACTAGATGTAACATCATTTTTTTTTGTTATTCAATTAACATTAATTTTTTACTTTTTTAATGTTAATTCTCTTGCCAAGACATTTGTTCTTACACAAATATTAGTGGTCTTAACTATAAGTAAGCTAGATAATGAATATGTGCTATTATATCTCTATTCTCAAACATCTTTTTACCTATTCATGTAATAATACCAATAACAATAATATATTTAGTCAAGAAACAAAGAACAAAATAGTTATTAATGTTGTCTTTCCTCCATTTCTTAGTCTGTGTACATATACAACATTACTCCATATGCATCATAGTAATGAAGTACTAATTAATTAATTTACATATAATTATGAATAGACCTATGCATTATCTTAATGTATTAAATAAAAACACATTTATTATTATACGAGGGCAAATCAAAACGTCTTTGCGCCTAATTTTTTTCTAGCTTGTTATAAGTGTTATTACAAAAGCGAGATATACGAGCGATGCAGTAGGTTTTTCTTGGAATGGCTCTTTTTTAACTTCCAATTTCTTCCATTGCACGGCGCTGCCATCAGTTGGCAAAGATGACCGGAGTGCTCAGGAAGTCCAAGCCATATGAGCAGCGAAGTGTTATTCGTTTTTTATGGTGCAAAGGACAAACAGCCACAGATATCCACAGGGAAATGGAGCCAGTGTATGGGGACAAGTGTTTATCAGTGCGAAGTGTGCAGTGGTGGTGCAAGGAGTTTGAAAATGGACTGGAAAATGTGGAGGACAATGAGCGTTCCTCACTGACCACATGTGGCAAAAAAAACTATTGCCAAACTTCAGTCATGGGGGTGGAGATTATGGAGCATCCCTGCACAACCCAGACCTAGCCCAAGTGATTACCATAGTTTAGGTCCATTGAAGAAGTTCCTGGCAGGACAGAGGTTCACGAACAACACCGAAGTGCAGAACGTTGTTCGTCGTTGATTCCGTGATCAGCTGGCCACATTCTATGCAACAGGCATTGCGAAACTTGTGGTATGGTGAGACAAGTGCTTCAACAGGTGTGGTGATTATGTGGAAAAATAGCAAAAAGTACATAGAAGATTGTGTAAGTCTTGTTTTTCTTTTATGGTTTGTAATCTGGCAATAAATAGTTAGGTGCAAAGACTTTTTGATTGGCCCTCGTATTTCTGAGACACTTGGCTTAGACCAGCTCCCCAAATTATATTTCTAGATATGTGCCTGGGGATGTGATGAGTTAGTATGACTCAGTAACTAAAGTTTGTTATTTTATACTAGTATTATACAAGTATTGTTATTGGCATCTGTAAAGGTAAAGGTAAAGGTAAAGTGCTCCCCTGTGCATAGCACCATGCCATGAAGGCGTATAGGGGGTGTGGGGGTAATGCCCCACACTTTCTTGATCCGGTCATGAGTGGGGGTGATGTGATCAGCATCACGCCCCTGACCGCCTTTACCCCCCCGGGTTTCCCCCAGGTACCCATGTTATTCGATGCTGGGTGGGCGCCCGGGCCGCTTCCAACCTTAGAAAAGTTCCCGGATTTGAACTGGCCGGGGATCGAACGAACCCGGGACCTTGAGAATGGTAGTCAGACGCGTTACCGACTGAGCCACCGTGGCATCTGTATTGGTAGGAATTGGTTAGGGTATCAGTATCTGTATCGGCAAGTGGTGGTATCAGCTCATCCCTAGTATAAATGTTTGTTACCATCTGAAATATATTTTTAAAAATTGAAGTTTTCCTGTTGCCAATTTTTGCTGTTCTGAATTTCGAAAAACTGACAAAATTACCCCAAAAACTCTTCACCGCCAAAAGTTTCAATGCAATTTAAACCTGTTTCAACTACATGGCTGGGCATGGTCTCACAATAAAGCTTATGGAAAGGATTTTTATTTCATATGTAACATGCTTGACTCTTTGAGCAAATTTCTTTTCGAATATTTTATTTGACAATTTCCAAAAAATGAAATTTTGGAAATTAAAAAAATACACATATTGATACACATCCCCCCACCTAGTGGCTGTAGGACCTTGTACTACCTTGCTGGTGGTGGGGTTTGCATGCTTCAATGATCCCCTAACCTGTACCATAGTAGCTACTGGTAGGTCTTTCAAGCCAAGCAGACTGAGGAGGAAAACCATATAAAGAAGCAACCGATTGGTCCCCCAGGCTTGTTTCTTTCTTCTACTACAGAATAAACAAAGTGGTTAAAGAAGTGAAAGGTTTCTGGTGCTAAACACAGAATGAAGGGGGAGGAGAGAGCTGTGTGGATTGATGACTCATTGTACAGACATGATGAGTCACTTTTCCCTATCAAAACCATATCTGTGGAAAGAGGATGTTCTGTATATTACAGAAAGGTTAGGTAAATAATAACAAACTCAGAAACATATTTTCTATGAGATTTTAAAGAACAAAAAGAAATAAAACTGTCTGCATGTAAGAACATGATATTTCCAGGCCAGTCCACAAAACAGTTGAGAATAAAAATATGAGATAAAAAATATGAGATAAATTGCATCATTATGAGGGTAAAAGCAAAAAGTCACCACTGTGCTGGGTAGGGGAATTTTCTTCATTTCATTGTTCTCTTGTCTAACTACAGTGGAACCTCAATTTTACTTTTTCAGGGGACCGAGCAGAAAAAGCTTAAAATGTAGGAAAATGTAAAATCGAGGAAAATTTGCAACATGTTGCTTTGTTGGGACCATCAAGACTGAATGTATAATGCAGGAAAATGTAAAATTGAGAAATATAAAATCAGGATTCCACTCTATTTTGTTTACACGTGTCAAGGTAAGAGATGTCCTCAAAGTTTCTTTCGGAAATGTGGTTGGCTCACATTGTGATACAATATCAACACCCTTTGCACCCCCCCTCCCCTGCACACACACATCCACTTGTATGGCCACACAATGGTTGTAATATCCTTCTAAATACTTCAAGACACTGATTCTGAGGAAACTGTTTGTCAGATTCTATTCAGTCTGCCACATTGTGACTATGAAGTCATGAGGCTAGATTATTGATTGATTGATTCATTTGTTTCACTTTTCTTCACTTTTTGTGCCACTTTTGGCTAATTTGCAAAGATGGGGATGAGTGATGATATGATGAAATTCATGAATAAACACTCACAAACATCCATTCTCAAGTTGAGATTCGAACCCAGGACCCCTGGCGTCATAGCAAGATGTGCTACTCCGCCATGGGCGCCAGCTCATGAGGCCAGAGTGTGGTACCTACACATAAGAGGTTTGTTTCTGTGACCAACTGCTGTTTGTTTCTCCTTCTCAGGATGTGGCAAGATACTCACAGTGCTGTTGTTCACAATCTGACAATTACACACTACGTAGTTTTTAGCTTTAATTTATTTGTAATATCAATTCCCAGGAAAGGAAAATTATGGAGTCAATCTGTTAAGGAGAGGGAAAAGGGTTGCACATGGCGGGGGAAAAACCATCTGAACTTCCTCAACAATCTGGGTCAATTTTGCAAACCCATTGTTCTCAGCATGTAATTTTCCCAGGAACGGAGAATTTTGATTCCAAATTATCACATGCAAGGGGAAACATGGCATATGGTAGGGGCAAGAATATTATTGAATGCTTGCAGACGAGTTGAAAAAAGAGGTCGTTAGAGTGGGAAGGAGAGAATTGTTGGCTAACTGGGAATGGTTTATGAGTGCTTCTAAAAATTACTGAAATGACAAAGACCAGTATTAGTCTAGATCATGTCGAGGGGTGTTTAAGAATTCCTTGGTGCATGGATATTATTTAGAGTCAGTGTGTGAATACAGTAGTGAGTGGATTGTATTTTTGTGAATTATATGTGCTGTGTTGTGAAGTGAACTGAAATAAGGGACATAATTAACAAGCTGTCTATTCAAGTTACATATGAGGATAAGCTCCAAATCATTGTGGATTTCTTGCCTTATGTCCACTTTATGCACAGATAGGCTAATGAGGATTGGACTTACAGTTAATGAGTTATCCAAACCACCATGTATGGAACCTGGGACCCCTTAGTTTCAAGGCAACGATGTTTCCACTGAGCCAACGAGGAGGCCCTGAATTTCAAATTGTGAAAATAGGTAGGTAGAAGTTTATATTATTCTTGTATATAAGCCTACATAAATATTTCACAATATGAGCCTTTTATTTATGTAAATAAGAATGCAATTCTTGAAACCCTTTCCTTATTAACATAGTGTATATTTCCATATTTTATTTATGAGGTATATATTTTTAATCACAATGTCAGATCACTTCAAGGGCCTCCCCTCTGGTGCAGTGGTATCATCATCAATGGGTCCCAGATACGATACCTGGTGGAGGCACATAGTGGTTCGGATCCCACTTTTAACTGTAGGTTCAGTCCAAATTAGCCTTACTGTGCATAAAGTGGACTTAAAACACCAGCTCAATCAATCAAAACCTGATTTTATGTTCAAAGATTTTACATTTTCTCTGCATTGTGTGTTTCTTATCTTGGTCCACCTGAAAAAGAATCCACATTAAACTACATTATATTTCACACATAAATCCCTGGAGGTGAACAATTGTGGTTTCCCTGTATGCATAAATCAAAAGTACACTTGCCAGGTTTCCAATTTTCCTTACCTTTCCATGAAGTTCCCTCAGATCCATTTCTTTTTCCATTCTTAGACGTGACACTTCTGTTTTCCACTTGATATTTTCATCACAGAGGTTTGTAATGGACTGGCGCTGGCCACTAAGGAAAAATGATCATTTTAAATTCTGTATTACTATGTCTAAAGCAGGGAAGTTGATGCTGGTTTAATGATTTTCTGAAATAGGTAGACTTCTTGTATTGGTGAAATCACATGTCATAATATTCTACTATTTATGTATGGACTTGCCTCAAACTCTTCAGGGTTGAAAATTTGAAGGGAGAGGAAGAGAAAGGAAGGGGGAGAGACTGAACATGTGCATGTGTGTGTGTGTGTTTCTCTTGTGGTGTATTCTGGAAACAGTATGATATCAGCATAGTTTGAGGAAAAAAAATGTAAAGCTGGAATACAAGTTTAGTAAAACATAAGATCAAGATAAAGACACACTTACAGAATATGGCATTTTGCTTACACTTGGGTGATGGAATTTATGCAGCAGGATGTATATTACAGCATCATGTAAAAATCACAACAGAATGACTGAAAACAATGCCTTTCAGTTTTGTGCAAGAAATGGGTGCTGTGACACTAGATTCTCATGTAGGATGAACAACGAAACCCCAATATATTTGTATGATGTTTCCAGTTAAGAAACTGTAAAATGTCAAAATATATAATATTAGTATGTAGGAAAACATACAAATCCAAAAATTGCGACTCCACTGTAATTGTACATCACTGTACTAAGCCTGAAAATATAACATAAATGTATGATCCAAAACCCATGCTATCTGTATTGTAAAAAAAAAAAAAAAAAAAAAAATTACTATAAGCCTTCGTTGGTATACTTGTGAGCGTGGCTCTCACCTTGGGAAGTTCTTCATGCCCAGAGAGTGATATCACTTTCTGGTCTTGTGTAGCTGTATTTTGGAATGTCTGTGACCAGATTACGCCAGTTATCATTTTTATGACGGTCCATGTTTTGTGAGCACCACACTCACATGTATACCAACCATGTAACCATTTTTTTCACGCATATTTTTTTTCTGTGTGCACTGAATTTGTGTTGTATCACCATTTTCTGTTTTGATTCTTCGGTAATTATCTTATTTGACTTCATTCACTTATTACTGTCATTATTTCTGGCTAAATGAACTTTGAAACTTGATTTTCATGACGAATGAAGAATGGCAATTCCAAGCATTGCTTGCAGAACCGAGTGATGACAAGAAGAAGACTTGGTCAGGTTGCTTGATTCTCAGGGCACAGATGATAGTTGTTGAGGAGTTATTGAAAAGCAAAAATATTAACAACATGGATCAAACTCCATGTGAAAATGAGCCTATTCTTACATGTTCTTTTCCCTTAATATATCGGGCAGAATGAAACTACAAAATAGAATGTACATCTCTCTCGCCAAAATGAAACAAATTATCAAATTTATTTCTAAGGATGTGCAAAATTAATTACAAATAAAATTATAAAAGTTTGGTATGTTTTCCGTGATAAATTGTGTCTCACACTATACCCTGTCCCAGCTTACTGTAGAACATGGTCATGCATAGCAGCAGAGGAGGAGGAGGGAAATTGAGTGGTGAAAGTACAGTGTTGCCAACTGTATGATCATTACCATACATGTACAGAAATTTCATGGCATGTACGAACGTACGGTCCAGACCTTAGCCCATACACTAAATGTATGGCTTGTCAAAATTTGCACTTGCTGTTTTATCCCTGACATTTCCATAAGAAATCCTTAATCCAAGCATATGGACCTGGAGACAAAAACACGGTCAGTTCTGTTGCCATGTGCATATGGTATTATCGTTTTCAAAAGTTTGCAATGCTGACAGATGAAGGCAGGGAAAGCGGGTAACTCCAGTCGTCTATTACACAATCCTGTTTCTCTCACTGTTTATTGGTGTAGTCATCTCATGTCACTTCTCGATCGTCTGGTCTACAGTTAGCAATAGATAATCAGTAATATTGCAATAAAAGATATAATTTTGTTATTATGTAATAAATAAGATAAATTATAACATGTAAATGATATACAGTTGTTAGGTGGTATATATTTACAAACTATTTCTAATGTGGTAAATGTAAACAGACATTCGAAAAATGCCAAAAGACATGAAATAATATGTGAGTGCACACTCACATGTATACCAACCGCATTACTCTGAAACACGTATACCAACAGAGGGTAAAGTTACAGTGATTCATTGATATTGTCTGAAAGTTTACCTTAGTTTAAGCATTCCACACCCATATGCAGAACACCCTGTCTACCAGTCTACATTATTTTGAACCAATATTGCATGGTAAAGTGGAGGAGTTACTTTACTTTATGATAATTCTGTAATTTGCATAATTCACAAGATATTGTGATTGTGTGAAAGTATATGTTGGTACACTTCACACACTACAGGAAAACTACCACCTGATGTCAATGAATGAATGTGGAATTGATACATCTTACATGGATATCAGATATCAGGGATAGCCTAACCCCAATTTCTATCACTGAATTCAACTAATCCTTTGACATACTACATGGTCAAGAACAAGGCCACCCAAATTATTTCACATTCTGCCTTAGTACTGACAACATTTCAATTTTATTTTCAGGCATTATCTTTAGTATAATTAAAATGTAATATGGCCTATGCCATACTGTTGAAGTAGTAATTTAACCATGAACACAAGAAAAGTTAAACACTCTTCGTCAACACGAATATTTGAAATATAGTATTTTATGTAGTTTTGTAAATGTGCACTATATATATATATTTTTAAAAATATTTCAAACACTCCTGCAATTATTGAATATCAAAGTGCTATGGAAAACAAATATTTTCCTCTATAGGGCTATTGGTATTAAAGTCTTGTAGTGTTTTTTTCCCCCCACTGTAGTCTATATTGTATTCCTCCATCATTAAATAAGATAGGATTAAAATGTGAGCATCTCATGTTTCACTGTGCATTTAATAGATTTACCTAATTTCATCTTTTAATTTTTTATTCTCCTCCATTTTCTCAGATAGGACTGTTTCCTTCTGTTTTAATTGTTCTTGCATGCATGCCACTTCAAGAGTCCTTGTTTCCAAGATCTTTTCGCACTGTTCCCGGTACTCATTCATTTCCTGAAATAAGAAACATATAATTAAATCTCTTACTTTTACAATAACACTGAGGAACAATGAAATTTGCCGCGACCGGAAAAAACCTATTTCTATGTTTCTTGACTTGCTAAACACGAAAATGATGTTCTTTTTTCTCCACCACGTCTAGTTTTCGAAATAACACAAAATTGAAGTAAACTTGACAAAGCTTTTTTTCGCCATATGCATTCTTCAAGAGAACACATGTGGCTGTTTTTCATGCGTAATATGAAGGAAGCATTGTAACGACAACAAAAAGAACAAACATTGTTGTTTATTTTTTATCAGATGAGATAGGAGTAGAGAAAAGTCTGTTAAATAGGCAAGGTGACTTATTGTACTGTGTCTTTATCAGTTGCGTTCTGTTCGCTGGAAATTTTGGTTGTGTGTTAGGTTGTGTGCTTCATCGCTATTGTATTGTGTGGTATTTGAAAAGAGTGCAGTGATGCCTCGTAACTGGTGTAAATTCACCCAATCTGTTTTGCTATATGTGTGGTGAGTTCATGACAAGATCCCAACGAAACTCAATTACACCAATAGTGAAGAAACCTTATGAGCTATATTTCGGATGCAAAATCGGAGACCAAGATAAAGTGTGGGCTCCTCATGTCTGTTGCAGTAGATGCTCGCGATATTTACGAGAGTGGTTACATGGTACCCATCTATCCATGTCACTTGCTGTTCTCATGGTATGGCGTGAACATCGAGATCACGTTACTGATTGTTACTTTTGTCTAACTAATGTTACAGGATTCTCAAGAAAATCCAAAAGTATCCTATAGTATCCAAATTTACCTTCTGCGATAAGACCAGTGCAACATGATGAGACATTACCTGTTCCAAAGCCACCATTGAAATGGTCTTTGGAAGAGGAAGCAGAAACTTACTCAGATGAACCGATATCTTCTCTCGGACATGATCCTGACTTTCAAGAGTCACACATATCAAGTACGTTTCTTTTTCAGGAGTGACACACCCCTTCTAGGTAAAGCCTAGTTGGTGTATTCTACAAGGTTGTGGATCATTACATCTGAAAAGAAAAGGAAGAAAAAGAAAAAATTCCAGCAATCATTTCCTGTATTAGCATTCCTGGTTTCATGACATGGACCAGGGAGCTTCGTAGTGATACTTTCCTTATGTGTTTTGGACTTTTCCTCACAGGAACAAAGTACCACATTGTAGCAGCGTGGCTCCATTTTGACCAACATATGTAAGTTCTCATGATTCACTTTCCTCATCCCCTTTGTCTTCATTTTTTTCTGTATCACTTGCTGGTTCAGAGTTATTTTCCACTACACCATCAGCATCACTGTCAACTGATTTATCACCATCAATGTCATCAGTGCCACTACCAATATCTTTTCCAACCTCTTGGTCACCCAGCTCATACATGATATCCAAAATCCACCTCTGCTCCCCCTCGCAATCCATTTTTACAGTAACAACTCGAATGGGAAACCTCGACACTGTACATACCAAAACACAAAGGAGGAAGGCAGGCAATCTAATGTTTTTTCATTGCTGAAGTTTAACAAATTTATGAATTCATTTTCTCTCTGCTGCAATTCACATCAAAATTGTTACTGCGTTTCTTTGTCTTGGGGATATACATTTTGCACCAACTGCAGTCAGGATGGTTTCTTTCACATTTTTTTAAAGCAAGACACTCCACACAGTCATTGGTGGCATACCCAGTCACATGAAGCTCTATGTGTAGATTTCATAGGGCTGCTTGTAAACAAAACACAGAGCGAGAGCAAATCTGTGGATGGAGGATGGCATCAGGCATTGCAGAGTATCAAGGATGGTAGTCTGTCATTGAAGAAAGCAGCAGTAAAATGCAGTATACCCCGGACAAGTCTCATATCAAGAATAAATCGAGGCACTGTTGGGGGTACAAAATCTGGGAAGGTTTAACCCCACATTCACATCTGAAATGGAAAAGGAGAAAACTGGACAAAACAATTTTGTGTGTGATAGTTTCCGATAAAATCAGCTTCCTGTAAGGGTTATCTGACAGTTAGATTTCCATTAATCTGGACACATAATTTAAGTGGTTTGGAAGGTTTGGCTGGTGAAAGTTATTTGCCAAGTTTCAGTGTTCAGTTTCTGTATCCGCTGGCTTCATATTCCCCACCTGGTGGGGCAAGTGCATCCACATGCAGACTTGATTTATTTCCATTTTTTAACAGAGTAGTTAATTTTTATTTATTTATTTTTTATTTGAACTAGATAAAAATGTTCATAACTGTTCTACCTGTACACTGGTAAGAGTTTGTTTCTTCTCAAATAAATAATGTGCACACTATGACCTTTCTTTCCTTAAGGGGAAACACGATGTACCAAATTTTCTTCAGATGCAGAAAATACTTCAGTCTCCTCCTTTCCTGTGCTAACAGGTATAAATACATGGAACCTCTGAGTCTCTATTACAGTTATAGCTTCATCAATCCATGTCTGTAAAGGCCATCATTTGACACATAAAAGAAAGTTAGTAAGGAAATATTATTTGTCCCCAATGAAATAGCTCAAGAGGCATAAACAGTTTGGTTTGAAAGAGGGTTCTAACTAACTAACTCTAACTCCCTAGCCTTCTTAAACCCGAAGGTTCATGGCTGCAGCAACACAGGCCTTCCATCTGTCCCTATCTTGAGCAAGTTCTATATACTCTTTTCCATCTCTACCGATTTCCCTTAGGTATATCTCAACGTTGTCCCTCCATCTTCGTCTTGGTCTTCCTACAGGTCTCTTACCATCAGGTTTCCCAACAAGAATCCTGTAAACTCCTCTTTCCTCTCCCATTCGTGCCACATGGCCTGCCCACCTAAGTCTTCTTGATTTTATCATTCTAATAATATCTGGACATGAATACAAATTATGTAGTTCTAAATTATGTAACCTTCTCCACTCGCCTGTCTCCTCATCCCTTTTAGGTCCAAAGATTTTCCTAAGGATCTTATTTTCAAATACTCTCAATTTATGTTCCTCTTTCAATGTAAGGGACCAAGTTTCACATCCATATAATACTACAGGCAAAATTACTGTTTTGTATATTTTAACTTTTAGTTTCTTAGATATTAAACGAGAAGACAAAAGTTTATGAAGAGAGAAGTAACATGCATTTCCTGAATTAAGCCTACTTTTTATTTCCTCTTTAATATAATTTTCATTTGTTAATATTACTCCTAAGTATTTGAATTTGGAAACTGGTTCAAACGAATTGTTATCAATAATTAGATTTTGATTATTACCTAACACTTGGTTTCGGCCTGTAAGCATATATTTAGTTTTCTCTTTGTTAACTTCCAAACCTATCTCTTTAGCAGTTTTGAAAAATATTTTAGCATTATTCTTAATTGTATTCACATCATCCCCCAGTAAGTCTACATCATCTGCATATGCTAACAACTGAGTCACACCATTTAATTTTAGTCCTTCTTTAGTTTCTTTTACCTTCCTAACAGCATATTCTAAGGCAAAATTAAAGAGCAATGGAGATAATGCATCTCCTTGTTTTAACCCATCATGAATTGTAAATTTGTCAGACATATTAATACCCACACGAATTTTACTTTCTGTTTCACTGGTGCATATTTTTATCATACTAACAAGCTTCTTAGGTATTCCAAACTCTACTAATATATTATATAATTTATCTCTTTTGACCGAATCATATGCTTTTTTGAAATCAATGAATAGCTGATGGACATTTTGATTATATTCCCACTTTTTTTCAAGTGTCTGTCTGATGTGAAAAATTTGATTTGTAGTTGATATGTTACGTTTAAATCCACATTGATAATCACCTATAATTTCATTAGCATATGGAGTTAGTCTTGTTGAAAGAATGTTAGATAATATTTTATATGTTGTTGAGAGTAGAGAAATTCCACGGTAATTATTGCAGTTCATTTTATCACCTTTTTTAAACACGGGAACAATTATGGATTCTTTCCACTGTTGAGGGATTTCTTCTTTATTCCATATTGAACAAATTAATTTATGAATTTGACATATTAATGAATTTCCACCATATTTAATTAACTCAGCTGGTATTAAATCAATGCCAGGTGCTTTGTTATTCTTTAACCTTTTAATAGCATCTTTAACTTCAGTCAAGTTAGGTTCTGGAACTAAAGGTTCTGCTGTGTGGACTTCATTTACTTCTGATTTATCTCCTACATGGACATTTAAAAGGTCATTAAAGTAGTTCTTCCATCTATTTAGAATATCGCTTGGGTCAGCTAGAAAATCACCGTCTTTATCTTTTATCAAGTTTACTTTAGGTTGCCACCCCTTTCTAAACTCATTTACACCTTTATATAAATCTCTGATATTTTTATTTTTGCTGTTTGTTTCAATTTCGTTAATTTTGCTTTTCAAGTAATCTCTTTTTATACTTCTAAACATGCGGTTAACTTCTCGCTTTATTCTATTATAATTGTTTAGATTTGTATCATCAGAGTTATTTAACCACCTAAGTCTGGCCTGATTTCTTATTTCTATTAAATTATGACATTCATTATCAAACCATGGCTTACTTTTTCTCGGTTTATGGTATCCTATACTTTCTTTAGCTGCTGATTCTATTGCATTACGTATGTGCTCCCAATTCTTATTTACGTCTGTTTCATTTATATTTTCATCATCATTTAAATGAAAGAGGGTTCTGTAAACTAATTTTGGCTTCCAGCTCTTTACTGTCCCTTCCACATTATCCAACTTGTATTTAAGAAATTTACAGTTGGGGAAAATTCTACTGTCCGTCTAGAGACAGTAGAGACAGTATATGAGATTGCTTAATTGCTTATATATGTGTGTGTGTGTGTGTGTGACAACTTGACAATGCATGCTGAAACTGAAAAATATTTCCAACAAAAGATACCACCGTCCAACGTGCCCATATATTTTAATTCAGAGATGTTGAAAGATTATGTATGAGTGACTTCATCTCTAGATACATTGCCATGGCCATGTAATTTTCTATTTGTTAAATTTTTCAGGGATAACCAACAATCAGAAGGTACTCACCACCTTAATACTACTGCCTTCTTGTGTAAATGCACTTGCAAATTTTCACAACCAATCCTTGATTAACAGTCTTCACCAAACACCAGCTCTATCAGATTTTGTTCATTTTGAAGGCAGATTCAAGATATTGCAGAGTCTGTAACTCATAATGCTCACTTTTTTCACTAACATTCTAGCTTCACAAAGAAATCTAGCTCATTGTTCTAAAAAAAAACTTTGTCTTTGAAAAATGATTTCCTCATGGGCTATCACACTCACATCAAAAATTCCAGGTAGGCTATCTTCGTGTACTATTGTTCCCCTCATACAAATGCAGACGTCCTGTGAGGGGAGGTTCTATAAGCTCACTCATAACACCAATGAGATATCACTTTGAATTTTGACTGTAACTTCAGTAGATGTGTAACAGTATGTGTAAATTTTCTGATTTTTTCTTAATCTGTGAAAGAAAATGTTGATGAGACCTTCAAAAAGAAAGAAAGAAAGAAATACTCACCTGCAGTTGAAACAGGAATCTTCTGAATCTTCCAAATTGCATTTAATGTTTCGGCAGTGAGCAGTTTAGGGGCACTTGTGTCATTTTGCATAACCATTACAATCTATTCATTTATGTTTCAAGGAATGAAAAAAAACACTAGCAAATTATTATACTGGAATATAAGATATAATTTTTGAATTCAAAATTCCATGACTTCTTGCTGATAATATTACTGGTCTCTCAAATTTCTTGACTTTTTAGTTTTCTAGCTCTGAAACCTCCTTGTCAAAATTGGAAAAATTCAAGTTGATAAGACTGTGCTGCTGATTTCGTATGGAATAATGCAAAACTACACACTATACTTAGCTTCATCACATCAAGGAAACTATTATTTGAATTTAGGAACTGCGTTAATTGTAACTACCATCATAAGGGTTCTCAAGTTCCATTCTTCATTAACCCTTTGTAGGTCGTGCAAGAAAAGTTATGTCGATGGTTGGCATGGTCTCAGGGACCAGGTTTTTAAAATATGCTAAATTAATGGTCTAAAATGCTAAATTTTCAATTACTGCGATTAGATATTTTCTTTCAACAATTGAGATTCTATAAAACTATAAAAATTGAAATTCTATAAAATTATAAGAAGGCACTGTTCGTTAATCGGGCATGTAACGGCACATCAGATTTTCAGTAAGAAATAAGTACGCCTATAGCTGCGCATGAACTCAGACAAGCAAGGGGCTTCATCGAATCCTCGCTAGCAGCTCAAATATCTTGCTAACACTGAAAACAAAATCATGGGGTACAAGAGGAAGGTTAGAAACTCAGCTAGACAGAGGAAGGGTGTTGACAAAACAGTCATTAATAAATAACGACATTAAAATCACACACCCAGAACGAGAGTCCATGCCTGACCAATACAGGGTTAATATTTTGAAAGAATTCATTACTAAATGAAAGACAAAAACAGAATGAAACTAACCTTGTTCTGTTCCATTTGCTGAGCAGTCATGGCTTCACTGTGCTGATGTTGCAGCCCTTCAATTTCCCTCTTCTTCTCAGTTTCTGCACCCTGGGTCTTCAGAAGCAAGGCATTGTTCATTGTCTCCAACTCGCAGCATCTCCTTCTAAAATACTCTAATTCTCTCATCAGAATCCTGTTTTGATCCTGAAAAAGTTGAAAGTTACATAAGGTCCACAAAGTACAAAGTACACGTGCACTTTTTTTTATTGTATTCTAGAGTATTGCTTATTTCTGGTTGCTTCGTTAGACAAGAAAAAATAAATTAAAATCAAGGCTAAACTCCATGAGATGGATGACCATATTGCAGTAGCGGCATCTGCCTATTCGCACATTCACATGTGCACACTTAAACACATTTGTAATGCAAATCAACTTATTTATTGAACTCATATCTCCTTCGAAACATCAAGTGTTCGCATGCCGCTCCACCAAGAGAGATGGTGGAGAAGCCTGCGATCAGTGATATCAACCTGCATAGACTGAGCAACAATCGGGGCTTGAACACAATGTTAGTTTTGATCCATATGATGCTGTTGCAGCAGTCGCTGATTGGGTCATTTGCCTTGGGCACTGTGTCAGGGGAGGGTGCATGATTAGGGAAGCCGTGAATGCAGCAATTGGTGTGTTAGCAAATGTAGTGTTGCAAACTCATTCCATTGGAGATCGAGTGAAGGAATCGAGGCAACCCATACATCAATGCAAATTGAGGGATTTTTTTTTTTGAAAAGGGAAATTTTCGATGGTATATTGTCCCTCCCATTCTGTCCCTAGAATAACAGGGAATGTAAAGGATGAAGGGAGAGCAACTGAAACTGAAACGGGAGCATGCATCAATCAGTCGGCTGTTTTGCATTGTATGTCATCTGTTACTGCATTGCAAAATTGTTTAGCATTGTCAAAAGGTTGTACCTGTTTCAGTGCAAAGTGTTTAATTTCATGATGAATAGGGAAACTGTACACAGCAAAAGCAGAGACTTAATATTTAATGTTGTTGAATTTTTGGAGGGAAGTTAGCCACAAGGCCTGTAGCAACTTCAGCAATATATGAATATGGCGAAAGGGAAGGACAAATTCTGAAGTGCGAAGCAGAGCAGTGTGGACTGAGCGAGTACTGTAATTTCCTTTAAGATTTATTATTCTCTTGATTTTGCTTGATTTGCTTGGTTCGATCAGTCTGTCATTGGAAATAAACAATGGCTAGATAGATCACAACTGATCTACCATGTGGTAGTTTGGTTGGCTTCTTCGGTGTATGTCAATTCTCCTTGTTCATTAATATCAGCGGAGCAGGGGAGGAAGTTTTTATGAAATATTTTGCAAATCGACAATAGTACAGTAGAGCCTCGATTATCCCAAACAATACAGGACTGGGAGTGTTCGGATAACCGATCATTTACGAAAAAAGTTGTACCAGAGTCATAGGAGCAATATAAAACAAAGAAACAGTGATATTAAACACAAAACTGTATATATATTTTTGCTAGGCTCTTCCTCTTTACTTGCCATTGTATGATCTGTTACAACGAAGGCTCAGACACCACTGACAACAAGAGGTTGGTCACATACGCAGGTTGGCAGGGAGGGGGAAAGTGCTGCAGCGCCACAGCACTAGTGGCTGCTAGCGGAACTACATTTTAATTTGCCGACTGGAATGCTTTCGGTTAACCAATGTTTCGGTTGGTTGGTATTAGGATAATTGATGCTCTACTGTATTGATATTGTAGATCGGCGTTTCTATGTTTTGAGTGATTTTATCAGGCTATTGAATGCTGAATTACATATTGCACAATAACATCTCTCTTCTCATGATTAGCTGGATAATTTCCGAAATATTTCAAATTTGTAAAAATATCTGTGTTAAAAAAAAAATCATGAAATATAACTCTGTCATACCCTCATTTTCAGTGAAAGGTGATCAAAACTTGGGTTGCCAATATATTAAGCAACATTATGTACGCAAAAACGGGTGCGAGTATTTCACAGCGGTGGTATAACACTTTTGGACTTGAGACTGAAGTGCACATCCATAGAGCCAGACCAAGAGCCGCCACTGCCATATTGTGCTGTATTTTAGTGTGTATACATGTATTTTACCTACTGAAATACAATACTACAAACAGTAATATTTGCAGACAAACAGATGTTGATTGCAGCAAGTGAGAATGATCTACAAAGGTCAGTCTTCAAACTTCAATCAATTCTTACAAATTACAATATGAAAATTTCAGAGGATAAAACAAAGTCAATGGCAATAAATGACAAGAAAACGTCTTAGAGTGAAAATAGTGATAAAAAATAATATTATTGAACAAAATTGAGGAAAGAGAAATCTGGGAAGATCATATCGCAGATGGAATGGTCGATTTTTGTACTTGCAGAATGGGTTTTGGTTACCCAGACCTACAAGAGGAAGAAGAAAAGTTACAAAGCAAAATAATGATGTCAGCACAAGAGATAGTGATTTCAAATCCTAAGGTAAATGCTTTCAAATTGGAATGGCTTGCAAATCTATTAGCCTGGGCACATTGTGCTTGAAATTGATCCAGATTGCTGGGTTGTAAATACCGTTTGAGATGGCTGCAACTCTGAACAATCATTTTATTATTCATCAGAGATTTCACCCATACTTTCCAATGACTTTGCGCAAACTGATAAGCAATAGTTTTAAAATGGAAGTCATAAATTACATAATCATTGCTCTTTAACTTCTGGAAGACAGCTGGGATACAGCAAAAGATGGCAACATTTAACATAATTTCAGTTCTAGTTCTGTCTCTCTCCCTCTTTATTGTTCTGTTCATTTACATATGTATGAAGGTATGACATATTTGAATTTCAATGCAACATGAGTATTGGAAGCTTGTCAAAAGCAGCAGTTATTTTTGATTGGTTAAGAAGTTTGCACTGTGGGCATTTCAAGTGCATGGAAATGGCTTAAACATTAATAGAATGAGAACTAATCATTGATGAGTCATAGCTTGTTTTATTTTGGATGGACTGGCTAGAGCTATCACAGAGGGAACAATGTTGACAATCCATCTTGATGTAGGCACAATTAGAAAAAAAAATATAGTAATTTACTCAAGAAAACCCTTTTTGATGAGTTCCTGCAGCCCACATTAATCCAATATTAAATAGAAAAAAATTCTAAAATGCTGTAGCACTACTATGTACCTTCAATTGTGTTACGTATAGTTGAACTGTCCCATAGTTTATCATAAAAAATCATTAATATGTATTACGAAATAGCAAAAAAGTTGTGTTACCATCTATTCCTGACTAATCTACTGGTTCTGGCAGTGGCTATGTATCCTATACCCCGCGACAGGTTAAGTTTGCAGCAACATTTCACACATGAAGACCCAAACGTGCACGCAGAATATAGTTCTGCTGCAATACTGCCGATTTTCTCGCTACATGTGACATAAACAGCTCGACAGTTGAGGCAAAATTGGTACGGGAGATGCTGAGTGCCGTTCTCGCATGGATTAATACATAAAACTTGCTGCAAACTTGACCTGTCGCAAGGCTTAGTTTCTTGAAAAGAAATGACATAACCACATTCATATCATGAAAGACCACAGAGAAAATACTACTTTTATCCATCTCTGTTCTGCTTGATCACTATTTAGTGCAGTGTGTCAAGAATGGTTTCCGGCAGTGGAACACATGGTCTCTACAAACAATTTTTACCTAGCTTACTGCTAGACTATGATACTTACCAGTATACATATTATTATTTTATTTATTTCTTAAATATTGTGTGTGTGGATCCCACTTTAAACTGTAGTTCCAGTCCCGATTAGCCTTACTGTGCATAAAGTGGACTTAAACCACCAAATTAATCAATAAATCAATTAAATATTGTATAATCCGATTGAAAACTTTCAGCGATAAACTACCAAACTGAAGTCAGAGAAACTTTGCATGTTCATTGATTGATTGACTTGCTTTATTTTACTTCGCATCTTGTGCCACTTTTGGCAAATTTGCGAAGTTTGGGATGAGTGATGTTATGATGAAATTGATGAATGAACACTCACAAACATCCATGCCCAGGCCAGGATTCAAACCTGGCACCCCTGGCATCATAGCATGATGTGCTATCCACTCCGCCATGGGGGCTGGCTGGCTCTTGCATGTTCATAGGACCCTGTGAGCACTACATTTTCATTTCTTTTTAAATTCACATCAGTGAATATTTTGAAATAAAAAAGTGATAACTCTCTATGATAAATAGCTTTCCTTCTGTGAATTTTCTTGACCAGAATTGTATATTTAAAAAGCATTGGCTTGAAAACCTGCTGGGATCGCTAGTGTCTGGATGAGTGATGATATGATGAAATTGATGAAAAGACACTTCATCCACTCATCCGCATTTTTGCAATTAGCCAAAAGCAGCAGAAAAGCAATGCTAAATAACAAAATTTAAATCAAATCAAATCAAATACTTTTCTCGAGCCTGGGTATCTCATGCAAAAATAGTGTGCAACTCTTTGATGGGGAATTTTAATCCTTCAAGTTATGCAAATTTCTAAATTTTCGTGTATCTGGAAACAATATTATGTTAATCTTTAGTAGATGGAGCCTTGCCAGCGTGCATAGCTTCTTCAGATGGGACATTTTCAAGAATGTGCTTTTATAACTTGCTGCAAAGAATTTCTAAAATATCATAACTTGAGAACCACTTGTCATGGATATGAAATTTATACATTGAACCACCCGATAATTGACAGTTAAAGGAGAAGAAGTAGTAAATCGAAATTTAACAAAAATTGTGGTGCCTCTGTGGCCAAAGCAAATGACAAAAATGTATATATTATGTAGCAGTAGTAATGCAAAGTTTCATTGTAATTCTTGAAGAAAAAAATAATATCAATGTTTAAGGGTTACACTGCCAGCTTACAGAAACAATTTCCAGAATTTTGCTTCTAGCATCCGCCACATAGACACTGGATTGACAAAGGCCAAGAGAAAAGACTCTTTGAGGATATGTAATTTCTGTGCCACAATTCTGGTAAATTTAGAAAATTGAGTCTTTGTCCTGAGATCCCTAATTATTGCACATTATTAAAGTGTTCCTTTATTCTAATGTAAAAGTTAAATATATCAGAAAGAGGTGGTGGTTTAGGACCTATTGCCCTTTATTTCTTTTTAAATAAAATCTATCCCATAATACTGAGGGGAACAAAGGACTTTTTCAAACTTCACTTGGTAATAAGAGTGACAATGGCAAAAGCATGCGGTAAAGGATGGCGGAGCAAACGCCGCTTGCGTTGTTTTTTAAGAAAACAATTTTGATACCTCAAGTTATTTTTATCAATGCCTTTATACACCTTGGAATAAAATGTATCTACTATAACATATTTACATATGCAGACTTTTCAATTCCTCTATTTCTTGTCATATTGGCTGCAAACTTAAGTGGCTGCAGCCTTCACGAGGCACGACAATGTGGCACAGCTGATCCGCATTATAAGGAAGATGACTGCTCACCTTTCTCCCCACTTTTCGAGTGACTTGTGCAGTCCTTGCATGGTCACTTTCCTTCCTCCTTCACAAAAAAAAAAGGTTACCCGTAAGTTATCCCTGGTGTCTTTGGCAAGGGTGTTGGAAACACCTCGTCCAAGCTGGCCACAAGTGCTGCTAACTACCAGAATTTTCTATTCATCCGTAGCACCACCTAACTCGGTACAATTATTCACGTGTGAAACTTAACAGTAATGAACAATTTAGCTTATGAATTTAGTCAATTGGTACCGGTTGTATGGCATTAAAATAAGTAAATCACCAGCCAATACTTGGACATATCCATCACGTGGTCAGTAATTTGGAAATATAGGGTATGTAACACTGCAAAAGTGCAAACAGGGTGAGGAAGTGTGGGAGCTGTGGATACGTGTGTTCTTTACTGTGGCCATCGTCCTGTGTTATTCTGTTCTTTCGGGTGGTGTTTTTGCTGTATTGTGTAAAAGTATGGTCTATATTGAAAATGACTGCCATGTTTGACAAACAAGACGAGCCATCAATTTGGAGTGGTGAAGGTAAGGGCTCAATTAGGGATCTTCTTTGAAAACCAATCAGTTGAGGAACTTGTACTGAAAAGTTGGAGGTGAGACCATGTCCTGAACTAAGCTTATGCAAAAGAAGTAAGAAAAACGGGGAAGTTATCATTAAGTAGTTAAAAGCAGTGGCGGTGCAAGGTTTAATCATCTAGGGGCGCTGAAGGGGTGCAGAATGAAATTTAGGTCGTGCGATGTTGAAAATAAAGAAAACATGAAATACGCATGAACGTTTTAGACCCTAAATCAAATATCAATCAATTTTAGTAGGAATCTATAAAAATATGCTTATGAAACTGAAGAATACTAGTGACTTGCTTCATTTTTGCTTGATCTTAGCACAACAACGACGTTTGGAAATTTAAAAAGAACAGCTTGCTCAAGGGAGGCCAATGACAAATATGGATGACTGGAGGATTTTTTCCATGGAGAGGCAACCTCCACTGGGTATCAAACCCAGGATCCCTTGATTACAAGGCACAACCAATTCAGATACAAAATTCAGTTATTAATCAAATGTCAAATACATTGTATAGGTGACAACAACTACTGAGTGTTCAGTTTGTAACCGTTAGGTAAAAGAAAGACAACTTAAAGTTCTGCAATTTGAAAAATAAAATAACACAATAAATACGAATCATGTAGTCACTTTCATGTAATTATCAATTCACTTCTTTTGGACTGCTTCACTTTCCTGAACATGTTCTGTTGCTTTGTTTCCCCTCTTTTCATATGCATTTGTTTTACATAATACATAGCCTACCTTTTGTCTGCCCAGATGCTATGGTGTCAGGACAAATCCCTAAGTGCACAGAAACTTCTAAGTTAAAATCCCTTGGGCCGCAAATTTCCCAAGCAGAGAAATGTAACATTTCTTTGAAAATTTTTGACCTCTTCATAACAGTCTTTGAAAAAGTCTGAAATGGTACGTTTACTAGAACAAATAGAACAAATTACTCATAACAAGGAAACTACCGTTACGATACAACTTGCGTTAAATAATTTCCCGAGAATGACCTGATAATACTTGAAAGCAACTGAAATTTCTGTTCCAGTGTGACTTGAAGAAAAGAGGACGAACAAGTAGATGGACAACAAAACCGTGTATCAACAGTGCAAAGGAAAACATACAACAACTGACACTGAGCTATATACATTTATCGAAAAATACAAACAGACTTCTTAAAACACAAGAAGAAATAATCCTTAACAATTCTGAGGAAATTTAGAGAAGGGCTGCTGATCTTAATAGACTGCCGACAGAACAGGAAAATAAATGCGGAATCTCTTTGAGAGATTGTAAATAATAAAAGCAGTCTCATTTCAGTACCTAACATTTGGCCCTCAATATGACAATGACATGACATAATATGACACTGTAAGATATAATGTTATAGGTAGAATATAGGTTTTGGATAGTGGGTGCTGAAGGGTGTGCAGAAGAAAATTAAGGGGTGTGCAAGCACCCCTCCGCACCACCCTGGTTAAAAGTGTCTCAGTAAGAAACAATATTATGTTTGAATTTCTTTGTCCACTTTATGCACAGAAAGGCTAAATGGGACTCGACCTACTGTTTAAAGTGGGATCTGAACCACTCCACCGATAATCAAATCTGAGGCCCGTTCATTACAAGGTAACAAAGTTATGTATAGTGTGGTTATGTAGTAGCAATGTTATTTATAAATCATTTTATTGGAACATGGAACTTTACAGGCCAGAATGACTTCGATAATTTCCATAATGCAGTGTAAAGACATGAACATTCTCAAAATCACACTCATGCAGTGACATACAAAAGGGGGATTGATGGGGCTCATAACACCTCTCTTGGAACAATATTCCTAAAAAAAGGCTAAATGCAGGAAAAATATGACAAAATACACATTGTAGGGGCCGGGTTAGTGGGGTAGAGCAAGAGCCCCTTTTACAATTTCAGCCCCTTCCTTTGTATGTGATTTATCCACACACACACCTTATACACCCCCCCCCATTTCCTCAATACCCTCCTAAAAGTTTTCACCAATGCCCAATTTTTGGTAATTTTGGCTACAAATTTCCCCTTACCCCACCCCCTATATTACATTTGAAAATGTTGTAATTAGCCAAAATGCAACACTGACCATCACTTGCCTATCATGAAAATTTATGGCACGCCTCTGGAAAATGGGTATACTGATTGATTGATTTGGTGTTTTAAGTACTTTAATCACAGTAACGCTAATCAGGACTGGACTTACAGTTTAAAGTGGGATCCAAACCACCACCTCCAGGACCCTATGATTACAAGGCTACAACACTACCATTGCACGATAGGGAAGGCCCAATGGATATACTGTTTTGAAATTCGAGTATGTCATACCTTCATATCAAGAACTTCACCCCCTGAAAAGACTTACCAGGTAGTAAAATTAAATAATCAAAATATACGTACTTCATTAGGATTTGTTATATTATTTAACTGATGGTTATTTATTTCTGCCAATATAAAAAATAGCTCTGATATTACATTGTTTCCCTACTAAAAAAAATCCTGAACATTGATTTTCCTTCAAACTTGAACATCAGTTTTGGCCCTAAAGTTCACCCATTTGCATTAGAGATGGTGAAAAAAGGTACAGAACATAAAATGTAGCTTGAATTGTACGGAAAACAATGTTTGTTTACCCCAGCTTTCTATCATTCTTCTTATCTGAGTTATCATAGTTATCTAAACTTTTTGCATAGGCCAAAAATGCTGCAAGTCATGAAACCAAAATGGCCACCATTTTTAAATGAAGTCTAATAGAAAGAAAATAATGCCTGTTTTGAACTACCCTTGCATAAGGGTTACAACAACTACAAAAAATGAACATTTTTAAAAAAGATCGAGCGACCAGTGCTGGGCCATTTGGTATGGTAGTGACCCTGAAATTTTCCTCAATGTCTAAAAAGCATAAAATTTTCGTTTCAAGGAGTAAAAAAAACACAAATTTCATTCTTTGTAGAGAAAGAGCATGTCTTTGCAATGATTTTTAACATCAAAAACTTTTGATTCCATCATGCCCACATGCTAAAAATTCAGGTTTTTTTGACCTAGTTTTCCACCACAAAAATCAGGCCACAAGTCCATTATTAGTCTTTCTTTTAGGCTTTTACAATTTTTTTTTGACTGCTGATGTATTTTTTTCTGAAATCCTCATAATTTCGTTGAGCTTTGTGTAAAATATCAAAGAGATCTGATCATTGGTTTAGTAGAAAATATAATAAAATATAAGCAAGGGTATCTCAAAAGCGACAGACAACATAGATTTTATGATATTTTGAAGTGATGTAAAATGAAAATCATTTGAGATAGAGTGAAAATAATTTAGGTTCTTTTGGGGTGTACACCAAATTTCATTGATATCTGAGATGGTGGGTGACATGACCTCATTGAAATAGCATAGAATGACCCATACATTAATATTCTAACAACATTAAGCCTTGTTTCCATGATTATGAAAAACTAAATATGCTGACCAAGGCAGTAATTTATTTTATTAAAAACATAAACTATGTTATTAAAAACATAATAAAGGCAACATAACATTATGTTTTTAATAAAATAAATTACTGCCTTGGTCAGCATATTTAGTTTTTCATTAATATTCTGAACAAACGTAATTCCTACCATGTTCAAGTGGAAGCTGCGAGTATTGTGTATGTATGAGCTCAACCCTAGTGCATTTAGTTGTAAGTTACATGGTGTAATTTGAATTTAGCAATAAGGAAAAATGTATTTTTCATCAGAGAGAGAAATACAAACTCTAAAACAAGAAAAATGTGAGAAAAAGCCCAAAATTTCCCAAATACAAATAGCAATGGAAAAAGTTTTTCTTCAACCACTTCCAACTCTATGCCTACTGTAATCAAGTTTTAAAATATATATGCTGTGCAATTGTATAATTTATGCATAGTAGAAGAAATAATTTTCTCTTTCTGAATGATCAGTAGTAATGTGCCTTATTTGAACAACTCTATTGCTGTTATACACACCAAACATCCTCCGGTAAAAAATTGAGAGAGAGTTTTCAAGAAACTGGCCACATATATTACAGTATTCCTTCAAAATGTATATAAACATATACACTGTCATTTTAGCAAGAGCACAACACATTTTATGGGTCTGAAGACATTTCTTAATGCAATCAACTATTTGAGCATAAAGAACAAAGGTATATTGTGGGTTCAGTGGAAAAGCAACAACACTAGAAATTACTCCAGAAAAAAATTCCAAATTTAAGTTTCTTTGTGTGTCAGCTTGCAACACATCTTGCAGTTTCCTTCAGTAATATTTGTCATAAAGATTTCCATAACAAATCAACCCAGCCAGGTATAAATTACAGAAAATAGTACATTTTTTGTTATTTTTGCCTCTGCCTCTAACAGTTAATCACTATGATAAGGAAGAATGATAATTTGGTGAAACTGATGAAGGCAGGTAAGAAATAGAACCCTGAGCCTTCACTGGTGAGTTTGTTAATCAACCACCTCATGCTCTCGGACACCAAGGGTGCAAGAATTGAAAATGGAGTTTTTTTTGATAAAGAGACCAACATGCAACATTAACTGTAAGGTAAACTAACATAATATCAGATACCTGCCCAATATCCTATACCATCATTTCTCGTCTCGTGGGTGCTGCCATCTGCAACAATCCACTGAACTACTTTTGTCGATTGCCGCCAATACTTCATTGTGAGTGGGAACGCTGTTGAGCACGTTGTGCATGTAAGATCGACAAAAACAGAAATTTTCAGTTTCTGAGTTTTTGGAAGCATTTCATCATCATAGGTTTTCATATTGAAGGCAAGGAGAAACTAAAGCTTACTTATATTTCATAGAAAGATAGAATAATAGAGTATGTTGATATGCTAGTCCTGTTCCGGTAAATGTCTTTGTTTGATATTAACATTATGTTTCCTGCATTCGGCCTAATATCGGATAGTGATGCCTGCCAAATATCAGATATAAAATATTATGCAGGTTTCACAATGGGTTCTTCATTGTTCTGTTACAGATGTCGAAGAGAAAGCAACGGAGTAAAGAGTCGATGCTGAAGGCAGTGGAAGCTGTAAAAAATCATGAAATGGGTTTCCTGAAGGCTTCAAAACATTCAATGTACAGCGTTCGACACTTGAAAATTATGTTAATGATCCAACAAAAAAGTTTGTGGACCTTGTAGCAGTTCCTTTAGGACGGAAACTAGTTTCTACTGATGACGCTGACAGTGCCGATGATTGTGACTGCATCTACTGTGGCGAGGCCTACAAGCATGACAGCATGGGTGAGGATTGGATTTGTTGCACCTGTTGCCTTCAGTGGACACATGGTAGTGCTGATAGTGACGACTGGAAGCATAGCAAGTCATTCAATTCTCTTTTGTACTAATCATACTTTTGTGATCCATGTTATATTTGAGCATTTGCATACTTCCAGTAAAATATACAATACATTGCTTCTATCATGAGGTGTATTTTATTTAAGATATAATGTTAATATGTATATTATATAATGTTAAATTCCTATCCGATATTAGGCATACCCACTATTCGATATTCGGACGGCTTTTTTCGATTCCTCAAATTTGCATTGTTTTTTTATTTTGTACTGCACAACAAATAATTTATCAATAAGGGAGATAAACATATCACAAGGCAAAAGGTAAGGTACCAATAGTTCATATTACCAAAAATTATGCATTTCTGTTAAATTTTAGTGGGTTCATTATGGTGATTTCAAAAATTATCCTATATTATGTTGGTTTACCCTACTCTATACAAGAACTGGTCAACCTAATAACTTTGGTTTAACTCATTTTTACCTTGAGTTCAGCCATGTTCAAGAACACTCTACTAATAGTTTCGGTTTGGTTCTCCATTTCTCCAAGGAATGGCACAAAGACTACTCTTTTGTCTTCACTAATATCCCAGATTTGGAAGATCACCAGACTTGTTTCACAGAGAATTGATTCTGAAGCAAGTTCCAGGTATAACCTGAAAGATATAACAATTCCATAATTTAATTGTGTTGCAAATCAATACCTACCATTCAAGACATCAATGTCTAATTTTACAGAATAACATATTAATGAAACATTAGTTTCTAATTTCAGTTTACATACTGAACTAGACAAAATACAGACTGGTAATCACATTTCTAATACCTATTACTTGGGTTGTAACAGTGGAAATACTCTTCTTGTACACACAAAATATTGACTTTTCCTCTCCACAATAAACTGCAAATTCTAATGTGTTAATGTGCACCAACCTGAGAAATTCATGATCTTGTCATAGCTTCCAAAATTTATTCTCTGGAAATGATATACAGTGTACTCTTGTTAATTCAAATCCAGGGGGACATGAAAAAATTTGAATTATCAAAAATTCAAATTAACAGAGACATCACATCATTAAAGATGGTTTCAAGGGGAATTAACTTCTGTTCGAATTACTAGTAATTCGAATGAAAGAGAGTTCACTGTACTATACATAATCAGATCTTTGCTCAGAAATATGAAAAATTGGCAAGTAAGGATTACAACTGTGCAAACATATTAGTTTTAGGTACTTCTCATTAGCTTAAAGGCACTCCCAATAACATAGGAGCTAGCATTGTTGCCTTTAAATCAAGGGGGAGGGACCTTTAGTAGTTCAGATTCCATTTTAAACTGTAGATCCAATCCCAATCAGTCTATCTGATCAAAAATGGACTTAAAATAAACTTGAGACATTAATTTATACCATTAAAAATAAAAGATGAACATCACAATTATTCCTGCCTGTTTTACCATTAGGTATTTAAATAATTTGGTTTTTACAGATCAAATGGTATGACCTAAAAATAACTCTCACAATGTATTGGATTCTTATCTAACTCTGAGGATAAAGACATTTTACATCTCCTCTTTTCATTTTTGTGCTCATAAACTAGGTTAAGATCTTGAACACTCTCTGGAAAGTAAGATATTATGAAGATTAAATAAATAAGGAAAACAAATTTATTTCATCTAGTTTGATATATTACCACAGAATTGTCACTTTCACGTAAGTGTGCACGATAAAAAGGATTTGAGAATACCTTTATCATGGTGGCTACAGACAAGCAGAAATAACATTCCCTGTCAAGTATAAACTAAACCCACATTTTTGTAATGGACATCATAAACTCTTACAGCCTACAGGTATGCATTGTATTAAGTACCTACATTAGTTAACCAGAAATTGACTGCACTTCTCCATGATTTGTATTCAAATTAGAAAAATGGTGAATTTGGAAATTTATTACTAGAGCCTACAACTTTGACTGCATTTATATATATATATGTTTTCATGATAAACATTTTATTGCGTTGTTGCTATAATATTTCGGAAGCTTTTTGATGTTCGCTATTTTGTATCGTACTCCCTATTTTCAATATTAATGCATTTTTGCCATTTTCAATGAAATTTTAGATTTTTTTTTAAATTTGTGCAACTTATTTTTCTTTCAAGAACATAATTAATTAGAAAGTATTTTTAATTAGTTTATTATGTGAATAATTTGCTTTATTTAAGTCATATTGGACTTGCTAATCTTTCAACACTGCTGAAGGAGAAAGCATGAGTAGAGTACATGCCTTTGGGTTAACACTTGTGCAAAGACACATTTTCGACTGACTGTGCTGTTCTTCTCGGCAAGGTATGTGAATATAACAATCGACGATGAGAAAAATACTTCAAATAACAGCATAATAAACCCACAGCTGATAAAATGAAAGAGCAGAAGAAGATATCAATGATAACTATTTCATCCAACATGCAAGTTCAGTTTTCTCTTGAATTCTGCAAAGCTTTCGTGGAAGCAGGAATACCTTTCTGGAAACTAGAAAACTAGACACTGAGGACATTTCTAGAAAAATACACTAAAGAAGTGGTACCATTGGAACCTACACTCCAGAAAACATATTTAAGAGTCCAGTATGAAGTGGGGTTGGTGGAAATAAAATCTGGAACTTCTGATGCTACTGAATGCTACTTAGCCAATGCCATCATCAGAACAATGGAATCAGATGCAGCGAGTCCTCATCATTTCTTACATCAGAACAACTAGAGGGAGCTCAGTTATTCTCAAATTCCCTGGTTCCGTTCTAACCAGAAGATGTATGTCAAGCTGATGTGTTACTTTTTATCAGTGATGCAACTCCTTAAATGAAATAGGCTGCCACAGCATTGAAAGTACTCTCCTCGAACATGCTTCATATCACATGTATAGCCCATGTAATGCACACAATCACTGAAGAAGTAATAGTGTTGCACCCAGAAGTGGACACGTTGATTTCCAGCACAAAGATCTTTCTGAAATCTCCCAACCAAACTAGGGATGGCCAGATCCGGATCCCAAGGATCCGGATCCTAAAATTTTTCGGATCCGGATCTGCGGATCCAGAATTTTCAGATCCGGATCTGGTATTTTCTGATCCAGAACTGGATCCAGAATTTTTGGATCCGGATACAAAACTTTTGGATCCGGTACTTTTGGATCCGGATCCGGAATTTTCAGATCCGGATCCGTTTTGCCATCCCACATGTGCTTCTTTGGAAAGTAAGAAAGTGTTTATAACATATTGTTACCTGCTAATATACATATATATATATATATATATATAATATACATACACACATATATATAGTGCATGTGTGCGCGTGCGCGATTTGTAATTAACCTCTTAACTGGGTATGACGTAATACTCCGTTCTGGCTCTACTGATTTATAATGGGCATGACGGGATACTACGTTCTCATGTTCTTACTGCTGATATCTGTTGTGTATGACGAGATACTTCGTACAATTACTTTCTTCTTTGTTTCACCAGATGGCTCTGACTTCCAGACTGTTGTAACCGTTAGAGTTAGCGGGAAGCAACGAACACAGCCCGACGTTCAGTTCTATCGCGTATGCAATAATGGCTCAGGCAAATCGGAAGCGACGGCGTGTTTTTCCTGCTGAGGAAATCCGAGATATATTGTAGTTGTAAATCTCGCATATTGTAAAAAGTACAAGAAGGACCAATAAAAGAATAAACAATACCTAAATGGTATGCCATGGAGCACAGAAATATTAACTCAAATATTGGTTTACGAAATTCATCAATTTATCAACAAAAATTCCCAGGGCAGATTGGGCTTTCGACGAGGAAATTACCCAGTTAAGAGGTTAATTAATACACTTACAAGGGAAGTCTAAGTCTCCCCCTCCGATTTCCATGAAACTTGGCAGGTGTATAGAGCCCCCGCCCCTCAAATGTCAAGATGAGGAGAAATTGAAGTGGGGATCTGACCCCGAAACCATGTAAATATGGCATAGGAAGAAACAGGGGGCATAGGGCCTCTCTATACACCTGTCAAATTTCATGGGAATCAGAGGGGGACACATGGGTCAGATGATCCCCACGTCAATTTGTCCTCATCTTGACATTTGAGGGGATTTTGCCCCCTAAAACCGTTTTTTAGCTGAAACAAAAAAAACACGTAATTCTTCCTTTGGGCCCCACTATACTGCCAAGTTTCATGGAAATCTGAGGCGGACACTTAGATAACCTCCCTTGCTAGTCTTACACTTTGTAATTATATAACACTGCATATATTACAATGTTTTATTTTAATTTGTAAAACTGTAACTGTAGAACAATTGTATGATTTTTGTATAACATTTCTATCTTGTTATGTGTGTTAAAGGTTTCATCCTGGAATGGAATGTCTCACATTTATGTGTGTTTTCATTTCCAATACGTTCGAATGAATACATATTCGTTTCAATGGCATTTACAAAATCACCTCTGACATTTGTGCACGAGTGTGTTAGCCGATGCGTAGCAAAGAATTTTAGGAACAACACTTGAAAAAAATTCTTGTAGGACAAACGAAATATTTCTTTGCAATCGAAGATCATAATACCTTTTAAGGTGTGGTAATATTATAATGGGATTGAGATACTAAACTCTCGGATCTGGATCCAGATCCGAAAGTTCCTGATCACATAAATGTGAGACATTCCATTCCAGGATGAAACCTTTAACACATATCACAAGATAGAAATGTTATACAAAAATTATAAAATTGTTCTACAGTTACAAATTAAAATAAAACATTATAATATGCAGTGTTAAATAATTACAATGTGTAAGACTAACAAGGGAGGTTATCTAAGTGTCCCCCTTCGATTTCCATGAAACTTGGCAGTATAGTGGGGCCCAAAGGAAGAATTACATGTTTTTTTGTTTCAGCTACAAAACGGTTTTAGGGGGCAAAACCCCCTCAAATGTCAATATCAGGAAAAATTGAAGTGAGGATCATCTGACCCCTGTGTCCCCCTCCGATTCCCATGAAATTTGACAGGTGTATAGAGAGGCCCTATGCCTCCTGTTTCTTCCTATGCCATATTTACGTGGTTTCAGGTCAGATCCCCACTTCAATTTCTCCTCATCTTGACATTTGGAGGGGGGACCTCTATACACCTGCCAAGTTTCATGGAAATTGGAGGGGGAGACTTAGACCTCCCTTGTAAGTGTATTAATTAATTACAAATCGCGCACGCGTGCACACAAGCAATATATATGTGTGTGTATGTATATATATTATATATATATATATATATATATATATATATATATATATATATATATATATATTAGCAGGTAACAATATGTTATAAACACATTCTTACTTTCCAAAGAAGCGCATGTGGGATGGCTAAACGGATCCGGATCCGAAAATTCCGGATCCAGATCCAAAAGTACCGGATCCGAAAGTTTTGTATCCAGATCCGTAACTTTTGGATCCGGATCCAGATTTTTCGGATCCGGATCCATTTGGCCATCCCTAAACCAAACCCGAATCTTCAGGAAGTTACCCTTGAGCTTACCTCCTGAGCCAGTCTTGGCCAGGGGGAACCTGGACATCAGCTGTTGCATATTTGCTAACATTTCCACCCCCTTTGGTACACTAATTACAACTTGGAGCAGAAATGGTAACAAAACTGTTAAATATCATGTCTGCTCACACTTATCTGTGATAAACTCACAAAAAATCTTTGTCTTGAAAACCATTTAACAATATAATATCAACGCGAATCATTATTATGGTCTTATTTATCCTCACTCAGAATACTGTATTACAGCTTGGGGTGAAACAGCTCATGTACATACAAAAAGAGTGTTCACACTACAGAAAAGAGCTGTTAGACTTATATGCGAAATACCATCCAGATCCACATGCAGAATTGCCTTTTGCGAAAACAAAATTATCACTTTATACTCATTGTATGTATATAAATCTATCATCTATGTACTTAATGACAAGACACAAGTTAGAAACGAAGAAATTCATGAACATAATACAAGATAAGGAAACACTTCCATGCCCAAACTAACAGATTAACTCTGAGAGATAGATCATCACATTCTGCAGGTGTAAAATTCCATAAGGAACTTCCTTATAGGCTAAAAAATATTACCCCTTTTGAAGAACAAATTACAGTTAATCAAAAAATACCTCACAGACAGAGCTCTGTATGACATTATTGAACTCTAAATTAGATTAGGTAACAAATATCAAGTACACAAAGAAATACAATAATCTCACAGACCTTTCTAAATATAATCACACAAATTTAAGGAACAATGTATCTTTAATTTTAAAAAAATATACATGTACTACATATTTTTTTTACAGGTATACATGTTGGTAACATTATGAATGTAATGTACAATTAATGTAAGCTTTTGTATGACATATGTGCAGTATGTAAAAAACCTTTAATGTCCTTTACTGCAATATCTCTTATATCAAAGCATATTTTATATTTTCATGTATCTGACAATATCCATACCCATGAAAAAATGAGTCAACGGATGAATAAAAATTATTATTATTATTATTTTGAAAGTACTTATGTAGTATCTATACCATCCTTCACACATATATTGAGTCTCTGCATAATTTTGTTACAACACTCCTTCAAATTTAGACTCAGTCTTTGCACACTTTTTAATAATGCATAATTCAGTCACAAGAGTATAAAACCAAGAATCTTTTTCTTCGTCCTTACTTACAGAAAAAATAAGTTCCAACTGAAAAGAAAATTTAACTAATTGTAACATAAATTATCCTATGTAGAATCAAACTAAATCCATTACCCAAATACATTTCTGTGTACAACCTTTCCCTCCACCTCTTTTCTAACAAGAATTTGTTTTGATACTAACAACAGATTATACAAGTGCTTTGGCTTGGTTTCCAGGTATAGAGATAGTTGACGAAGGTCATATAAAATTTTGGAGCTCTTACGTCATTTGATATGGTCTCCAGGTACACAAAAATTACTAGGGGACGATATTTGGCTCCTCCTACCTTACTTCACCCTTCTCCAAAATTCTCGAAAAATTATCTCCAATAAAATTCATATTCAAATTCACATTGAAAAAGACAAATTAACGAACTCTGCAACTGTTCTATTTATATAAATAATTACTGAAGCCTTGGAAAACAATGAAATTCAAAGCTCGTATTTCTAGATTTGACCAAAGCATATGACTCCCTCAACCACAACACACTTATGCATAAATTGTATAGTTTAGGTATCTGAGGTGGCACATTTAACCTAATTAAGTCATTTGTTTCTGATTGAATACAATGCACTCAAATTGAGGACATGGATAATTCATCTATCAAAACCATTTACTCCAGCTTTGAATCGTCAAAGATAGGTGTCCCTCAAGGACCTATCAACATGACTCAAACTATTACCTATGCAGATGACACTAACATAATATGTAGGGCAAAACAAAAGAACAATTAGAAATCCACACTTACACATCAATTAATCAAATAACCCAGTACTTAAACACTAACAGCCTAAATGAAAACCATCAAAAAAAAAAAATCATGATTTTTAACCCTGGCAACAAGAAGAACTTTGATAATATGAATCTTTATTATGGTCTTATTTATAAAAGTATAAAATTCCACAAAAACCTTCTCTCTTGGCTAAAAAAATATCACTCCCTTAAAGAAATAATTGCAACTAATCAAAAAATACCTAACAGACAGATCTGTCTATGTCATTATTGAACTATAAATTAGACTGGGTACAAGTATACAAAGAAATTCAATAATGTCATAGAAGAAATGTATCTAATTTTAAAGAAATCATGCATGTACTATATATATACAGCCCCTGGCCATATTATTAGACACACCACAATTTTTTTTTGAAAATAATAGTTTGGAAGGGGAAAATTATACAAAATTCACCATTAGTTATCTGAAAAATTTCCTGTACATTATTTGAACCCTGGCAAATACGAGTAATATGTACAAATGCACTTTCTTGCACAAGATTGATAACAATAATTGTAATATTAATAATAATACATAGTAATGTAATTCGGCACAGTGGACAATTTTAACAGTTCGCTTACTTTTCACATTTAAAATGTGGCAATAGGGTTGTTTGTGGCTGAAACTTTGATCATTGTAATGAACAATATGAAAAGAGGAGGTATTGTTGTTACAAACAATACCACCAACACTAAACGTCTTTGTTGTTGAACAAACATGCCGCAGTTCAATTCAAGGTGAGTTGAGACGAGGACACTTTGAGAATAGTGAATCGTATTTGTGCTAAATTTTGCAGTGGTATTGTTTTTGTACAGTGTCAGTATATTTTTTTAAAATTTAATTATTAACATTAGGGAGTCATGGGTAAAAAAGGTGACTTGACACCAAGAAAGATGGCTGAAATTAAGACACTAATAAAGACAAAAATGTTCTCTAATCATGAGATTTCTCGATGATCTGATGTGTCTTAAGCATCGGTGAGGTGAATAAAGAAGAAAATTGAATTTGGGGGACAGTGTGAGCCACAAAAGAAGGACAGATGTGGATGTTAAACAATTTTTACTCCAAGATCCTTACGCTGTTTGAAGAACATTTGCCTCACGAATAGAGTTGCGAGTACAAAGAACTTAAAGATAAACTTTAAAAGAGTGGTGTTTTTGCATCTGAAAGAACAGTAAGGCGTAGGCTCTCTGATATGAACCTGAAGGCACTCAGACCTGCTAAGAAGCCAAAATTAACCATGATTCGTAAACATTTTCGTTGGGCAAAAGCTTACAAAGAAAAAGATTTGAACTTTTGGAGATCTGTTTGCTTTAGTGACAAGTGAACGTTTGAAATCTTGGGGAATAAATCTCAGTTTGTGAGAAGACATCCAGGTGAAAAATACAATCCTGATTGTGTTGTGCAGACTGTCAAACATCGATAAAAGTTATGATTTGGTCAGTCATTAGTGGCAAAGGTACAGGACGTCTGTATTTGGTTCAAGGAACAATGAGGCAAGAACAGTAGCTATAAGGAAGTACTTAGAAGAACGTTGCTACCTCAAGTAAGAGAATGGTTCCCAAATGGAGAACCATTCGTATTCATGCAGGATGGAGCCTCATGCCATACCGCAAAATCAATAAAACAGTTTCTTCAGAGTGAAAATGTCCCTCTCTTGCCCTGGCCAGGAAACTCTCCAGATATGATATAAACCTAATTGAAAATGTTTTGTACCTAGTGAAAAAAGAAGTGGCAAAGCAAACAATTACGACGAAAATTGGCCTTATTGAAAAAATAATTCAAGTGTGGAATCACCATCCTCATATGAAAGAGACAGTACAAGCATGCATTGATAGTATGCCAAGACGAATCCAAGCACTGATAAAGACCAAAGGCGGCTCAAAAAAATACTAAAATTGACTTCCAGTCATATGTACATATTATATAGGTAATATTCAAGAAACACAGTAAGAAATTATATTTGTAACTATTAATGTATCAAGTAATTGTTGTTTTTTGTTAAGGTTCACATGCAATCAATATAATATTTCATGTAATAAAATATAAATAAATAACAAAAAAATTAGACGAGCTAATAACGTCCGTAAAATTTCCCATAAAATTTGGAGGTGCGTCTAATAATTTGGCCAGGGGCTGTATTACAAGTGTATATATATTTTATCATTGTTTTAATATTGTGCATATAATGTACAATTAATGTAAACTTCTTTATCACATGTGGTCAGCAAGTAAAAAATTTTTGTTCTTATACTGTAATAGCTTGTATGACATAGCTTAGACAATATTTTCTCGTATCTGACGAAGTATATACCCATGTAAAATGGGTCAAAGAATGAATAAAGATTATGATTACACTATAGACATATTCTATTAGTTACTTCTTCTTTACTAGTGTAAAAATTATAATCAATGTTTGGAAGTTACAGGTAATAGTTAGTTTTTGAGGTAATCTAACTGTAACTTGCTAATTTTAAAAGTTACTGTAAGTTACTTTCTTACAATAGAAGTAATGTTATCAACAGTTACTTGACAAAACTTGTAAATGAAAATTAGTAACATGGGGGAAGATTTAAACTTGGCAACTGTGTCTTTGTTGGATGATAAGGTGAAATAATTTTCATGGAATTGCCTAAGGCAAGAAATCTAGTCTCTGATGTGTGCTAATTTTAGAACATCCATGTATTTTTTTCAATTCATTATTTTTAATTACACACAAATCCTTCAGTAATTTGTCAGTATTGGTGAATTAATTTGGAATGTAAATGAAGAGTTAGAAGTTCTGCAACATGGCCATGCTTTGATCTCTGACTACATAATGCATGCAGGTTTGAGTCTCCTGGAGAAATTTAACATATTTTCTCTGAGATTTTGGTCTGGGAATGGAATTGTTGGCCAACCACCATTGTGAGGAAATTGCGGAGCTATGAATCAATAGAGTGACCCGGTCATGGAAACCTACATTGACTGCGGGTTCATCATGCTGACCACACATCCATCACCCTGTGACCGGTTGGATGATTTCCCACCTCTGGAGGTGGAAATGAGGACAGTAGATCCGCACATCTGCCATACTAATGATGAAGTACACGTGTAAAAATATGGTTAGATAACAAACCATGTAAAAATGCAAGTGTGCCATGATTGGTTCAGAATTAAAAAATCAGAATTTCAGCCCATTATTTTAACATTTCACTCTCTTTGCTAATAAAGTTTATCAAGTTTTTGGAAATTCTGAACCACTGATACTCATTTTATTCATCAAAATTCCATTTATTTGACACTCAAATAGCAAAGGATCATACTGAACACTCTTAACAAGAAAAATGGCAATGATAATGTAAATGTCAAATTAATAATACCATTGAATCTAATGATCCAACTTAACATTAAATTTATATCTGCATGTAAAATTCCTAACATCATCAAACCTAACTCTCCTAACCCAAAAATATCACATTAGTATTTGCATGTCAAATTGGTAACAGCATTAAACCAAACACTCAAAAGCCTAATATGATTTTTTTTGCCATCAAACCTAACTCAACCAACCAAAAATTTCAAATAATAAAAAAAATGCATCTTGAGAAACTACACACATTAGAAACGTGAACTTTTTGCTCGTGGTTCAGGGTCGAAATATGCCAAGTAGCACACAAATCACATACTACAAACACTAAGCATGAATATGATATTTTTCAAACATATGATGTTGTCCAAAACATTATATGCAGTAAATATCAAGCCCACTCATGTCACACCAGGATTTCCAACTTTAAATTTACCACAAATGTAATTACATTTCAACCTCCTTTTGCATACACTTCCCATTTTCCCTAAGTCATAACTAGACCTCGGATTTTAGGTTTTTAGCCTATTTTTTTCCTTTACAGGTATGTAAGAAATAATAAGTTATGTCAACGTTTGATTAAAAAATGCAACAACTGATGAAGTTTTATAGTGCCTAAAAAAACTATTTCACTTTTTAGAACCTATTTTAGGTTTTTGTGCTAAAAACAAGCCCTTTTTTAGGTTTTTATATGTTTTTAAATGTTTTTTTCAGGATTTTTATGTCACACAGAGGAATTTGTTTTGTTTGGTCATGAAAAAATTCAATGACAAACGTGTTTGATTTCCCTTCTCGATTTCCTTTCTTCCAAGTCGTTGTTGATTTCTCAAAGCTCTGAACAAACCTAAATGTTACCTGTACAATCCAAAGTGGTCTGATCTGTGTGGTCATGCTCACTTTCAACACTTTGGTGCTTTGTGGCAAAGTAGGATTGAAGTTTGCACCACTGACTACGTTTTTGTTGAAATATTATTTTCAGCTAGGGTTACCAGATCGGTATGAGGGAAAAGTAGGGCATGTTGTCCCAAAATGTAGGACACAAAACATTCGAAATAAATAATACACATTTACAGAACATGTTAGGGGGCCTCCTCCATGGCACAGTGGTAGCGTCATTGCCTTGTAATCAATGGGTCTCGGATTCGATACCCGGTAGAGGCACAAGTGGTTCGGATCCCACTTTAAACTGTAGGTCCAGTCCCGATAAGCATTACTGTGCATAAAGTGGACTTAAAACACCAACTCCAACCAACCAAGAACATGTTAGAAAGTAATACAAAATATACACTTTTTAGCTTTTAAAAATATGATTTCTTAATGAATCATTAAATGCAAAATTTTCAAACTTCTAATCAATAATACACAATACATTTTTTATTAACTGGTACTTCTCAGAAGAACCAATTTTTGTCAAAATTTCAGGTTAAGTCAAAATATATTTATGAGAGACAGAACAATCAAACTCTGAAATTATACTGAACCTCAGTACCAAACATTCTACAGACTTTATGAAAAAAAAAAAATCGCTCATGACTCCATTGTGCTCATGGTATTGGATATACTATCTTATTATGACCTAGAATGGCAAACCAATATTCAGCAATTACCATAACATAAAATGGTTCCAGAAGTTTCATCTAGGGTAGTTTCTAGTTCAATAACTTGGTTCATAAATTTCTTTGTTCCAGCTTAAACCTTTATTTCCTTTTTGGGTAATGACTGAATCAAAATATATTTCACTATTGAGTTTGAGTTTCACTATTCAGTCCATAGACTTGTAACTTGCAATATTTCTCTATGCTCAACTGAAACACATACTTTTCCTAATTAATATTAATTATGTGATACTCAAAATGTAGGACACTTATGATATTTTTCAAATTTTTCCCGGACACCGGACATAAGGCTAAAATGTAGGACATGTCCACCAATAATCTGATGTCTGGTAATCATATTTTCAGCATATAAGACGATCCTCACAGACAAAATTGCAGAGTCTGCTGTGGATAACATGAAAAGAGATTGTTGCCTAACTATATGACGAAGAGTGTATTTTAATAGCAAATTCCCAATGGTAAGTTCTGCCATTGCTGTATGGTTAGGCAACACACACAACATTATGCAAGATAGTGGCAGTACATCGGTCATCGGCTCCATGAAGTATTTAAATAGAACTCATGGTCTTCGCAAAATTTCAGATCAGTTCAGTTCTTTCTATTCAAAGGCACAAAAACATGTACTATTTCACAAAATTCTAAAGCACACCAACATGATGTTACATGTTTTATATTTACATGGTCTTAGGTTTTATGTTTCTTTAGAGTAATTGTACAGACTCTCCAAAGAACAGAACCTATACTGTTGTATAAGCAGAAATTCAAACCATTCTTTATCGCCCATTCGTTTTATGTGCCTCTACACATCAATCCAAAATACTAACTGTAGAACCAAGGGTTTGAATGAGTGGGTGAGTGAGTGAGTGTTCATCAATTTCATCCAGTGTTTGGAAGTAACTAGTTACAAGTAACTCAGTTACAAGAAACAGTTACTTTTTTGAAGAAATGTAACTGTAACTAGTTATTTCTAAAATCAAGTATCTGTAACTGTAACAGAGTTACTTTTTTCAGCAGAAGTAACATTTCAACAGTTACTTTTACAATTACTTTGCAACACTAAATTGTTATTGTGATGTACATTACTGACAACTTTGGCTACTTTTTTCCCTCTTCATCATTCATTTTCGTTGCCACATTTTCCTGTCAGAAAGTTGGAAGTTGTGTTTGGCAAACACAGTAATAGTAGCCTCAAGCAATACCCTATTCCTGAAACTGCCCAAGTGGCAAGCGTCATCACCCCCTGAAGGTATGGTCAAGCAGAACCTCCCCTCATCCTTTTTTTTTTGATGCCCATGGAATTTGCCAGAAAATAGTTTCACAATGAGTGAGAGAGTTGTCATGGTGACTCGGATCCGGTCATCCACTGCAGAATGTCTATTTACATGAATGAGTGGAACAATAATAGTATGTGCAAGATAGCCTATAACCAACGAAGAGTAAGAACCTATAGACTATAGCCACCACACATGTAATCTTCTGCAGGAGGACTGGAGGGGTAAGTTTAGAATGTAATTCTTGGCTTCATTGATAATGCACAAGCACTTGAAATGTATTCCTCTGTCACATTCTTTATATGCCTCAACCTCCCCCCCCCCCTTCCTGTGAAAATATAATTTCATAGTGTTTAAATTCTTGAAGATTTAAATATATTTAATAAAACAGTAAATATGTAGCTTCGTTTGTAGCAACAGTATGGCACTGTTAACTTATTTTTTCTGGACTCACAATGGGTACAAAATTGAATGAACTAACAAGAAATATTGAACCAAATCGATTTTTTTTCTCATGACACAAACAGGCCATATAAAACTGATTAATTTCATACTTCAATTGCAATTGTTCAAGACTTTTGTGGGGGAGGGGGAGGGGAATGAGGGGTTTGAACCCTTGTTTACTTGTTCCATTCAAGAAACTTACTTGCCTAAGAAGAGGGGTGGGGTTTCGGAGTTATTTTATCATGAAATTTCAAGAAACCTTTTTGTTATTAATTCATTGCTTCCTTTATTGTTTACATGTGTGCAGATATAGCTACAAAAATCATTAATAACAAATAAGAACCAATTATTGCGCACACATATTTTATCATTCACTAAAGCTCAGAAAAACATCTTAATGTTGCATCAATGCTTTTTTGTTTACATAAGTGCATGTATGTAACTAACTAACTAACTAACTAACTCTCTAGCCTTCTTAAACCCGAAGGTTCATGGCTGCAGCAACACAGGCCTTCCATCTTTCCCTATCTTGAGCAAGATCTATATACTCTTTTCCATCCCTACCGATTTCCCTTAGGTCCATCTCGAGTTGTCCCTCCATCTTCGTCTTGGCCTTCCTACTGGTCTCTTACCATCAGGTTTCCCAACAAGAATCCTGTAAACTCCTCTTTCCTCTCCCATACGTGCCACATGGCCTGCCCACCTAAGTCTTCTTGATTTAATTATTCTAATAATATCTGGACATGAATACAAATTGTGTAGTTCTAAATTATGTAACCTTCTCCACTCACCTGTCTCCTCATCCCTTTTAGGTCCAAATATTTTCCTAAGGATCTTATTTTCAAATACTCTCAATTTATGTTCCTCTTTCAATGTAAGGGACCAAGTTTCACACCCATATAATACTACAGGCAAAATTACTGTTTTGTATATTTTAACTTTTAGTTTCTTAGATATTAAACGAGAAGACAAAAGTTTATGAAGAGAGAAGTAACATGCATTTCCTGAATTAAGCCTACTTTTTATTTCCTCTTTAACATAATTTTCATTTGTTAATATTACTCCTAAGTATTTGAATTTGGAAACTGGTTCAAACGAGTTGTTATCAATAATTAGATTTTGATTATTACCTAACACTTGGTTTCGGCCTATAAGCATATATTTAGTTTTCTCTTTGTTAACTTCCAAACCTATCTCTTTAGCAGTTTTGAAAAATATTTTAGCATTATTCTTAATTGTATTCACATCATCACCCAGTAAGTCTACATCATCTGCATATGCTAACAACTGAGTCACACCATTTAATTTTAGTCCTTCTTTAGTTTCGTTTACCTTCCTAACAGCATATTCTAAGGCAAAATTAAAGAGCAATGGAGATAATGCATCTCCTTGTTTTAACCCATCATGAATTGTAAATTTGTCAGACATATTAATATCCACACGAATTTTACTTTCTGTTTCACTGGTGCATATTTTTATCATACTAACAAGCTTCTTAGGTATTCCAAACTCTACTAATATATTATATAATTTATGTCTTTTGACCGAATCATATGCTTTTTTGAAATCAATAAATAGCTGATGGACATTTTGATTATATTCCCACTTTTTTTCAAGTGTCTGTCTGATGAGAAAAATTTGATCTATAGTTGATCTGTTACGTTTAAATCCACATTGATAATCACCTATAATTTCATTAGCATATGGGGTTAGTCTTGTTAAAATAATGTTAGATAATATTTTATATGTTGTTGAGAGTAGAGAAATTCCACGGTAATTATTGCAGTTCATTTTATCACCTTTTTTAAACACAGGAACAATTATGGATTCCTTCCACTGTTGAGGGATTTCTTCTTTATTCCATATTAAACAAATTAATTGATGAATTTGACATATTAATGAATTTCCACCATATTTAATTAACTCAGCTGGTATTAAATCAATGCCAGGTGCTTTGTTATTCTTTAGCCTTTTAATAGCATCTTTAACTTCAGTCAAGTTAGGTTCTGGAACTAAAGGTTCTGCTGTGTGGACTTCATTTACTTCTGATTTATCTCCTACATGGACATTTAAAAGGTCATTAAAGTAGTTCTTCCATCTATTTAAAATATCGCTTGGGTCAGCAAGAAAATCACCGTCTTTATCTTTTATCAAGTTTACTTTAAGTTGCCACCCCTTTCTAAACTCATTTACACCTTTATATAAATCTCTGATATTTTTAGTTTTGCTGTTTGTTTCAATTTCGTTAATTTTGCTTTTCAAGTAATTTCTTTTTTTACTTCTAAACATGCGGTTAACTTCTCGCTTTATTCTATTATAATTGTTTAGATTTGTATCATCAGAGTTATATAACCACCTAAGTCTAGCCTGATTTCTTATTTCTATTAGATTATGACATTCATTATCAAACCATGGCTTACTTTTTCTCGGTTTATGGTATCCTATACTTTCTTTAGCTGCTGATAATATTGCATTACGTATGTGCTCCCAATTCTTATTTACGTCTGTTTCATTTATATTTTCATCATCATTTAAATCCTGCAAAACATCAAATCTATTTGACAGTTTAATTTGGTAATCTTTCTTAATTCTTTCATCAGTAAACTTTCCTGTATCAAATTTTATAACTTTTAGATTTTGTTGCTTATGATTTATCACTGAGAGTCTTTCTCTTAATTTAGCAATTACTAAATAATGGTCACTGGCACAGTCAGCACCTCTATGTGTACACACGTCAATTATACTAGTATGCCTTCTCTTATCAATGAGAATATGATCTATCTGATTATGAGTTTTACCATCTGGAGAAGACCAGGTATATTTATGGATATCTTTATGTTTAAAACTGGTACTTTTCACAATTAAATTCCTTGAGGTTGCAAAAGTAATCAATCTTATACCATTATCATTACTTAATTCATGAAGACTTTCTTTACCAATTGTGGGCTTAAATGTCTCTTCTTTGCCAATCTGTGCATTACAGTCACCTGACAGAATTTTCATATCATACTGAGAAAATTTATCAAAGACCTGTTCTAACTCTGTATAAAAATCATCTTTAGTATTATCATCTTTATCTTCCGTTGGTGCATGTATGTTTATTAAAATAATTTTACACCACCTACCCTGTAAAACTGCATATGATATCCTATCATTAATAAATTCTACTGTTTTAAGAGCTGAGATAATTCTATTATTTATGAAAAAGCCTGTTCCAAAATTATGATTTTCAGTACCACCATAGAGAAAAGTATAATTTTTAGTTTTACAATTCCCTTCTCCTGGCCACCTAACTTCCTGGACAGCTACTACATCTAATTTATACTTAACTATCTCATTAACTGTACACTGAAATGCCCCAGGCCGGTAAAGGCTCAGAACATTCCAGGTGCCTAATTTAATATGTATGTATGTAGTATTTGTATTGATTATAAAAAGTACCATAATTGTTATAGGTTTGAGTGTCATGTCAGTACACACATTCTAAGGAAAGAGGGGGGTGACGGGCCCACTAATGGACGTTTGTCTCTTATGTATGTTACCTTTGTGACTTTATGAGCAGAAGTAATAGAGAATATTTCCCCTCCACCAATGCAAATTTTTAAAATACAATACTGATAATATAAATATATGAAGACTTATATTACCAGATTATTGATTGTGTTTAAATAATTTGCAAGAAAATTTCCAACAGAAAGTAACTGTAACTGAGTTACTTTTCAAAATGAGAAACTTAACTTAACTCTGTTACTTTTTGAAGCAAGTAACTGTAACTAGTTACTTTTTAAAAAGTAACTTTCCGAACACTGATTTCATCATACCATCAGCACTCATTCCCATCTTCGCAATTAGCCAAAAGTAGCAGAAAAGCGAAGTAAAATAAACTAAATCAATCAATCAACTAACCATGAACACTACGTTCCGCTTGACAACGTTCCTCTTCGCCGTTATGAGCTTATCAGCAAGCGATTTTGGACACGTGTACTGAAAGGAATGTACCCATGATGCTAGGAAAGAAAATAGGCTCATACGCATCGCCGGGGGATTCCCCGCGACCGCTGTAATGTCATATGGTATGGTTAGCAACTGGAGATTTCGCAACTACATCTGTTAGCCAACCTTTGTGTCTTCTTGGGTATCATAAAGTTGATTTTTTTCTTTACTTGGAAAGGGGGAGGGGGGGTTGATGACCTAAAAATGTCAAAAAATTACCTGAATAGGAAGAAAACACGTTTGTCATCTGCTGTGACGTCACCACTAATATGATCCATTCAGATGAGCGGCGAACGGACAGGGCGGGACATGCGGCGCTCTGCGCAACGATGGGCTACACAAAGTGTAATCGAAAATCGTGCCAAGATAGAAATTGCAACGTATTTCTTCATTCAGCTGACTTGAAAATTGTTCAGAGTAAATGGGTTGCGTTCCAAGAATAGATTATCAAAATATTCGATACATTCAAGTATATGGATAAAATTTATTTAAATAAATTTTTAAAATTTCAATCACTTGTACTGTCTTTTGTATAGTTGTTTACTTTTCTGGAAGCGTTTAAAGTAAAATAGCGCAAGCAGCATCATTTTGTGACTCACCGTTATCGCCCAAACGCAATTTTTCGAAATATTCAAAATAGCGGACATTATTCAAAATGTATGTATGTTCCCCACCTCCGATTTTTCTCTGGAGGTGCAGGGGGTCCCAAAGAATGTAATAAAACAAATAATTTTCCAAAAATTTTCTCTATCTCGAGTCAAAATAAGGCGTAACTTTCCTATACTATATGTAAGTGGTTGCACTGCGAACGGACGAGCAAAAAAAATTTTTAGCCCTATTTCATAGTAAACCCGATAATACATTTTATGAATTAAGTAGAGGGCGCCAATATTTTCATTTAACAGTGTATAGGACACACACGGGAGAGAAAGGGAGGAGGGGAGATTCCTCTCTCTCCCTGCACCTGTGTATTGCATAATTCTAAAAGTTTTGTTGCGAGTGAGCATTCCACATTCTGCTTAATTTTTAAATCTGATTAATCGCGATTTAGAGATTGAGATTAAGAAACGAAACATTTGGTAAATTTTGTAACATCGCGTAGGCTACAGTTTGGTCATAAATACTTTTAAATATAGTGCGTGTTCGTGAACTATTCGATTGGCATTTCAATCATCTCACAACCTTACTAAACACACACAAACACAAACACACGCTAAAACGAACAGAACTGTACTGATAAGCGTGTAACAATTACGCATGCAATTTGACCTTCTGACAGTGTCGCTAGCTCTCCCGAAGCCTAAACAATCAACTTTCTGCATGCCAATGCGATGACGTTTTCTTTCATTGAATGATAAAGAATAACAACCCTGCAACTGCGCTGACAACTATCGTCTAGTGTTTATCCCGTAAGGACGCGCGTATGGATAATATTTACCCAGTTGAGTTTGAAATATTTCTTGATCACTTCCGATTATTGTCCGACCTTTTCAATGAACCCGTCCGAGTGTCGGGACCTTGAATCTGCTGTCGGTTCAGGGCCCAATGATATATATATATATATATATATATATATATATATATATATATATATATATATATATATAGTCTGCCTTATATACATTATTGGCAGGGCCGTACAAACACTGCCTGGATAAATTTCACCCATTGCGCGTTCCTTCATTTCAGTTTGGTATTTCAACATATTATTTTTTCCTCGTTTCTATCAATTGTGTGATTCAATTCAAATGTTCAAAATTATATTAATCAATGAAAGATATTACAAATTATATGCTATAAAACAATTAAAATTTGTACTTTGGAAGTAATTTTTCTTCTTGGTTATGTTTTACCTAGCGCGCGTCCTTACGTTATGTAATCGCAGAAAATGCTCTTCTTACCGTTTTTTCTTTCTCATTTTCTCAACTTTATCTTTGCGTAATAAAATAAAAGATATTCAAACCTAATAAAATTGGGTTAATCATTTAAGGTATGATTTGCATACTTTGAAACAATTAAAATTCGAACTTAAGAAGCAATTTTCTTCTGGGTATTTTTTTTACTAAGCGTGTCCTACCGAGTTAACAATGGCAAGAAAACAGGAGTATTTCAGAATCTAGGTGTCCCATTTTTAAAGCATCCAGGATCATATATCTGCATCAGGGTACTGCTTTCTACTTTTAAATTTTATAATGCATGCCCACTAATGTTGTTTCATATGCTTTAAACAGCTCTGGACCTGCACTTCTTGCCAATCGAAGAATGTTAACTCTTGCCGACTTAGAAAGAAATGCGGCTGCGAGCAGAGGAAACATTTAGCAGTAGTTGTGTAATTTTTTTAAGTGTCGAAATGTATATCAAATTTAATAAAAATTATTTTATTATTAGCAAATAATCTTAGACTGTTATATGATTAATGTCTAATAACTTCCAGTTTAGGATTTCAAATCTGAAGATCAAGTCGGCACAGGTTTGCACCATTTGATTGCAATGAAATTTCAATATACCGGGTGGTCCAAAAGTTCCGGAACGGTCACATATCGTGAGAAATACACCTCAAATCGGAAAACGAAAAAATACGTGTTGAATAAGTGAAAGAAAGCTATTCTATTCAATGATAGCTACTGCGGAGCATGCGCACTCGTCTGGTCCCCCTCGAACATCCGGTTACGCTTACGGTGCTATGGACGTTATATGAAAGGGCAAAGTGGAGATTATTTTACACGAAAATAGGGTGTCAGCTGTGTAGCATATGGTTACACAATTCCATCGGGAACAAATTTATTGAGTGAAGTATCACTTCGTAGGTTTCCGAAGAACGTAGACACACGAAACCTGTTGATACAAGCAGAACGAGGATAGGATTGGTACCCGGAATGGATTTGTACGACTTGCATTTTGTTACAAGCATGTTGATCGTTTATCTGCGTATTGTGTTGTGGTGAAAATAACGCCTCTTAGTGAGGTTTCAAACCGAAGCGACACGCGACAACAGTGGTTCGTATCGAAGTGACAAGCCACACAGGCCCATTTTGTCTATAAATAAGCATTTACCGCTCATGGGAAATCAAGTCTCAGGCGGCACAATACACGCCATTGGGAATCTGAGCGACACGTGCAGCTTGTCGTATCGCTCCGGTTCGAAAAATTTCATTGATCACTGAGGATTCACATTTAAGTGGCACGGAGATTACACAACAGCGACAAGCAACAGCCCCTTTACTCTAAAGGAAACAATTCACTTTGCATACGAGTACAACAGACCGAGGCGACACGATGCATGGTACTGAGAAAACAACAGTCCAGTCCAAGCTACACGTGCATTTTCTCGTGGTGAATTGGTTTGAAAGGAAGCTTTCAGACTGCATCGATACGTGTGTCTTGGAAACCAACATAAAAAAAAAAACACCTTCTGAATTAAAGCGACACGACAAATTGCAGGTGTCGCTTGTCGCTTGGACTGGGCTGTTTTATCATTACTGTGCATTGTGTTGCCCCGGCCTGTTATTTGCGCAAGCGTGCTGTTGAATTGTTTGCTTTAGATTGAATGTTTCTGTGCGAAATCGCCCGACCCTGTGGCCGAGTGGTTAGCACATCGCGCTGCGACGCAAGGGTCCCGGGTTCGAATCCCGGTCGGGCTTGGTTGTTTGTGAATGTCCATTCATCAATTTCATCATTTCATCACTCATCCCCATCTTCGCAAATTAGCCAAGAGGCACAAAACGCGAAGTAAAATAAACTAAATCAATCAATCAATCAATCTGTGCGAAATCCCGATATCGCTTGTCGCTTCAGTCTGAAAACTCCCTTGTTGTTTGACGTAAATTCGTGCAAGTGAGCCCGACCCTGTGGCCGAGTGGTTAGCACATCGCGCTGCGACGCCAAGGGTCCCGGGTTCGAATCCCGGTCGGGCTTGGTTGTTTGTGAATGTCCATTCATCAATTTCATCATCATTTCATAACTCATACCCATCTTCGCAAATTAGCCAAGAGGCACAAAACGCGAAGTAAAATTAACTAAATCAATCAATCAATCGTGCAAGTGAAAGTGGCATGCCATATTATAGGTTTTCCCTAAGTCCCTCAGGCGGAAAGGAGACGTTGCACATTTGTTATGTGTCATTACTTCTGCAGATTTGTTGGCAAAGATTCACTTAAACATACTTTATAATATGTCACTAGTTTTAAGAATTATCTTTCCCTCACTTTTCCATTTACAAAATAATTGAATATATCTAATCTTTCGTACGTTTTGAGTTCGTCGTGTGTGTACATGAGATACTTGTATGTAGCAGCTATGCTATACAACTGGCGGCCACAAAGACACGTCATATTTTAATAATCTGCTCTGCAGTGTATCATACGACGGATTCTAGACGTTCACTGCTTCATAGTAGAACTTTAACAAATACCTTTCTTGACTATCTTCGCACAACTGATGAAAACAAGGGCTCATTTCTTACTTCGTATGCCGGTTAATCTGCACTGGCAACAACGGGGACTGGCCTAAACCGGAAGTTCCGGGGGGACCGACCAAGACCTCACCAATGTTTATGTTTACATTTTTAACACGGTCCATATCAGTACGAATCGACACTAATCACAGAGCTCACTCGCGCATGACCGCACCTGATCGCATCTCAACACAACATTCTAAAGCATACCAACATGAAGTTACATGTTTTATATTTACACGGTCTTGGCTTTTATGTTTCTTCAGAGTAATTGTACAGACTCGCCAAAGAATGCAGCCTATACTGTCGTCTACTTAAGCAGACACATCACCCGAAAGCAGAAATTCAAACCCTTCTTTATCACCCAATCTTTTTATGTACCTCTACACATTACGTCAAAATACTTATAGTAGAACCAGAGGTCCCTGGTTCGAATCCCGGCCTGGGCATGGCTGTTTGTGAGTATCCATTCATCAATTTCATCATATCATCAGCACTCATCCCCATCTTCACAATTAGCCATAAGTGGCAGAAAAGCGAAGTAAAATAATCTAAACCAACAAATTAACTAACCATAGAACACCACGTTCCGCTCGACACGTTCTTCTTCACCGTTATGTGCTTATCAGCAAGCGATTTTGAACACATGTGCTGAATGGAATAGACTCCGTTAGTGTGACGTCACAGCAGACGACGCGCTGAGACTGAGTCTAAACAAATAAAGACGTGCTTCTTTCCCTATTAGTTTTGTTTCGTAACTGCTGTCACAATTCTTCAAGTTCCCCTTTGCAATGGGAAACTATGTATTTGAATAGGGAAAGAATCACGTTTTTATTTGTTTAGACTCAGTCCCAGCGCATCGTCTGCTGTGACGTCACCACTAATTGGCTTCATTTACGCATGATGCTGGGAAAGACGCTTATACGCATCGCCGGGGGATTCCCCGCTGCCGCTGTGACGTCATATGGTGAGCAACTGGAGATTTCGCAACTACATCTGTTAGCGAACCTGACGCTATGTCCAACGTGGATACGGGCAGCGTGGTGCGTGCGGTGTGATGCGAGCGCCGCACCGCAGATATGTGCGTGAACGCCGGGAGTGTCCAACGTTACTGCGTGCGATTGTGATGAGCAGTTGCGACGAACATGGCTTCCAGTTCGGTGCTTTTGGCCGTTGTTGATGCAAGGTACAGATTTTTAATGATCGATGTGGGTGCATATGGCAAAGAAAGTGATGCTGGTGTATATTCTAACTCAGCACTTTATCAAAATGTCGAAAATGGTTTCTTACCAAAAGATTTGCAGCTGTCCAACTTCCATCAAAAAGACCCATTTGTGTTTGTAGGAGACGAAGCATTTCCATTGCGAACATATCTTATGAGACCATATTCTAAAAGAAGAGTTCAAATAATGCAGCCGCGTCATATTTCAATTATCGTTTATCGCGTGCTCGAATGACAGTGGAGTGTGCTTTCGGCATAAGTTCTGCGAAATTTAGGATCCTATTGAAACCAATTGAAAGTAGTGTACAGCATGCTGTTCATATTGTTAAAGCAATTCGCATTCTGCATAATGTTATAATTGACATAGAAAAAGATTCTCTTGTAAACGTCTTGGACGAAAATGTGATGGACAGGAACTACAGCTCTCGAAGGCAAACAACCGCGCTTCGAGAGCAGCAGAAAATGTATGAACCGTATTCTGTGATTCCTTCTCAGTGAATACAATTTGATGTTTTTGTTCATCCACTCACGACTTTCAAATACTTAAAACGTGAAAACTGTTACGGAATCCCACTCCTTATCAACAATTAAACGATCTTTGTAACGAGGGTTTGTTTTATCCCACAACACATTTCTTCTTTGCACTTCTGCAATAAGCCCTTCCATCTTTCTCGGCGACTCGCCACCGGACGGCAAATGCGATACAAAACAAACCTGTTTGAAAATCAAACGTTGCGTGCGTTGCGAGCGGACGAATCGCACGCGTAACGTGTCCACGTAGGACGGGCTCATTGCTGACTACAGGTTTGATCGGATACGACTGCCGCGTTGCTCGCATCGCACCGCACGCACCGCGCTGCCCGTATCCACGTTGGACATAGCGTGACAGCTTATAAAATCTTTCGAGCAGGCCTCATCTCCAGAAAGATATCAACTCGCGGCAAGCCCCGGCACAAAACGACCTGTTGGGTGAGATGAGTCAAGGCAAGAGCTTATAGGAATAGGAACACAGTGATGTCCGTTGAACCGTGGAAACTGCCGGCGGACGCTTGCGGTGTTGCCACGTTCCACGTACAGCTTTACTCCGCTGAATAAAAATCTGTATAAAATACGTATCGCAATGTGACTTGATAATGATAATGGATTTTAAAAACGAGCTTCAAAACGCGACCAATACTGTATTTATAGGACTATCCAATACTAAGAAAAAGTTGTTTCGCAAAATTGCTAAAAACGGTTTATTGAGAGATTTTGAAAACCTGGAAATTATTAATTGTGTTTAAAACCTTTCTGCCTGCAACCTGCTATCATTTCACAACGATCGGACAACTCGTTTTTGATTTACAAAATTTGAAAGAGAGCGATCATTCGCAAAACTAAAAAAAATACGGTCTTTTTTTTGTTCTCACGACAATAAAAAATAGAAGGCATACTCGAAAAAACTAATTAGCATAAATTAACGCAGAATTGAATAAGCTAAATTTTGATGTAACTCGTCTTTTTGTAGGTCTGCTGGTTAATTTTTAATTGGAGTCCAAACTCGAGTATCTATAATTTTTAATCCGATAGAGGTAGCTCCCAAAGCCAGATGCTAGAAGAAAAGTCCTTTAGTATGGCCCATGAGCATCGTTTTACATGCTAACAGGAGAATAATGAATTGATGAATACATTGGGAACCAGGAGAAGGAATTATGTACCAAAAATTGTTACATGGAACATCTAGCAATAACAAATCAAAAGGCTATTGCTCAAGCAAGATGAGAAGAACCATGGCAAACCCTTGAACTAAAGTCAATAATCATTTCTTCTCTTCTCACATTATCCTTTGCTTGTGCACAAGTGTCTTCATGTTGCCATGTGTACAGCTTCCTTCATGGCTTTATTACCAAAAACTTTAAGAGGGGGGCGAGCTCTTTAATTTGTACTTGGATAATTCGAAGACAAGTTTATTCCCTTTCAAACCATTTTTAATGGCATGATGTTTTTGTTAACTCAAACGTTTTTCGTGCACTCTGGAGTTCAAATTAATAAGAGATCACTGTATTACCTGTCTGCTACTGGAGTGTGTGCCATTTTCCCCGTCATGATTACACAAACATTTTGCAGTGAATAAAGGTGATGATGTATTGAAGAATCCTGCACATTTTGACAACACAAGAGCAGCATTACATGGTAAGCAGCTGAATGCATTGTCCACATTTCTCTGCTCAAGTTCAGTCGAAAATTCAGCAACAGCACCAGACGAATCTTCTCATCTTGGTTGAGCTCTAGATACTGCCAACACATGATGGAATCTGAGAGTGGAATAGACATTCTGAGCTCAGAGTCAATGCAAGGCTTTACCACTACCAAAATTAAGTATTTATAAGGGTATTGTTATTTTTTTTTAAAGGCAATTAATTGTTAACTTGAACTGAGTCATTTCCTCTTCAGGAAAGAATAAGGGAGGCACTAGGATCTCAACCTAGGGTAGGTGAGGTAAAGAAGTTGGAGCATGGTCAAGCAGCTTTTATACTTAAAAATAAGCTTTCCTGTTTATCTTTATCGTTTTCTGTTTTGGCATTGTTATCTGGAAATGCCTTGTTCTGTGTTGACTCCTACAGCCATGAGCTTTCAAAGTCTTCTCTAAAACTCACTCTCATTACATCCATTAATAGTCACTTATAATAATTTCTCCTTTTTTGCACTCTACGCTAATCATCATAAAGTTTTTCCTTACAAGCTAAACCAGGTAATATTTACGGGTGTATCTACTAATATTAAGGATGGACTGATATGAAATTTTGGTTGAAGTACTGATATAACATTTAGTGATACCAATTGTCTGCCAATCCAATCCAAAATTTCAAATGGTCATTGGTTCATTGACCTCTTTAATAAATGTATGTTAAAAGATGACTGCAAAGCAAAAGCTGGTGCATATTTAATTTAGACATTTACTTTTTTAGAAAGTAGAGAATGCAGATTATATATTTTTACCCATAAAAGTTATAACAAAATGGCAGAATATTGCACAAAATTCTAAGATATTTACACATGTATTGGATTTGCAAAATTGTGCAAGTTAGTGCAGAGACCCTTGAAAATGCAAATATCTCAAAGGCTATGTATTTTATTAGAACGTATATACTGTATTTACTTATGTTTAATGCACACCTTTTTCCAAAATTTTTGACCCATAATTATGCATATTATCTAACTAACTAACTCTCTAGCCTTCTTAAACCCGAAGGTTCATGGCTGCAGCAACACAGGCCTTCCATGTTTCCCTTTCTTGAGCAAGATCTATATACTCTTTTCCATCCCTACCGATTTCCTTTAGGTCCATCTCAACGTTGTCCCTCCATCTTCGTCTTGGCCTTCCTACAGGTCTCTTACCATCAGGTTTCCCAACAAGAATTCTGTAATCTCCTCTTTCCTCTCCCATTCGTGCCACATGGCCTGCCCACCTAAGTCTTCTTGATTTAATTATTCTAATAATATCTGGACATGAATACAAATTGTGTAGTTCTAAATTATGTAACCTTCTCCACTCACCTGTCTCCTCATCCCTTTTAGGTCCAAAGATTTTCCTAAGGATCTTATTTTCAAATACTCTCAATTTATGTTCCTCTTTCAATGTAAGGGACCAAGTTTCGCATCCATATAATACTACAGGCAAAATTACTGTTTTGTATATTTTAACTTTTAGTTTCTTAGATATTAAACGAGAAGATAAAAGTTTATGAAGAGAGAAGTAACATGCATTTCCTGAATTAAGCCTACTTTTTATTTCCTCTTTAATATAATTTTCATTTGTTAATATTACTCCTAAGTATTTGAATTTGGAAACTGGTTCAAACGAGTTGTTATCAATAATTAGATTTTGATTATTACCTAACACTTGGTTTCGGCCTGTAAACATATATTTAGTTTTCTCTTTGTTAACTTCCAAACCTATCTCTTCAGCAGTTTTGAAAAATATTTTAGCATTATTCTTAATTGTATTCACATCATCACCCAGTAAGTCTACATCATCTGCATATGCTAACAACTGAGTCACACCATTTAATTTTAGTCCTTCTTTAGTTTCTTTTACCTTCCTAACAGCATATTCTAAGGCAAAATTAAAGAGCAATGGAGATAATGCATCTCCTTGTTTTAACCCATCATGAATTGTAAATTTGTCAGACATATTAATACCCACACGAATTTTACTTTCTGTTTCACTGGTGCATATTTTTATCATACTAACAAGCTTCTTAGGTATTCCAAACTCTACTAATATATTATATAGTTTATCTCTTTTGACCGAATCATATGCTTTTTTGAAATCAATGAATAGCTGATGGACATTTTGATTATATTCCCACTTTTTTTCAAGTGTCTGTCTGATGTGAAAAATTTGATCTGTAGTTGATCTGTTACGTTTAAATCCACATTGATAATCACCTATAATTTCATTAGCATATGGGGTTAATCTTGTTAAAAGAATGTTAGATAATATTTTATATGTTGTTGAGAGTAGAGAAATTCCACGGTAATTATTGCAGTTCATTTTATCACCTTTTTTAAACACAGGAACAATTAGGGATTCCTTCCACTGTTGAGGGATTTCTTCTTTATTCCATATTAAACAAATTAATTGATGAATTTGACATATTAACGAATTTCCACCATATTTAATTAACTCAGCTGGTATTACATGAATGCCAGGTGCTTTGTTATTCTTTAGCCTTTTAATAGCATCTTTAACTTCAGTCAAGTTAGGTTCTGGAACTAAAGGTTCTGCTGTGTGGACTTCATTCACTTCTGATTTATCTCCTACATGGACATTTAAAAGGTCATTAAAGTAGTTCTTCCATCTATTTAGAATATCACTTGGGTCAGCTAGAAAATCACCGTCTTTATCTTTTATCAAGTTTACTTTAGGTTGCCACCCCTTTCTAAATTCATTTACACCTTTATATAAATCTCTGATATTTTTATTTTTGCTGTTTGTTTCAATTTCGTTAATTTTGCTTTTCAAGTAATCTCTTTTCTTACTTCTAAATGTGCGGTTAACTTCTCGCTTTATTCTATTATAATTGTTTAGATTTGTGTCATCAGAGTTATTTAACCACCTAAGTCTAGCCTGATTTCTTATTTCTATTAGATTATGACATTCATTATCAAACCATGGCTTACTTTTTCTCGGTTTATGGTATCCTATACTTTCTTTAGCTGCTGATTCTGTTGCATTACGTATGTGCTCCCAATTCTTGTTTACGTCTGTTTCATTTATATTTTCATCATCACTTAAATCTTGCAAAATATCAAATCTATTTGACAGTTTAATTTGGTAATCTTTCTTAATTCTTTCATCAGTAAACTTTCCTGTATCAAATTTTAGAACTTTTAGATTTTGTTGCTTATGATTTATCACTGAGAGTCTTTCTCTTAATTTAGCAATTACTAAATAATGGTCACTGGCACAGTCAGCACCTCTATGTGTACGAACGTCAATTATACTAGTATGCCTTCTCTTATCAATGAGAATATGATCTATCTGATTATGAGTTTTACCATCTGGAGAAGACCAGGTATATTTATGGATATCTTTATGTTTAAAAGTGGTACTTTTCACAATTAAATTCTTTGAGGTTGCAAAAGTAATCAATCTTATACCATTATCATTACTTAATTCATGAAGACTTTCTTTACCAATCGTGGGTTTAAATGTCTCTTCTTTGCCAATCTGTGCATTACAGTCACCTAACAGAATTTTCATATCATACTGAGAAAATTTATCAAAGACCTGTTCTAACTCTGTATAAAAATCATCTTTAGTATTATCATCTTTATCTTCCGTTGGTGCATGTATGTTTATTAAAATAATTTTACACCACCTACCCTGCAAAACTGCATATGATATCCTATCATTAATAAATTCTATTGTTTTAAGAGCCGAGATAATTCTATTATTTATGAAAAAGCCTGTTCCAAAATTATGATTTTCAGTACCACCATAGAAAAAAGTATAATTTTTAGTTTTACAATTCCCTTCTCCTGGCCACCTAACTTCCTGGACAGCTACTACATCTAATTTATACTTAACTATTTCATTAACTGTACACTGAAATGCCCCAGGCCGGTAAAGGCTTAGAACATTCCAGGTGCCTAATTTAATATCCTTATTCCTAATGTAGATCTTATCCTTAGTCCAGAGACCTCGCAAAGTAGTCCCCACCCGGAGATCCGAACGGGGGACTATTTTACCTCCGGAATATTTTACCTTGGGAACATCCATGGCCTTATATTGTTGTTTCTTGACATGTCTTTTTACAGTGCAGAGTTGTCAGCTCTACGCCTAACCCCCAATATGAATGGAGGAACTACTACACAAGACAAACACAAACACATTAGACAGCACAATTACTACACAAGACGAACACAAACACATTAGACAGCACAACTACTACACAAGATACACACAAACACATCACAACTATAACAAAATATAAACACAAACATACCACAACTACTACACAAGACAAACACAAACAAATTAGACAGCACAACTACTACGCAAGACAAAACCAACATACTAGACAGCACAACTACTACACAAACATACTAGACAGCACAACTACAACACAAGACACATATATACACACCACCGATACTACACAAGACAAACAGAAACACATTAGACAGCATAACTACTACACAAAATAAACACAAACACACTAGGCACCACAACTACTACACAAGACAAACCCACTTTTTTTTTTTTAACCTTTATTTATTTGACCTCTACTTAGGTAAAGTTGGAAATTAGCAATTAAGAACATATCTCTTATGCATATTATGCACAGAAAAATTCAGACTATGTCACTGTGTATAACATATATATATATCATCAGGAAAAAATGCGTATAAAAGTTTAGGGGCTATTTCCCACGATTTTTTACCTTGTAATGGAACATTTTGCGACACCAAGATAGCAGCGCCATTCTGGCAGAATTTAAGAATGCACCTTCACATGGGATGCATATCAGAGGTATTTGTTGGGTAAGAAATAATAGGAAATAACTTCCTGAGCAGTGCAAATCCTTAACATAATCTTGATCTCACTTTCTTCTTCTAGAGAATAAACAAGGTGGTTACAGAAATGAAAGTTTTGGGATGCTAAACACAGTGAAAGGAGAAGGGAGAGAATGTGTCATGGGTTGGTGACTCATTGAATAGGTATGATGTTATTCGCTCTTGATTGGCACAACAACAGCTTTATGACCTACAACTAAGAAATCAATTTCTTGAACCTGAATTGTTCTGCACATTATATATGAGTTATAATTGTTGCTTTGCTTTTCCCCATCAAATTTTCAGGGTGTGCATTATACATGCGTAAATATGGTATATAAACTGAACAGAGGCGCATATTCGGGGCTATCTAGGCTATCTGCGAAGCCCAGACTCGATGAATAAAATACACAAAAAAATATCTATCAGAAAATGTGCATAAAACTGTTCATTTCAATAAGATGATGAACCTGATTTCTTAGAGGAGTTGGAAACATTGCCCGCTTTCTTTGAATTCGCGAGACCACTGCCCCAGTGCCGGCAGGCAACTCCACGGGGTCGCCGTGGTCAAGCTTGACAGGACCCTGATCAATGTTGCAAACCAATTTTTCCCAGCATGCAATTTCCCCAGGATCAGGGAATTGTGGAGCCAAACTGTTACAGGAGAGAGAACAAGGTTGCATATGGCGGGGGAAAAACCCTCTGAACTTCCTCAATAGTCTGGGTTAATGTTGCAAACCAATTTTTCCCAGCATATAATTTTCCCAGGAATGGGGAATTTTGAAGCTAAATTATCGCATAAAGGGGAACGTGTGTCACATGCAGGGACAAGAACATCATTGAGCACTTGCAGAGGAGTTGAAAAAGAGGTAGTTGACCTTCAAACAACTAGATATACAGTGGGGAGTAGAAAATGGTTGGCTGAGCGGGATTGGTTTATGAGTGCATCTACAAATTACCAAAATGAAGGACCAGTTCTAGTCTAGATCACGTCGAGTGGTCTAGGGGCGTGGAATTTATTTAGAGGCAGCGTGTGAATACAGTAGTGAGTGGACTGTATTTTTGTGAATGATATGTGCTGTGTTGTGTAATGCACTGTTACGAGGGACATAATTAACAAGCTGTCTATTCGGCTTATGAATAACGATAAGCTCCAAATCGTTGTGGATTTCTCTTGTATGTCCACTTTATGAACAGATAAGCTAATGGGGTTCGGACCTACAGTTAAAGTGGTATGTAAACCAACATGTATCGAACCCGGAACCCCTTAGTTTCAAGGCAACGACGTTACTACTGCACCAACAAGGCGTACCCGAACTTAAAATTGTGAAAATAGATAAGTTGAAATTTAATTTTTATTCTCGTATACAGGCCTACATAATATTTCACAATATGGGCCTCTTATTTATGCAAATAAGAATGAAATTCTTGAAATCCTTGCTTTGTAATCAAGGGGTCCCGGGTTTGATACTAGGTGGAGGCACATGGAATAGTGGTTCGGATCCCACTTTAAACCGTAGGTCCAGTCCCGATTAGCCTTACTGTGCATAAAGTGGACTTAAAACACCAAATCTTGAAATCCTTTCCTTACTGACAGTGTACATTTCCATGTTTTATTTATGAGGTATATATTCTTAATCACAGAGTAACATTACTTCAACCCGCCACCCCAAATGAGTTAAAAAAAAAAAACACGAGCAAATTTTTGTCTATTCGAACACTATGATATGGTGCGATAGCCCAAGTTCTTAACCCAGTATACGCCACTGAAACTGAACAATCATTTTATTAGGAGAACCTGGCATGTAACATTTCATGACCAATGACATGATACCGCGTGGTGACAACGTTAAGAGTGGCTCACAGATCACATGTTGACCTCTCTGCATTGCAGATGGTGACATTCTGCAGTTATGGGTAAATGTGGTGACTTAAGTGACTTTGACCATAGGCTCAAAGGTATGGTGCCAGTATCTCAGCAGCCACTCTTGTTGGCTGTTCCCATATCATGTTATCAAGGGTGTACCAAGAGTGGATGAATCATGGACAGACACCGAGAAGAAGATCAAACTGCAGCCAGTCACGAGTGGTTGAGCAGCAAGGTGAGCATCTGGTGTCAGAACTGATATTGCAGCATTGCCCCTCCACAGCAGAACATTTGACCCACCAGTACAACAGTGGTGAGGTATGTCAGATTTCCACAATAACCATGTGATGTACCGTGCATCTACTCACAGGTTCCACAGCCGCAGACCAGCCATGTCACACTGTGGCCTTAATGGCTTGGCCCTGCATACAATATTATTTGTACATTTGTAGTTATCTCGCATTTTCTTATCTCTAAAAACAAGCCGCCAACTCAACCGAACTTCCAAAGATTCACCTATTTTTCCTGCACAGATACATTCTTGCATTCCATTAAGGTGTAAATGTGGTATCCGCTAAGCAAGTTGATTGACAGTTTAGTTCTGAAGTGCAAGAATATCTTGCTGCTTGGGGGAGCATACTTAAGGTTGCCAATGAGCCAGTTCCTCCATTGTGAAGGGTTTGCCTTGAAGGAACATCATTTTTTTTAAAAGTTTCAGACACCCATGTCGATTCTTAAGCCTTGTGGTAGTAAAAGAAAAAAACTATAGAACTGGAATGTAGACTTTTTAAAGTAAAAACGGAAATTGCCTACTTTTGTTGTGAAGTGAATAGTGAAAAGTGTGTAAATTTTGTGCTCTGATAATAAGTGAATTCATACAGAAATATTTCTTTCTCACTAATTGCAGTTGCCAATCTCCATGGCGGAGTGATTAACACAGCATGCTATGACACCAGGGGTCAGATTCAAATCCCAGTTTGGTCATGGGTGTTCTTTGTGTGTGTCCCTTCATTAATTTCAGGATATTATCACTCATCCTCATTGTCGCTAATTAGCTAAAATTTGCAAAAAAAGCGATGCTAAATAACAAAAACCAAAACAAAATTGAAAGCAAAAGAATCAGAAATACAGTTGAGGAGAGTATTGATGACTTAACAGGAAATAGCAATGAACAATTCAAAGCTAAAATTGCTGGTTTTGTTGCATTTTCTCTCACACTAGATGAAAGCATACGGATGTCTGTGGGGGTCAGTTAACTGTATTTATTTGTGGATGTGATTCTCATCTCAATGTGATAGTAGATCTGCTTGACATAATTCCTTTCCGTATCACAACAGAAGATATTTTAAGAAAGTGGAGGCCATTTTGCAAAGATACAGTCTTCCTTCATCTCAGTTAGTAACATATATAATTTGTAATTGCAGTCATTTTTCAACTTGACAGGAATATCAGCAGTCAATCTACGAACCTCGTTTAAGTGAGTACTTGTCCAAAGTAAAAATACTACTTGATGAATTTGAAAAGAGATTTCAAGACTTCAAAGAGTGCGAATGGCAACTTTCTTGTTCACTCCTCTGCTCCTTTTTCTTTTGATATTGCGAATGCAAGACCCAACCTCCAAATGGAACTTATTGAATTACATTGTGACTCATATTGAAATATAAATATCTGGGGGTGGTTGTTCCTAGATCTTTCTCAAATCTCCCAGACTAGTAATCTCGGATTACACATTTTTCTGCTGAAATTTAAGTGATTTTGGCAGCACTTAACTTGGAGAACAGCTGTTCTCCATTATGAAGATTAATAAAATAGTCCAACAATAAAAAATGGCTGACAAACATTTGTTGTCTGCACAAATAATTTATTTCTCACAATAACATAATGTGGACATTGAGAAGCTAGTTTCTAAAATAATCTGTCCAATCTCTGGGAAAGGAAATTGGAATTATCCATTCTTACCAAAATGTTTGTACAACTGTAATCAATTTATAAATATAAAATAGTATCACAGACTACGAACAAATATTTCAGTTTAATTTTATTTCAATAAAACTGTTAAGGATTGTAATTAAAATATTTTACTACAATTACACACACTAACCTCTGCCCCCACACACGTAATCCTGTAATTATTCAGTTCTAAGCAGGATGCTACATGAAAGGGGGGGGGGAGTGAGGGGGAATTCTGCCTTCTAGTATTTGCATCCCCTGCGGTTGGTAATTTATAGCACTTAGGATGGGACTTTGTGTATATTTTTTATAATATACCAATGCTGCAATAGTAATCACTGGTATCCCCTATGCCAAGGGTGACCCATTAGTTTTGGAATTCAAGGGGTCGGTGTTCGAGATGTGCAGCCCAGAGAGTTTTGACATTAACGTTATGCGGCCCTACTAACGAATTGAGTTTGACATGGGTGGCCGTAGACCAACAAGGGTGCCCCTGTTGACCCCATGTCATCACAAACAATGTTTAGCTTGAGCCAATGGACCTTGGACACATGAAGAAAGATTTTCTGGAGTGGCGAGTTTGTTTCCTGTTGCACCATACTGATGGCTGTGTCTGTATCTGGCATAAACAGCATGAGGCTGCATCCCCTGATTGTATCATGGGGGGTCTAAGAGGCTTGTGTTTGAGTAATGATCTGGGGACCATTCTCCTGGAATGCAATTGGTCATCGCACCACAAACTTTGAGTGGTGAAAGCTACAGGAAACTGTTAGCTGACAATCTGCACCCATATCTCCAGACAGGCTTTCTCGACAATGCCATATTTCAACAGGACAACACACCGTGTCAACGGGCTTGGGTCACTACAGAATGGTTTGGAGGAACAAGACAATGAATTCTCCACTCTGCCTTGGCCTCCAAACTCACCGGACTGTAACCCCCATCGAACATGTCTGGGATATGCTGGAAAGAGCTGAGAGAGCTGCTCCCACTCCTCCGCAAAATGTGTATCAACTAAACAAGATGCTGCAGTGGGTATGGCTTGAGTTGAACATGGAAGATATGCATCACCTTTTGGAATCTGTTCCCTGACATCTACAAGCTGAAGTTGCATGCAAAGGTGATCCAACCTGTTATTAGGTAGGTGTTCCTAATAATATGATCGATCAGTGTAAATACATAGATTGATTTGATAAAAATGTCCATATTACACAAGGCATTGAAAATATCCACCACCGCTGTACAGCCAGAGTCAAACTTGATGCGGGATATTTGCAATGAGCACATGCTCTGCTCTGCTACTGTGTAACCCATTCCTCTGCATTAACCTCACACACTGAACAAAGGCTGAAAAGAAACCTACTTGTATGGGAATAGCTGTGCACTCCACAGAAGCCAACAGTACCATAGTGAGTACCAACTACAGCCGAAAGGAAGAGTGTAAATGGCATAAAAGATGGCAGGTCATTTTCATGCCCCTACATTGCTACTCTCTGTTATGGCCAAACATTGTTACCTGACTTATTTCCCTCCTTTCTTAAATTATGAGGTTCTTTTTATCATATGTTTCATATTTTTATGTTCTCAATGAGCTGGGATACACACATATTCCAGGGTCTTGCAGCAAAAGAATCACATTGTATAATTAATCATTTAACAAACATTTATTTTGCCACTGTGAAGTTTTACATGACACAGTATCACTGGCGTAGCACAGTTCTCTTGGGACCCCCTGCAAGTAAAATATTGGGGGGCAGGGATGTAGCTAGGTTGATCATTTGGGGGGGTCCAAACGTAAGATTTTTTTCTATCAAAGTATTATAAATTAACAAACTATTTATACACCATATAGGACTATGCTGTATACATACATTATATATGTATGTGTGTGTGTGTGTGTGTATATATATATATATATATAGTCTTGGGCCTCCCCGATGGCGCAGTGGTAGCGTAGTCGCCTTGTAATCAAGGGGTCCCGGGTTTGATTCCCGGTGGAGGCACATAGTGGTTCGGATCCCACTTTAAACTGTAGGTCCAGTCCCGATTAGCCTTACTGTGCATAAAGTGAACTTAAAACAACAAATCAACAATATATAGTCTTGGAAAGAAAAGGATCAAGGGCCTCCTCGGTGGCACATGGTAGCATCGTTGCCTTGTAACCAAGGGGTTCCAGGTTCGATACCCGGTGGATGCTCATAGTGGTTCAAATCCCATTTTACACTGTAGAACCAGCCCGATTAGCCTTACTGTGTATAAAATGGACTTTAAAACACCAACTCAATCAATCAATAAATTGGAAGGGAACATCATTTTCTTCTGTAGCACCCAACATTCTACGGATATACTCTCGCGAAATACACAGGCATTATTCGGGAAACTAAATGCAGAATGAACTCATTAGCTTAATGGCTTATACACCAAGAACAATGTTATTAGTCTTTAGATTTGTAAATTTGCTGGAAAAAAATTGAGAAGTAGATAAAACCCTTTTCCGTGGTTTTAGATATAAAGTGCTGGAACCAGGTTTACAAGTATTGGCAACAGTGCAAATATGAAATGTGTGTGTAAGGAGTTCAAGCTAGGCATCTCATATATACAGTTCATACCGGAATCGAATCCGATATCTCTTAGTTCAAGGGCAGGCTCGAGTCTTCTATGGCATCTGATTGTTCACTTGGGAAATGATGACGATAAGAAATTATATGCACACGTCTAAATTCTTAAAATTAATATTATTTGTGTGTGGAAAACTGAATATATGATGGCACTGGATAAAACAAAGTTCCCACACGCTCAAATAATTATGTTCTCATCTTTGGTTCGGCAAGTTCAACAACCTGCCCAGGTTCGATTCCCGATGGAGGCACATAGTGGTTCGGATCTCACTTTAAAGTGTAGGTCCAGTCCCGATTAGCCTTACTGTGCATAAAGTGAACTTAAAAAACCAGTTTAATTAATCAATCAATTGAAAGGTTCAAGGTTCGGTCGCTGGTGGTCAGGCCGGTAGCCAGAATTTGATTTCGGAAGGGGCTTATCCCATATCGGAAGCCGCCATCTAAAGACAAAAAGGTTGGGGGGGGGGGGTTTAGTAAATGCGCTGAAGATGAATTTCTTGGTATATTGCAACTTACCATATACAAGATGTTTAATCCTGTTAATGAAGTAAATTTAATTACTACTACACATTATTAAAATCAGATATTTATAGGATTTCGGGAAAGGACTGCAGCCCCCGAGCCCCTTCCCTGGGTATGTGCCTGCTTGTATTAGTTTCAAAATTTCTGTGCTGTTCCAACATCATGAGGACAATTTGGGAAGTACTTGAAAGCGATATGGAAGAAAATTCTGTTCTCGAAACTATGGGACTCGATGTGATGACCATGCACAACCGAATGAAAGAACTCTTCACAGGCCTTGTCCCTCAATATTAATTTTACTGACTAATTGTAAGTTTTTCTTGGCCTTCCTCAATGTCGCAGTTGTAGCGTCGCCGCCTTGTAATCAAGGGGTGCCAGGTTCGATACCCGGTGGAGGCACATAGTGTTTCGAATCCCCGATTAGCCTTACTGTGAATACAGTGGACTTAAAACACAAACTCGATAATTGGAAGGTTTTAGAAGAACTAAACATGGCTTTATATGCATCGTACAACTTTGCTTCTTTTCACCCTACTTTTACAGTTTTTCTTCCTAAGAATTCCACTGAGTATAACATGCTACGAAACCAGAGGTCCAAGGTTCGGACATTGGACGGGTATGGTTGTATCATGTCTGTCCCATCGCCATTCCTTTGGCTCATCATTCATCCTCGTCATTGCATTTAACCCAAGAGGTAGAAAAGTGGCATAATATAGAAATATATAAATGATTGATTTGGTTTATTTTACTTCGCTTTTCTGACACTTTTTGGCTAATCGTGAAGATGAAGATGAAAATGTGTGATGTAAAATTGATGAGAGGACCATCATAAAGAACACACATGCCCAGTCCGGGATTCGAACCAAGGACCCCTGGCATCGTAATGCACCTTGTTAACCACTGCACAACAAATAGAAACAGAAAATGCTTGATAAGTTATTTGCTTCCCCTTGACTCATGATTATATTATAAGTATTATTCGCTGTATGACTAGGGATTAATTATATTTGTATGTCTAGCCAACCTAGCCACCTAAGCAGCAGCAGCTTCCGCATTTGCAGGTGGAGGCTAAATGAAGAAAAATCACAGAAAGTCAGAAATATATACACATTTTGTAACATAACACTTATAGAGCATGTAGACGGCTGTAAAAACAATTGCTACATACCTAGTTTCCTTCCTTAATTGAAACGTGGTTTATTCTTCATTATACATGAGATCAACCACCCTGCGAGTCGAATCCAGGAACTTGTGTGGTAGTCAGACTCTCTTTTAGAATGACAATATGTTGGATATTTAGCCGATCAGTCAATCCTGATCCATTGTTTCCAGAGGAAGACAATCTGGCAGCTTCTCATACGACATTTTACTCGCGATGTAGGAAAACGAGATCACAAACACTTCGTAATGCTATCTTCTCGCGTTTACAGAAGTTTACCACCGCTCGGACAACAAATCCTAATTCAAACTGACAGATATCAACTGTCCACCAAATCAACAGATGAACCGACCGTTTCAATGATTCTCTGTATTTTCAGAAAGTGGCCTTTCCCCTCCTTTGCAGAGCAGGTCATTAGCAGAAGGGTTGAGTGCATGTGAGAAGAATCGCTATGTCGTTCATTTCCGCACCGAAAAAGGGACAAGCAATAGAATTCTCTTTTACAGTAAAAAAACAAAAACAAAAAAAAAACACAAACTTACGTGAGTGATTATAATGGTTGTAGACGACGTTTTGCGAAGCTATGCTTCGCTTCTTCAGGTCTCTTTTCAGTATATAAAATACTTTGTCGCATAAGTAAAAAATCCAGGATTAGGTAAAAGAGGATGATGGGATATGGAATTTAAAAATACATGAAGTTCAAAATGCCATGAAGGCTAAGAGATAATTCTAAAAGAACAGTGTGCCCATATTACCATATAGAATGAATGACTACTGTCCCCCCTGTTTAAACAAGTGAATCCAGGCATCATTCAATTACCGTTATCCCTATTTAGTTCTTCCCCCCTATCAACACAAATATTTGCAGCATCGTGAACGTTCATATCAGGTTGTTTATGAACTCTTTTTACAACTTCTCTTTTTCTAACCTTATGATTAAATTCTAAAACATGTTCAGAAAGCCCGGTCTTCAGAGATTGTTCCCTAATATCCTTGTCATGTTCGTCCCAACGAGTTCCCATGCTTCTTCCAGTTTGTCCAATATATGCTTTATTACAAGAGCAAGTAATCTTATACACGCCCTTTTCATCTCCGACTTCTTTTCACCCCTTTCCATCCTTTTGGTATTCAGTAAAATGTTCCTCTATATTTCGGGGAGCCCTCATTCCCCCTTTTAACCTGAAGTCCTTTAGAATCTTATCAAATTTTTTGGACACCCCTTTTACATATGGGATGCCGACGTATTTGTATTCTATTTCCCCTACCTCGTTATTCTTACTTATCCCATTCTTTCCACCTTCTTTATTCAAGACTTTAAGTGCCCCGTAGCCACCCGTAGCTAAATCTTCCTGTTTGTGTTGTCCTTTTGGCGCCCATGGAGCCAGTGCAGGGCCAGATGAAGAGAAAGTGCGGGTTTTGGGGGATCCTGGATCTGGTGTGCAGCCAGGCCCGTAGCCAGACAGGGGCCAGGGGGGGGCTCAGCCCCCCCTGGCACTGCCATCAGCCCCCATTGACATTGGGTAAAACTATTTTGTGTAATTTGTTTCCAGTGAAGAGTGAGAATGTAGACAGCTAACAATTTTAAAGATAAATCCACAGAACATTAACAGCAGCTATTACATTCGCTCATCTTGTTTATGAGCAGAAGTCGAAGTAGCTGCAAATATTTTGAAGATTATCTAGACTTTGTAAGTTCTTTCATAAGGGGTCTTCTTTATCTGTACCTTCACTGTCCCTGTTGCGACCTCACGTTTAGACAGAAATCTGTGACTTTGATGTCGTCATGCAAATTCCCTTTGCATCTGCATCAAAGGTCAACAGCTCTCAAGATTTTGGAACGAAGGGGAGTGTCATTGCTTCGGCCGGGCGTGAAATGTACTGTAGGCAATGTGATTGAATATTATGCGTTCTTTTGTGTGTGATATACATGTCTGTATCTTCTGTAGTATTGAGTGTGCAGTGATCCCCAAAGTGTGCACAGCGGCACCCTGGTGCGACATGGCTGGGTTTTAGGGTTGCCGCGAAATGTTACATTATTTTCACTGAAATGATTATATTGTTTCAAATATTTGCTCATTTAGTACTTTTTACATGTAAAATGTTTCTGAATTTGAAAACTGTGTATAATTTTTTTTAACTAAGGGAAGCAACCTAACCATACTAATTGGATGTTGCAAGTGCTAGATAGGCTTACAATCTGACCAGGGCGCCGCGGAAAAATCTTGAAACACTAGGGGTGCCGTGAAACGAAAAAGTTTGGGAAGATTGTGAGATACATATTTACATGTAGTGTGTGTTACTCACTATATAATATAATCAATACTAAATTAGTATAAAATTGGAGTTACATGAGTGAATATGAAGTTTTGAAAACAAGGTTTCGGGGTACAACTGCCACCTTCTTCAGGTTCTTATTTTCTCTAGGCACTAATCATTATGCTGCGTCATGAAGTGTTAAAAAGGATTAGGTTAGAGGTTGGGTTAAAGCAGTGACGTGCGGTGACGTCGACACTTGGGGTAGCAGTCAGTGGCATGCCCAAGGGAGTTGCGGGTTGGTGTGGGTCACACCCCTCCCACTTTATGGCCCAGTATTCCTACAAAAAGAAGGATGTCAATAACAGGAAAAGATTGCAAAATGATGAATGAGTACTAAAAGAAGTACGCGTAACCCCCACCCACATTTGAAAATAAAAAAAAAAAATTTGATTTGACTCCTGGGTTCGAATCTCGGCTTGGCCATGGGTATTCTTTGTGTGTGTCCCTTCATCAATTTTATCGTACCAAAAGTGGCAGAAAAGCGAAGTAAAATAAACCAAATTGAGCAATCAATCAATGTTTTGATTTCATTTTTGTTACTTAGCGTCGCTTTTTGTCACATTTGGTTAATTTCGAAGATGATGCGATAAAATTAATGAAGGGACAAACACAAAGAACACCCATGCCGAGGTCAGGGTTCGAACCCAGAACTCCTGGTGTCGTAGCGCACTGTGATAACCACTCCCCCACGGTTGGTTGATTTGGTGTTTTAAGTGCACTTTGTGCACAGAAACAAAACAAGTAACAAAACACAACACACTTTTTTGTAGTTTCTTCAATGATATTCATTTGACTTTTTGAGTTCTGAGATACATTTTTCATTCCAAATTATTTCATTATTCACTGCAACACATAGGACAAGAATGCGCACTCATCACGGGTTCGAATCTTGGCCTTGATTGTTCATATGAGGTCCCTTCATCAATTTCATCATATCATCACTCAATATTCATTTTCGCGATAACCAAATGTGACAAAAAAGCGAAGTAAAATAAACCAAACCAAAAACAGTATGAAAACACGTTCTCTTGCCCAAATAAATACATCCGTATTTATGACTGTTAGAGGCCAAGAGTAGTATATTTAAATAAAACAACTAAAACGAGAGTGAGAGAGAACCTGAGCACATATTTGTAATTTAATCATTATATATTCCATATTTGAAAAAGAAAAAAGAAAGAAAGCATAACATTATTGTCTGCACATAACACGTTCCCATTTCATAAATAAAATAACTACATCCCATATTATACATACGTACATATTGTACAACGTGTAAAAGGTTGTGTAAGTACAGAGAACATAAGTACAGCAGAAAATTTTCCCCTGAGTTCTTTAGAGGATTTTCAATAAAATCTATGAGAAACCAATCCTCTATCTGTCCTATAGGAGATAGACTGGGGGACCTGAAAGCCTAGGCTTTCAATCATTGCAGCGGGGGACGAGGAGGCAAGGGCGGTAGAGGTAGAAATCTTCCTTTTCCTTGGACCGGCCGTTTCTACCTGGAAACTGGTCAGGCGGAAGAAGAGCGAGCTAGGGTATCCAGCCAGCTTTGCCCGCGGAGAACACCGATGGACGAGAAGCACGTGGAAAAGAAGGTGTTGCATATGAACTGTGGCTTTAACAAGATAATAAATATTGTGATTTGAATATAATTCGAGATGTGAGATTGATTGATCTATCTCTGCTAGACTAGCTACTCCTCAGTGCTCGTCACTGGGTTAAAGAATACTTAAAATAATCACTGCCAACATTCCTGTATAAAAACCACCAGTTAAAAATCCTGTTTTAAAAAAGTTTCCCATTGATCGCCAGTGCTGGCTGAGCAACAGAACGTGCTTTACCGATTTTTAGGACCCCGGTTTTAAGAGGTCTCATGGGAAATGGGGAACTTTCTTACGTTTTTTTTTTTTTTACCTTATATTGAACATTGTGAGGCACCTACTCTTTGTGGCCCTGGCATTTCAGGGTTTGTTGCCGCAATGCCACTGCACAGTATATTTAATTTGGAGTCTCTCATGTGTGATGATAACTATGTTACAGTATTGCATTCACAAAAATACTACATTAAAATAACAATAAAACAAGGGAATTTGCACAACACATGCATTATTTGGATGCACGTAGTGGAATTCTGAATGACAAAACAGCATTATATTTTGTTTCTTTGTTAACACATTTCACATTGATAAATTATGTTTTCTTTCTTTGTTAACACATTTCACATTGATAAATTATTTCCACAAACATACTAGTTAACAGGTACTTAAAAGCTTTAACACATGCAGACATGCAAATGGGCTTGAAGGCAGTTAACTTCTAATCTTTGACACTATGTTAAAGCTTGAACTCAGAGATGGGATTACACTTCTTTGATAATTTACTTTGAATCCTAAAATGGCTAGGGACCTTGTTTTTCAGTAGGTTTTTTCACTTTTCTTTGAACATTCAAGTTTTCACTTTAGCACACTTCTCTCCCAAATATACCTAAAAATTTACATTCCATGTGTTTTTAAACTCTTTCCTAGGGTGGCTAATTTTAGTAATAACTTGTATTGTCCTGATCAAAAGAAACAGTCCTCTTCTTACAGAATGAACTTGGAAACAATTCATTACTCCAGTATTCTGATAAGTGTGTGAAGGGAAGGAAAAGTCCTTGCTGACAAGGTCATCAGTGCCCTGAAACACAGAGCCTGAGGGATAAGCAATGCAAGCATGTATACTTGTTTCTTGAGAGTTTTCTCTTTGAGTTTGTCAGACATTAACTTGGTTGTTAAAGGAGGAATTTAATGTCCTCCTCCCCCCCCCCTCTCTCTCTCTCACTGTGTATGTGTGCATGTATGTTCGCTCACACATGATTAATTGTTGCATGCAAATGAACCAGGTTAGCAATGAAGAACTGAAAGAAGGATCAAAAATAGTAAAATTCCAAGTGTGATTAGTTTCCCTACGCTTGTCGAAGAAACAAGAAAACAAAAATATTTTATGTTCTGCACATGTGGCAGCATTCTTTGGATATTGTCTTGAAAAAATCTGTTAACATCCTAACCTTCTTTGAAGGATAAAACTAGTTGAAGCTGTGTTTATATATGGTGCTGTACCACCAGAGGTTCCTGAGAAGTGACGAGCAAATAAGATCACAGAATGTGCAGTAGTTTAGCTTGTGTTTTTCGAATAAAGAATGGTATTCAAATATATTCTATGAATGCTTACATCATTGTCAGTGACGTGAGGTGAAGTCGACAGTTGGGGTAGCAATCAGTGGCATGCCCAAGGGGGGTTGGTGAGGGTCATAACCCCTCCCCAACTTTAGGGTCCAGTATTCCTAAAAAAAAAAAGGTTACAAGACAGGAAAAGATTTCAAAATGAGGAATGACTTCTAAAAACAAGTACATGTAACTCCTACTCCCTTTCGAAAATAAAAAAAAAGATTTGATTTGACTACTAAGCCAGAGATCCCGGGTTCGATTCTTGGCTTGGCCATGGATGTTCCTTGTTTCTCTTCCTTCATCAATATTATCGTATCATCTTCATGATTAGCCAAAAGTTGTGGAAAATCGAAGTAAAAATAAATCAATCAATGATTTGATTTTTGTTACTTAGTGTCGCTTTTTGTCACATTTAGTTAATCACATAGATGACACAATAAAATTAATGAAGGGACAACCACAACGAACACCCATGCGCAGGTTGGGGTTTGAACCCGGAACTCCTGGTGTCATAGCGTGCTGTGATAACCACTCCCCCAGGGTTGGTTAATTTGGTGTTTTAAGTCCACTTTATGCACAGAAAGACTAATCAGGACTGGACCTACAGTTTAAAATGGATCCGAACCACTGTCTCTCTCCACCAGGTACTGATCCGGGACCACTTGCACTCTCCCATGGAGGTCGGGTGACAACAAAGACTAGTGGAAAGTGCTAAACATTTGGATACATGGGTATCGGTAAAGCAAACTGCATTTTGCCTCAGTGGTAATTTTCAATTAGATTTTTGAAATCTAATCTTTGTATATGATTAATATTTTTTTTTAAAAAAATTGCATTGCTTGATTTCCCTAATTTCTCCATCTCACAATCTTGTTACTGAAGGATCCGGGTTCAAGCCCTGACCTGTGCATGAGTGTTTTATTGTAACCACTCTTCACCCGTTTAATTTAATCAATGTCTATACATCTGTCATAGCAGAAGTTAGGTAAAGTGATGGAAAAGCAATGCTAAAAATATATGTATGTATATATATATATATATATATATATATATATATATATATATATATATATATATATATATATATATATATAAATAATTTGCTCGCAGTGCATCTGCAGGGCACTGTGAAATCAGGAGTCCCAGAGTTCTCTGTCTCTCATGACTTCCATAAGCTCATTAGCTATGTATCATGATTAAATAAATCTACACAGCTAGAAAAAGTGATGGGAGGTAGCAAAAATTGAATAAATTAAAGTGGATAAACAGGTAACAAAACACACTTTTTGTAGTCTCTTTGATAATATCAATTTGCCTTTTTGAGTTCTGGGATAAATTTTTCATTCCAAATTATTTCATTATTCACTGCAGAGTACAACACATAGGAACAAGAATGCACGCTCGTCACGGGTTTGAATCCTGACCTCAATTGTTCCTTGTGAGGTCCCATCATCAATTTCATCATATCATCACTCATCCTCATTTTCGAGATAACCAAATGTGGCAGAAAAGTGAAGTAAAATAAACCAAACCAACAACAACAATTAGAATGCACGTTCCTTTGCTCAAATAAATACATCTGTATTTTTGACTGTTTAGCTTACCCATTTTTTTTATTGGAGGCCAAGAGGTTTGAAATAAAACACTACTAAAAAGAGAGCGAGAGAGAGCGTGAGAAGATATTTGTTATTTAATCGTTATATATTCCATATTTGAAAAAAAAAACCCAGCACTTGTGTCTGCACATAATTCATTCAATTTCATAAATAATAGAACTACATTAAAGTAAAGTAAAGTGCTCCCCTGTGCATAGCACCACGCCATGAAGGCGTATAGGGGGTGTGGGGGTAATGCCCCACACTTTCTTGATCCGGTCATGAGTGGGGGTGATGTGATCAGCATCACGCCCCTGACCGCCTTTACCCCCCAGGGTTTCCCCCAGGTACCCATGTTATTCGACGCTGGGTGGGCGCCGGGGCCACTTCCAACCTTAGAAAAGTTCCCGGATTTGAACTGACCGGGGATCGAACCCGGGAACTTGAACATTCCATATTGTAAAAAGTGTAAAAAGTTGTGGTGTAAATACAGAGAACATAACTACTGCAGAAATCCCCCCCCCCCAAGTTCTTTAAGAGGATTTACAAAGGAATCGAAGGGAAACCAATCCCCTATCTGTTCCTATAGGAGATAAGACTGGAGGGCCTGAAAGCATGAGCTTTCAATAATTGCAGCAGGTTGCGAGGGGGGAGGGAGGTAGAGGCAGAAATCTCCCCTTTCCCTTCTCGCAGTTGTTTCTACCTGAAACTGGTGAGGCAAAGAAAAAGCCAGCTAGAGTGCATCCTTCCAACCTTGCCCACACCGAGAGATGAGAAGCACATGGACTGTGGCTTCAACAACACAATAAATATTGTGATTTGAAAATAATTAAAGCTGTGAGATTGATTGATTGACATGAAATTTGTAAAATTGGTTCAATCTTCAGTTTTCATTAACATTTATTTATTTACTTATTTATTTATTTCACTTTTTAGCTCAATTATTACCAGCTGAGTTCATACATAAACGGAAAACAGATAAAAAAGGTAAAGTGTTCCCCTGTGCTTAGCACCACACCATGAAGGCGTATAGGGGGTGTGGGGGTAACGCCCCACAGAGATTTTAATATTTCTAATGTTTATGCTCTCCTACAAGCAAAAATCAGAAACAAGATTAGCACATCAATGTGTATCTAGTTTTCCTGTATCCCTCTCATTTCTAGGTTTCTCCTTTTTCCCCTTCCCATTAGTTTTTTGCTTCAGAATTCCCTGTTCCTGGAAGAAAAAACCTCCTTGAAGCACCACCAGCTCAAATTTCCTTTCCAGTCAACCATTCATACCCAACAACGCTGGAGCCCCGCAGGACCTGTCTCTCGCTGGCACAAGATTAAAAAGTCTTTTGTAAGTTGGAGATATAAATAAAACAACAGGGCCGCTTTTCGTTGTGGTTGAATTTTCTCAAACTTTTCACATAACGTCGAACCCATGCCGTTGGTTGAACCATTTGAATTTATATTTGTTTATGTCATAAATTAATATTTATAATATGAAAATCCCAGAACAATTTAGTAGTTTGTAGCATAATTTCGGAGTTTAAACAACACCATGGATGTCCAGAAGGGGCAAGGGGACGAGATGAATGTTTACCATTTTCACACATATAATTTCATTTCGGTCACATCAAATTGTTAATTATTGTAAGGGCGTTGCAGAAAAATGTTAAGTTCAAATTGAATTAGTATATTTTGAGAAGGGAAATATACCTAGTTTACCCAACCCCTGAAAAAAAAAAATACTTTGCTTAATCCTCAATGGTGGAAAGAAATACTGCGGATGTCCATGAACAACACTTTTTCTAAACATGAGGTTTGCAACTCTGCTGTAAGCCTCTGTCCATAGGTTTACACACCTAGGGTTTCGATGTGCTCTTCTCCCTATATTCCTTGCTCTTCTCCATCCAGATACGGTGGGCGAGGGTAGGCACTGCTCCTTCGTGGTCAGAAATTTGTAAGGCAACATTCAGATGGCTTACAACTTTCCCCAAGCAGAAGGCGGGAGTTCTCATGTGCCATCTTGTGCTGAAGTGTTGCAAACTAACAAACAGGATCTCGAAGACTGGTATCGGGCCGAGATGAATTTTGAAGTTTTTATGAATTTTGCAGTATAATTACATACATTTTACTAGAACTAATAAAGTGTAAGCCTGGCTTACATGGTTGCAACAAATATTTACTACAAGCACCAAAAGAACTACAGTACTATGTTTCAACATAATCCCCCCAGTTTAATGCACCTATGCCAGTGCTTGATAAGGGCAGTGATTCTACAGGAAAAAAAATATATATTTTGGATGCTTGTAACCACTCATGCACTACTGACTGGATTTCGTCATCATTCCATTATTCTGGAACCTCGATCCACTTAATCCATCTTTCAGTGGGCCAAAGGTGTGGAAATGGGAAGGCGTGAGATCAGGTGAATATGGAAGGTGGGGTAAGCACTCAAACTTTAGGCCCTCGATGGTAGACAATGTGACACTGGCAGTGTGTGATCTCGCACCAGACCAGTTCCTCTCTGCAGAATGGCTGGTTTCAGTTTTTCACGCAAAAGTTTGGAGTAGGTGGTACTGTTTACATTTTGACCTCTTGGCATGTAATGTTCAAGAATTGGCCCCTTGTGGTCCCAAAACAAAGTTAACATGACCTTTCCGGCAATCCTTTCCGTGACTGTAATGACAGAGGGATCTAGATGCAGAGAATCTTCAACACTGGTAATGCCCTGTTTGAACACTTATGATCACCTCATACAGTTGTCACCGTAATGAACTATCATGCAGTGATGAATATCTATCAGTTTCATGCCTTCACTCAACAAATATCTGACGACAATTTGCTGCTCCAGCTTGGAGCACTCCTGTAAGGGTGCCGCCATCTTGTGTAACTGTTTTCCGGAGTCCCGTGCACGAGACAGGCATGCCAGCCCCAGCTATGAATAGCTTACAGATGCCTTCACAAAATAACTAATATATAACAATCACGGTCATATTTTACATTTTTATACTATTCTTCCCGGTTATTTATTGAATGCACCTTCTACAGAAGAAAAATTTTTCATGTGTTCATACCTTGGTAGTATTAACAAATACACCAAGTCTCAGTAAAATCAGAATTAGTGGGTGTCATTTTGATTTTTTTCTGGGCGATTTGATGTGGACTCAGCTTGTAGGCAACAAATGGTTATTGTTCGAAATATTGAAGAAATACCATAACTCTAACGTGACATATACGAATTGCTCTTAGTTCGATATTGAGGGACGAAACTCACTAATGCATTAAAAAGAAGGTGAATGCTACATATTCCATTACCAAATATAAAAATATGACATCTATAGAGCACAGTAATTACTTCTTTGTTTCACTTCTCTGCCACTCCTGGCTAACTGCGACAATGAGTATGAGTGATTATATATAATATAATTGATGAAAGGACTCATAAAGAACACCCATGCCCAGGAAGGGATTTGAACCCGGGACCCATCTCCTCACTGCATGCTATGCTAACCACTCCACTCTGCCACAGATGTAGGAATGACTCTGCATTGCATGGCTACATACACACATGATAAAATATGTTTTTCGAGAGCTGGTAGAGCCGAAAGATGGCCTGAAGTACCTAGCACTTAGAAAGGTTTTTTTTTATTATTGATGAGATCTACATGCTGCCAAATGTCGTCTGTGGTTCATCCGAAAGCCTTGTGTTAGGGGGTTAATAATTATGCAGCATTAATAACCATGTTGGTTTTAGTGTAGAATTTTACATTGAATTGAATATGTATATATTTTCCCTTTTTGCACAACACCTCGCATTTCTTAACGGCAGCCCTGTATGTCATTTTTGGCTAGTCACAACAATGAAAATGAGTGATGATAGATGAAATTGATGAAGGAATGCTGGCAATGAACACCCATGCTCGAACCAAAACTCGAACCCGGGAACTTTTATCGCAAGATTGAAAGTCAACCACTCAACGAGCATCATGCTCTATGCACGATCACAACATTGGTCAGTCCCGGGGTCGGTACTTGGTGGAAACACATAGTGGTTTGGATCCCACTTTAAACTGTAGGCTCAGTTGTGATTAGCCTTTCTGTTCAAAAAGTGGACTTATTTGTATGTAATTACATATTCTATTCCTTTCTAGATACATACCTTGAACAGATAATGTCAATGAATTATATAACTGACATGATTTTGCATAAGTTTTATGTTACATATTTGCTAATTTACTTGACATAAAACAACATATTATGGTATCTCTTTACTATCTTCATCCCTTTTTCCTGTATTTTCGATCTCTGAAACATGAAGAAAATTTGTAGCTCATGTGAAGTCATATTTTCTAATCAATGAGATGCATAGTGCTTACAGTCATGTAAAATTGACTGCCAAGTCGAAAGACACGCTGAAGACCAAAAAATATGGGAAGTGTCATCATTTCATGTGATTGTTTTTCTTACAATTTGTTTCGAAAGTTACAAAGAGCTCTCTTACATATTTACATATTCTACAATACTTTGCAATGTGAAAAGTAAATAATAGTTGACAAAATTGGTTTCTTAAATATGTACACGTTGCTTTGCTTCCTTGAGTTTATAAATTTGACACAAATTTTACTTTGAACAACTTATATCCTTCAAATTATGCTGAATATGTTCAAATAAAATAAATACAGAGGTTGATTGGGTTATATCTGGCCGAAATGTAAAGTCTACTTACCCTATGAAAAGCCGTGCTGCCACCAAAGGTTGTGTTCTATGGGACCACCAGCATTTTGGACTATCACCTAACATCACAATTTCCACTGCAACAAACTACTTTGGAGCACATGCACAGGAATTCCATCCCATTCCTCCTTACAGGCTTTCCATATGCCAGTGAGGGTGTGGGGGGCAGATAAAACTGGAGGGATGATGTAGCGGCATGGCTGAACGCTTTGTACATTTGGATCCACACCTGGTTCTTGTTGGCTCTGTACAAACGAGGGATGTCTGTCCGATAGATTGGGACTATAATGGATTCCTGGAAGTATTCAGCATTCACTTTTATGATTTTCTTCACCTTACATATCTCCAACTTCCCCTCGTAACCATATCCGGCGACAATCATGATTCCCTGCAAGAAACTTTCTCAGCACTGGCGGAAAAACTCTGTGCATCCCTTGCAAAAGGTGTCATGGTACATAATTGCCCTAATGTTACCATTACGCATGAGATAAATGTAAGACTCTTTAATGTGACAACTGTCTTCCATTTTAACCCTGCCAAGTGTCTTGCATACAGTTTGCAGCATCTGGTATTACATTCTGCAATGTGGCATGGGAAGAGGTTGTTACCCCAGCCCTTACGTACGCACCACAGGCCAAGACGATGACGAATGATGTCGCTGACAGTTGACTGCACAACATTGAACCTCTGAGCCATATCACGTTGGGGTGGTGGATTCTCCTGGATTGCAATTCCCCAAATTCCACGAAGCACCTGAAGCAACCTCGAACGGACCCCATTTGTTGGCAAATGTTTCTGCATGAGCACCATTTGTGTTTGCCTGGCAACAATCGATATCTTTAGTTGTAATCAATCCGATAGTTAAACCATTTTTCCAACACTGTTTCACTAGTTGTACAAAAAATGTGCATGGAAAAGAGCTATGATGTACCATTGCCAATAACGGTTGTTAATTTTCGGTGGCATTTCACCAGCACGAACATGACGCTTCGCTAACTGCAAGCTCAGGCACAATACTAGTTCCAAGGTTCTGGCACAACTACACACGTGGCAGCAGCATTGACAAATCAGTTGGATATAGTCCGATCAGCCTTCTGTATCTAGCAGAATTCTTGAAATTGTTTGGATACTCGATTATTATTATCTATTACATATTCTTTGATACTATATATTTAGCTACATGTCCTTTTGATGATACATATTTTGTACTTTGGTATTACATAAAAATCCGAGGTCTAGATGGACACACACACACACAATAGATATTTACATTATTTTTGTAGAATACCATGCTATATGTCACATTCCGTGTAATATCTTTCTGTAAAAGTTTCAATGAACAAATTAAACTGACTCTTTCTCATTTTCATACAACTTAGACGTATCGATGTTTTGTGTGTGTGTGTACAATTTGCTTGAGTAATGTTGTTTTCTACCTCTTCACAATAATGGAGACTGAATATGGAAAGAAACATGTGGCAGAGCACAACGTGCTATGAAGTCAGAGGTCATAAGTTTGAACCATGACTAAGGCACGGATGTATCTCTGTGTTTGTCCAATCACATCCTTGTCATCAGTCGCTTATTCATCCCTGTTACCACAATTAACCCATGAGGCAAGAAGGTGACATAATATAAGTGAAATAGAAAGGAAGGACACAAAGGAATGGCCATGTTGTGTCAAGTCGAGGTTGTGTGTTGCAGAACAACAATGTTTAACTATTATGACAAAAGATATTAATGAGGAGGAGCACCACCTTCAATTCTTAGGGCAGAACCATATTGTTTTTGGTTCATGTGCATTGTTAATCTGTCTAAACACTTAAAATGTTCTAATCTCAGGTTTTCTGGTGCAATTGAGAGCCTCCATGGCAAAGTGGTTAGCACACTACTGTATGTGACCTATGTTTGAACTTGAATATTAGCTATTGATAACCACAATAACAAAAAAAGAAGAAACAACCAATATGCATTAATGGAGGAAATATATATTTGTGAATAAATCGTTATCTGAGGTCATTCTTTGAGAGCTCAAAATGACAACAAATCACTTTTCTGAGGTCTTATAGCCAAAGAATGAAACACTACATAAGTTCCTTCCAGACTTGTGACTAACATTGCTTGTTCTCTTCAGGTGCTGGTGACCTTGATAGCTGTGCAGCTCTCCCCCTAGTCTAGCATACAGTTTCAGCATTGATGCTGCAGTGTTTCCAATTCAATAACTCATTCTTTTCTTCTTTAAGATATAAGAGGGAAGGCTATTTTTTTGTTTTTGTTTTGTCTTACGAACAAAAACCATTAATCTTCCATGACTAACTAACTAACTAACTCTCTAGCCTTCTTAAACCTGAAGGTTCATGGCTGCAGCAACACAGGCCTTCCATCTGTCCCTATCTTGTGCAAGATCTATATACTCTTTTCCATCCCTACCGATTTCCCTTAGGTCCATCTCGACGTTGTCCCTCCATCTTCGTCTTGGCCTTCCTACTGGTCTCTTACCATCAGGTTTCCCAACAAGAATCCTGTAAACTCCTCTTTCCTCTCCTATTCGTGCCACATGGCCTGCCCACCTAAGTCTTCTTGTTTTAATTATTCTAATAATGTCTGGACATGAATACAAATTATGTAGTCCTAAATTATGTAACCTTCTCCACTCACCTGTCTCCTCATCCCTTTTAGGTCCAAATATTTTCCTAAGGATCCTATTTTCAAATACTCTCAATTTATGTTCCTCTTTCAATGTAAGGGACCAAGTTTCACACCCATATAATACTACAGGCAAAATTACTGTTTTGTATATTTTAACTTTTAGTTTCTTAGATATTAAACGAGAAGACAAAAGTTTATGAAGAGAGAAGTAACATGCATTTCCTGAATTAAGCCTACTTTTTATTTCCTCTTTAATATAATTTTCATTTGTTAATATTACTCCTAAGTATTTGAATTTGGAAACTGGTTCAAACGAGTTGTTATCAATAATTAGATTTTGATTATTACCTAACACTTGGTTTCGGCCTGTAAGCATATATTTAGTTTTCTCTTTGTTAACTTCCAAACTTATCTCTTTAGCAGTTTTGAAAAATATTTTAGCATTATTCTTAATTGTATTCACATCATCCCCCAGTAAGTCTACATCATCTGCATATGCTAACAACTGAGTCACACCATTTAATTTTAGTCCTTCTTTAGTTTCGTTTACCTTCCTAACAGCATATGCTAAGGCAAAATTAAAGAGCAATGGAGATAATGCATCTCCTTGTTTTAACCCATCATGAATTGTAAATTTGTCAGACATATTAATACCCACACGAATTTTACTTTCTGTTTCACTGGTGCATATTTTTATCATACTAACAAGCTTCTTAGGTATTCCAAACTCTACTAATATATTATATAATTTATCTATTTTGACCGAATCATATGCTTTTTTGAAATCAATGAATAGCTGATGGACATTTTGATTATATTCCCACTTTTTTTCAAGTGTCTGTCTGATGTGAAAAATTTGATCTGTAGTTGATCTGTTGCGTTTAAATCCACATTGATAATCACCTATAATTTCATTAGCATATGGGGTTAGTCTTGTTAAAAGAATGTTAGATAATATTTTATATGTTGTTGAGAGTAGAGAAATTCCACGGTAATTATTGCAGTTCATTTTATCACCTTTTTTAAACACAGGAACAATTATGGATTCTTTCCACTGTTGAGGGATTTCTTCTTTATTCCATATTAAACAAATTAATTTATGAATTTGACATACTAATGAATTTCCACCATATTTAATTAACTCAGCTGGTATTAAATCAATGCCAGGTGCTTTGTTATTCTTTAGCCTTTTAATAGCATCTTTAACTTCAGTCAAGTTAGGTTCTGGAACTAAAGGTTCTGCTGTGTGTACTTCATTTACTTCTGATTTATCTCCTACATGGACATTTAAAAGGTCATTAAAGTAGTTCTTCCATCTATTTAGAATATCGCTTGGGTCAGCTAGAAAATCACCGTCTTTATCTTTTATCAAGTTTACTTTAGGTTGCCACCCCTTTCTAAACTCATTTACACCTTTATATAAATCTCTGATATTTTTATTTTTGCTGTTTGTTTCAATTTCGTTAATTTTGCTTTTCAAGTAATCTCTTTTTTTACTTCTAAATGTGCGGTTAACTTCTCGCTTTATTCTATTATAATTGTTTAGATTTGTATCATCAGAGTTATATAACCACCTAAGTCTAGCCTGATTTCTTATTTCTATTAGATTATGACATTCATTATCAAACCATGGCTTACTTTTTCTCGGTTTATGGTATCCTATACTTTCTTTAGCTGCTGATTCTGTTGCATTACGTATGTGCTCCCAATTCTTATTTACGTCTGTTTCATTTATATTTTCATCATCATTTAAATCCTGCAAAACATCAAATCTATTTGACAGTTTAATTTGGTAATCTTTCTTAATTCTTTCATCAGTAAACTTTCCTGTATCAAATTTTAGAACTTTTAGATTTTGTTGCTTATGATTTATCACTGAGAGTCTTTCTCTTAATTTAGCAATTACTAAATTATGGTCACTGGCACAGTCAGCACCTCTATGCGTACGAACGTCAATTATACTAGTATGCCTTCTCTTATCAATGAGAATATGATCTATCTGATTATGAGTTTTACCATCTGGAGAAGACCAGGTATATTTATGGATATCTTTATGTTTAAAAGTGGTACTTTTCACAATTAAATTCTTTGAGGTTGCAAAAGTAATCAATCTTATACCATTATCATTACTTAATTCATGAAGACTTTCTTTACCAATCGTGGGTTTAAATGTCTCTTCTTTGCCAATCTGTGCATTACAGTCACCTAACAGAATTTTCATATCATACTGAGAAAATTTATCAAAGACCTGTTCTAACTCTGTATAAAAATCATCTTTAGTATTATCATCTTTATCTTCCGTTGGTGCATGTATGTTTATTAAAATAATTTTACACCACCTACCCTGTAAAACTGCATATGATATCCTATCATTAATAAATTCTACTGTTTTAAGAGCAGAGATAATTCTATTATTTATGAAAAAGCCTGTTCCAAAATTATGATTTTCAGTACCACCATAGAAAAAGGTATAATTTTTAGTTTTACAATTCCCTTCTCCTGGCCACCTAACGTCCTGGACAGCTACTACACCTAATTTATACTTAAGTATCTCATTAACTGTACACTGAAATGCCCCAGGCCGGTAAAGACTCAGAACATTCCAGGTGCCTAATTTAATATCCTTATTCCTAACGTAGATCTTATCCTTAGTCCAGGGACCTCCCAAAGTAGTCCCCACCCGGAGATCCGAACGGGGGACTATTTTACCTCCGGAATATTTTACCTTGGGAACATCCATGACCTTATATTGCTGATTCTTGACATGGCTTTTTACAGTGCAGAGTTGTCAGCTCTACGCCTAACCCCCAATATGAATGGAGGAACTACTACAGAAAACAAACACAAACACATTAGAGAGCACAACTACTACACAAGACATACACAAACACATCACAACTATAACACAATATAAACACAAACACACCACAACTACTACACAAGACAAACACAAACAAATTACTACTACGCAACACAAACATACTAGACAGCACAACTACTACACAAACATACTAGACAGCACAACTGCAACACAAGACACATACATACCCACCACCGATACTACAGAAGACAAATAGAAACACATTAGACAGCATAACTACTACACAAGATAAACACAACCACACTAGACAGCGCAGCTACTACACAAGACAAACCCACATACAAGCACATCACAACTACTACACAAGATAAACACAAACACACTAGACACCACAACTACTACACAAGACAAACCCAAACACACTACAGAGCACAACTACTGCACAATACACCCAAACACATAACAACCTCTACACAAGAAAAAACATAAAGTGTAAGAAAAACAGGATTGGAAGAGAGTGGAAAGAGAGGATTGGAGGAAGGTCGGAAAGAAATTGAGAAGTATAGCTTTCATTCCGACCCTTACACCCTATTCTAAGTGTTTTGCCGCATCGGACATCCTAACTCACACAGGGTGGCTACAAACAAGCAGAAATGAAATTCCCTGACTTTTCCAGGTTTTCCAGGACAAAATTTACATTTTTCCCTGACAATTACATACTAAACTAAATCGATCTTTTTGCAAATAGAAATAATAAACTCTCACAGATCCAAGTATGGTTTTGTTAAGTACCAATATTAATATCTATGAAATTGACTTTCTCTATTCTCTATGAATTGAATTCAAACTGAAAAATAGTGAATTTGGAAAATTATTACAATTCACAAGCTAGGGAACGATTACGGAATTTTTCATATGCAGTAAGTTTAAAATAAAATACTTGATTATTTTTAAAGTTACGACTAAATGAGATAAGAGTGAAGAGTGATTGATTAAGGAAGGAAGGAAGAGTTGGTGTTTTAAGTCCACTTTATGCACAGTAAGGCTAATCGGGACTGGACCTACAGTTTAAAGTGGGATCCGAACCACTTGTGCCTCCACCGGGTATCGAACCCGGGACCCCTTGATTACAAGGCAATGACGCTACCACTGCGCCATGGGGGAGGCCCTGATTGATTAAGAAATACAATTTGTAATTTATCAGTCTCATTAGCTATACATTCTCCATATTATATGTTGATATTTCCACTGAGGTTTGGAACCCTCTGCTTGCAAGAACCATGAGTGCGGACTCATTTTTCAATGCATAAAGCTACTTCTCTCTTCTCTGTAAAGCAAACAACTTAACTCTTGCATATAAGTGAAACAATTGAATCGAACAAAATAAAGTGTCATATTTCCTTACATTATCAATGGGATTTCTGCTTCAGTACAATATATCCAAGTGAAGTACTGTGAAACTGACAATATGCAGTTATACCATTAATACTGACGAAAAGGGTATGTAGGTATTAGAAATTGAACGGAAGGACTTTAAAGAATTGCATTGTATAGGTACCTGATTTAGCTAACCACACATTAAAACAGGAACACTAATAATAAAAGCTTCTGAAAGTTCATATACGAGGGGCATCCTGAAAAAAGCTCCTCCAAAGGTGCCTATACGCAGCACTAGTGGTCGGAGAGCTACACACACACATGCAGGCAGGAAGAAGTGGCATGTAGCTGTAATCTGGTAGAGTTGCAATGCAGCCGTTTTAGGACAGTTCTAGGTTAAAGATTGCAGCTCTCATACAGTCTCCCACCGACTGCGATGTAGCCTACATTGCATGCTCAGAATTTGCCACAGAGCCACCAGCAATCGTGTCAGGTGTGCAGACAGGACGTCGTGAGTGATAGTAAGGTCAGACGATGGTGCAGACAATTCATGGAAGGCCAATCGAATGTGCACAACCCCATACAGCTGAGTACAAACGGGTACTTTGCATCACTTCGGGCAAGAGATCTTGGACAACTCCCTGTACAGCCCTGGCCTTGAATGTACCGACTTTCATCTCTTTGTTTAACTGAAGAGGTTTCTGGCAGGGCAAGGATTTGGCAGCTACACTGCGGTACAGATAGTTCCAGTCTTTGCTGTCAGACACATATGACATGGGCATACAAAATTTAGTGCCATGCTACGACAAATGCCAGAACAACGGTGGTGATTATGCCGATAATTAGGTTAGGACTCACTGTTACTAATGTAATAAAGTACAACTGATATTCTTGTTTTATTTATGCCTAATCGATAGGGACCTTGATATTTTGTTATTTTTTTTTAAAAAAATGGTGTATTTTCTTATTTTTATTTTTTACTACACGGTGTTATTTTCCCCAAAATTCACATTTTCATTTTAGCGCATTTTCTGGCAAATATCTGAAATTATACCTTCATGGAGTTTTTAAACTACTGTTTCAAAGTAAGTCAAATGGCTTACGCCTCTTCGTGAGAGTTTGATATCTTGAAAGTTATTTCGGGAAAGTTATTTTCCATACCCCTTTTTTAATTTTAAGGTAAGGATTTTAGATAATGGAATTTTCCCCGTATATACTGAAGGGTGCATAATGACCATAAGTGGCGACGCACCCAAAAAATTAAAATCAATCAATCTCACGTGACAGATACCGATATATTATGGCACCAAAAATTGGCATTATCTTTTTTCACTTGTTAAGTTGAAAAAATCGTGGGAAATACATGATTTAATGTGGCTGTCGGAATTATTCCATGTACGTATAACTCTATAGTTTACTCTTGCGTAAAGTGTTGGAAACCTTGCATGTTCTATGTACACAAACATGGCCTACAAAAGACAAGAATTTGGATTTCATGGAATTTTTCGTTGTTTTAGGACATTTCTTTAAAAAAAATCGCTAAAAACGCCAACAATTCGCTTTTTATGCCAAATTCACATTATTTCGAACGGGCGAAAAATGTGTCCAGACATCATCACTGCACATTCCTAAACATAACTTCGCAGCAATTACAATTTTTCACAGTTTTCGCGTTTGCGAAAAATCAATGTCCCTACTAATTGGAAATTACTTTCTGGCCACCCCTCGTATAAATCAGTAGATGGAAAGTGAAAATTTAGCAGGGCTGGCAGAGAAAAGTAAATTCTTGAAGAAAGTGATTTGCTTTTATGATTGAATGATTCTAGTAAATATGATACTCAAATATTTACGTATCTATTACACTGGGGAACAAAAAAAGATTTTATTTTGCGGCATAAAGTTTAATAACAGTTTTAGCACACAAAACAGCTGTGATTGCCAATTGTATGATTGGTTCAGTTGAATTGACTCCAGTTATAAAAATAAACACACCATGAAAAATGTAGGAGGTAAAATTACTCTACGCTTTTCTCGGTAATATCAAAATTTGATAATAGGCTGAAATTCCCAGTAAGAAACTTATTTATTTATTTGTAAATTGTTGCTAGGCAACTTATGAAGCAATGCTAGGCAATATATCAAACACTCAACATAGCTTAAGGAAGGATACCAAAACATAAATATGATTTTAGAAAAAAATTGAATATGCTGAACATAAGTGGCTCGTGTGTGTGGATTTCAAGATGGTGAATTTTTTACTAGGACAGCAAAGTGGGTACACAAAGTATCCCTGTTTCCTATGTTTGTGGGATAGTCGTGCTAGAGAAAAGCATTGGACGATAAATGTTTGGCCCCCAAGGGAAAATGTTAGTGGGGAATGCTATCATGAACCGCTGACAGATAGGGACAAAATCATCCTTCCGCCACTGCATATTAAACTTGGGTTGATAAAACAGTTTGTCAAGGCCTTAGATACAAGTGGTGATTGTTTCAAATATATATGACACACTTTTCCAGGACTAAGTATTGAAAAATTGAAGGCAGGAATATTTGATGGACCACCACAATTTCGTACACTTATAAATTATGCCAATTATACAACTTACATGTCTTACATCGAATCTGAGGCCTGGCTGAGCTCTGTGTCCGTCGTCAAAAGCTTTTTGGGGGAATCACAGAGCAGAAAAGTACCCCGATATACTTGGAAATATGCTGAAAAATTTTGAGAAATTGGGAGCTAATACGAGTGTGAAGATACATTTTCTACATAGCCACATTGACAGATTCCCTGAGAACCTTCGTAATTTTAGTGAAGAACAGGGACAAAGGTTCCATCAGGATGTAAGGATAATGGAAGAAAGGTACCAGGGACGGTGGGATTGCCACATGATGGCCGACTACTGTTGTAGCTTACAGAGGGATTGTCCTAAAAAGCAATACAGCAGGAAATCGTATAGAAAACGTTTCACATAGTTTGTTACTTCATTCTGTACATATTTTCTTAATTATTATAATCATAGGCCTATATAAATTTATTTTTATAATAATGATTGTAATCACAAAAATAAATATTAAATTGTTGTTGGACGTTCATTTATATGTATGTCTTATGTCTCCACCATTTTGGTTTAGTTGCATTTATTTCATAAATTAGACCCCTTAAAGAAAAATGTTATTATATCATTATTCAGCAGCATGAAATTGCCCTAAATTAGCTCTCAAACACTGTGCCGCAATTTCACTGTTCCCCAGTGTTATTTGTATTTTATTTCATAATATTGGACATTAACCTTACTCAGTGTGAGATTAATGACCATCTCTCATGAGTTTAAACAGACAGGAATTTACAGTGTTGCAGTAAATTTGAGGTTGGGAGCATGCACTTGCCAATTTTTATAACGTTCACTAATGCAGTTTATGTTTCACTTTTTCGTGATAGTATTCAATATATATTCCATTTGGTTGGATTCTTCTTGATATCTAAGAATAGTGCAATGTCATTGTAAACGTATGTTAACTTGTGCAAAACCAGTAATACGTCAGGATGATGAAAGAAAACCTTCGTAAGCACTGCTACATTTAATAAGGTGAAGTGCCAGAAGAGTAATAAAATTCCAGCAGCATATTTGCAGTCTAAAGCTCTTCTTGTTTATGCATTCGATTTTTATTGGATGTTGCAGTCCATGCAATTTCTGTCGCATGTTGTAGTGAGATACTTTGTCGGGTGGCGATATTCGACAAAAATCGTATGTATCAATGGAACATATTTGTTTCCATGTTCCTTCAGTTTGCCCAACAAAATGCCTTACTACGACGTCCGACAACTATCGGACGGCGCCACCAGCTCTTATCCGCTCCATCTGTTGACAAGTCCCCTTACTACTCCCATACGAACAAGAAAAAAAATGATAATTCAATGCATTTTCCACGTAATATTTAGAGGCTTAACATTTACTCCCCCGATGATACCGTATGGTATCATCAGTGTAAGGTCGTACTCGCCCGATGATACCATATGGTATCATGGTGCTGATTACGAAATGAATGTTTTTTGGACCTTCATACACTTATGTTTGGGTGGAAACTCTGACACAGGTCTGGAGCAAGCCTGGGAAATTCATATTGATGACCAACCTCCCCCCCTCCGCAATATATCCATGCCACATTTCTGAACAGAGTTTCACATTTTGGCTCATTATTCAACTTGTATGGCACCCAGGAACATGAAATATGTTTCAATCTCTTTGGAAACGTCAATTCTTTGAAGAGAATACTAAGGTTTGCGCCTTCTCCCCAAAATAGCGGCAGAAGAGGGGGCAAACTCGAGATTCTTGGTTTTTTTTCATGGAAATTCGGTGGTCGTGCCCCCAAACCCCCCTTCCTCGCTTCGGCATTCTGAATTATACACGGTTGCATGCTATGATGTTTTATCTGAAAAACAAAACTTATCCGAAATAGATTGCTCCTATAGGGCCCGAGTTATAACAATTTTCCTCCAAAAATTCAAATTACATATTTTTCGTAAAAAAAAATCACATTTTGGCTTATTATTCAACTTGTATGGCACCCAAGAACATGAAACATGTTACGTGCTCTCGAGAAATGTCCATTCTTTGAAAAGAATACTAAATTTCGCGCCAACTCCCCAAATTAGCAGGGGAAGTAGGGGCAAACTTCAGATTTTTGTTTTTTTTCTATTGAAATTCGGGGGTCGCGCCCCCCAAAACCCCCTTCCTCGGTCCGGCGTTCTGAATTGTATACGGTTGCATGCTATGATGTTTTAGCTGCAAAACAAAACTTATCCGAAGTAGATTGCTCCCATAGTGCCCGAGTTATAACAATTTTCTGTTCCCGTGTAGAGTTCCATAACGATATCTTTAAATTAAATAAAAAAAAGAAGTCAATGAAGACGAAATTCCCTGACATTTCCCTGACTATTTTTGACACCTCAAATTCCCTGACTTTTCCCGGTTTTCCAGGTTTTCCAGGTCTGTCGCCACCCTGCTCACACAAATGAACCTGCATTGCTAATCAATCGGGGCGTAAGGGGTGACCTCTTCTGAGAATATCCAAATGCTTGTGTCTTTTACCTACCTCTGTGGCGTATCATTCTAATGAAGTGGGATCTAACGTGCCACTCCCAATGTGTGATGTAGATAATCATCAGGAACGTGTATTCTAGGCTAGCTAGGTATCTGCGAAGTCTGAAGTCTAGAGAATAAATACAAGAGAAAAATATGTCACAAATTGTAAATAATATTATTCACATCAGTGAGATGATGATGCTGATTCTGGAGTTGGCAACCTGATTTCCTACGAGTTGGCAACCTAATTTCCTGCGAGTTGGCAACCTAATTTCCTACGAGTTGGCAACCTAATTTCCTACGAGTTGGCAACGTGATTTCCTACGAGTTGGCAACGTGATTTCCTACGAGTTGGCAACGTGATTTCCTACGAGTTGGTAAATTTATTTCTATACATAGCCTAGGACCACGTGACATAGTGAGACAGCCCAGATATTGGACTAAGTATACGCCACTGCTAATCATCTTTCATCCTCATTAATGATGAGAGTACTTGTCATAACGACAAGTTAAATCCTTGGCAGCAAAAGGCACAACTGAAATAAAATACATTAAACAACTAGAAATGGCAAATAGTCTCTCGTTGGATTTTAGAACCTTGAACCAGAATCATACATGAGTAGAGTAGTGTCCCGGGTTCACCAACCGAAAATGAGGCTCGGTGAGGCTCGCCTTAATGGATTTCTCTCGTAAGGCATGAGCCTCATTTTCTCGCAGTGTTGCCAGCTCACCCCAAGAATATTCCACCATGTGATATTTTACAGGCGAAGCTAACCTACGAATGGGAGTTGGCAACACTGGCAACATCAATTGCGGTTCAGTGTTGCCAACTTACCTCAAGAATATTTTACCATGTGATATTTTACAGGTGAAGCTAACTTATAGTAGTAGGTGGAACCCTACGTTCTGGCTGCGCCCTTTGACCTACTTTCTCGGAGCAGTGTTGCTAACTCCTCACTCGAAAAAATCACCAAGGTTTTTGTTTTTGGGTATAACCTAACCTCAAGCAAGGAGCTGGCAACGCTTGAGGCTTTCTCGCAGTGTTGCCAACTCACCCCAAGAATATTTCACCATGTGATATTTTACAAGCGAAGCTAACCTACAAATGGGAGTTGGCAACACTGATTAGTGGAGGTGCACGGGTTCACCAGCATTAATTGGCGATCAGTGTTGCCAACTCGCCTCAAGAATATTTCACCATGTGATATTTTACAAGCGAAGCTAACCTACGAATAAGAGTTGGCAACACTGATTAGTGTAATCAGCTCAGTTGAGCGCCATCAATTGGCGATCAGTGTTGCCAACTCACCCCAAGAATATTTCACCATGTGATATTTTACAAGCAAAGATAACCTACGAATGGGAGTTGGCAATATTGACTAGTTGAGGTGCACGGGTTGAGTGCCATCAATTGATGTTGCCAGTGTTGCCAACTCACCTCAAGAATATTTCACCATGTGATATTTTACAGGCGAAGCTAACCTACAAATAGAAGTTGACAACACTGGTAACATCAATTGCGGTTCAATGTTGCCAACTCACCTGAAGAATATTTCGCCATGTGATATTTTACAAGCGAAGCTAACCTACAAATAGAAGTTGACAACACTGGTAACATCAATTGCGGTTTTAATGTTGCCAACTCACCTGAAGAATATTTCATCATGTGATATTTTACAGGCGAAGCTAACCTACAAATGGGAGTTGGCAACACTGACTAATAGAAGTGGCCAGGGTTGCGTCCGAATCAGCAGCAGATGTCACCTAGAGCGCTGTTCCATCCGGGACTCAGCCAATCTTTGTTGTCCGAATTTGCGGTAGACGTGGAGTTGGAGGGAAGAGCAGAGAGGCGCGACAGATGCACGCTTGAACTCGCTGTGACGCCGCGCTTGGCAGCCATATTCTAACTTTCACTTTGTACAGACAACATTTACTGATTAGAGGATGTAAAACTCTATATTTTAATATTTTATCGATAATACTGAATGCAGAAAACATAAATGATGAAATAGCGTGTTATATTTTTAATGTGAGTAGTTAGGTGGAAATCATTGTCATGTTTGTTTGCGCCCCAGAGCGCGATGGGTGAAGTTCGGGCTGACACCTGGCGGGAAAAGTGACAGCCGTACTACAAGGGGACATGCAGATTCGGACGACTTGGACGCGACTTCGAGTGCACGCGAGAGCAACGGGGAAGAATGGGATGGAGCGCTTGCCAATCCGGACACGGCTTTTGTAAACCTCTCTCGGGAACGATGTGCCACACACACGCGCGCGCGCCTATCGGCAGATTACGTTTCGCGTATTTATTCGTTGCGCTGACACAGCGTGATGAGTAAATAATGCATTTTCTCATTTTTGAAGTACGAATGCATTTTATCGTAATCTTCCAAGTCCCGGGGACACTAATGTTTGCATATCGTGACTTTTGTAAACCTCTCTTGGGGGAAACACGTGCTATACATACGTGCGCGCTGGCGCCTCTTATTATTTGTGCAAGAAAAAAGATGTTAAACCTGTTAAAACTGCTCTGTGACCCTCTCGTTCTTCACGTCGTGGACGAAGGACTTCTCTGCAATCAGGATGACGCTGCACACGGTGTTCTCGGGCAAGGCTTCGTGGAACTCGCAGACGACCTTGATGTTGGTGCGATCGTTGACCACCACCTGCTTCCTCTTCGTCGTGTTGATGACGAACATGGGTCTGCGGATTTTGAATTCGCTGGGCGTGTAGTACATGTCCATGCTTCCCTCGGTCACGCGTTTGAAAGAGGTGTAAGCTTCGTAAAGTTTTAGGTAATCGTCTTTGGTCATGTCGAGGTTGTAATTCTCGCGCGGGAACACTTCGTTCCTACCATTCTTGAGATAAACGTTCTTGATCTTGCAGTCGTCGAACTTGCTGGAATCTTTTTCCTGGTTGTTATCGCGCCCGGTTTGAAAGAGCACCACGACGAAATCTGGCATGTCGAATTGTATGTTGTTGAACTGCGTTGTCACGTCGAATTCCATGTGACTTCCCGACGCCATCTTCTGCACGCACTGGTAACCGTGAAAGCGAATCGGCACCTGCGGACTCTTCAAGATCTCCGCTTTGTACTTGAGGGCGTAGTTTGTTTCGTATTCCACGATCGGCATTCTCAATTCCATGCTCCGGATGACGCACTTGGCTGCTTCGGGTAATGTGTTGGCTATCGGCGTGCCGTCGGCGTTCAAGTTGGTGTATCGCATCAGTGCGTCGTTGTCGTTGGCTGCTCTTCGAAACGTGACGCGCAATCCTCCCTTCCACATGATCTCCTTGTAGTCCGAGAAGAATCCCGGCAGCAGACGCATGGGAAAGAGCACCGTGTGACTTCTAGTCGATATTTTGGTCCCCGCTTCGAATCCTCCCGCTTGATAGTATGCTGCGTCTGTTTTGGATAATTTTAATGTTCCCACTGCCGTCGACGTGATGCCTGGATAATCTATTCTGTCGATGACGGTGTTGTGTTTCCTCACCTCCACCTGCGAGAACAGGTGAGGCACGAAGTTGTCCACGAGTTTCAAATTGGCATTGGGCGGAAACGCTTCTCCGCTTTCTTTCTTCACCACGTCGAATTGAAGGTAGAGGTCCGCTCTGTGAGGATGAACAAACCCGTCGCCTACGTCCACGTCGTATTCGATTTCCCTGTTCGCTTCGTTGAGATTGGCGAACGTGCGACGGTTGGGAGGGAAAGATTGCAATTCGTAACTTTCGATTTGCTCCATTTTTACTATGCGTGTTATTTATTATACGTTGATCTCCACGATGGCAGTGGTAGTGGCACCTGCGAAATCCACCACGTCTCCTTTCTCGTTTGTCACCACCAACTCTATGTCGTCTATGCGGTTGCGGCATACTGGAAAATAGATCGGCGAAGAGGGTGTGTAGATGATCGGTTCCATGAATTCGGAACTGGGTTTGAATGTGGCGATGATTCCCGTCTGCTTGTGACTTCCTAACAATCCGTCCGAGGATTTCGTGATCATGCCTTCCGCCACGTTGCAGTGAACGTTTAGAGTCTCTATGGCCAGAAATTTAGGAATGTTGGTTGCCGTGTGTTTGATGCCAGCTTCGAGTTTTGTGTCGTTCTCGAAACCTAAAAGTTCTCCTATGGTGCCCAGGTCCACGGTCTCCGTCGCCGATACGATTTCCACTCTGTGCGTGACCGAATTTTGAGAAAGGTACGTGCCTTTGGGTAACTGAGCTTGCAAAGTGGATAGATTGTATTGACCTGGCGTGACGACGATGTGTTCGCTTCCGACGCTAATTTTGTTGTTGTGCTGGGTGACGTTAGGTATGAGGTACATGCTGTAGAATGCACGCAGAGCTACGGATTTAGGATAGATGATGTCGTCGTGCAGCGTGAGTTTCAGGATCGAAGATTCGCTCGTGAGATGGAACACGCCCATCGTATTTAAGATTCCACAATGCTTTCTGAAAATGTTCCACCGACGGGTTATTTATTTTAGACATGTATGCGAGAACGGAAAGGCATAGGTGGCCGCAGTTAACATCGGTGAAACCCTGGATGCGTTTGTCATTGTAGTAGAGGTTGGCAACACTGAGATACTTCACCAACCTGGCAGGTGGTGTGCCACCGAACGAATCGAAAACAAATGCATTGTTATCGTTAATTTTGAGGTAGCATATCCAATGTGTACCAGGATTTTTGTAACTGTCCAGGTTGACCACGCCATACTCTTTTTTCTTCACAGCAGAGGGTAGAGAATCGGACATGAAAACACCCCTGAAGTTCTTTATTCCCAACAGTTCGATCAGAGATTCAATATCGAAGTTGGACAGGGCTTCTTCTTTTTTTTATATTTCTTCAAAGCATCGAGGTTGCTTTTTTGTTTTTTGGTTATACCTTTCCCCTTCTTCTCCATAGCCAGGTTGTGACGTTTCTGTTCTTCCAATTCTGCCTTGTTCTTCTTCGAGTCGATGACGGTTTTTGCAATGGCGGCGCTACCGCCGGCCAAACTTCCAACGGCCCCTAATGCTGCCAGGATGGCTGGGATGCTGAATATGAAACCTCCGATCTTTTGCTGTTTTCGCGAACGCTGCAAGCGTTTCAATTGAGGTGTGCTGAGAAGTAATTTCATTCCGTGCCCTTTCGTCAAGCAAGAACGTTTCTTCTCGCGTTGTTTCTTGGTGAGTAACCCATCGAGGACACCTAGATTTTTCAGATTGGAGTATGGTATCTGGTACACGACACCCTTGGGTTTCATGATGATGCTCTATATGCTATCTTCACGGTATGTTATTTATATATATGTTCTGAGATTTTTTTTGTGTAATTTTTTCGGTATGTTATTTATATATAAATGTTCTGAAATTTTTTTTGTTCCGTGTAATTTTTTTTTTCAAGAATATACTCCGCGCAGAGCCGTTACACAAATTCTATTACATGTTTTGTTTTCTTACCAAGAAGTTCCTTTGTACCCTTGTACACGATTTGAGTTTTGTTCTCGATTAAAATAGCTAGCTTCTCGTCGGATAACATGTTAGCGTATCGATCTGGTAAAAATAGACTGTATTGTGCGTTGAGCAACAGACGCGCTTTGGGGCCATACTGGGTAGAAACAATTGAACCGGAAGTTATCGTGTAAGGTTTGTCCACTTCTAATTCCTGAATTTTTACATATTCGACTGATGAATTTAGCATTTGTTTTAATGCTTGGGCGTCTAGTGATTGTTTACTCATTTTTTTTTATGGCAAACACAACTGGAGTTTTTTTTTTACGTAGTGTTATTTATATACCGAAGAAATTTTTTTCACGGGTTGAGAAACTTTTTTATTTCTACACACCCCATCCAAGTTTTTGTTTCGTGTTCATGGCGATGGTGGTGCCCAGTGCCGCAACTCTTTCTCCCAGCGAAGCGTCTCTGCTAACGAATCTTTCGAAAGCTGCGTGCTCTAACTTTCTGTCTGCTTCATGACGTGCATCCAGATCGGTGCGAGTGGTGTTGTAGGCGATGTCGTGATCTTTGCATGCGGCGTCCAACGGATTCACACCCTTGTCTCCTCTCTCCAATCTTTTCTCGAGTTTGGTACCCGGTCCGCAGAACTGGTAGCCGGGTAAATGCATCTCGAAAGGTAACTTGTTGATGATGTCGTTCACGAGTCCCTTTCCTTCGGCCACGTTCCAGAATCTCGGAGGCAACGTGTTGATGATTTTGATGAGGTAACCTATGCCCTTGTCGTTGTTCACGATGAAGTTGGAAAGTTTCGTGCTGATCATGTCCACAATTCCTACCTTCTCGTTGTAGAAATTACGATTGCCTGCATTCTCCTCTCCTGCAATAACCAACAACCTGTCTATGAGCTTGCGCACGTCGTCCACCCACACAAACTCTTTGGGTAGGGTGTTGTAGAGTTTGACGCCGCTGCCTGTTTTCACCTGGTTCCAAATCGGTTTGATGAGATTTCTGTACTTCTCGCCACTGCTGGATTTCACCCTATTCTGCGAGGCGTCGTTGTTCTGGTACAAGGCATCCGTCATGATCAAAATTTCCTTGTAACTCTGGTAATCTTCGTCGGTGTAATCTTTCGGCTGCTTTTTGGCAACGAGTTCCCACAGTCCCACCGTACCCGGATACCTGTTCCAACTATCCTTCTCGCCTAAATTAACTTTAATGTCGTTGCCTTCGAAGGTCACCTTCGATTTTCCAATCTTCCAAACCACACCGCCGCCTTCGTTGCTCTCCATGCTCGGATACAATCCGAACACTTCATCCTTGTCGAATTTCCCCGTGCTCAGGTAGTCTCGTGCCAAAGGTCCCAACTCGATTTTATCCAAAGACGACGGCGTGCTACCTATGGCTCGACGTCGTGGTACGTCCCTTAGTTCGAACGGCGTCGAAGGAATGCTCGAAATAGGCGTGGGTACGGTGTAACTTTTAGCTGCAAGTGGTACGAGTTCGTTGATCAAATTTTTATTTTGTTCCGTGACGCCTTTAATTTCTTTACCTAGATCGCTGATGGCGTCGATCACAGGTTGATCTTGACGTTTCTTCTCTTCGTAGAATCCGCGATTCTCGGATTTCCAACCTTTGAAACGTTTCGCGAGGTAATCGCGAAGCTTGAGATTTTCGTCTTCGATTTTTCGTTTCGCCATAATGTTATTTATACACGTTGTTTCTCACAACGTTGCAACGTTTAGAAAGTCGTTGATTTTGTTTCTGTATTTTCCGTCGTTGGGTTTTCTCGTCATGTCGATCGTCGCGAATCCGAAATCGTCACTGTTCCAGCAAGAAGTGCAGCAGCGTTCCGAAAATTGATTGTAGTTCATGTCTCCGCCTACGTAGTCATCGTACGCGTGCTTGAGGTTGGTGTGATCTTGACGAAACAAACATATGAAATTAGCGTTGTCGCGTACTAACTGTTTTGGAATTTTGGAAAACGTTTGAGCTAGGAAGAAGCAATCTATTCCTTTGTGACGACCTTGCGTGAAAAAATTGCGAATTTCATTTTGATTTTCCAGGATGACATCGTCGAACACAACGACTGAATTTTCACGACAATCGTCGAGTGGCTTTATTTCCGAAGCGAACGTTGCAATGTCCAGACCATCGTACAGTTTCATCAGTTGCTTGTATTTCGCTTGTTCGAGACTTTTCGAAAATACGTAGAGGTGCCTGTTCTTCCAATCTAACCAATTCGGTGCGAGGAGAAAATTGTCCACGAGCAGTGTTGTTTTCCCACACCCCGAAGGACCTACGATCAGACAGCGGATGCTGTCGGGAAGCAACTCACCGTTTCTTTTCGTTTGACTTTCCGAATCCGGTAGACGTTTCACCACGTTCCATGTACTTACAAGATCACTTCGTTCGCGTTGATCCAACTTTTTTCTGGAAGTCCCAGCCATTTGACAAACAGTTTGTTGCCTTTTCTACGCAATACTTTCTCGATGAGGTACGTGTCGGGATGTTTTGTTTTAGAGAGTTCCTCTTCGTAAAATCTTCCTTTCAAAATCTCACCGCTACTATCTTTTATTATATACGTGTGTCGGTTTCCGGGTAAAACTCGAACCACCGTAAAAAGTTCCGTGCTCCAATTTTTTGTGAACCCCTTCTCGAAGGTGCGTTTGAATTTGCTGATCCTCACCTGGTCTCCAATTTTATATTTAGGTTTTTTTGTCGTGGGAGTGTACTTTGGACAGTAAACTGTAGAAATTAAACGCTGCTCGTCAGATTTCGTAACGTCAGCTGGCTTCATGCCTATCGTTCTGTGTACTGTATTATTATAGGTGTCGACGAGTTCCGACAGTATGTCGACCCATTTGTAATTCCCCCGAAGGGTGAATCGTTTCCACATGTGTGTTTTCAAGGTTCGATTAAATCTTTCCACGATGCTGGCTTTGATGTGACTGAAGGTTGAGTAATGTCGAATGTCGTGTTTCCGAATAAACTTTTGGAATACGGCATTGTAAAATTCCTTCCCCTTGTCTGTTTGCAAAAACCGTGGTCGTCTACCGCCGCTTTCGCGAAAAATTGTCTTGAATGCTTCCGTGACGCACGTTCCCGTTTTCGCCTTCAGAGGTAGAGCCCATGCGAATTTCGAAAACGTGTCTATGACGGTGAGGAGATACTTGTTGCCCTTGTTCAATTTATGTACATTTTTTAGATTGCCGCTACTCATCTCCACGAGGTCACTTTGCCAGAGGTCATCGATTCCCTTGGTCACCACCGCCAAACGTTCGTAGTTGCGGCGTGCAGGTTTATGCAATTCTTGGACGATGGCTTGCCTAGACATTTTTTAGAGATTACGTTTGAAGAGAAGCACCAGCGTGATGGGATTCAAAGAGGGTGGCACCTCGCTCGTGTTTTGAATGATCAGCTTATCGCCGGCACTCACGTCAAAAACGGTGAGATCTTCGTCTTCGTGTATTTCATATATGTTGCGCGTTTCGTTCCAACGTGCCAGAGGAATGTTTCCTGCTTTCTGGACACCACGATTCGATATCAAGGTCATGGTGGGAACGCTAGCTTTTCTACCGTGAGACCAGTACGAAAATTCATTTATCTGAATCGTGCCATCGAGGAGAAACTTGTAGTACGGATGATAAGGATGTAACATGTACAGTTTGTTACCTTCGACAAACGTGGAGATTCTCTGTTGATTGGGTACGCTGTTGATTTCGATGGCTTGCAGAGAATGCAGTTTAGCGAATTTAGTATCGACGCTAACGAGGTTGCTGTGAAGCTGTCCCAGTGTATTTTGTACGGGCAACAAATGTTCGACGATGGTATCCGTTACTGTAGAAAATGATGGCTTGATTTTCACTTCCACGTTCAACTGCTTGAAGTTTTCGTTGAGTTCTTGCAACTTGGCACCGAAAGAGGCCAGCGTCGATTCCTGCGTGGATTCCAGCACTCCAACTTGATCTCTGATGTTAACGACGATACTCTGAAGGTTCTCGACTTGATTCAATTTCGAACTTTTCTCGGTAAGATCGTTCACGATGCTTCGCATCTCGGTAAACTGCGTGTGAAGGTCGGCGACGCTCTGCGAAGTGGGCAGCGTCGACACCAGCGAAGTAAGTTCGTCTCGAATCTGTTCCACGTTCGCCGTTTCCGTTTCCAGTCGTTTCAGCATACGTGATATGTTCCTTTTCAAAGCGTGCAACTCTTTTGAGGTGGGGAGATTGGCCACCCTACTCTCGAGATCGCTCAATGAACTTTTGATGTCGCTCGAATCGGATAGTGCCGTCACCGCCGTTTTCAATTTTTCCAAATCTTCGCTCGAAGGTACGCTCGTCCGTAACGATTCCAAGTCACCCTGTATGTTGTCCAGTACGTGATGAAAATGAGCAAGATTCGTTTCGACGTTCAAATTTTCTAAATATTCGATCTTCTGCTGAACCGTGCTCAACGTGTCTTGTATGCTCGTCAACGCACTGGCTTCAGCGTGAATATTTTTAATTTCTTCGTTGATCAACTCCAGAGACGCCTGAAGCGTAGCGATGGTGGTTTGAATGTGTTCGAAATCTTGATAAGCCTCCAATTGAATTTTTATGTTCGCGACGCTTTTGCTGATGACCTGCAGTTCGTCTGACGATGGTAGGTTCGTCATGGTATCTTCCAAAGTCTGTAACTTGGATTTAATTTCTTCCAACGTGCCGGCGAATTCTTCTTGTAATTTGGAAACAACAACATGCAAGCGTTCTACATCAATATCCTTTACGACGGTTTGAAGTTCAGAGAAATTCTTTTCGATTGTCGAAGTTCGTTCTTCGATTTCGAGTTTCAATTTTTCCAAATCTTCATTTTTCGATTGAAATTGTTGTAATTTGGCCAAATCATTTTGAAGCTTATCCACGCTCAACTGTATATTTTGAACGTTGTCGTAAGAAGGTACGTCGACATAATTTTTTATGAGCGTTTTCAGTTCGGAATCGATTTTCAGAATGGGGTCGAGACATTGCGTTTGGAGCGTAGCGATCTCCGACTCTAAACTTTTGTTTAAGGTCTCCTGCAAAGCGATCAAATCGCTCCTCAACTTTTTAATTCGGACATCCAACATGAGAATCTCTTCTGCGTGGTCTACACGCTTGGTGTTGCCGAAAATATCGTTAGGCATTTTTGGTTAACGGTTATTTATAATAGGATACACGATTCGTAATTCTACGAAGAGAGGAATGAGTTTATCGTAATCTCCTAGGAGTTGAACGTAAAGATAATCTCCTGCAGAAACATCGTACGTAATGTTAGAAAGCATCTTGTCGTGCTTGATTCGAAAAATGTTCTTGCCGGTAGATATTTTGATTTCGCCTACGTTTTCCGGATTCACGGTGATTTGAAGTTTTCCATCGATCGGAATTTTGTAAAAATGTAAATTGTTGTTGAAGACGTAAAACATCTTGCCTACATCGTCATCCAATTTCGTCCAAATGCTATTAAGGTGAACAATCAGTAGACCGTTGAGTTTAGTTAACATGGAAGGTAGAAATTCATGATCTGTCGTCGCGCGGTGTACAGTCTCCATGTTGGTTTGTTTTCGGAAACCAAAGAGATTCATATTATGCTGGTTATTTAAAATACGGTCAAAGTATTTTTGTAATGACAGTCAGTGTTTTTTTTTTTTTTTTGTAATAACAGTCAGTGTTGTTTTTTTTTTGTTTTTTTTTTTTTGTTTGTTTTGTTTTTATGAATCTTCTGTTGAAGATGGGCACATGTTGCAGGTTTTGCTTTCTGCTAAGCGATAGTGCCCCCACGGCAGTGTGTGGATTCCACATTGGAGAACGCACCTCTTGTCGTCGTTGGGATCCAGGGCAATCTTCCTCACCTTGTTGGTGGTCAACACATGGTCGACGCTCTGGATGCGCTGTTCTACTCTTAGAACCGACGACCTGGTCTTGAGGCAATCCACGAAGTCCTCGAATGTGAGATGCTGCCGAACCACCTGTCTGCCGACACCCTTGGCCTTCTTGGTAACGCTACCCTCGGCTTTGATGGTATAGGCCTTGGCGCGAAGACCTGCAAACTCGTGAATCACATCTCCGTCCTTCTCATCTTTGAGTTTGCCAGGCACCTTCTTGTTGCGGGCCAGGATGTCGTACTGGTTCGGCTGGGGATAGCCCGAGGTGTCGAAGAGCTCTTCAAGAGCTGGAACTGTGGCTATATCCCCGTATGCGTCGGTTGTGTGAACGTGGTACACTAAGCTGTCCGTGTCCGTGTAGAGAAGCGAGATGTTGTGGCCGTAGTGTGGACGTAATATGTCGTAGTATGTCTCGAACATGTGGAGCTTGCTCAGATCCAGAACAGTGGCTCCAACGTAGATGGGCTTGGTGAGTTTCACCACACCTTGCCTCATGTGAATCAGAGCCAGCTGCTCGTTATAGATTGTTCGAGACTTGAACAATGGACTCGCGACAAGCTGACGACATCGCTCTTTCCTCGTCACCAATTTTATGTCCACGCGATTCCGTACATTCTCCATGGTCTTGCCAAACACCGCATTATTCATGAGCTTGAAGAAATCCTTATCAAGCTCGGACGTAGCTGCGGTGCGGTGTTCAGTGTTGACTTCGATATATGGGCGCAACCATCGAGAATGCTCGAACTTGAGGATGTGGTGAACTGCGTGGACCGTGACTCCTTGCTGCATCAACCACCGGAGATTCTGGTAGTGAAGGACGTAATTCTTTTTGGGTTCGAAATCCATGACGAGCTTCTTCTGGTTGGAATCGGGTGGACACTTGAACTCGGGTGCAGGGGGGAGATCGCAGAACAAATCCTGCAGCTTCTCGGAGAACTCAAGGTCCACCTCGGCGAAGAACCCATGTTTCGAATCGTCGAAACCTTCAACGTCGAAGTTGGAAGGGTCAGCCCACTCGAACCCTCTAAAGGGGAGTGGCTGCATCATGGAGTGCCCGTACAAGTTATTCACGTCCGTGTGCATGATGTAGCTCGACGGTTGTGAGGGGTCGTAGCCAGTAGCCATGTGACGGTTGTTGGCGCGCGCGTGCCGTTGCGACACCTGGACCATGCCACCCCGCACGGCGCGTTCCACAAACAGCATCATGTCTACGTCCGAAAAAAGCTCCAGCTTGATTTTCGTCACCAGAAACATGGCTGACCACGCCAGTCCGGGGAGACTATAGAAGTAGGCGGGATCCAGGTGGTAGATGTTCATTGCAGTTGCACGAAACACCTGGAACACGTCGGCGAGGAGCGTCACATCAAGTCTGAGGTAGGCATCGTGGTAGTCTCCGAGATTTTGGCAATCCAGCTCGCGCCACATGGACTGGGCGTGATGATATTCTTCGTCGGTGATGTTCGAGCCTCGTAGCTGACTGTAGAACTTCGCCTGGGGAGGTAGCGACGTCTCCGCAAACTTGGTAGAGTCGGTGACGTATTCGTAGGGGTAGACCCCCTTACGCCTGAAGAGACCGGCGTCCAAGTTTGGAAAATTCGCAGAGGTAATGAGCATTTGCTCGTTGCTCAGCTTCCCTGCAAGGGCATCGAGGATGGCCGGGAGGAACCTCAGGGAATCGAGGAAGCGAAGCTCGACGGTAGAGCCGGATTCTGGGATCGACACTCGCTTGCTCACACTGATGTAACGCTCCTCGTTCTGGGCGAGAACGTTGATTCGCATGTCGTCGTACCCAAGATGCTTGATCAGGTGGTGAAAGTCGTACCCCGAGCCGTTGTGAAAAAACACAGGGATGAAGCGTGGGTCCCGGGCCATACGGTTGCAATCATTGCACCAAGGACCAACATACCTACCGTTAATGTGATCGTGGTGACGGACTTTACGGTTTTTGGTAGTGTACTCCTCGACGCAGACAGGGCAAGCGATGGCCTCGTCGTGTCTGCGTTGATCGTCGGGGGACAGTGGGAGCATAGACTTGGGGGTCAACAGCACCTTCCCTATCTCGATGGCCTCGTCAACCATCCTCTCGAGGAAGTGTTTGGCTGCGTCGGGACCGCGATACACATAGGGCTCGGGGGCGATGTGTTGATCTCGTCGCACCACAACGTAAGCGAAACTGGATGCATCGTGGAGTTGGTAAGGGGTGGTGGAAGAAACTTCAGGATCGGGGTCGCAAGTGGACAGGGGTTTGAGGAAGGCCTCGAAATCCGCGATGATGATAGCAGGGTGCTCCACCATGGCACCGTGCATGTGGAAACGCTCCACGGTGCCAGGTTTGGGCAAGTCTGCCACCCCCGGTTCGTTGGCTTTGCAGTAGAGCTTGTGGTTAGCGAGCTTCTCAACAGCGATGTTGGGACCTCTGATGCGTTGATAATCCTGCCGTTCTCGATTACGAAATATAGACAAGCACCTGGGACAAACTTCTATGTGGGTTTTGTCTTTGCTCAGCTGGCTCGAAACAAGCCGAGAGAGGGAACAAATAAGGGTGTAGTGATGGCGAGTTTCATCCTTGATGAGCAGAAGGTGAATTTCCTGCGCACCGTCGTCGTCTACGTCGCTCACCCGGATGGGGTACACCACATTTTCGTCGGTGAGGCCATAAACGTTGATGGCCAACCGAGGGTTGTGTGTACGGGCCTCGAACTTGCGAATGTCCGAAAGCGCTACCGGGTAGTCAATCCCAGCAATGGCATCTTCCAGTTCTGGCTCGTAGGGTAGGTAGTGGTTAACTCGGTGTGGTTGTTTTTTCCAGTGAACAGGGTGCAACGCTGCAAGCACCGACCAGAGAAAGCACTTGGCATCTCTGTTCTGAATGTTCAGGACGGCCTTCTTTTCCACAATCGCTTCTGGTAAGCAAACGTAGCTGGACGCGGAGATAGGCACAAACTTGGAAAGTTTGACGCGCAGTTCGTGAGGCTCACCACACAGCGAACCCCCCGAGCCCTTGGCTTGATGTTCTTCTTGCTTTGCCACCAGCTCCTCGACAAACTTGTTGTAAATAACCTCGAGGTTGTCGACATCCACCAGATGCAGCGTCTTCGCTTTGGTGTTGTGGCAGAAGCTGTAAATTTCATCAGACGGCTTCTTGTACTGGCAACGTAGCGAAGCGTAGAATTTAGTGGAGGAGTGCGTAGCCAGTGCATTACTAAAAATAGAAACTATTTCTGCTCGCTTCTCCTCTAAAAAGCTACGAACATCGCAAGAGCCATCCGACAATTGGACGTAATCTCCTAATATTCCTCCGAAAGCAGACCGGTCTGCTTTTATCGCAGACTTGACGCATTTGGCGGGTGGTGCATTGATGGAGGCTGCTTCTGCCTTCCTCTTGGTGGAGGGCGAAGGCTGGGCCCCAGATGTATTTTCGCTTAGACAAATAAGCTTATGCTTCTTGGCATACGCAATTGTAATGTGTTTATTGCATCCGGAACACAGTTCGGTGGCAGCCAAATGCTTGCCTGGCACGCAGGTGCGACAATGTCTTGCAAAATTTTTGCTTGATATGGTTGTTTTGCACACAGGGCAACTTTTCATGGAGCGCATTTTTTTTCAGGGTATGTTTATTTATATGTGATCGGTTGGTGGCAGAGTGTTGTCTTCCTCAAATATGTGCTTTAATCAACCCTATAAAAAAAATTGAAAAAATATATAAGAAAAATATGATTGTAGATAGAAAAAAATAAATATTGTATGCATGTGTAATTTTATTTAGCTTATTTTTGCTAGACACAAATCTTCTTCAGATTTTATTGCCCACTAATATATTTTTCTACCAATCTAATAGAGGTGTGAAACTATGAAAATGTTCTGAGACAATCTTCTCTAGAACATTCTTCCCCAAAGCTAATGTTAACAACCTGTTGTAACCTAAGCATCGTGTGTATTGCATCCGGCGAAGCCACGCTAACACCCAAGCAGCTTGCTATTATGTACCTGCACGCTCCGGATGTGCTGACGATCTTCCATCCCAGCTCGCTGTTGTGTGCCTGCATGCTCCAGATATCTAATAATCTTCGGGCATCTCGCCCGCTCTGAAACAAAATATAAACAAAACAAATTGTATACACCCAAGCGACCCGCTATTATGTACTTACACACTCCAGATGTTGGGGGTAGGTGTACTGACGAGACTTGCCGTTGTGTAACTTTCGTCGTCCCAAGGCCTACGTATTGTTGATAGCACACGCAGAGAGGAGAGGGAGCAAAATTGTAGTTTTTCTAGATGTGTTTGCGCCATAATACAAAAATAATAAGAGGCGCCAGCGCGTGCACGTGTGTGTGTGGCACATCGTTCCCGAGAGAGGTTTACAAAAGTCACGATATGCAAACATTAGTGTCCCCGGGACTTGGAAGATTACGATAAAATGCATTCGTACTTCAAAAATGAGAAAATGCATTATTTACTCATCACGCTGTGTCAGCGCAACGAATAAATACGCGAAACGTAATCTGCCGATAGGCGCGCGCGCGTGTGTGTGGCACATCGTTCCCGAGAGAGGTTTACAAAAGCCGTGTCCGGATTGGCAAGCGCTCCATCCCATTCTTCCCCGTTGCTCTCGCGTGCACTCGAAGTCGCATCCAAGTCGTCCGAATCTGCATGTCCCCTTGTAGTACGGCTGTCACTTTTCCCGCCAGGTGACAGCCCGAACTTCACCCATCGCGCTCTGGGGCGCAAACAAACATGACAATGATTTCCACCTAACTACTCACATTAAAAATATAACACGTTATTTCATCATTTACGTTTTCTGCATTCAGTATTATCGAAAAAATATTAAAATATAACTGAGTTTTACATCCTCTAATCAGTAAATGTTGTCTGTACAAAGTGAAAGTTAGAATATGGCTGCCAAGCGCGGCGTCACAGCGAGTTCAAGCGTGCATCTGTCGCGCCTCTCTGCTCTTCCCTCCAACTCCACGTCTACCGCAAATTCGGACAACAAAGATTGGCTGAGTCCCGGATGGAACAGCGCTCTAGGTGACATCTGCTGCTGATTCGGACGCAACCCTGGCCACTTCTATTAGTCAGTGTTGCCAACTCCCATTTGTAGGTTAGCTTCGCCTGTAAAATATCACATGATGAAATATTCTTCAGGTGAGTTGGCAACATTAAAACCGCAATTGATGTTACCAGTGTTGTCAACTTCTATTTGTAGGTTAGCTTCGCTTGTAAAATATCACATGGCGAAATATTCTTCAGGTGAGTTGGCAACATTGAACCGCAATTGATGTTACCAGTGTTGTCAACTTCTATTTGTAGGTTAGCTTCGCCTGTAAAATATCACATGGTGAAATATTCTTGAGGTGAGTTGGCAACACTGGCAACATCAATTGATGGCACTCAACCCGTGCACCTCAACTAGTCAATATTGCCAACTCCCATTCGTAGGTTATCTTTGCTTGTAAAATATCACATGGTGAAATATTCTTGGGGTGAGTTGGCAACACTGATCGCCAATTGATGGCGCTCAACTGAGCTGATTACACTAATCAGTGTTGCCAACTCTTATTCGTAGGTTAGCTTCGCTTGTAAAATATCACATGGTGAAATATTCTTGAGGCGAGTTGGCAACACTGATCGCCAATTAATGCTGGTGAACCCGTGCACCTCCACTAATCAGTGTTGCCAACTCCCATTTGTAGGTTAGCTTCGCTTGTAAAATATCACATGGTGAAATATTCTTGGGGTGAGTTGGCAACACTGCGAGAAAGCCTCAAGCGTTGCCAGCTCCTTGCTTGAGGTTAGGTTATACCCAAAAACAAAAACCTTGGTGATTTTTTCGAGTGAGGAGTTAGCAACACTGCTCCGAGAAAGTAGGTCAAAGGGCGCAGCCAGAACGTAGGGTTCCACCTACTACTATAAGTTAGCTTCACCTGTAAAATATCACATGGTAAAATATTCTTGAGGTAAGTTGGCAACACTGAACCGCAATTGATGTTGCCAGTGTTGCCAACTCCCATTCGTAGGTTAGCTTCGCCTGTAAAATATCACATGGTGGAATATTCTTGGGGTGAGCTGGCAACACTGCGAGAAAATGAGGCTCATGCCTTACGAGAGAAATCCATTAAGGCGAGCCTCACCGAGCCTCATTTTCGGTTGGTGAACCCGGGACACTACTCTACTTACATGGTAAGGATTAGGATAAATACCTGCCTAGACTTAGAAGAATGATGATGAAGTTAATATCGAAGAGTAAAATGAAAGTATCCTCTCTCCAGGCTTGGTAGGTAGTTCACCTATGTCAGGCAGACTCCTCTCCTTCCCAAAGTGCTCTTGCCTGTCTCTAATCAAATCGAAAACGGAATCCTCTGCCAGTCTGTCCGCTCCTCTAAACCCCAGTCCGTGGAGATTTCCTATACGCTGATACGTGAGTTTTTTTTTGCCTCCCTATTATTGTAAACATCTTGGAACTTGCTTACCTGTTGTAAACCTTGTAGCCTTAGTATATCGGGAAGTAGAAGTCTGCTTAACACTCGACTGTGCATAATTCAAATACCTGAGAGGAGTGGACAGCTAGAGTAAAGAAGTGAATGAAGCTTCTAGAGAAAGTTAAAATGATTGATACATCTGCGCTGTGACGGCAGAGGTCCCGGGTTGGAATCCCGGTCTGGGCATGGGTGTCCTTTTTGAGTATCCCTTCATCAATATCATCACTCATCCTCTTTATCACGATCAGCCAAAAGTGGCAGAAATGCGAAGTAAAATGAACCAAATTTATCCGAACCAAGCCAATCTATATTATACGTGGTGAACCTGGATTGCATTTTGCAGATTAATGATGCTCTGATGTCTGGACTTACAGCCAGTAAAGTATCTGCCGGATGGCGTAATGGTAACGTCGTCAGCTTGTAATCAAGGGGACCCAGGTTCCATACCCGGTGGAGGGATATAGTTATTCGGATCCCACTTTAAACTATACGTCTAGTCCCGATTAGCCTTTCTGTGCATAAAGTGGACTTGAAAACGAACTCAAAGCAAAACAAAAGATACAGCCTCCTCTGAGGGGGCTCGTGTAGTCTTCTTGCCTATGTGTGTTCGCGATGGTCCTTTCAACAATGGTTCTCATCTTCGCATTTAACCAAAAGTGGAAGAAAAGAGAAGTAAAATAAAACAAATCCACCTGTTTATGCGCATGCGCACTCCGAAACTCCCTTGAATGAGGGACTGTTCTGTTCAGACACGGAGTGAAACAGTGTGTGTCTTGTATTTGCTGGTTTAGGTCATTTTCCTCACTCCATAGGCTAAACGCAACGATAAGTACGAATTTGTGATGGGGACTGAATTCGATCCTATAGCCCCCTCTAGCGAGCTACGCTAACCACTCAGCCACGGAGATGCACGCAGACATATTACCGCATGAGTTTACAACACAGGACGATCTAATTTTAAAAAAAATCAGAAGAGCTGGTTTTCGGTTAGTCGGGTGAAAAAAATGGTAAACAGTCTCTCGTCCTAATGACGTCGGCAGGGCGAGAATAATTTTTCATCTTTCTTGTGTTTCCTGACAAGTCAAACGTCTGACCGCTGGACGTGAACCAACTTTGAAGATTCCCGCTTCTACCTCCTGAATTACAATTAGTTGCGCTCTTGCAAACATTTCCCTCCATGCCATAAGAAACAGCACGCGTCAACCTCCCTTCCCAAAAAACTGAGGGGTGCAAAACTGGACAGAAATACACGAAGAGGCTCTTATTAAAATGCCAGTCATTCCTCATGAATTTTAAAATATTTATGGAAAGAGTAGGGAAAAAATGTCACTTGTTGAACGAAGTGGCTACACTCTCCACACAGATACATATTCGCGTAGGGCCCACCTCCGTGGCTGAGTGGTTAGCACCACGCCAGAAGACCCGAGTTCGAATTCCGACCTTGTAATTAGTGATCTATCTGAGTATCCCTTCACCAATTTCATCATATCATTACTCATCCTCATCGTTGCGATTAGCAAGAAGTGGAAGAAAAGCGACGTAAAATGCCTAATTCAATCAATAGTATTCGTGTAGTTTTAAGAGACATTCATGCTTGCAAATATGAAGCGCAAATAAGTTAAATGTGCCGCTAAATATGCACAAGAATCAAGAATTGCACATTGTACTCATTCAAATTTCAAACTTTAGCATCTGACACATTTTTTTTTTAACATTAAGCAGTTCCTTTCCTCTGGAAGATACTGATAGAAGTTTATTTTGATATACAAAGAAAATAATGACAAATTATTTTGAGTGAATAGTACAACAGTAATATGTAAAAAATTTGTCTCAAAATATTTGCACAACTTCTCACATATGGCAAACCTCAATTATGTGGGTAGCTCATGAATTAAATGTGTCAACTGCAATAGGGTGTGAAACAAATGTAGCTTTTCACCCTCACATCTACCTTCAGCATCTGGAAAAAATAAAATAAGCTGAGCAGATGAAAAAAAATAATTCGAATACTACATTGAATTATTACAAAAAAATTCTGAAACAAAATTATTTTACATGGCAACATGCCATGTAAACATGCACGTGTCAACATCTTATGTGAGGAGGTGCATGTGGTCAAAATGACAGCCCTCGAATATTTTGTATTCTTGTATTTTTAATCACTACGTTTCTGAACCAACAACTCTCAATGTCAAAAAAAAAATAACATACGGAAAACACCGGAGAGGCTTGTCTCATTCACTGAATGAATAAAGAATTTCAAATTTGAGCATTTTACCACCTACTCCACAAGACAACTGGATAGTAGGCGACTTGAAACATGTCTATAAATGTGATAGTTATCACTTTCCCTGGTCACGATAGTGTTTTTGCTTGTTATGCTCTATTCCTCTTCTGTGGAGAGTAACCTGCCTTGGCTCGACCTGTTACTTGTTTTCATTACTTCCCCAGGCACTTTAAATAAACTAACAAAATGGTTCAATCGAATTAAAGACATTGAATAACTACCATATTCTTTACCATGGACATTAGGGAAAAACTCTGTTCTTTTATCTTGAATGATAGTCCAGAAGTTGAGCTTAAAAATATATAAAAATACTATTTATTTCATTGATTTGATATATACAAAAGAATTACATAAGAAATAACCCCCACATAAAAAATGACGTACTATTTCAAAAATGTATCAAGCTTGATACTTGTATACATGACATGGTTCTCTAATTCCCTCCCTTTCTTGTTGTTCTATAAATTGCTATGCAAAAAGGGACTAAAATTGATTGAAATTACAACAACTAATTATGCGCTATTCTTGCAATTAACAAAACTGTATTGATTCTTTTCCAACCCTGTCACTGTCCCTTTAATCTCAGATTAAATAAAAACCAGACACCTTAACAGTGCAGACTCTACAATTTTAAACTAATAATTTCACGCAACAAGGTACTTGGCTTTTCACCAACGGATGGACATATACTTGAAAAGAAATGCGTCCCTTAATCCCCCGGATACAATGTTTTTCTAAGAACAATAACAATGTCCACTGAAAACTAAGGGTTGGCTTGACACCAATTGACTTTTCTATGAAAAAATGGTTGAACTGTGACTGCTAACCCTCAAGACTAGCCACAGCCACTTTCCGGCACCAAGAGAACCTTCCAAAGGTCTCCCCTCTTGCCCAAAGAATGTAAGAATGTCAACCCCCGTTACTCAATCGGTTCCCTTATATAGGCGATTCGAAAAAAGACAGTCAATTGGACGTTTCCACCCCCTTCAGGTTTGAAAGGACAAGAATTTAAAACTAACTGCCTTCTACATGCTGGCTTTCACCATCACGTAGGCCAGCCCTACAGCAGGTTACATTGGAAACTGCATAAAAAAGAAGTATAGCTGTCACTAAAAAAGAACAACATTGAACATACACAAAAACAAATAAAAAAAAAAGGATCTTCTAGTGATTCTATCATTACATGCTGTACATTCGAAAATATATGAAGTTTGAGCATTGCACAGTACTTTGAAAGGTACTGTTAAATATATTTAGCTGAACTATTCGTAATTATGGGTCTCCGTTCAGACTTGACAGCAATTTACTCCAGGTGTACTACTACCGAGTGTAGTGTTTCCAACCTCACAAAAGTTTATCTGGTTTTAATTTCAACATGCAGAATCACAAATATTCTCCAATATTATTCCTTATACTATTCAAGTTTTGCCTTTTGTTATGTTTATATGTTGGTTGAATAGCAAGAAAGTAAATCGTATACCACTGTGTTTCTTGTCTAGAAAAGGAACCTGTAATAAAGTTGGCTACTCTGCTGGTGCTCAAGAACTACATTGCCACATCACCGATTTCTGGACATTGAAAAATTTCAGGACTGTCAGGTAATCTTTGAAGAAGTGTACATTTTGCTAGTTTTATTTTGGGCTAGGCTAAAAAAGAAAAAAAAAACACTATGGCATACCATTGCATACTGTCAGAAAAAAGCAAGTATGCAATCTATACAGTCATGCATATTTAGTTTATGATGAAAACACAAAGTGTGAAATAACACATTCTAATGTTAATTTTTAATATTTCTGAAAGGTGAGAGGTGCATTTTCCTACCCTGTTTTGTCACGAAATGATGCAAAAGTAACTGTAAAATGTGAAACAGACAAACATGAAATTTAGAGTTTATTTACCAATGCAACACACACTTAAATTATTTGAGTAACAAGAATGTACTCCTTTATACAGGAATAAACTCTGATAACTACATAATGTGCTATTAGAAGGGTTATTTTTATTTTATAATAAGTGCAGTTTTAAAATCAAATTTAGGATTATGTTCACAATTTTAAAACCAAAATGTCACTTTTTATACCACTTTTGATCCATTATTTCACCGCTATAATACCAAAATTTAATTTATTTACCACTTTTGAACCTGAAATTGACTGCTTTTGTACCAAAATTTTGCCTATTTATTTACCAAAAAAATGTACCTCTAGCAATCGGATATGCTGATGATTCTTCATGCCTGTTCATTACCAACAGAAAATTTGAAATTAAATTAATAAATTACAAAATGAAACTCACCAGGGCAAAGAACTTGCTTCCATTTATCATTGTTTCCCTGCCAAAAACAAGCTGTTTATAGTGTCGACTATTTTGTGAAAACAAAATTCCCCGACTTTTCCAGGCCAAGTCATTAGGGCAATTAACGAACATGTATGTACAGTAGCAGTGATTAGGGGAGTGTGGAGGGATTGTCCTACTTTTTGCCCCACCAGTATGGTCTTTTAATGCTATCCCTTATCTACCAAGAAAAAATTAACTGTCCTTGCCCCAAACCCCAAAGTTTTGGCAGAAAGTCAAAGATGATATGTACAAGAAAATCAGAGCACTTAGATGAAAATTCACACTTAAGTCACAATCAAGTTTAAAACCGTAAACTGACTTTTGTAGAATAAAATTAGCTTTGACATTCTAGGATTAATGCAGGTAAAACAAATGATAGAAACAGATAAGTAGGACTTCAGACTTGAAGGAAATAATGACAAAAGTAACTGTTTAGTTATTGGCTGTTTTTGGTTGGACAGAGAGAACATTAGTTAGGGTGGAGTAAAAAAATGAAAGTTGGGTACTTTAAATGAAATAGCATGTAAAACTTGTCCTGGTTATGCCTGCCACCATTTAAAAAAGAAGAAATTTTCAGAAATGAAAACCTATCTTTGTGTGAACTGTAAGTAAAGCCAGGGGCACCTTTGTGGGTTATTGAATTAAAAATTTCAACTTTCATTTTTTCAACCCACCAGTTTCAGTGGTGAGTTTTTATGTGATACCTCCTACATACTGACTAATGTTCATAACTAGTGTAAATAATACATAATTATAACAAAATTTAGTAATATTTTTTACCCCCGATAAGTATATACCAAAACTAAATCCCTTTTCCTAAAGTAATTAACATAGTCTCTAGAATAAGGATAGCCAGATAATTGATCATAGGTTATCAGTAGCTCGTGAATGGTCAGCTACACACTACACAGATAGATCCTGGCAGCAATCTTGAAGAGACACTTTTGCAAAGTTATGTCTTTATGTAGATTCTACTCGCTTGACAGGTGGAATCTTGACAAAATGAAACTAAATCTTGACATTGAAGATTACTCATGCACCAATAAAAATAACATTTTAAGCGAAGTTGAAAAAGAGAATCTTATGTGCCAGTTACATTCATTTGTCTTACTGTATCAAATGAAGGGCTCCGGTGTAAAACATGGTAAGTGACATTTTGGTCATTTCGGAGTTCATTAAGAAAAAGTTATTAGAACTTTTACCGTGGATAAATTGTTTTAAGTTGTATTTACCAATTTCAGAAAGCTTCACTAAATCCAATGCAAATTGCATGACATGGTAATTTCACTCACAAATTTAAGAATGGGACATTATCCTTTGCAACTCAAAATGATCAAAATGTCACTTACCATGTTTCACACCCGAGCCCTTCAAATATTGGTATCTCAATAACAACCAGAGGCATTAAGAACAAATTTTCATGCAATGAAGAATCAAAATAACAAATTGATTCGATACACCTATCGGGCTGTGGGAGAGAAGACATCAACCTAAAATTATCTACAATTACATCAGAAGTTAGTAAATGAGAAGATCTAAAAGTTTTCCAAGATCCTGCAATTAGAGTTTAATGTGGCACATCTTTAATGCCCCATCCATCTATTAAAGAATAATTTCATTACACGTTCAAGTTCTTATGAACCAATAAACTATTTTTAATATTTCTATTTATTCCATGCATTGTGCTATGCATTTTCAAATGTGGAAAGTAGTTCCATGGCTTGGGAGTTTGGCGATCTCTGCTCTAGACTAACTATAGATAACAATTAGGTTTGGTTTGGTTTGATTTACTTTATTTTACTTCACGTTTTGTGCCTTTTGGCTAATTTGCGAAGATGGGGATGAGTGATGAAATTGATGAGTGGACATTCGCAAACAACCAAGCAAGCCCGAGTGGGATTTGAACCCGGGACCCTTGGCGTCGCAGCGTGATGTGCTAACCACTAGGCCACAGGGTCCGGCAGATAACAATTAGGGTTGAGTCAATACTGCCGCTGCTGTATCTGTACTGAAATATCAGTTGGAATTTATTCACCAATACCACACACTATTTGCAGGATCTCACCAAATGCAGAGCAATGTTTTCATGGAATCTAATTATCATGGGAATTATACAAAATTTTCAGTTTTGCACCAGTATTGTATGAAAAAGGATTTTCTAGCTAAATTGCAGCTATTTTAAAATTCCAATATAGTTTTGAATATTGCATTGCAGTTGGTCACCAGCCCTGGAAACATATTTAAAATGAGAAACAGACAAGCAAATAGATATGTGATCCTTGCTGAAAGAGAAATGCTACAACAGCCTGGGTTATGAGCAAACAGGAGCATTTTAAGTCCCTCAGTTGTGCTTCATTGGGACTCATTCATCAATCATAAGATTTTACCTTAGCTTTGTATATTTTGCTTTAGATTCCATGCAATTTTCCAGTTCTCAGGTGTGGGAGAATCCTATAATTTCTCTAATTGTAAAAATTTCAATTCTAATTGTTATATAAATAAAAGTTAAAATGACCATACAACTGTAAATTAACCTTTTGGTGCCCAAGCATCTCGAACGAGATACCCAAAAGTAACCCTTAGGACACCAAGCATCTCGATCGAGACGATGTGTCAAGGTTGTAGTTTTTACGTTATAACTTTTCTATTTTTGGCTAGAATTTCGATTTTATTTTTTTATATTGTTCCTAACACATGTATTTAACAGAAATGTTTTTTTGCAATTTTTTTTGTCTTCATGAAAATGGAGGGGGAAAGGCGGGAAAAGGGACTTCTCTTTTGCGCCTCTTTTCAAGGTCAATTTTTGCCAACAAAGGAAGACCGGCTTTGTTGTTCTAAAGCAATGCTTTTCACTCCCTCCTGCTAAGTGCATTCGAAGGAAGCTTGTTTATCAGTATCCGATGTCAAAATGAAAGTTTTCCGTGAGGGCGCAAGCAGGGGGGGGGGGAGGGGGAGAGGGAAGACTGGTTGTTGAATCTGTGTTGTGAGAATGGAATTTCGAAACACGCTGAAGGAAACCTTTGGTTTTTTTAGCACAAGTGGCAACAGGGGTTACCCAGCATTGTCTAAAAATAGAATTTCAAGCAGCTGCAAGAATTGGCGCTCATTTGTCATTACATTCTAGCTTTTCGTCCGTGAATGTTGTGCGTAGGTGACATTTTGTGCCCAAGTGCGAGGACATTTTTTGGGAGAAGTGACAATTTTTTAAAATAATTTTTGGGGGTTTTCTTCCTTCCCCCCTATATATGCCAAATTTGCACAAATTTTGCATTTTGACATTTTTTTCGGGGCGGGGGAAACACCATTTTTTTTAAAGAAAAGTATTTTTGAGGGGATTTCCCCCCTTTCCCCCTCCATACGTATGCCGAATGTGCATAAATTATATATCGTCTAAATCTGTAATTCATTCTGCGTACAATGGTATATCTTTCATATCTCTAGGGCATTTAGTTTCTGAGCTATTGTCATTTCAAGGTACCGCTGCTTTTTGAAGCTTGAATCAGTGGCATTCCTTTTGGGGGTACAACTCAAGTTATATTGGTCATACGACAATGATGCAAATATTTTTCTGTTTCTTACATGCCAGCGATAATTTCTATGTGCATTTTGAACTTTTCATATCCTTTTTTTCGGGAAGCAGGGGGGGGGGACAAAACCCCATTTTTTAAAAAAGTATTTTTGAGGGAATTTCCCCCCCTTTCCCCCTCCATATATACACCGAATGTGCATAAATTATATATCGTCTAAATCTGTGATTCATTGTGCATACAACGGTATATCTTTCATATCTCTAGGGCATTTAGTTTCTGAGCTATAGTCATTTCAAGGTACCACTGCATTTTGAAGCTTGAATCAGTGGTGTGCCGACCATTCCTTTTGGGGGTACAACTCAAGTTACATTGGCAATATGATAATAATGCAAATATTTTTGTGTTCCTTACATGTCAGCGATCATTTCCATGTGCATGTCGACACTGTGGTGTACTTTTTTCTTGGGGGGAGGGTGGGGGAACCAATTTTTTTTTCCGAAATTTTGAGAGTTAGCCCCCTGCCCCCCGCCACATATACGCCGAATTTTCAAAAATTTCATAGTCTGAATCTCTGGTTCATTCCGCGTACAACGGTATATCACTCATCTCTCCAGGGCAATTAGCCTCCGATCTACACTCATTTAATTGAAACTCTGCATTTTACTCAAAATCGGCTCGGGCAATAGAGGCTTACTTGTGAAAAAGGCCTTGGGCGGCAAAAGGTTAAGAAAGATTTCAAAGTAATCAAAATCTTATATAAAAACAATTTGCAGAGTCCAAACCTACTGATAAGCAAAGGTATGGCATCAGACAGCATTTGATATGGACCGAGATCTTTGTTTAACACAGAGATAGAAACTACAAGCTCCAATGTAAGGTATGCTTTGTCATTGAATGAATACCACCTGTTGCAGCCAACATCCAAACTTTTAAACAATCTCTATTCTACAAGGTCTGAAAAAACACATTTTTTCCCAGAAAAATAGTAAATTTCCCAGACTTGTCACTGCAATCATGTCCATGTTTCCTGGGGTGGAAGGGGCAACCCTTTCCAAAGACACCCAAATATCAACCTCACTTCCACGGATTGCACCATGGTATTCCAGGCTAGCGAGGTTCTCCATCTGAACCCATGGCCAGTCCAATCCTCTATAGGACATGTGTTGTGTCCTGTCCATATGTGTTTGTCATTGTCCATTAATCTATTTTATCATTATTCATCCCCATCTTCAATTAGCCAAAAGTGGCAGAGACATGAAGTAAAATAAATCAATTCATTCATCCTTCAAGTCCATCTTTCTTGAAATGCTGATAACGTATCATTGCACAAACAAACACTTTTTTGCAACAATTATAATTTTTTGATGTTATAGCATTTGCAAAAAATCAAGGTCCTTAGAAATTGCACATTAATTTTTACCTCCATATATTCACTTTTTTGTAACATGCAAATAGAGATTAAGTAGTAATGTGGAGGAAGAAAAAATGTGGGTATAAAACACAATAAAGTCAGGAAGGTGCAAAATGCATATTATTTATAAACATGTATGTATTTAAAACTCTTCATTGGCAAGTGCCGTCATAAAAAATTCAACATCTAAATTACATACAACTTATAAGCTTTCGCTTTTTCAGGTACTCATGACAAAATAATGAACAAATAGAGAAAATCTCTCAACTTTGGCTTCTTTACATTTAGTAATCACAGACAAAATTCAAATTAGTAACAGAAAAATCAAAATAGATTTCTTCATAAGGAACTATGTATCTCCTACACAGGAACTTGCACCGTATCATTATGTAAAAATTTTAAATGAAAACAAACCACTACAGAAGTTTGAAATAACACACATAGTTTTAACATACAAGTAGAAAATTCTGTGCAGTAACAATTGCCTTATCAACTTGTGTTGCAGCGGAGAGCTACATGTAGGCATCCTGGTCATACAACCCTCACCATTCAATACTAGCATAACTTCAGTTCTACTGGTTACTCATCCAGTATTCACTCATCTAAAGTATCTTCTGTATACGCACAGAAACGAATTATATTAACTATAATTACAAAAATACAAGAAACTTTTTTAAAAAACTCTCACAATTAAAAAAATGCAGTTTTCAATATTATTGGTACCAGCATAGGAAAAATACATACATTATTTCCTTGTTTACAAAATTTGACAAATTAAATAATCACTGCAGTACAGTAAATATTACTAGTTCAAAAGTAGGCCACTCTCGAAGTTGCCCACCATCTACACTTACATTTGCAATGCAAATGTACAGATAAGTAGAAACTGAATACAAGAATGCAAAAGAACAAAATCACAAAGAGTACTTTGGTAGGAATGGAGATCCAAGTTTAGGCCAAGTGAAGTTACAAATACACAACTAACTCTTTTGCTTTCTTAAAAATAATCCTACACTTGGATCATGGTTGCTGTATTTATGTTCTAATGTTCAAAATATTTAGCCTGCAGCACGAAGTCCTGGCAAAGGACCATACAAATTCAATATGTTTTTTTATGTGAATGTAATGCCTGACATAACTTGCATTCCTGCAAGAAGATTGTTTGATACATCAATTCTCGCTGCTGCAATTTGGAGGCAGTTCAATCTCAACAATGCAACTTGAACTGTTGGTGTGATGTGATGGAATTTGGTTGAGGATAAAAGCTGAATGGATTTACCCCATTCAATGATTGGGAAAATGCAATGTAATCTTTCCTGGATCCAGGAGAAATGAAGGGCAGAAAATTATGTACTAACACGACTTAAAAATAAACTTAAATCACAGAAAAAAAAATCATCCTTGCCTGGAACTCTTCAATATCTGATCTTTCATTCATGAACACAATATGTAAGTGCAAACAAGATCATCCTGATAATCCAACATTGATCATTGAAAACTAAAACGCTCCAATAATACTGGCTAGGTGAATGTTTCTCTATTACATAAACTGAATTCTGTACATACATTTAGTAATCACAGACAAAATTCAAATTAGTAACAGAAACATCAAAATAGATTTCTTCATAAGGAACTATGTATCTCCTACACAGGAACTTGCACCGTATAATTATGTAAAAATTTTAAATGAAAACAAACCACTGCAAAAGTTTGAAATAACACACATAGTTTTAACATACAAGTAGAAAACTCTGTGCAGTAACAATTGCCTTATCAATTTGTGTTGCAGCGGAGAGCTACATGTAGGCATCCTGGTCATACAACCCTCACCATTCAATACTAGCATAACTTCAGTTCTACTGGTTACTCATCCAGTATTCACTCATCTAAAGTATCTTCTGTATACGCACAGAAACGAATTATATTAACTATAATTACAAAAATACAAGAAACTTTTTTAAAAAACTCTCACAATTAAAAAAATGCAGTTTTCAATATTATTTGTACCAGCATAGGAAAAATACATACATTATTTCCTTGTTTACAAAATTTGACAAATTAAATAATCACTGCAGTACAGTAAATATTACTAGTTCAAAAGTAGGCCACTCTCGAAGTTGCCCACCATCTACACTTACATTTGCAATGCAAATGTACAGATAAGTAGAAACTGAATACAAGAATGCAAAAGAACAAAATCACAAAGAGTACTTTGGTAGGAATGGAGATCCAAGTTTAGACCAAGTCAAGTTACAAATACACAACTAACTCTTTTGCTTTCTTAAAAATAATCCTACACTTGGATCATGGTTGCTGTATTTATGTTCTAATGTTCAAAATATTTAGCCTGCAGCACGAAGTCCTGGCAAAGGACCATACAAATACAATATGTTTTTTTATGTGAATATAATGCCTGATAAAACTTGCATTCCTGCAAGAAGATTGTTTGATACATCAATTCTCGCTGCTGCAATTTGGAGGCAGTTCAATCTCAAAAATGCAACTTGAACTGTTGGTGTGATGTGATGGAATTTGGTTGAGGATAAAAGCTGAATGGATTTACCCCATTCAATGATTGGGAAAATGCAATGTAATCTTTCCTGGATCCAGGAGAAATGAAGGGCAGAAAATTATGTACTAACACGACTTAAAAATAAACTTAAATCACAGAAAAAAAAAAATCATCCTTGCCTGGAACTCTTCAATATCTGATCTTTCATTCATGAACACAATATGTAAGTGCAAACAAGATCATCCTGATAATCCAACATTGATCATTGAAAACTAAAACACTCCAATAATACTGGCTAGGTGAATGTTTCTCTATTACATAAACTGAATTCTGTACATACATTTAGTAATCACAGACAAAATTCAAATTAGTAACAGAAACATCAAAATAGATTTCTTCATAAGGAACTATGTATCTCCTACACAGGAACTTGCACCGTATAATTATGTAAAAATTTTAAATGAAAACAAACCACTGCAAAAGTTTGAAATAACACACATAGTTTTAACATACAAGTAGAAAACTCTGTGCAGTAACAATTGCCTTATCAATTTGTGTTGCAGCGGAGAGCTACATGTAGGCATCCTGGTCATACAACCCTCACCATTCAATACTAGCATAACTTCAGTTCTATTGGTTACTCATCCAGTATTCACTCATCTAAAGTATCTTCTGTATATGCACAGAAACGAATTATATTAACTATAATTACAAAAATACAAGAAACTTTTTTAAAAAACTCTCACAATTAAAAAAAATGCAGTTTTCAATATTATTGGTACCAGCATAGGAAAAATACATACATTATTTCCTTGTTTACAAAATTTGACAAATTAAATAATCACTGCAGTACAGTAAATATTACTAGTTCAAAAGTAGGCCACTCTCGAAGTTGCCCACCATCTACACTTACATTTGCAATGCAAATGTACAGATAAGTAGAAACTGAATACAAGAATGCAAAAGAACAAAATCACAAAGAGTACTTTGGTAGGAATGGAGATCCAAGTTTAGACCAAGTGAAGTTACAAATAGACAACTAACTCTTTTGCTTTCTTAAAAATAATCATACACTTGGATCATGGTTGCTGTATTTATGTTCTAATGTTCAAAATATTTAGCCTGCAGCACGAAGTCCTGGCAAAGGACCATACAAATACAATATGTTTTTTTATGTGAATGTAATGCCTGACATAACTTGCATTCCTGCAAGAAGATTGTTTGATACATCAATTCTCGCTGCTGCAATTTGGAGGCAGTTCAATCTCAACAATGCAACTTGAACTGTTGGTGTGATGTGATGGAATTTGGTTGAGGATAAAAGCTGAATGGATTTACCCCATTCAATGATTGGGAAAATGCAATGTAATCTTTCCTGGATCCAGGAGAAATGAAGGGCAGAAAATTATGTACTAACTCCCCTAACACGACTTAAAAATAAACTTAAATCACAGAAAAAAAATCATCCTTGCCTGGAACTCTTCAATATCTGATCTTTCATTCATGAACACAATATGTAAGTCCAAACAAGATTATCCTGATAATCCAACATTGATCATTGAAAACTGAAACACTCCAATAATACTGGTTATGTGAATGTTTCTCTCCTATTACATAAACTGAATTCTGTACATACATAAATGTACAAACTATAATAAACAATACAAAATTGTAGAAAATCTTTGTAACACTGCAACATGGTATATGTGGTGTCTCTTACTTATCTTCTTTGTGCACACAAATTCCACTATGATCAGTAAAAATTTGCAGTTTTTCTTAATAATACACTACTGTCATATCCAAGAACTCCATATTGTCAACTTACTTCTGCAATGAAAAAGCACAGATAAATTAAAGACTGAATAGAAAAATGCAACAAAACAAAATCATATAAAGAGCACTTTGGTTGGGATGGAGAACCAAGTTTAGATCAAGTAAACTTACAGATAGACAACTCTTTTGCATTTTAAGAAACCTACACTCTGATCTTGGTTGCTGTATTTTGTGTTCTAATGTTCAACATATTTAGCCTGCAGCACAAAGTCCTGGCAAAAGGCCTCGTACAAATACAAACATGTTCTTTATGTGAATGTTATGCCTGACATAACTTGCATTCCCAGCATGTATCTGCAAGAAGGTTGTTTTGCTCTTAGGTGCTACATCATTTTCTCACCATCGCAATTTAGACAATGCAACTTGAACTGCTGGTGTTTGAATGAGGATAAAAGCTGAATGGATTTACCCCATTGCATGTTTGGAAAATTGCAATGCAATCTGTTCTGCATCCAGGAGAAATGAAGGGCAGAAAATTATATACTTTCTCCCACCTCCATTCATTTTTCAGCAAAGCTGCCATCCCTCCCCTAACACGACTTAAAAAGAAACTTAAATCACAGAAAAAATAATCATCCTTGCCTGGAACTCTTCAATATCTGTGATCTTTCACTCATGAACAATTTCAAAACAATATGTAAGTGCAAACAAGTTTCTTTCTCCTCTAAGCTGTATAAATTGACACTTGAGAAAAAAGATAAAGGTAGAAACTGCATAATGTGCTTACTGAAATTTGATCAAGTCCATGTAAATGACCCAGCCAAGAGGTTATAAAAGTTTTCTCCTGTGGGAGATTAGTAAACAATGAGCATTCATTTCACATTCTTCAAGGCCTCATAGAATCATAACTTACACAGGTTATCTACCAAAATAAGAAATCCAAAAATTCTTGACATTTTCACTACCTTTTTTTCTACCCCCCCCCCCCCCCTTTCTTAACATTTATTTAATCACCCACTACTCAGGTATAGTTGCAAGATTAAGAAAATATATATTTTTATTCAATGAAAAACCCATACCACAAGGCCAGTTATGATGAAAACTGAAGCTGTACTTTAACAAGAAATTTAGACTGGCTTTAATTATTAATGCATGTAAAAATTAATGCTTCGGACTTCATCCTAGATAGGGAATGGCCACATTTCTTATTTTTTTTTACAGAACTTCACGATTACAAGAATGTAATTCTTAAGAAACAAAGTGAACAAATCTTACACACAACTCACTTCAATTTCAGATTTCCAAATATTCAATTTTATTAAATCCCAGTACAGGAACAATGAAAGTTCACTATACTGAATAATAATAATAATAATAATAATTAAAAAAAACAATTTTTTGACCAAAAGCATAATTTCTGGACTTTTTCATAACTTTCTTGACCTATCTGTTGATTTCTTGACATTCTTGACTCGTAAACACCCTGTTACAAGAGTAAGGCAGCTAGAATCACAGGAAATACCTGTTCCAAATGACTCAACAGAACCTAGGGCAGGCTTGAGGAAATTGTTTACACTTGTAGAGGTCAGTGGGCATTCCATGCAGTGTGAACTTCCCACCTGCATGTTGCATTTCCAGGCCAGCTAGCAACAGAAAAGAAATGTGGGAGCTCTTTGCATTGAGAGGTACAAAAATACCATGGGGATAATGGAGGCACTGTCAGTTTCTTTTGCCCTATTTACAATACCACATTGTTACAAATCGGATAAAGGGAGGTTTCCCCCTGCAGGAACATGGACAAAGCTTACTGCCTGGTTCACTCAGTTTGTATGCTCTGCATTTCAAAAGTGCATACAAATGAGTTCTAACATACATATGCAGGCTGACCAGGTCTCACCCAGAGAGAGGCAGAGAAGGGAACATGCAGACAACAGAGTGCTTATGCATGTGTCTGTCTATATACTAATTCTCCTTGCTTAAACTGTCTTACCTTTATTTATTTTTTAATTTTAATTTAAAAATTTGGGTGCGTCAGCACTTATACTATTTTGCACCCGTCACTTTATATAGGGTCCAGCCCCTTACCTGAACTAAAATGTAACTAATAACATAACTATAACATTGGAAGACTGAAATATTCTGACTTAGGTTAACAGAATAAAATAAACATAATTGTAATGTCGTTTTGTAACTAAAATATTAAAATATTCTGACTTCAGTTAAAAGCTGAGGCTGTAAAGAGGCACTCGGCACACACAAGGACAAGACACACAAAATTATACTGCCCATAGTGCCAGTCGCCAGAGCCTCGTTCATCTGTAAACTCAGGCCAGGGTGTACTATGTGGAAGTGAGGTTGACAATTGGGTGTACAACATGGAAGGTCACCCCTGTCTTAACTTTAAAATTAAAAGGTATCCATATTTTGATCTATGCATACTGAAATATGTTGAATATCCTATTTCACTGACCATGGAATGTAAATTGCTTTCAAATATATGGCACTTAAAATTATCCAATACCAGATCATTGAGGTTTCCCTTATCATTTCATTACAAGTCACGATTTATCTTTTCAGTCTGTCATGCAATACACATTTTCAATATACAGGATGTCATTAAAATGGCCTGTGTGTGTTGTTTTGGCACTACGAAAGTTAAAAAAAAAAACTGTTTTTGCCAGCTGCATGCTGGCAACCCAATGTAAAATGAAATCGCATTAGTAACATGTTGCCTGTTGTGAAACAGCATGTGCCACTGTTGCAAGGAACACACATATTCTGTGAAATATGACATACTACCAACCACACTATGTGATGTAAAACATACCAGGGAACATGTTGAGTAACCCAAAGGAAAGCCTACCTGATGGCATAGTGGTAACTTCGCCTTGTAATAAAGGGCTCCCTGGTTCAATACCAGGTTGAGAGATAAAATCTGATACAACCAATTTTTAGGTGCCCAAGAATAAGCACTAACAAAATTTAAAAAAAAAAAATTAATATTCGAAGGCTTCCCTTCCCCCTCTCCCTCCAACAGCAAATTATGGTTCCAACATTAGACATGCTTAGTTTCTTTTTCTTGTACTTCAGCCTTAGTTTTCATCACTTTCTTTTCCATACATTATTTATTTCTCCATAGTTTATAAATTTGTTGCTTTATTTCACTTTGGATTTCTTTGTTCCTTTGAGCTTTGGTTTAAGTCCACTTTATGCACAGATCATCCAATCAAGACTGGACCTACAGTTTAAAGTGGAATCAGAACCACTATGTCACTCAAACGTGTATCAAACCTGGGACCCTTTCATTACAAGGCAAAGTTACCACTGTGCCATTGGGGAGGCTTTCCTTTGGGTTACTCAACATGTTTCCTGATATGTTTTACAGCGCATAATGTTGTTGGTAGCATTTCATTTTCCCCAGAATATGCATGTTCCTTGTAACAGTGGCACATGCTGTTTCACAACAGGAAACTACATTACCAATGCGATTTAATGTTACATTGGGTTGCCAGCATGAAGGTGGCAAAACAAGGTTTTTGAATGTCCGTAGTGTTGAAACCGATGCACCAATGACAAAAATGTTACTGATAAAAGTGTTGTTTTCATGTCCTCTATACATTCCTGTGGTCCCTGGGTGCCATTTTAATGACACCCTGTATGAAATGCACAAAACTACTAACTTATGTATCTTACCTTGTGGAAATGCTTTCCTGGTGGATGTGGCACACTTGGCCTAGGTTCAAAGCTTCTAGGAAGCCTATTCTCAAAGGGCGAAAAGGTAGGTGTCTCCATTACCACGGTTGGCCCTGGTCGCATCAAAACTGGAGGCCGATAACACGGCACAAGAGGGTTCATAGCTGCCAGTGAAGGGCTGAAAGCTGCCAGTGGAGGACTCGAAGCTGCAATTGGAGGACTCGAAGCTGCAATTGGAGGACTCGAAGCTGCAATTGGAGGACTCGAAGCTGCGATTGGAGGACTCGAAGCTGCAATTGGAGGACTCGAAGCTGCAATTGGAGGACTCGAAGCTGCAATTGGAGGACTCAAAGCTGCAATTGGAGGACTCAAAGCTGGCAAAGGCTGTAAAGGGCCCAGCAACTGTACTTGTGGAGGATTATTTACAGGAATACCAGCGACTCTAGACAACCAGTATATTACTGTAAGGAAGAAAAAATAACAATTAAAAAAAAAAGTTTTGAGACAATCACTACACATTTAGATCTTATTGAGTGTTGAACCCTGAGGTTGATAAAGCTCAAGTTCTCTTCCCTTTGAAATATTTACCTTTCCTTGTCATTTCCATCGACAGAAACAGTGGTATGCCCCTACCCTCCCTTGGCTCATATCTCTAAAGTAAATGGACACTAGATCCATAAAATTGGTATAATTTAGAACTGATTATCTAAAAATTGCTCATCCACAACCAAACTATGCTCTCTTTTGAATTTGATTTTTAAAGTTGGGGTGCATCAGCACTTATGCTATTTTGCACCTGTCACATGATACAGACTCCAGCCTCTTACCATAAATAAAATAACATAACTGTAATGTCGTGTAACTAAAATAGTAAAATATTCCAACTTTGGTTAAAAGCTGAGGCTGTAAAGAGGCACTCAGCACATATAAGGACAAAAACAGGACATCACACAGAATTATACTGACCATATGGCCAGATGCCAGAGCCTCGTTCGTCTGTGAAATGCAGTCCAGGCTGTACTACATGGAATTGAGGTTGGCAATTGGGTGTACATGGAAGGTCACCCCTTACACCCCTAACTATGCTCTCTTAGCTGTTCAGTTACCAGGACAAAATTGTTCAGCATGTGGAATGCTTTATTTCTGTCACACTGTGTTCCTGTGCAGTGTGAATCATTAATAGCATTTTGTAACAGATTAGCACTGAAAAAATGGGTGTATGTTGTGCACTTACACCCCCTCCCTGAATTTTTGCCACAAAAAACTGTAGTGTGTGCTTTATAAATATTAATATAAATTCAATGGGATTTGAATTAAAAAAAGTTGCAATTTTTCACTTCTATGGTATTCAGACAGAACACACGCATAATTCCCGGAGCCAATAATTCAGAATTCCTGGTGAGTAGCCACCCTGCTATACATATATACACAGGAGTACACAAAACTCAAAATTAGGGATGGGCCGATATTAAATTTTGGCTCATACTGATAAAGTACAGATACAAAATTTACCGATGCCGATAACCGATATTCTACCGATCCGATATAAAATTAGAAATGGTCCATCAAGAACCTGAAAGGTTCATTGACCTCCTTAATAAATGTGTGTTTCAAGGTGACTGCAGTGAAAAATAAATTGCATATAAGACATTTACTTTTTTAGAAAGTATGGCATGGAGATTATCCATAAAAATGACAACAAAATGGCAGAATTTTGCAATAAATTATCAGATATTTATCGACATATTGGATCGGTAAAATAATCGGTAATTTTACCGATATGCCTATATCGCCCAATACCGATAGATAGGGGCATGCATATTTCGTTTTTGACGAAAAAACGAAATTTGAAAAAACACATTGTAGTGTTAATTTTTAATGTTTTTGAAAGGTGTGAGATGCATTTTGTGACCATGTTTTGTCACGAAATAATGCGAAATGAACTGCAAAAAGCGAAATTAACTCTTAAACACGAAATTTAGGGTTTATTCACAGACGCGACACCTTCTAAGGTCTGAATTATCCTGAGAGTTATGCAATTCACGGAAAATTGATTAATTCTGCTGTTAATATTGGAGAAACAAAAATTGACTCCTTTACACAGAAATAAACTTAATACTCGGATAACTACATAAATGGGCTATTAGAAGTGAAATGTTAATTCTGTGGAATAAGTGTAGTTTTTAAATCAAATTTAGGATTATATTCACAATTTTAAAACCAAAATGTCATTTTATATAGCATTTTTTATGTGATTATTCACCGCTATAACACCGATATTTTATTTTATTTACCGCTTTTGAACCCGAAATTGACTCAGTTTTTATACCGAAATTTTGCTTTTTTATTTACCAAAAATATGTGCCTCTACCGATAGAGTACCGATTAATCGGTCCCATCCCTACTAAAAATAATTCAGAGGCAATCACCTTTTTCTCAAGAGCCAGTGTTTCTTTTTTAAATATTATTTATTTTTCAAATATGGTCTAAGAAAGCCATAAATTCAACTAAGATAAAGCTACACATGTTGAAATGTCACCGTAAAACATCTAACTTACTAATATAATATTGGATTAAAGGTAATTAATTCTTACACCAGACTGGCCTTCCTACACAATTCTATATACATGGCTCTACTGGCAACAGCACGATTAACTATGTAGTACATTCTACAGTTATACATACTGTAGCCTATCATTGCAGATTTTAAAATTCGGCTAGCAATAATCTAAATATTTATAATGCCATGTTTATTATTCTGATTTAATGATAAGGAAAACATATACGGTACTAATTACATAAAAAAGGTAACTGTACTCATTACTAAAAAAATAAGGTAACTATACTCATTACTTAAAAAAGGGTAACAAATTTCCACAAGCGAACTCTAAAATTTTATTTTTAATTAGAGCTTAATTTTTAAAATGCAGCACACTGTACTTTCCACTACTTATTTTACACACACACACACACACACACACACACACACACACACACACACACATACGTGTAAACGTGGTCTTATAAGGCCCGAGTGAGTGTACATATGTTGTTGGAACCACTATAATTTGATAAATTAGCATAATCAAATTCATTTTAAAATGTCGAGACCATGCATGTGATTACAAATACCACCGTGGTTTTTGAAAATTATCATTTATGCAGTTTTCCTCACGAAAAAATGGTTACTATTCTTGTTGGAACCTGGTACCAATATCACCTGTCTAATTTACGTGTTGTAATTTTTAATGCAATTGCATCTGTTGTGGGTACCGATCAATATTGCACAAACCGTCCAACCAATCACAATTCTTGTAGGTCACATGATTTCTTCCTGTGTGTAAGCAGCTACGTGCCATACCGAATTGGGCAATAGTTGTGAAATGCGCTTTACGGCGTCAGTTGAGAGCGCGTAGCTTGCGCGTCTCTGTCTCGGCACAGACCATTAGGAAGGGGAGGGGGGGAAAGAGTTCCTCTCGCGGGAAGGGCGCAGTTGAGGAAGGGCGGCGCAGTTAGACTGCTGCGCAGTCAGTGGCGTACTGAAGGAGTTTTTGCCTCACTGTGGAATTGAGATAATAATCACATTTACCCTAATCGCTTACTCTTAATTTTTACTTTGCATACTTTTTTGTGTTGTTTGAAGATTTCAGAAATCAAAGCAGACTTGTGCGGCCTATCATGCCGCAACGGTGTGAACTTTATTGGCACGCTACCAAGCGAAACGCAATAGGTAACAAGCGACAAGAGATACGTATCGCTTGGAAGTGAACCCTCAGTAATCAATTCGACCTTTCGCATCGATGCGACAGGGAAAGCTGCACATGTCGCTTTCCGCTCGATGCATTAGGTTTTTCGCTCATTAGCGGTGAATTTCTTGCTTTAGATTGAAGTCGCCAGTGTTCATGGGCGCCCGGAAGGGGGGCAAGGGGGGGGCGTGCCCCCCCTGGAAAATGAAAATCAACCAAAAATTATATATTTCACACATATAATTTCATTTCAGCCACAATAATATGTGTTAATGCACGAACATGATAAATTCAAATTTAAGCAATATTTTTTTAGAGAACATTGGGGAAAATGTGGCTTAGTTGCCCCCTGGAAAAAAAATACCTTCCTTGCCACTCCCTGGAAAAAATCCTGCTGACGTTCATGCCAGTGTTACCTGTCGATTGTCGTCTGCCACTTGTCGCTTCGATCTGAAGTCTCCTTGAAGGGGGTCAGGGGAAGAATTCTGACGTAGGCGACAAGCGACAGTGTGCTTCCACATCGTTAAGAGACACGGGTCCCTTTTGTCTTGTAGACTAAAACATTCACCGCCCGTGCACGACAACAAGTGGAGGCGTCACGGTGCACAACATTGATAAAGTAGCCAGTTTGAGTGACACAACCAAGCGACATGCAATATTTGCAGCTTACCTTGCTTTATCAGTTCAAAACGTTGCATTGATTACCGAGGCTTGTCGCTTTACGCTTCGGTCTGGAATCTGCTTAAACGGCATAAACGGCAGGCGACTGGCGACATGGAGATTTTATACCAAAGCGACAAGCGACATTAGACCATTTAATATAAGGCAAAACATTCACCGCGCATGAGTGAACAAAAGTACGAAGCGACATGATGCACGGTATTAACAAAACTGGCCAATCAGAGCGACACGCAAGCTACAAGCGACACCTGCATCCTGTCGTGTCGCTTCTGTTAGAAAGGTTCAATTCATTACTGCTGGTTCGCTTCCAAGGGACACGTGTTGGTTCGTGTGTAATCTCCCTTACAAAGCATAAAAGCTGCAAACGACAGACGACAAGTGAGACGACAAGCGACACGGAGAATTCACACAAAAGCTGCAAGCGGGAAGCGACACTAGCACAGTTAGTTTAAATTCAAACATTCACCTCGCATGAGCTAACAAGAGCACGAGGTGACAGGATGCACGCTATTGAGAAAACTGCCTAATCAGAGCGACACGTGCAGCTTGTCCTGTCGCTTTGATAGGAAAGGTTGCATTTATTTCTGAATGCTGGTTTGCAAGTGAAGCGTGTCATGTGCAGCTTCTCTCTGAAAGCTACACCAAGCCATTGTTTTATTGAATTCTCCTCAGGAAAGGAAGAGAATGCTTATACAAATATAGTCTCCGTAGATCATTTACGAAGCCACTCGTTGTATTTGAAACTCTATTTTCTGTGCACACTCAGCGTGCACTTTCCTCATCGTTGTGAAGGGTCACTCGCAATAGAATTGTTACGATTTTATCTCTCTGGGTGAGAACAGAATTTGGAGACTATAGTCCACAAAAAATTTACTTCTTCTGTTGGAGTTATTAGATTGGGGGCGGAGGGTGGTGCTTCAGATAGCTGTTCCATGTAGACTGTACATTTGAACAAAAGGAGCAAAGGAAAAGTAACTTATTTAATTTCTTTGTAAAATGAATTAAGTGTTAATTTACCAGAAGTCCAGTACAGTAAAACTATCCAAGTATATAATGGTGTGAGTCTTAATCGACATTTTAATTAAACCTTTCTTCACAAACTGATTCAAAATTGAATAGAGCAGTGGTTCCCAAAGTGTGCTCCGCGGCGCCCCGGGGTGTGATATTTTCACTGAAATGCCACTTACTTGTTAGTCTACAGATGGTTTTAGATATGATTGTTTCATACATTTGCTTATTTAGTCCTTTTTACATAAACAATGTTTCTGAATTTGAAATATGTGCTTAATTTTTAACTTAAGGCAAGCAACCTAACAACACTAACTTAGCGTTGCAAGTTTTAGATAGGCCTATGCCTACATTCTGACTTGGGCGCCGCGGAAAAAATTTGAAACTACAAAGTTTGGGATCCCCTGAAATGGAGTATAATTTTAATAATGAATGATTGACGTATAAACTTGATGTGAAGCGTACAGAAATGTTTGTTTCGCGAATGGAGCGGACAAGAAAATGTTTTATAAATCTCATTCCTTGCAACCACCCATTCACAGTAACTGTAGATTACCTGACCTCTACTTCCACGTCACCCATGAAGTTTGCTGGTGTTTCTTTGCGTCCTAGCACAAGCATTTCGTTTTCGCGCCTTTTTTACCGGACGCCCGGTCCTTTCTTACTTCGGTAGTTCTTCTCGCAGTCAAGTAGGAGGGGTACGAGTTCCACCTAAGGCCTCCCCGATGGCCTTGTCGACCTCCTTGGCGGAGTGGTTAGCACAGCGCGCTACGACGCCAGGGGTTCCGGGTTCAAGTCCCGGGTAAGGCATGGGTATTTGTGTTTGTCCAAATGAGAAAAACTGAAAATTGAGAATAACCGAGAAATGAAAATCTTGAGATTTTAATGAAAAAAGGGGGATACTTCTGGTTAGGGGTATTCCTTTAAAAAAATGGCGTAGTGGTTCCTTCGTCGCCTTGTAATCAAGGGGTCCCAGGTTCGATACCTGGTGGAGGCACTTCGTGGTTTGGATTCCACTTTAAACTGTAGGTCCAGTCCCGATTAGCTTTACTGTGCATATAGTGGACTTAAAACACCAACTCAAACAAACGAGTTCCACCTGCACCAAAAGCAAGCATACAGTCAAGAAGTTTAAATATCGTATGTCTTCAGGATAAAAAATAACCCTTTTTACCACCTTGCTACCTCCATATCACAAACACGTCACCCTTGCAATACGCAACCACGATTAAGAAAGAGAAAAGAACCAACGTTCTCGAGGCCGAGTTGGGAGAAGTATATTATGGTAAATAATCATATCGTACAGTCACGGACACTTCTGTGTTGTAGCAACACTATTAACTTTCAACGGAATCATTACTACCCAGAAGTGTCCGTGACAGCACAACCCTAATCTGATGCTGCGTTACATTTTTTTTTGGAATGTCGACTAAAAAACTCTCATAACATGTCGCAATAAAACAAGTGGCTTCACCAAAGTGAGGTAGAGACGAACACACCATTATTCTGCACTGTTATCTCAAGAGTCCGATATTAGCAACATAGGGAGACAATTCTTAGTCACAAGAAATGCTTTCAATTAATTACTTATAAAAAGTAGACGGTGTCGTCTTGGCAGAACATACTGACTCAAATACAAAAGCACAAGAAGCTAACTGTCTCCATTATATACGGTCTAGTTTTATTATTGTGTGTAGTTTTACCAACTAACCTTGAAAGAGACAGTTTGGATCGACGTACACACGGAACATTTTCAACCAATGGCAGCAAAAAACATGTCGCTACTAATACATAGCGACGTAGTGCCACAAGCCTACCAGCATACAATGAACAATCTCTATTTTATAGTGGTATTTTAAGACTTTTAATTTTAATGTCGTTGGAAAGGTGTAGAGTTCTTAATACAAAAAATACTAATAAATAATATGAATGTGAAACATGCAAGGGTAAAGTGCATTACAGGTTTGCATGGATGTAGTTGTAAGGAGCCACATATTATATCACTCTTAATGTCCCAATATTTTGGAACATTTCTTGATTTAGGGCAATTATTTGGAAAATATTGACCGTCGACGAAGCTGCTATGGCTGCAGTCATCTGTAGAAGACACAGAAAATCTCAGTCCGGATACGAGTGCATCAGCTCAATCTATGGCGTAAACTCGTTCTGACTTGTAATTGTTATTCGGTCCAGATTTGAAAGCACCACTGATGCAAGGCCTCTTGTTGAGTGAGCGTGTCATCCGTTTCTTTTCCTCCCTCCTAATTTATGATGGCGGGCCTCACGCAAAAAGTGCATAATTTTAAAGAGTTGGAAGTTGCATGAACGTTTACTACACCCTATCTGAGAAATGATGACTACAATGACAGAAATATATTAATGTTGCAACAAAGTTATCATTGAGAAATTACAACATCTTGTAACTTGGATATCTAGAAAAGTATTACAAGAAAGTTTGAACATTGTACTTTTGACTTCATTAAAACGTGATGAAAATGTAGGAACATTTTTATTAGATTCTCGTGTTTACAGTCAAAAATACAATTAATACCTGCTATTTAAAATATTCTGGCACAATACCGTCTCCCCGATGGTTCAGTGGTAGCGTCGTCGCCTTGTAATCAAGGGGTCTTAAGAAATCTTGTTAATAATAAGTTGATAGGATTATTTGTGTGTATAATATTTGTGTTTCACATAAGAAAGTGAAAAGAAAAACTGTACTGTTTGATCGGGGGAGCAGACTTTTCCGTTGCAGCTGTAAGGGATTAAGGGATTAGCAAGCTAGCCATAAGTAGGTCAGTGGTACAAACATGGTTGGAACGTCGATCTCTCCTTCTCAGGACGAAACAGCCGAAATAGGCTGGTATAAAATACTTGAATAACTTTGTTATGAGGGGACAATAGAATGTAGTTTTTGTAAAAAGTTGTACCATAAATCTTGCGCGGGAATGAGCGAAGAAGAATTTACGAAATTTGAGTTGCATAGAAGAATGTTTTTCTTCCAAGATATGCTACACGCTGTCAGAAAAGGAAAAGTAAAAGTGCACAGGGTGTTCAAAAATTAACTGACGAGAATAAAGAGAGCGTTAGCCTCGCGACACTTTTATTATTTATGAAGCAGAGTAGAGAAGACGATAGGCAAGAGCAGCTTAAATTTAGAGAAGAGGATAGCTTTGGCTGCAAGTCGTCTCACTCTTCTGGCTTTAACTTTAGAAAGATCTGACCATTAAAATTTCGAGACAGCAGGGGAGACATAGTTTTCATTATTATTATAATGGTTGATTCTACATTCTTAATTTTTTGTGGACGCATTTGGAGGTGTTCATGCACCACTGGCAACCCCCGTGCTCACTCCTATGCCCTCACATATCACTTTTAATTTGCTTCATATGTACAAGATGTTGTTTGAAAGTGTGTTAATATCGGGTGTCTAATAGAGCAAAGAAAATAAATTTTACACTGTTACTCTTCTTTGTACTCATAATATATATATATAGGTTACTGGTACTCCCTTTTGGCGTAGTGGTAACGTCGTCGCCTTGTAATCAAGGGGTCCCGGGGGGTTCGATAAAACGTTTAGTCAGAAAACGGTTCGGATTCCAGTTTAAACTGTAGGTCTAGTCCCGATTAACTAATCTGTAAGTAAAGTGGACTTAAACACGAACTCGATCATTCTATCAATTTGTTTATTGAAAGGTTCTATTCGGAAAATAAACAAAGCGTTTTCGTTACTTACGAAAAATTATCCAACTTTAACCAACAGAATTATAATCGAGACGTTGTTTTATATATCTCCGTTATGACTGCCTGGAAAAGTTAAAGTACGTAATGATTGTTAAACGTCGGTCGACTCATTTTCTTAGCACAATAAATTCGGCTTCGAATTCCTATGTCGATTTCATCTTTCGTATGTGGCAAATAAGTAATTAATTAGAACCATATATATATATATATATATATATATATATATATATATATATATATATATATATATATATAAAGAGACAATAAACATATCATTTTGGGGGCAGGGGGTCGCTACAGACTGCATTTACGCACAGTATCGGCAGTATTAAAAAACAAAGATTGGTAATTGCTTTGGTAATATATCAAGAGGTTGATTTCTGGTTAAATATTTTTTTTACTATTTCGGTGTTGTTAATTTTATCGGAAGAGAAAATTCTTGCACTCCGCAGAAGAGAAATCATGTATTAATTTCCGAATCATAATCACCATTTTATATCATATGCATATCATTAAAATTCTTCTGTTAAGCCTTGCATGTATCCTGCAGCGAACGACGGAAACCTGTCAAAATACTGCATCGCAACCAAAGCAGTGGGACAAAGGCCACGACTGTAGAAATGCATGTTCCAACGAACGTCTATTTCAGGCGCCAAACAGTCGGGAGTTGTCTCGCTGAGAGCTCGAGTTTCGGTTTCGCTTGTAAGTGAGTGAACACTTATATACACAAGCAACAGTGGCGTGTGCATGGGGGCAATTAGTTGGGAATACAGTACTCCTAATATGCTTCAAGTTCGCTGTAAAATTAACTTCAACTGCAAATAAAGATGGCGAAATGGTGTAAATGGTGTAAATGTTGTCTGCTATCGTAATTGTCCCCAATGACGTAGTGGTAACGATATCACATATAATGATTTGGTCCGGCGTTCGATCACCATTACAGCCTCAGCGGCTGTTTCCATTGGATGATATTCAGCCAACAACGTCCCCCACAATTATGTACGCGAAATCACACCCATTGCAATGATTCCGACAAACGTTTCGGAGCGTGTTGTAAACACTCTTGAAGGTGCAAATATAACGATTATATTCTAAATGTAGTCATGCATTTTGTTTAGTCTCTTAACAGTGGGGCGTTACCCCCACACCCCCTATACGCCTTCATGGCGTAGTGCTAAGCACTTTACCTTTCTTTTACCTCTTAACAATGACCATACTATCTATCAGACTAGATAAAACGATGTGTAGGGCTTCACACACCCTTCAATCGCGGCTAATTTGGAGGTGATGGTAATGTGATGTGAACAAGAAAAAGCATTGATTCAATATTAACATATTATTTTGAGGTTAAGAGAATGATAAAATATGTGTAAAACTCGTGCAATTGGTTCTCTTTTTTTCAATGATGATAATTTTGCAATTACAGTAGAGCGTCGATTATCCGAAGTAATTGGGGGACATGGGTGTTCGGAAAACTGGTTTGTTCGGATAATCGAACTGTACATGTTTATTTGCCAAAAAGAAGTACTGTACAGTAAATTTATTCATAAAAACAGGCATCTCTTTAAGTATGTATTACAAAGTAACGTACAAATTCAACTTTAGTAGGAATATATAGTATGTGGTACAGTTTATTAAACAAAAATATGTACATATTACATACGCATTTTGCATGAACAATACACACAGTACACAAAATTAACGTTTAAAAAAATCCTTTATTTTGGTCTGTCTAAGCAAGCCTACACGCTTACGAGCAGCTAAGTCACGTACTTTTTTCATTACAGATATCTGAAAGTGAGCGAGTACACAGTGCGGTTAAGCGGTCGTTCGGTTGACCGACGTTCGGATAATCGACGCTCTACTGTATTATAATTATTACATAACTGCACCTAATATAAACTACAAAGGAAGAAATTATTCATTAGAAAATAATTTCTTGAATTTTAATGTTAAAAAATATCAATATCTATTCATGTCACTGATTAGGAATGACCTACTAAGAGCACAGACTTTCATGAATGACTAGCATGTTAGTCAACATGTGAAAACACCGTTACGAGTAGAACCCAGTATACAGAGCCCCCTGGTAGCAGCAGATTGTTCATTTATACTTTAGGAAAGTTCAAGTTGCTGCTTCTCATGTACTAGTACATGCATGCTAAATATTGAGGACAAAGAGATGAAAACAATTCTCCCCTCTTCCTTTGTTGCTACTAGCGTTTTAGGTGAGAATATTTACGTTTTGAACGCAGAGTTTCCCTCTCCCCTTGTATGAATAATGCGGCGAATTCAGCAGTCTTTCAACAACCATCCCTCCACCCTCTGTGATGTCTCATACTTACACTATACTTAACCTTCAAGTACATTAACTTGACATTTGTGTGAAAATGTAAAACATTTTACCAATATATTTTAGGTAGCCTTACTGTGCATAAAGTGAACATAAAACACCAAATCAACCAACAACCAATATATTTTAGGCGAACCTAACTACAAATATTTAATTTTCGATAGTTATAACTGCGAAAGTCAGCTAAAGCAACACTTTAATCCAACATCATGCAAATATCATTTATTTTATTTTAACGGTTATCCCAAAGTTAGCATTTTTCACATGTCCTTTTGTAAGCAAGGGGTTCTGTGTTCGATGGAGGCATATAGTGTTATGATTCAACTTTAAACTGTAGGTGTCCACTATGACTAACCTATTTGTACATAAAGTAGATTTGAAATAAAACCTCAAGTCAATTACCTGATTCTTCTAAGTTTTTAGGACCAAAACATCACTCGGAAAGAATTATTCGGAAATCCTCGTAACTACTTATCGTTCTTAAATTTTACAGTGATTTTATAATTGTTTTTTTACAATCCCTTAATATTGTATATTTCCCAGTGTTGAAATCTTTCTATACATATATAAATGGTGGACTAAGAACGATGTCACTTTCTAATCAAGGTTTTATTAAGGGCAAGGTCCGTGAAGACTTTCTCCTACCCCGCTTGAAGAGGTCTGTCCATAACAGCCCCTTTTCCGCGAGGGGTGGGGGTCGTAAACTTGTGGCGTCACCTCGGAAGGAAGCTTCTCCTCTGCCTTGACAAATTCATTTCAAACAACGACGAGGTGTCAATATTTTCCAATAGTTACAACAAAATATTTAACTCATATCTTTTATTTTATTTCTGGGGTATGAAATGGACGCAGACATTTATCTAGAAATATATTCCGGGAAGGGTTCATGAACGTTGGTCAAATGTATCACATATAATAGTATAATATGTATCACACAAAAATGTCTTGGTATTACAATATCTGATAATAATACTATGTTAAAAGACAAAGAATAGACGGATCTATGGCAGAGTGCGTAAAGGGTTGACTTTCATAAAATAGAAATAATAATTATTATTATGTAATAATTATGGATGATTTGTGAATAGAGGCAGGGAGCTGTGGTGATTAAGTCGGTAGGGCGTCTGACTGCTACGAGACCCGAGATTGTTATTTTTATTGATTTATTGATATTGATTGAAATGCTTTATTTTACTTCGCTTTTTGGGCAATTTTTGGCTAACTTGCGATAATAATAATATATAATTATTATTATTACCGAAATGTATTTTTTTTCTAAATTTTCGGACCAACCACCGACAAGAGTAAAATTTAGTTCAAGATCTTTCTCCTTCCTCCTTACCTATTGTTTACAAGGTGTAACAAAGAATGGACTTTCGTGTATTCTGTCGCAGCAGGAACTGAGTTCCTTCAACAAACAGAGTTCCGGAGCGTTCCGGCTCACTGGTCATACTGTAATCAAGTATTTTGCTTTTTAAATTTAAGTAGCTACTTCGCAAGTTTTCCGGGGGAGCTTGACCCCAGAACCCACCCTCTAAATACGACGTTGCATACAAAAATTCCAACAACAATTGCATACATATAGGTCTGTATACTAATTCAAAACATTCGTGCCTCCAATGCGCTTCCATGTGAAAAGACTGGCGAAGGAAGGCAAGTGCTTTCGCGATGACGTCACAGAATTCTCGACCGCAGGGGTTGTTAGAAAAGCCCAGTTATGACGGGACCTTCTCAGGAAGAATGATTCTACGGACCTTGATTAAGGGCTCCTGGATTCGATGTCCGGTGGAGGCACATATTGTTTCGGATCCCATTCAGTCCCGATTAGTCGATCTGTTCACAAAGTAGACTTGCAACAACCCATTATCTCTTTACCTTAATATCCAGGAACAGTAATAAGATTGATTGATTGATTTGGTGTTTTAAGTCCACTGTATGCACAGTAAGGCTAATCGGGACTGGACCTACAGTTTAAAGTGGGATTCGAACCACTTGTACCTCCACCGGGTATCGAACCCGGGACCCTTTGATTACAAGGCGACGACGCTACCACTTCGCCATCGGGGAGGCTAGGAACAGTAACTTGTCGATCTGAACTAAGTCACTAATTCTACACATGTTTACATAGTTTATTTATTTGTATTAACATCGTTAGAATTAAATGCAAAATTTACTTCAGTTTTCCTCCAAAACGCTTTCAATTCCAATCTTTATTCTTGCATAGCATCTGAACTTCATACAAAAACATGTCAGAATTTGAAGGAACACGGCACACAGTAATGGCAAGAGAGAGGGGAGAAGGTAATGTAATGCGACGGTCACACGTCGCGAAATTTGTTTGTTATTGCTAAGGCCCTTAAATCTGTGATTGTCCCTTCATTCATTTCTGGCATTCATTTGCATCCTCGCAATTAGCCAGAAGTGGTAGAAATGCGACGTCAAATGAGCTAAATCAACTAACAATAAGTATATTAATAAGTGCACAATCCATGTATGACGCTTCGAAAGGTGGAATTTTGAATTTAGTAATCCTCTCTCACTTGCGTAGCAATATGCGAAGCCCTGGACGAGATTAGAAGGCGAGGCCCGCATCCAGTGGCGGAAATTAAGGGGAAGTGGGGGCGAGCAGCCGCTTCCCCCTTTTTTTCCACCTTTGCGAGAGCACTATGCTAAACCTTATCTACCAAGGGAAAGTAAACTGTCCATGTAATTTTTGTTTTATAATCATTGATGCGTGTTTACAAGACATTCCAATTTAGTCGCGACAGTCCATTTCTTCTAATCCCTGTCCCAATTTCTTTCAAACTTAAGTCGTGTTTCGAAAATGTTTATTTTTTTTTGGGGGGGGGGGGTAACTCACATTTTGACATGTTCTTCATTTTAATAATGATTGCTAATACGTATAATTTAATTAATATATGTATTATTTTCTAACCATAGAATTATCATGGCTGTTCAATGGTGCTGGTACAAGAACGTTTCTAAAATAATGAAAACATTTTTAGTTTGCGGAACACAGTACTATTCAACTTCTGAGAATTGAATGCAAACAATAAGCACCAACATTAGTCTGTAAGCGATAGCGTTGCTGAATGCTGATTGTCGGATAGGGGGAGAGGGCTTATCGGTGAGTTCATTTTTTCCCGATACTTTGGACCATAACAATGCAACTCTACAATTCTATAGCTAGGAAAGATAATAGTAGGCAAATTATTCACCACCATTTTCATTCTCTCTTTACCCTACATCTTGTGTTCTTCTAAGGGGTCATTGATTCTTTTGATGTGAAGCTTATGTTGACATCTGCGTTTCTATTTCAACCCATTATCATGACACTGTGGAAAACAGACTGAATGAAAATTCAAAGGAGATGGACATATTGCTTTAACCGTTGGGTGTACACTTAGCACTGTATCTACGAGCTAGCACTAGCTCGTACAATAATACTACCGAAACATTGGTGGTCACATCCAGTACTCCCAACAGAATTGCGCCGACCAGGGTCGACCACCTTGACGGAGTGGTTAGCGCAGCGCGCTACGAAGCCGTGGGTTCCGGTTCGAATCCAGGGTTGGCCTTGGATGTTCTTTGTGAGTGTTCCTTGATAAATTTCATCATATCGTTACTCATCCTCATCATCGCGATAAGCCAAAGTGTCAGAGAATCGACGTAAAATAACCTAACTCAACAAATCCAACAGCAATTCTGATCTTCCCTTTTGTTCCACATTTTCGGATCTGTCTCCAACCTCCTCAAAAATATCCTGGGTACGGGCCTGTTCTAGGAAGCAATAAAACAACGCGAGCATTCAAATGCCTCACACTTGCTTCGTGGCAGTTGGAGGCGTTTGTTGTTAACTTATTATAATCGGGAGTGAAAGAAGAGAAAGAAGAGAATACAAGACAACGGGCTTTTTATTAATGAAAGAATAAATGGGAACAAATGTCTAAGCAAGTTATCGTGAATTGTTGCTAACTGTTTCACGTGAGAAAAACGACGATCATTTTTTACTTATTCCTGCCTGCCTGTATGTTATGCCCCTGATTTGACGTATTCATTCAAATTATAACGTTTAACTAGAATAATATTATTGCCCACATGTTTTTCCCCCCACTTCTATTTATAACATTTTCCGTATGAAGCTAATGCGACTCGAGACACCTTTAGGCGCGAGGCCCCGTGCGGTTGCGCATTTCTCGCACCCCTTGCTTCACCACTGCCTCTCAATGCCTTGGATTGCCCCGAAAGTGAATATTCTTTACGTTGCTAAACTAACATTTTTTCCCTAGGATAGAGAAATGATCTACATTAATGAAGCAACAGAAGAAAGTAACGTATATTTACGTTTATTTTAAGCGTATTTCTACGTCGTAGGTTAATCGTTAATGCGCATTAATGGTGGAATCAGAACGAACACGATGACATATTCATTCCTTACCCAGGATTCAAGAGTAGGGCTTTAGCTTCGTAGCCACTTCTTCATGGAGGCCGGAAGGTAAAAAATGAATACATTTTATTAGATTATTTTTAGCGTCGCTTTTTTCATTTTTGGCTAATCCAAACGACGTGGACGAGTAATAATATGATGAAATTCACCGTCAAAAAAACACCCATGAGCAGACCGGGATTCGAACCGAAACCACGTACCGTCGTAACGCACTGCGCTAACCTTTCCTCCACGAAGGTCAGCTGCAATATAGTCGAATCTACTGAATACGTTCGTTTTGAGGAGACTTCCCTTTATAATGCTTCACCAGAGCGTGGTTTTTGATTCATTGATTGATTTGGAATTTTAAGTCCACTTTATGCACAGTAAGGCTAATTGGGACTGGACCTACAGTTAAGTGGGATCCGAATCACTGTACCATGTGCCTCCACCGCGTGTCGAACCCGGGACCCCTAGATTACATCAGAGCGTGGTGTTGATCATTCATGTCTCCTTCAATACGGCAGAGATCGAGAATGTGTGGAGCCATATCATTTGCTCGAATGGTGTCACGACACGGTGTCATACACAGGGGGAACTTTACTTTTTTTTTGTAGCAGTCGCCACATATATTTTGATGGCATAAAATCTACCTAACGCTTCGCTGTCCCTTCAAGTACATTTGCTTCTGTAACTTTGTAAATATTGTTTTATAAAGACCACACTGAGGGAAGGAATGCTCTATCTTCCATTAAACCTAAATACTGTGCGACCATTTACTTCATTGCATTATTAATTATAAAGTGCATTCTAATACACGGCTATAAATTATCAGGTTTAGAAACGGGAAGAGTATATATGTAGTTTATATTTTATTTTGCCATCTAGCAAGTAGTGTTTACTACAGTGGAATTAATATTTTCATTAATATCATAGAAGGCAAGTACATGTTGTTTACAGGCATTATTTATCAAAAAGGAATGAAATCGATGTCTTCAACTCGAGGTTTTTCTCCTTCCTCAAAGTTTCTGTTGGGGACCATTATCAAATGTACATTTCATTGTTCTCTCGGTTGTTTTATGTATATGAAAATGCATTATACGCATATGATAATTCGAATATCTCTGCGTAAGTTTTTGTATGTTATACATATGTTATATATTTGAACTTTGAACACATACGCACACAAACCGAAGTAAGGAGCAGGACACATGGATATTGTGAAACTTACGCAATGGAGAGATCAAGCGTAAGATACCGTGACAACAGACACAGGGTGCGAGCGATTACAGAAGACGTCCAATACGTGTAGCAACGTTGCAAGAAGACATCCAGGGTGTCGCCGTGGCTGCAGGCCGAGAGTAAAAACTTCGCTTCACTTATCAGTGTTGCCAAACACGACTGTTAAAAAAATAACTATATTGAAATTGAATGTAGTTAAGGATTGCGATCAAGCAGTTAACTTTGAGAAGTATAAATACTTGGTTCCGTGTTCTACGACTAGGGATCCTGTGTTCGAATCCCGTACGAGTCTTGCGGAGCTTCCCGACCGAAGCGAGAAGCGACATTTGTCACTTGGAAAAACATTCAATAACAAATGCAACTTTTCGAACCGACATGACAACGTGCACGTCTCCCGTCGCGTCGTTGTTTTCGGGTGGCATCTGCTGGTAGCGCAGCTGCAGTAAATGTTCGACGGGTTCGATACCCGGTGGAGGCACATAGTTGTTCAGATACCACTTTAAACTGTAGTTCGAGTCCCGATTAGCTTTACTGTGCATAAAAGAGACTTTAAAACACCAACTCAATCAATGTACTTTATAATCAATAAATGTAAATCATATTCTTAGTTCTTAAATTATTATTTACATTTTATTGCTCGAACAAATTAACATTGCTCAAACAATTACATTACATTTACATGTAAATGTAACGTAATCGTCTATTTCGACTGTTAATGTCGATTTGTAGTACCTGAAAAGTTTCAAATGATGAACAAAATAGTATATTAACTAACTGCTACGATCCTAGCTGTAGTTCAATACCAATTCAGGATAACAAAACTATTGGAAAACAAATTTTGTATCGAAACTTTCCAGGATTTATCCATGCTATAAAGCCGCGTTTACACCGGGGTTGCTCACACACGTCACCAGCAAATTTTGGTAAAAAGGTAAAAAAAAAGGTAAAGTGCTCCCCTGTGCATAGCACCACGCCATGAAGGCGTATAGGGGTGTGGGGGTAACGCCCCACACTTTCTTGATCCGGTCGTGAGTGGGGGTGATGTGATCAGCATCACGCCCCTGACCGCCTTTACCCCCCAGGGTTTCCCCCAGGTACCCATGTTATTCGACGCTGGGTGGGCGCCGGGGCCGCTTCCAACCTTAGAAAAAGTTCCCGGATTTGAACCGGCCGGGGATCGAACCCGGGACCTTGAGCATGGTAGTCAGACGCGTTACCGACTGAGCCACCGCGGTAATTTTGGTAATATTTCGAAAAAACGCTTCTGAATTTCTTATCAACATCTCACGTTAGCAACAGATTTCCCTTGTTGGAAACAGAAATGTTATCCACTAGAAGTCGGTAAAGATCAAAGGACACTTCCGTTACAATTACTTCCTGCCCGCAGTGAAGGTCTCATCCAGAATCTTCTGTCTTCTCTGTTGGGCCAAAATGACTCATGTTGCCACAGAGAGTAATCAACTTCCTCCACAGTCGGCATCTTGCAGCCAAAATGTTAACAAAAGTTATTAACAAAAATAAAGTGAAAGTAGTGTTATGGCAACCAACATTTGTTGGCAATATCTGTTCTTAACCGTGTTGGTAACAAAATGTTGATAACAGTTGTAGGTAACATTCGGTGTAAACGCGGCTTTATCCGTCCCGTACCGCTTTCTCCGCAACGGTTGCCATTTGGCAGACACTCTTTATCTCCACATGCAGGATCTTCTGTGGCTGGAATTTATACACGCACGTTGCATAACTGCACTGTCGTGGTTTTTGAGAAAAGAATTGCTGTAGAAATGACTTTTAAATTCCCGTGATGAGATTATCGATCGAGGCAGAAACTGTAGTTGAATCTGTGACGCTTTGTTATATGTAGTTAGGCCTAGTGGCCGTAGACGTTAAAAAGTTGTGTGATTTGTTAATTACCAAGAAAAAATGTTGCTAGTACTTTTGTAAAGCTCGCAGATCACGCTTTTTTTACTAGCAAATGTCTGTGTTCCTTGTAACTATTTTTTTTTCTACTCAAACTTATGTAGTTGTGGAGGAAGCGTTTACTTTAAAAAACTGTGCACGGTGACTAATTGCGACTAAAATATAGGGAGAAAACCAGAGCTCATCCTCATCTTCGCGATTAGTCAAAAGTGGCAGAAAAGAAAAGTGAAGTACACCAAAACAATCAATAATTTCCAATTTCCATCCTTTTCTCCGTCTTTATTTAGTTAACGATACGATACGGAGTCTCAAGGTCATGTTTCATGATGCTGAGGAACAGATATTCAGCTTTTGAAATGTCACTTAAAGACGTAAGTAATGGAATTCTAAACTATACGCTCTCCTCTCCCTACCCATCACACACATATGCATGCATGGGAGTGTTAAGGGGTGTTTCAGTTGCCTATCTGGACAGTGTTAGCTTAATTGTCATGCGTTCATTTCCCCCCCCTCAACACAGAAACCATTAGGTATATGAAGATAAATATTTGACCTTATTGTTTATGGGTATGCATTATCACCTTAGCACAGCTTTTCCTATTATTGTGAATTGTGACGGTATTTACACTATTTATATGTGCCGCCACTGAAAATCGAATCAGAGACATCTTCATTGCAGGCCGATAACGTTACTATACGAAAAGCGTTAATACACACCAGCAAAACGGTGACTGCTATATCAGTTTTGCACCCCCCCCCCCGAAAAACAGATTAAGGAGGCCCTATATAAATCGAGTAGAGCAATTTCTCGTGCAGTATGTAGTACGCTATATATTTACACATAAAAAATCTAATTAGAATTCAGTAACACAATTGTTATGCAAGAAAAACTGCATGCTATGTCGAACAAATTGAATAATAATAATAAGAATATAGTTAAAATTATTTTGTACTTCGCCAAAATGTGTGTCTTGGAGTCTGACCTTGAACTGTATTTATCAGACTAACGAGGCTCTGGTGCCTGGGTTGTGTCGTCCATGTAGGTTTGTGATTGTTACTTCATCAATCTGATCGTATTACCATTCGCCCTCATCTTCGCAATTACCCAAAAGTAGTGGAAATGCGATGTTAAATAAATCAAATCAATCGAAGTCTACTTTGAAACCTCTCAAGTATAATGTTTCTCGTCTAGAAACATCGTACAGATTACGTAGATCATTTTGGAAACTATTGTGGGTATTGTTACCATTGTATTTTATTGTATTAGTCAACATCATTTGTTTGAAACTCGACAAGCATTCAAGTATTTTCTCTTATCTCTTGTGAATCACGAACGAAAGGTCATCTCTCCGGATGGTTTCCAGCTTTGGCTGCAAGTCTCTTCAACCTACCGGCTCTAACTCGACTGATTGATTGATTGAATTTGGTAAGTATTTTATTAAGTCCACTTTCTGCACAGTAAAGCTAATTGGGACTGAACCTGCAGTTTAAAGTGGGATCCGAACCACTATGTGCCTCCACAGGGCAGGGTATCGAACAGCGGGGAGGCCCCAGTTGTAACTCGAGAACGACCCAACTGTATTCATTATTGTAATGGTTGTCTATACATATTTTTTTTTGAGGACATATGAGAGGGCACACAGGCCCCACTGGCAACCCCCGTACGCACCACCATGCCTTGACATATCAATTTTCATTTTCTTCATGTGTGCAAGGAAATATTGACGATAACCAAAACTAGGGATGGTGTTTGAAGGTGTGATGATATCGGGTGTTTAGTAGGTAGAACAAGAGGAAGTAAATTTTACTGTTACACTTCTTTGTACTCGTATTGTGTTTGTTTGTTTACTGGGACCTCCCTGTTGGCGTAGTGGTAACGTCGTCGCATTGTAATCAAGGGGTCCCGGCTTCGATAGCCGGTGGAGGCACTTAGTGGTTCGGATTTCACTTTACACTGTAGGTCTAGTCCTGATTACCCACACTGTGCATAAAGTACACTTAAAACACCAAGTCAATCAATGAATCCTTTGTTTACTGAAAGGTGCTATTCTGATATGAGCAAAGCGCTTTCGTTACTTACGAAAAATTCTCCTACTTCAACAGAATTGTAATCTAAACTTTCTTTTATATATCGCAGCTATGACTGCGACTCATAATCACAGCTCCAAAAATTCTGGGTTCGAATTCGCATATCAGTTTCATCTGCCTAAGGAGGCCAATAAGTAAATATACTGCTGGACAAAATAAACCGGACACTTGCATTTTTTGTGATAACGCATAAATTCTGATTCGAAGGCTAAGTAAATGTTGCAGAAACTGAATTAAGTACGAATGCATAAACAAAGTCCGGGCCTATGAATGGTGCATATGGTACTACATGATCTGCCATACATTCTGTAATATATAATTGCAATTCGGATGTCAAATATTAAGGTGTCCGGTTTTCATTGTCCAGCAGTATAGTTAGAAATAGAGAGCGTTGGAAGAGACAGTAAACATACCATTTTGGGGGTAGGGTTACTGACTGCATTTACGCCCAGTATCGGCAGTATTTAAAAACAAAGACAGCTAATTCCTTTGGTAATACATCAAAATGTAAAGAAAAGTAAATGCTGTATTTATTTTGTTGATTTCTGATTAAATACTTTGCTATCTTGCCGTTGTTAATTTTATCTAAAGAGAGATAATAATCCATGTTATATCACACGAGGTAATACTAGCATTAACATTCTTTTATTACCCCTTGCAACAACCCTGCAGCGAAATACAGACAGCTGTCAAAATACTTCATCGCAACCAAAGCAGTGGAACAAAGCCACGACTGTAGAAATGCAGGTTCCAACCGAACCTCAGTTGCTAAACCGTTCTCTGTCCCTGGCGCAAAACCGTCTGGAGTTGCATCGCCACTTGTGTGCTAGAGAGCTCGAGTTTCGGTTTCACTTCTAAGTGAACAAGCCCAAGCAACACGTTCTTGCTGCCTTTACCCCCCCCCCCAAAGTTTAACCCTAGGCACCCGTTTGTTTGAGGCTGGGTGAGCTCCAGAGCCGTTTTATGCATGGACATGGCCGAAAAAAAATTGACCTTAGATCATCCACGGGACTCCCGTGGGAGCCAGGATCCCTACTGTATTGTGTATAAGCTACTTAGTTTCACTACAGCCCCTTCCCCCGCGCTCTTAATTAAAATGATTTATTGTTAGCAATAGCTTATCCGTGATGGGCAGGGGGGAGGGAGAGACTCCAAACCCACCACCTCTTTTTATCAAATTTTGAACTGTTGATATTTGTATAAAAAAATTGAAAATAAACTAAAGTCAATTACAATGTTCGCTACCAATATTTCTCAATTGCCTTCGTTCATAAAATGATGAAGGTAACGTACATACGAGGAAAATTTAGGTTGAGGGCCTATCAGCCCTAATACAGATGTATGTTCCACCAAGGTACTTGTGTACCTTGTAACAGTGTACAATTGGTTGGTAATTATGGTAATAAATGTAATTATTATAACAACTATAGAACTGCTCATATGTAAAGAAAAAAATCATTGATTCAACATTAACATGTTATTTTCAGGTTTAGTGAATGATAAAATTTGTGTGTGACACTCGTGCAATATTATATAACTGCAGCTATATGAACAACAAAGGAAGAAATGATTCATTTTAAAAAATTGTTTCTTGAATTTTAATGTTAAAGAAGAAGAAAATGTGTGGGCCTCTGAGGCCTCCCTTATGTAAGTAGTCTGTCTACGTTTATTGTACGCCAGGGATAAGCTAGGGATAATATAAAACTTCTTCCAGTCTTAACTGCAGTTATTTTGTTAAACAATGGTTTTATGCATGCAATCATGTCTTATACGTATATTATTTCTGCAAGGGTTCTTTGGTCAGATTCTCATTCATTCAACATTTTGGCTGCCACCTATCCTCTTCTGTCTTTTCCTCTTGAGCCAGAATAGGTACAATTCAATTGTAGCCGATAAAAGGTAAAGCTAATGTAATTTGAGACCCTTTCCTGTTCAATTCCTACAGATCTTAAGATTGTAAAGTCGTGACTTAAATAACACAACTCATTTTTGTTGGAAGAACAGGTTTAAGTAAGGTATAAAAATAGTACAAATTGGTCGTGTTTCAAGTCTAGATATTAGAGAAACAAGTTACATCTTTTGAACAGGTTAAAATACAATATACGTATGTTAAAAATAAGAATAAAAACTATAAAAGCCAGTGAAATGGAAATAAATAATCGAGATTTCACAAGTAAGCATAAAGGAAAGGAAAGCTAACGCACAATTCTTGCAGTAATTATAAAATATTACTAATTGCGAGAGCTTAACCGTGAAACGATTGCCCGCCATCGATATGGAGACAGATGGGGACGAGGAATACAATTCGACAAAGATTGCTAGGCCTCTATTTTGATGTGAACCAAGTTTCGTTGTTTTTTTTTTTTTTTTTTTTAACAAACACTGTTTCAAAGTATGCGAGCTAAACCTCCGAAGTTCTATTCATTGGGAATGACATACTAAAAGCGCGGATTTTCTGAATGACTAGCATGCGAGTAAATATGTGAAGAAATCCGTCTCCTCGGATTATAAGCGCGGAGTTAGAGTAGAACCAGAGCCCCCTGGTAGATTTTTTGGGGGAAAGAGGGGGAGTTGCAAGTAATTTTTCATTTTTTCTGTTGTAAAGTTCAAGTCCGTGCTTCTCAAGCATCCGAAATATTAAAAAGACAGAGTGCTGAAAACAACTTTTTCCTACCCTCTTTCTATATTGCTAACTAACGTTTTAGATAAGAGTATTTACATTTTGAACGAATAGTTTCCCCCCTTCCTTGTAGGAGTAAGGCGGCGAATTCAGCAGTCCTTCAAAAACCACCCATCCACCCTCTGCGATGTCTCAAACCTTCAAGTACATTAACTTGCCATTTGTATAAAAATGTAAAAAAAAAATACCAGAAGTTTTTAGGTGAGCTTACCTATAAAGATTTAATTTTGCATGATTGTATTTGCTACAGTCAGTTAACAAAGCAACCCCCTTAATCCACCATCATGGAATTAACATTTCTTTTCGCATGCATATATCAAGTTCGACTACAGAAACACAATTGATTGACTTGGTGTTTTATATCCACTTTATGCATAGTAAGGCTAATCGGAACTGGACCTACAGTTTAAAGTGGAATCCTATGTCCCTCTACCGGGTATCGAACCCGGGACCCCTTGATAATACAGAAACACAATTACCAGGAGTAAGGGAATACATGCTATTCACTTTTGAAACCACAAAATCAAGTTGAAGTGTTGTGTAACTCCCGCGAGCACAAATTATTTCAGTTCGGCTCTGTGACTGAATAGTTAGCGTAGCAGACTACAAAACTCGGTGTCCTAAGTTCGCATCCCGGATAAAATCTGTACACGAAGTTGTGTTTGTTCCAAGAGTCTGTTTCATCATTCATACTAGCCCTCATATTATATGCGAGATTTTCAGGAATCCTCAATTTGATGAAGGTAAAGTCATTTGCTGCTGTTATTTATTGATCGATTTGAATTATTTTACTCCCTCTTCTGCCTATTTTGGCATATCGCAAAGATTAGGACGAAATTGATGCGAAGGATAACAAACACGCATAGGCAGTATGCCACACACAGACTGATTGTGAGTTTAGACGCCAAACGCCAAAGCCCCGTTTGTCTGCAAAATGTAGTGCAGGCAGAGCGGGATTTATAAAATTTGGGCCCTTACGATATCCTTTGTTTTGTTCACTGTCGACATTATTATAATTATTATTAACAATTTTGTTATCATGGTGCTTGGTGCTTCATGGTACTTCCACTAATTGCTTGCTCTGTACTAATAGCACTTTTATAGTTTAAAATATCGATACATCTGATTAAAAATGATTCATTAAACTTCGTTTTCCTTTAAAGCCGCCACTTTCAATATGTATTTCGCCATTCAACACTAATACCGCACACTCACTAAAGGAAACCAAACCAACACTACATTACGGTAGCCACACCAGACGCGAACCGTGAAACAAGAATTTCAACCGTCAATATCCCTCCACTTGACTTTTAATTGTCGGCATTTAAAATGTTTACATTCGTTCTTTCGAGGAACAACTGTTTATATTCGAGCAATAAAATTGTACATATTATTTTATTACGTGACCTTTGAAAGTAGGGTCATGATGTAAGAACTTATTTAAGTGCTAGAAACTTCTTCCATGTACGTCTCATTTTTGTGCAGCCCTAGGTTATAGCCTGGGATAGCCTAGTGGCAACCCCCCCGCTCACCCTTCCGTGAGTCCAAGGTGTAATACGTGGAAGAGAAGCGCTTGCAGGAAAGTCATCCCTTACACCCCGTTTCCTGTTATCGTTACATAAGGAAATCTCCACTTGTGGGCAGTATTCCCCACGCTTTCGGTGGCGTACCCATTAATGTAGTAAAGGGATGGGAGCCTGCGTTATTTCTTACCACGCCAAGATCGTGCAATCTTTTCCTAAATTTGGCGTTTGTTTTAGGATAGTTGCTCGAAAACTCCTTGTAGATATGCCACTGTTACATAACTTTGCAGCTGGCACATCGTAACACGCTTGAATCACCCGGTGACAGAATTCGGCTCTGTTTAGCGTGAAACACAGTACAAGCTTATCTAGTGGTTAGGATATTAGCATGTTTTGTTAATATTTTGCTGCCCATCTTATCTATTCATCATCTCCATAACGGTTATGATGAATAAACTCCGTGGCAAGACGTCCCTGTATAACAAATGTCTGTTAATTGGTTAACACGTGGTCAGAACTTCGAACGACGGAAATGTTGGAGCTCCCACCGGTAAATAAACCTTTGATCACGCAAACTCGAAGGGGGGACGAGCGGATAAACGGGGATCAACGGTTTTGTCTGTAGAATAAGATACTACGCAGTCAACGGTTGTGAACTCGATTTACTTGTCGCCGGCTCCCAATGTTCCCAATTCTGGACTGGGCATGGATGTGAGTGTTACTTCATCAACTTCATCCTCATCGTCTTGATTAGTCAAAAGTGACAGAAAAGTGAAGTTAATAATAAAAATGAATAAAAAGTTGAGTCAGGTATAACGACCTGAGAGTTTCTGTGTGTTGGGTTACTCATCAATTGTATACATGCATCATTCAACTCCTCCCTTAAGAGGCAGAACTACAAAGTAATCACCTAGGATCTTTCAAAAGTTAAATACCTGTTCAGGATAAGAAGACCGTTCTAAATCACACTTTGTATGGAAAGCCGCAGCAGTAACAATCCTTCTCATAGGTGTGCGAACGGAGGGCAAGAGAGACATTACAATATGTGTGTATTGTCCATCATGAGAAAATTGAATTCGTGTTCTTGTGCTTAAGTGGCGGCGATTCGGTTCCAAAACCGGGAAAGGGGGGGGGGGGCAAATACAGTATTTCCACATACGAAATATAATATTTTAAAACTTGTTTCGTTCTTGATAAGTTGGCCCCCGTGGCGGAGTGGTTAGCACATCACACTACGACACTAGGGGCCCCGGGTTCAATCCCGTCCTGGACATGGATGTTTGGTGTCCATTCATCAATTTCACCATATCATCACTCATCGCTATCTTTGCAAATTAGCCAAAAGTGCCACCAAAAGCGAAGTAAAATAAAGCAAATCAATCAATCAATCGTTCTTAATAATTCGACAGTGATATTAATTTTCAACAATGTAGTTTGTCCTGCAACAACATATTTTTAAGGGATATAGATAGAACCTCACAAGTGTATGTTTAGGGCTAGTGGTCGCCTTTTGGCAACTTTTGGTGCCAAACGGGGGGGGGGGGGGGACAAGGAAAGTTTACTCTCTCTTGGTAGACAAGGCCTAGCATTAAGAGGCCATAGTGCGGAGGCAAAAAATGGGGAGCAACTGTCCCCTAAATCGAAGCCACCGTTGAACGCTGCAATTTTTATAACAATGTGACGATTCATTGTGTTTGTGCGATTATTATGCCATTACGTCATCATTCTACGGTGAAGATAAAACGTAAAATAACCAAAATGAGACACAGAGATAGAAGAAACTCTCTCCATTAAGCGTAAAATAGCCTATGCAATGTATATTTATCATGGGCGGATTAACTGGGAAATGTAATACTTTCGCCTGTGCCGAAACGTCTCAATTTTTAAAACTGGGTGGCCTAGTGAAATTGAGAAAGTATCAGCCCCGGTGCCTCGTTCCGAGCACTGGTCGGTGATCCTGTACTATGACGAGGGAACAGCGTTCTTCTTCATAGTTCACTTGCTCATAGAAAAATTGATTGAGACTGGATTCCCAGAGGGACAGGCCCACCATTTCTTGTTTATCAAATTTTCAACTGTGAATATTTGCTTCAAAGTAAAATTAATTACATTGTTCCCTGTGGATGATACCTACCAATGTTTCTGAATTACTTTTGTTCATAAAATGATAAAGGTAACGGGCACGGAATGAAATTCACGTATTAGACCTATCAGTAATGAACAATTCTTGCAGTAATAATAAAATATTACTAATTACCAGAGCTTAACCGTGATCGATTCGTTCACGGTAAAATTTACGCAATGTGGAGACAGATGGAGACAAGTAATACAATTCGACAAGACGAGAATTTTGACGTGAACTAAGTTTCAGCACCGTTCGACGTGAAAGCTTCACGAGTTATTTTTAAAGAACACTGTTTCAAAGTCTGCGAGCTATATTTCCGCATTTCTATTCATAATGTCACTGATTGGGAATGACCTTCAAGAGCGTAGATTTTCATGAATGACTAGTATGTCAGTGAATGTGTGAAGAAACACGTCTCCTCTGACTAAAAGCGCAAATTATGGTAGAGTCCCTTGGTAGCAGAGTGCCAAAGATTTTCTGGTGGTAGGAGGGGAGGATTGCACGTAATTGTTCATTTATCCCATAAGAAACTTCAAGTCCTTGCTTCTTATGTATATGCATACAAAATATTGAGGACAGAGTGCTGAAAACAATTTCCCCTCTATTTCTTTATTGTTACTGGCGTTTTAAATACGAGTATTTACATTTTGTGCACATATCCCCACCCATTCGCTTGTAGGAATAATGCGGCAAATTCATCAGTCCTTCAAAAACCGCCACTTCACCCTCTGTGGTGTCTCAAACTGAAAATATATATTATCTTTAAATAAGTGGTTCTCAACCTTTTTCAGTCTGGGATCCACCTTGAAGGATATTACGCTTCACGGAACCCATAAAAATGGCCGCCGGCAGAATTACTTGAAGGGATGTGCACCTAGTATATAATCATATTTTTGCTAACATCGAGTTCTTTAAGAAACCCTCCTTTACACTTGCGTTAAGAAATTACGCATACTTCATTCTAGAAAAGTAAATATGTAATTTAAAACACTAATTTACTATAGTCTAACTAATAACACATGCTGAAATTGAGAGATGCCGGTAAAAAACAATGGTAGAGCGTAAATAATAGACATGCAGAGTTTAGACTATGTACGTACAACACGGGTTAAATTTGAATTATTAAAGCAATATATCTTAGTAATTTAAATATAAGAGTTTTATGTATATATATATACAGGGTGGCTACAAACAAGCAGAAATGAAATTCCCTGACTTTTCCAGGTTTTCCAGGACAAAATTTACATTTTTCCCTGACAATTACAAACTAAACTAAATCGATGTTTTTGCAAATGGAAATAATAAACTCATACAGATCCAGGTATGGATTTGTTAAGTACCAATATTATTTTCTATGAAATTGACTCAATTTCTCTATTCTCTATAATTTGAATTCAAACTGCAAAATAGTGAACTTGGAAAATTATTACAATTCACAAGCTAGGGAAGGATTACAGAATTTTGTCATACGCAGTAAGTTTAAAATAAAATACTTGATTATTTTTAAAGTTACGACTCAATGAATAAAGCAAACAACTTAACTCTTGCATATAAGTGAAACAATTGAATCGAACAAAATAAAGTGTCATATTTCCTTACATTATCAATGGGATTTCTGCTTCAGTTCAGTATATCCAAGTCAAGTACTGTGAAACTGACAACATGCAGTTATACCATTAATGCTGTCGAAAAGGGTATGTAGGTATTAGAAATTTAACGCAAAGAATTTATAGAATTGCATTGTATAGGTACCTGATTTAGCTAACCATACATTAAAACAGGAACACTCTAATAATACGAGGGTCATCCTGAAAAAAGCTCCAATGGTGCCTATACGCAGCACTGGTGGTCAGAGATAGACGCACACCCATACAGGCAGGAAGAAGTGGCATGTAGCAGTAATCTGGTACAGTTGCAATGCAGCCGTTTTAGGACAGTTCTAGGTTAAAGATTGCAGCTGTCATACAGTCTCCCACCGAGCCTAGCCTACAATGCACACTCAGAATTTGGCATAGAGCCGCCAGCAATTGTGTGAGGTGTGCAGACCGGACGCCGTGTATGGTCAGACGATGGTGCAGACAATTCACGGAAGGCCAATCGAATGTGCACAACCCCATACAGCTGAGTACACACAGGCCCTTTGCATCACTTCAGGTGAGAGATCTTGGACCACTCCCTGTACAGCCCTGGCCTTGAATGTACCGACTTTCATCTCTGTTTAACTGAAGAGGTTTCTGGCAGGGCAACACTGCGGTAGAGATAGTTCCAGTCTTTGCTGTCCGACACATATACCATGGGCATATAAAATTTAGTGCCATGCTACGACAAATGCCAGAACAATGGTGGTGATTATGCCGAAAATTAGGTTAAGACTCACTGTTACTAATGCAATAAATTACAACTGATATTCATGTTTTATTTATGCCTAATCGGTAGGGACCTTGATATTTTGTTATTTGTTTTCAAATAGGTGTATTTTCTTATTTTTTATTTTTTACTATACGGTGTTATTTTTCTCAAAATTCACATTTTCATTTTAGCGCATTTTCTGGCAAATATCTGAAATTATTCCTTCATGGTGTTTTTAAACTACTGTTTCAAATTGTAAGTCACATGGCTTACGCCTCTTCGTGAGAGTTTTTTGGGAAAGTTATTTTCCATATTCCTTTTTTTAATTTTAAGGTAAGGATTTTAGATAATGGAATTTCCCCCGTATATACTGAAGGGTGCATAATGACCATAAGTTGCGACGCACCCAAAAAATTAAAATCAATCAATCTCACGTGACAGATACCGATATATAATGGCACCAAAAAATTGGCATTATCTTTTTCTGACTTGTCAGTATTAAGTTTCCCAAAATTCGCTTTTTTGTTTTAGAACATTTATCTGCCAAATATACCGAAACTTAATACTCCATTGTGCTTTTAAACGATTATTTTAAATTGTAGATCACATGGTCTACGTATTTTCGTGACAGTTTGATATGTTGGAACAGATTTTTGAGGAAGTAAAAGTAAAGTGCTCCCCTGCACTTTTCCATGAAGGTGTATAAGGGTGTGGAGTTAGGGACCCACACTTTCTTGATCACGGCTAAAGGTGGGGGTGATGTGATAAGCACCATGCTCCTGGCTACCTTTATCCCACAAAGTTTCCTCAAGGTACAAGCTTCATACGATGCTGGGTGGGTGCCGGAGCAGTTTGAATAGGTGGAAAACATCCCGGTTCTCCCCTGCAGGGGATCGACCCTGGGTCTCTTGCATAGTAGTCAGATGCCCTAACGACCGAGCTCCATTATTACTCGCTCGACAAATGTCGGTGGAGCGCACTTAGCTTGGTAATTCAAAACATATCTCGTGCGACAAATACGAGGATGTGGATCCCGCGTGACGGTAGATACGCACTCGATCTCCTGTTAGAACCCTGCCACTTTTCTCTGTGATGCAAATGGTTTTGATAGAAGTTGAAAAAATCGTGGGAAATACATGATTTAATGTGGTTGTCGGAATTATTCCATGTACGTATAACTCTATAGTTTACTCTTGAGTAAAATGTTGGAAAACTTGCATGTTCTATGTACACAAAAAGGCCTAAAAAAGACAAGAATGTTGGATTTCATGGAAATTTTCGTTGTTTTAGGTCACTTCTTTAAAAAAAATCGCTAAAAACGCCAACAATTCACATTTTATGACAAATTCGCATTATTTCGATATTTAGAAAGGGCGAAAAATGTGTACTACAGACATCACTGCACATTCCTAAACATAACTTCGCTGCAATTACCATTTTTCACGGTTTTGGCATTTGCGAAAAATCAATCGGAAATTACTTTCTGGCCACCCCTCATATAAATCAGTAGATGGAAAGTGAAAATTTAGCAGGGCTGGCAGAAAAAAGTCAATTCTTGAAGAAAGTGATTTGCTTTTATGATTGAATGATTCGAGTAAATATGATATTATAATATATTTACATATTTATTATTAGTATTTCATTTCATAATATTGGACATTAACCTTACTCAATGAGAGATTAATGACCATCTCTCACGAGTTTAAACAAACAGGACAGAGAATGGTGTTAATTTCATTGCAATACTAGTGTTGCAGTAAATTTGAGGTTGGGAGCATGCACTTGCAAATTTTTATAACGTTCACCAATTCAGATTTATGTTTCACTTTTTCGTGATAGTATTCAATATATATCCAGTTTTGTTGGATTCTTCTTGATATCTAATAATAGTGCAATGTCATTGTAAACGTATGTTAACTTGTGCGAAACCAGTAATACGTCAGGATGATGAAAGAAAACCTTTGTAAGCACTGCTACATTAAATGAGGTGAAGTGAGCCAGAAGAGTAATAAAATTCCAGCAGCATATTTGCAGTCTAAAGTTCTTCTTGTTTATGCATACGATTTTTGTTGGATGTTGCAGTCCGAAGACATCGAACAAAAATCATAAGAGTCCCATGCATGCAATTTCTGTCACATGTTGCAGTGAGATACTTTGTCGGGTGGCGATATTCGACAAAAATCAGGTGTATCAATGGAACCTATTTGTTTCCATGTTCCTTCAGTTTGCCCAACAAAATGCCTCACTACGACGTCCGACAACTATCGGACGGTGCCACCCGCTCCCATCCCCTCCATCTGTTGACAGTTCTGTCTCCTTACTACTCTCCCATACGGACAAGAAAAAATTATAATTCAATGCACTTTCCACGTAATATTTAGAGGCTTAACCTTTACTCCCTCGATGATATTATATGGTATCATCAGAGCGAGGTTGTTCTGACCCGATGAAACCATATGGTGTCATGGTGCAGATTACGACATGAATGTGCTTTTTGGACCCTCATACTCTTCTGTTTGAGTTGAAACTCTGACACAGGTCTGGAGCAAGCCTGGGGGTAAATTCATATTGATGATTAACTCCCCCCCTCTCCGCAACATCTCCATGACACATTTCCGAATAGTTTCACATTTCGGCTCATTATTCAACTTGTATGGCACCCAGGAACATGAAACAAGTTTCAATCTCTTTGGAATCGTCCATTCTTTGAAGAGAATACTAAGGTTTGCGCCTTCTCCCGAAAATAGCGAGAGAAGAGGGGTAAAAACTCCAGATTTTTGTTGTTGTTTTTCATTGAAATTCGGTGGTCACGCCCCCAAATTCCCCTTCCTCGGTTTGGCAATCTTAATTGTACACGGTTGCATGCTATGATGTTCTAGCTGCAAAACAAAACTTATCCGAAGTAGATTGCTCCCATAGTGCCCGAGTTATAACAATTTTCCTCCAAAAATGCTAATTACCTATTTTTCGTTAAAAAAAAAGAAATCACATTTTGGTTTATTATTCAACTTGTATGACACCCAAGAACATGAAACATGTTTCATTCTCTTGAGAAATGTCCATTCTTTAAAAAGAATACTCAAGTTCGCACCTTCTTCCCAAATAGCGGGAGAAGAGGGGGCAAACTCCACGTTTTTTTTTATTGAAATTCGGGGGTCGCGCCCCCAGACCCCCTTTCCTCGGTTCGGCGTTCTGAATTGTACACGGTTGCATGCTACGATGTTTTAGCTGAAAAACAAAACTTATCCGAAGTAGATTGCTACCATAGTGACTGAGTTATAACAATTTTCCTCCAAAAATGCTAATTACCTATTTTTCGTATAAAAAAAAACAAGAAATCACATTTTAGCTTATTATTCAACTTGTATGACACCCTAGAACATGAAACATGTTTCATTCTCTTGAGAAATGTCCATTCTTTAAAAATAATACTAAAGTTCGTGCCTTCTTCCCAAATAGCGGGAGAAGAGGGGCAAACTCCAGATTTTTATGTTTTTCCATTGAAATTCGGGGGACGTGCCCCCCCCCCCCCCCCAATCCCCCTTCCTCGGTCCGGTGTTCTAAATTGTACACGATTGCATGCGCTGATGTTTTAGCTGCAAAACAAAAGTTATCCGAAGTAGATTGCTCCCATAGTGCCCGAGTTATAACAATTTTCGTCAAAAGAGTGTTCGAAGTAAATGAAGACGATATTCCCTGACATTTCCCTGACTTTTTTTGACACCTCAAATTCTCTGACTTTTCCCGGTTTTCCAGGTTTTCCAGGTCTGTCGCCACCCTGATATATATATATATATATATATATATATATATATATAAGAGTTTTATGTATATATATAGTTATAATTGCGGCAGCCAGTTACCAAAGCAACACCCTTAATCCACGATCCTTGAATTATCATTTCTTTTATTTTATCGGATATCTCAATGTTGGCATTTTTCACATATCCCTGCGCATTAACACTATGTTATTGATGCAAATCTATAAGTTGTACGGCAGAAACACAACATACTATTCACCTTGAAACCATGAAATCAAGTTGAGGTATTGTAACTGATATGGTTGAATGCTCTGCGCAGACTTCAAGGCGCCAATGCAACAGTCCTTTTTTATCTTCCCAGTTGTATCGTGTAAGTGTCGGGAATCACTCGCCCAATTACAAAGTATTTCAGTTCGGCTCTGTGGCTCAAATGTTAGCATGACGCGCTACAAAACTCTGTCTCCTAGGTTCGCATCCTGGATAGAAGTTGTGCTTGTTCCAACAGTCTGTTTCATCGTTCATTCTAACCTTCATATTATATGGGAGACTTGCCACAGGAATCCTCAATGTGAGAAAGGTACAGCCATTTGCTGCTGTTTTATACTGCCGCCGTAACTCGGTCGTTAGGGCGTTTGACTACCAGGCGAGGGAGAACCGGGATTTTTCCACCTGTTCAAGCGGCCTTGGCGCCCACCCAGCGTCGTACAAAGTGGGTATCTGGAGGAAACTCTGGGGGCGGCCAGGGCTTCGGCTGTGACCAAGAAAGTGTGGGGCCCAACTCCACACCCCGTATATGCCCTCATGGCGTGGTACGAAGCACAGGGGAGGATTATACTTTTTTCCCTACTGATTGATTTAATTAATTGACTTCTCCCTTCTGTCTCTTTTACCCAATCGCGAAAATTAGGATGTAATTGATGCGCGGGCAATAACAAATACGTATGGACAGTGCGCAATACAGACTGACTGTAGTCCAGGCAGAGTGGGATTTATAAAAATTGGGCTCCTGGACTATCCCTTGTTTTAGGCACTGTCGATATTATCATTGTTATTATTATTATTATTATTATTATTATTATTATTATTATTAACCGTTTTGTTTTCATGGTACTTCACTTCCACTAATTGCGTGCTCTGTATTAATAACACTTGTAAACTTTAAAATATAGACACGTCTGATTATAAATTATTCAGTAAATTTAAGTTTCTTTTAAAATTGCCACTTTCAATATGCATTTCACCACACCACACTAATACTGCACACGCACTAAAGGAACAGAAACCAACATTACATTACGGTAGCCACACTGGACGCGAATTAACCAAGAAACAAGGATGTTGATTTGGACCGTTAGTTGCCCTCCACTTCACTTGACTTTTAATTATTGGCATTTAAAATGTTTACATTCGTTTTTACGAGGAACAATTGTTTATATTCTAGCAATAAAATTGTACATATTGTTTATATGACGTGACCTTTGAAAATAGGATCATCATGCAAGAACTTATTTAACCGCTAGAAACTCCTTCCTTCTACCTTCATTCATGAAATAAGCAGGTAAAAGTGATCTGACATGTTCTAATCTGCTATTATCACAACATTAAGAAAATAGTCGATGGTCTTTTTCACTTCTGCCCCTTCAGGGCCTCATTTACGTGCGACCATAGGTTATAGCATAAGATAGCTTAGTAGCAACCCTCTCCCCCCCTTTCCTGAGTACAGGGTGTAATACGTGGAGAGGGGTTGGCATTTTGGTGCTTACAGGAAAATCATCCCTTACACCCCGCTTCTGTTATCGCTAATAAGGAACCCTCTCCACTTGTGGTCTGTATTCACAAACTTTCAGTGGCGTGCACATAAATGTAGTAATGTGAGCATAAGGGAGTTATTTTTACCACTCCTAGTCCTGCCATCTTTTCCTATATTTTAAGTGTTTTGAAAGGAAAGTTGATCAAAATAAGAATACGCCCTCTAAAACTACTTCTAGATACGCCACTGTTACATAACTTCGCAGCTTGCACATCATAATACTGGTCTATCACCCAGTAACAGAATTTAACAATTTAACCCCGTTTAGCGTGAACACAATACAAGCCGATGTAGTGGTTAGTATAACAGCCTGTTTTGTTAATATTTACCCGCTCAATTTATATATTAATTACACTGTTCGGCAAAATTAAACTTTTTGTCCCTCCCATGAACCAAATTAGGTGATTCTTATAGATTTCGAGCTCCCGAGTTAGAATCCGCAACTCGTTTTTCTCCAAGACGTACCAGTTTTGAGGGAGGGGGTGGGGGCGGGTTTCAATTACCACGCAAAGGTACTATTCTCCCCCCATATAAAATTGCATGCTATCATCAGAATTTCAATATATAACAAGCAGATACAACTACATAAAGAGTAAAAGTTCAACATTTGCATGTCAGTTGGTGTTCCTGCTCCTCTTGTAATTTGTACAGGGTGTCTCGCGTGTCGCATTCCAAAAGAAGTCGGCCAACATATTCACACTCCATTTCCCACTGTAGCGCCTCTCCATGGTAGCTATTTGTTGATGAGACCTTTCACCGTGTTCATCGGAGATCTCACCCAAGCTGTACTCTTGAGGGAAGAAGTCCAAGTGACAATGCAGGAAATGTAACCTGAGGGACATATAAAATCCCATGGTACGAAATGAAGTAATTAACCTGCCCACAATGTCTTTGTAATTAGGTGACTTATGATTCCCGAGAAAATTACTGCACACGTCTCGAAAGGCCTCCCTAGCCTCACGTTCCTCATCACTCAGCTTAGAAAGAAATGTAGGATCCTTCAAAACGTCTCTGATTTGAGACCCTGTATAAACACCTTTCTTCACCTTGGTCTCGCTAAGTCTTGGGAACAGTTTTCTGATATGAGTAAATGCTTCACCATCCCGCTTCAGGGCCTTGACAAATACCTTCATTAGACCTAATTTTATATGGAGAGGTGGTAAGAATACTTTCTCCGGATCCACAAGAGGTTCATTAGCCACGTTCATCTCTCCTGGGACCAGTTGGTTCCTTGGTGGCCATTTTGTGATGGTATACTGCTCTTTGGCTCGACTGTCCCAATGACACAAGAAACAGCAGTGTTCGGTGTAACCTCCTTGTAAACCGGTGAGGATGGCAATAACCTTAAGGTCAGCACATACACACCACTTAAACTGTTCGTAATTTAATTTCTGTAGTAGGTTCCGCATGTTCTCGTATGTTTCTTTCATATGCACAGCATGAGCAACAGGGTAGGCAGGATATTTATTGCAATTGTGTAGTAACTCTGTCTTCAGGCTAGTCCGCGACGAATCTACGAACAGTCTATATTCTTCAGTAATGTAGTCAAATTTCAGTTGTTCCATAAGCGACGGAATGTCACTGCAATACACCAAATCACCATCCTTTGTAAAATTAGGAACTAGGCTCACCTCTCTTTTTCTGGACATCGATATATTCACATCTCGATCAAGTAAATTCCATTGTTGAAGTCGTGATGCAAGCAACAGTGCCTTGGTCTTCGGAAGGTTTAAGTCTCTGATCAGATCATTCAGTTCTTCCTGACTTATCACATGTGGTTCCTTAGTGTCAGACACTGGGGCGTAATTGGGATCTGAATGCGTACTCGAAGATTGTGCAACATCCTGACAAGTCGCAGGTTCTTCGTCGGATGAAACACTGCTCAGTGTGTATGAGCCTGGTGGTACGGATACAGGCAGAACAATACCATGTGGGACAGGTCTCCTCGCGGAATCCAAGTCAGGATACTGTATTTTATGCTTCGTGCCTTTTCAGAAACCTGTAATATTGGTCAGGCAGAAGTAACAGCCTGCAACATGATCCCGGGGCTCGCGCCAAACCATAGGTACGGCGAATGGTATCGATTTATGTGTACCTTATAACCATCCTTTTAGAGTACGCGCACACGAGTTACAACTTTGTTTGGGAGCCCAATCGCGATCCTGGTTGCCGACTTTACACCCAAAGTACAGGTGGTACGCTGTCTTTAGGAACGATGACAATGCCCTCCTTTGCCCCTTGAAGACCACTTCCCCACATATGTAGCAGAATGAATCTACCGAATTTTTGCAAGTTCGTGGCATGTTAGTTTAACACAAATGTCAAAATTTCACGCAGAAACATTTTTTCTTAACGATATAAATAGACACAGAGTAACGCGACTCTCTTACACCACGATCACCTCGGAAGTAAAATATCTGCATCATGGGACAACGAGGTGGATGTCTTGGCACCTTTTTGCAGCCACATCCTGTTTGTCGTCTAGACAAGGGGGTGCCAACGAATGACCACAAGTTGATTACGAATCCTTTTACCTTGAAGGAAGCCGAGGTGACAGTGTAGGAAGAGTGTAACGAAAATAAAACGTTGAACTCCAATGTACACAAATAAGCCTGTCACACATAGTTTAAAACTGTAAGATACCATTCATTTTAGAGACAGTCACTTATGGCTCATGGGACATCGTGAAAATATTTCTTCCAGCAGTAATGTTAAAATGCAATATTATTCACATTTTTGTTTTGACATTTATCTGGAATTCTCAAAAAAATGTGTGTTGTGGCAGAATTCACTGTTTTTTTGGAGTGGGTGGGGTGTATTTGGATTTTTTCTATTTCGGGGGGGGGGCTGTTGTGGGGGCAGGGGAAAGAATGTTCCTAGGATATAGTAACAATTCTTGGATTGAGGTAAAAATACACAATTATGCATTCCAAGCATAAAACATACAATTTCATTAAAAAATTACAATTTTTCGGTAAATTTTTATGGAAAATGCCCCTTAAAAAAAACCTTACGTGCTGTAACTTTTTCAATGCGATATTCGTAATCAGCGACTCGAAATCTATAAGGTACACTCTTTCATCCTCGTGGGAGGATTTTCATGCCGATCAGTGTTATCTGCGTAACAGTTACGATGAACTAACTCCGTGGCAAAAGGTTCCTTCAATAACAACGGTCCGTCAATAGACTTCCTCATTGGTTGACACGTGGTCAGCACATCGAATCGCATTGCCGCTGTTATCTGGTTTTCTCGATCGGAACCTGCTAGTTCACGTAGCTCCCCAATTGCCTTCAAGAAACCGAAATGTTCTGTGATTGCGCTAACTTGAGTTCTAAATATACTTTATGCAAAGATATGCTAATCAGGATTGACCTACAGTTACAAATGGTATCCGAACCACTCTCCCGTGTATCGAACCCGGATCTCCTTGATTACAGGCCGACGACGTTACTACTACTAAATCGGGGAGGCCCTATATGTTAGGCTCTAACCATTCGACTGTTCCGAAGCTCCGATCATGACATGACGGAAATAAAAATAATAAAGCAAACACAGCCACAGTTTTCTTTGCAGTAAAGAATCACCAGTAAATACTTTGAACAAGCCAAAGAAAAGTTTCGCAAAGATACTTCGTAACCTCGTCTTTGAGCTCTGAAAGATGGGCCAAACATTCATTTTGTAACATTTTACTGCCTATTCCGTCCTCAGTCAACCACCGAGAACAGATCTTGTAATGTGTTTGACATGGTTAACTGAATGGATTTGGGGTGAAGAGAACAAAGGAAGTAATTCATATTGCTTTCTTACAGAGAGGGGGAGGGACGAATGGACACGTTTTTAATGCTCTTAGCTTCTCACACAAGGCGTGCTTTTCCTGCATTTACTTGAAAGGCGAAAACGTATAAGCAGCGAAGGAAGTGAATAACTCGTATATTCGCCCAAGTTTGATTTGATTTAGAAATCCACCCAAGAAAAGTAGCTTCACCAAGATAAGAACAATCCACTGGCGCTGTTGCATAATTTTCAACAGTAAGGGAGCAATCAACAGTTTACCATGCAATCCTGCTCCTGCGTTGTCAAAATGTTCAGCACGGTCATCATCTTTATTCAGTGCTGAGCATTTTTATCATCACGAACCTCACACATCGAAAGTAGAGATGTAATATTTATCGTTGTTAAACCTTTTGACAGTGAAGCACTGAAGGAAACTGGCAACACTGCAGTACTCGGGTGAAAGGGAAAAAATAAAGATACACACGCGTTGAAGGAAATGTTGCTGCTATTCAGTTTCTTCAATGTATGGATGTTGGTTGTGTGTTCGCGGTCTTGGAAAGATTTGATTTTGTTATTTAGCGTCGCTTTCCTACCACTTTTGGCTAATCGCGACGACGAGGATGAGTGATGACAGGATGAAATTTATAACATTTGTAATCTTTGTAACATTTAATTACATCGATGAAACTTTTATTTCTGTTATTTATTTTTCTAAATAAGCATTCAAACCAGAGACCTAAACGAATACGTACATGTGGGCATGTTAGAGATTTATCCTATAAAAAAATATTCTTCGTCATAAAGGAGTTAGTTAACACGAACAGTTTTCTTTCTCTTCGTCGGATACGGTGCACAGTTCACTTTTCCCTTCAACGGTTTCTCATGAGTAGACCTGTCTTAAGAAACTGCAAATGGCTAAATATTGATTCGAAGTATTGAATTAATTAATAATAAAATCCTAGGTAGGTCACCCCGTGATAGTCAGACACCATACCACGTTCATTATTGCACTTCAGATATTGCATTATAATATTAATTGTCAGAAAGGTGTGGAATATTTATTGATGATATGAATGTGAATCATGTAAAGGTAAAATAAAATTTATTAAATCGTTGCACGAATATAGCTGTAAGGGGCCACACTTTCTATCTCACTTAATGTCCACTATTTTGGACAATTACTTGATTTAGGAATATTTGAAAAATACTAGCCAACGACGAAGGTGCTATGCCTGCAGTCGTTTGTAGAAACCACAGAAAATCTCAGTCCGGATACGAGTGCATCAGCTTAATCTATGGCGTAAACTTGATCTGACTTTTGTAATTGTTATTCGGCCCAGATTTGAAAGCACCACTGATGCAAGGCCTCTTGTTGAGTGAGCGTGTCATCCGTTTCTGTTCCTCAAATCCTAACTTATGTTGGCGGTATCTCACCTCACGTAAAAGTGTATCATTTTAAAGAGTGGGAAGTTGCATGAACGTTTACTATACTGTAGCTAAGAAATGCTGATTACAATGACAGAAATATATTAATGTTGCTACAAAGTTATCGTTGAGAAATCACATCTTGTAACTTGGATAACTAGAAAAGTATTAAAAGAAAGTTTGAACATTGTAATTTTTGACTTCATTGAAACGTGATGGAAAATGTGCGAAGATTTTTATTAGATTCTCGTGTTTACAGTCAAAAATACAATTAACACCTGTTATTGTAAAATATTCTGGCTGCGAATATGAGAGTTGTTGAAAGGTTCCCAATATAGCTATTTCGTTCTTTGATTTATTGGGCTGCTTTAAATAAAATTCGTGAAGGCAACGAGAGCAAGTGAAATATTCATTCGAGAATTAGACTGCAACAATCACTAGCAGAGTTGTCTGTTTCCATTCGAATCGTGCCCGCGACAAAAGCCAGTTCCGAGCGACCCAGCTGTCAGCTGGCGCCAAAGTGTCGGGAATCGTCTCAAGCAGACCTTCAGTGAGCACACAGGCAATGAATTCGGTTTCTAACTGACACGTATACATACAAGACAAGGGACGTGACCGGGGATGGAGGATTGGGACAAAATATACTTTGTTCAATTTGGACCAAATTGTCTGTTTTTTACCATATATTTAGTAACAATTGATTTGCTCGCTCACACTCTAAACATTTGTTTCTATGACCCGAAACTCAAGATTATGCTTATTACTTCAAAATTGCTATTACAAAATTGTTAATTTGACTTCACGTAATGGATTTTCAGTTTTCAATATAACGCAGGTGCTCTGCATAGCCATGGAGTCCAACAGCCTTCTTAAAGACAAAAGCCTATCAACGTGTTCTTCGTTGAGCGCATTGAGTCCCACCGCCGCTGTTATCAGACTTTCTCAATAGGAGCCAGATCGTCCTTATTAAGTTTTCCTAACTATATTCTCATTCTTTTGAGTCATCACCCAAATTTTGGAACTCTGACCAGAGTTCGAACACGGAACCGCGGATAATACGCGGGAGACCTTTCATGGTAAGAGTATGATAATTACAATGGAATGAGAGCCCCGAAGCTAGATATTTTGGCGCCCTAGTAGTAGGGTGACCATAATATTTTGGCCCAAAAACGGGACAACCCAAGATCAGTTTACCTCCTCCCCTCCTGAAGAATCAGTTAGGCCTAATTATAAAATTATTGTTATAATTATACTATCGTTATTATTATTTGAAATATGAACTGTCGTTTTTATAATCTCGGTCTGACTTACACGGTATTTCTGGTTCCTTCTGATCAACCTTTGATGTTAGCCCTACGCTAAAGTTGAGGAGTGCAAGAAGTATTTATCAGAACAATCAATCTTCTTGAGAGCAGCTATATTTTTTCATCAACCGTTTATAAATCTCCTTGAAAACCTTACCCCACACATCTGAAGCGAGATTTGCCATTTGAGTTTCTGGTTTGTGTCTTGTACCAAGTCCCTATTGAAACTGCATGTACGCTTCTTGGGCATGCTTATGCACTGCTCTACAAATAACAGAACACACGCAAAACAATACAACTTTTTTTAGCATGAAATGTCTCAACTTTATACTTGGTTTTCAAGCTAACACCTAGACTTTTATAAAACGGGACAAATAGTGTTTTTAAATAATATCGAAGGGACGACCGGGACACGCCTCTCAAACGGGACTGTCCCTGTACGGTTACCCTATATAAATTACAACATAAATAAGGACTTAATGAGTGAAATGTTGAAAAGAAGAGCGTGTCCGATAGCACGGTGCATTGAAATCGAGGGGTTAGGTTACGATGAAATGTTGCACGCAGAATGAAGCAACAACTGTCTACAACGTATCACCACCGAAACTTAAGTCTTGATGGTTATTTATATCTCGAAGGTAGCAGCTTTGATGACGTCAGTGTTCATTTAATGACGAGTAGATAAATGGTTACTACGAAGTCAACGGTTCTGAACACGATTTACTTGTCGCCCGGCGTCCAATGTTCCGAATTCTGGACTGGGCATGGATGTGAGTGTCACTTCATCAACTTCATCCTCATCGTCGCGATTAGTCAAAAGTGACCGAAAACTGAAGTAAAATAATAAAAATGAATAAAAGTTGAGTCAGGTCTAACGACCTGAGCGTTTCTGTGTTTGTTGAATCCATGCATCATTGAACTCCTCCTTTAAGAGGCAGATCTTTATTTTTATAACATTTTTAAACATTACAAAATCAATTGCAATTTAAAGTATTGTTAATGCCGAATTGTTAACATTTTGACAAAATGTATTAATATTTGAGTGAACACTTTGCGTCCTTTAAGAGGATCTTTGCTTAGAATAATCACTACTATAAGAACATACACAACATAAGAATATATAGAACCCATAATAATATTAATAGTGATAATAATAAAATCGTCTTTACTAGAGCGGGCGTGTTTCGGCCGTCTCTATCGCAAAGATAACAATGATTCGAAGTGGTTGGTAGATGAGAGAAAATAAGTACAGACGCACACAAATATTCTCGTAGGGCCTAACGTTAGTGCCTCTACTACTCAACCTTACAAGATATAAATGAATGTCACCATTAAAGTGAGTACTTTATGTTGGTTACCGAAGAAACCGAAAATGTCGGTTCTCAGTATATCGATATTTAGAGGTCATATTTTCGAGTACAGATAACGGATCCCGTATATCGAGGGTTTCAGCAGCCGGCCTCCGTGGCGTAGTGGTTAGCACAGCGCGCTACGACGCCAGGGGTCCCTGGTTCGAATCCTGGCCAGGGCATGGGTGTTTGTGCGAGTCTCTTCATCAATTTCATTAGGCTATATCATCACTCATCGATGGCGCAGTGGTAGCGTCTTCGCCTTGTAATCAAGGAGTCCTGGGTTCGATACCCGGTGGAGGCACATAGTGGTTCGGATCCCACTTTAAAATGTAGGTCCAGTCCCGATTAGCCTTACTGTGCATAAAGTGGACTTAAAACACCAAATCAATCAATCATCACTCATCCTCAACTTTACAATTAAGAGGCAGAAAAGCGAAGTTAAATAAACAAAATTAATCAATAGTTTCAGCAGCACTAAATATACCCCGATTATGCAACCATTTCAGGATATATATTTTTTTTAATTTTGCCTGCTTTACGGTGCATTATATACACCAGCAAGTTAACCTCAAGGAAATGAAGTAATTAGCTCACGAAGCGGATTACATAAAAAATAACTCCATCGTAGATTCCAGCCGAGGCCACTCCCTTAATATCGTGCCACAGTAACCATCAGCCATGGAATCACTTCTTGGTGAACAAGGGCAATTACATTAACATATTATTATTAATAATATTAAATAGAATAGGATTATACACAGTGGCGGCGATTATGGGGGCGTGGGGGTAATTGCCTCCTCCCAAATTTTGGCACTTTTTGCCCCTACAACTCCGTCCTCTAACGAAATTTCCTGACACTCCACTCATCTCCACTTCAAAATCAATGGAATAAAGAAATGAGTATGTTAAGAATGGATGACCACAATTAGAGGCAAACCAAAAGAGTGATCATGTGAGAAGTCGACCCCATCCTTGAAATAATTTGATTTCGATCAGTCAAGTATGGGTTTTTAAACATTTAGCAACGTTTTAGATGAACATCTTTTTATTACATGAATGCGTGCGTTTCGTTGGTTCTCTTCCTACCGCGCCCATTTGAAATTCCTTTCTCTCCAACGTAAAGTTTGGGGGACGGTCGAGATTCTAACCCGAGGCCACGTGATCAACAGCTTGACATGCTTTGCCCAGATTCTAACCACTCGGCCACAGGGTCGGGCAAGTGCTGGTGAGTAAACTTATACCTTGGAAGTGTCAGCCTCAGAATATCAGGAGTATAGAGTGAGTTTTAGATACCGGGGTTCAATATCTCGAAATACCGGTTACATCGAAGATGCAGAAAGTACCGGAAAATAGCGAAGGTACCGTTTCGATATATCGATATTTCGGTGTTGCCAATACCTGAGATTCCGGTATTTTCAAGTAACGGTAAATCAATAACTAGACCATCTTTAAAAAGTATAACGTTTCTTATCATTCATATTTATTTTCTAATCACACATTTATACATATGCACACATGTGGAGGCTGTGTGCCTGTGCAGTGCTTCTTTCGGAAGAAAGTATTCAGGTACTGTTTCTAAATTCGCAAGCAACACAAAACGAAAATCCAAAGTTAATAAACAACTATTTATGTTCGGTTATTTTGATACAGCGCGTTCAATTTAAAATTGTACCGCATTCCCCCCCTTTACGAATACCTAACGCAATGCATTTTTTTGTTTATAATGGTAACACGACGGCTGAATAGTCACGTAGCTTGGTGTGGAACGAAGAGGCAAGGAAATAGAAAAGGAAGCATCTCACGATGCTTTTCCGGTGGGTTCAATTTTAAATTGAACGCACTGCATATTTTACGTGGCTTTTCTTCCTGTTTTCTTAATCGCGACGATTTTACATTTAGGTACTCCAAAGCAATAATTTTGTATATTCACACGTCAACCTGCCATTATCCTTCACATTTATGTTCTTACTTTATCAGTGACTCACTGGCAATTGCCATAATGCGCAGTCGAACATCTAAGCGAAAGAAGGGCGAAAGAAAATATTATCGCACTGCGTCTCGGTTTTATTTAGGGGTGAAGCCGTTCCACATTACTCAATCGCGTCTGAACTGATACTCCTACCTGCCCCAAAGGAACGATTGATTGATTATATTGCTTTACTTTACTTCGCTTCTTGTGCCACTTTTGGCTAATTTGCGAAGATGAGGATGAGTGATGACATGATGAAATTGATGAATGCACACTCACAAACTTCCATGCCCAGGCCTAGATTCGAACCCGGGACCCCTGGCGTCGTAGCGCGATGTGCTAACCACTCTGCCTTCTGGGGCCGGCCCAAAGGAACGAGTAGAAGTGGTTAGTTATCTAATTAACTTACATAAGTTTCTTGGACGAATAAACTGGTCGCTGCAGAAAATGGACATTGCTTTGCGTTGATTAAAAAGAGTCTCAAAATATTTTATCATATATACTTGCTTCGAATTAGCAATCTCGTTACATAATTTTGTACAACCTTCATGCTTTTAGCGTCTTTAAATTTGTTGGCTAAAGAAGAGTAGTTGGATAGCCTCAGGCTGATTTTTTTTTTAAAGAAAAGACGAATTGATCTAAAGTTAAAATATTTTCTGATCATTTTATAAATGTATTTAACAGTTCTGCTGTACACTTAGCGGCGAAAGAAACAGTAGGCGAATTGTCCACCACCATTTTCATTCAGTCTGTATTACATAATGTGATGATACTGAATTGAAATAATGACGTCAATATGAAGAGGGCAATGCCTGCTTCGAACCAACATAGTGTCATTCCTTAAAACAGCACAGGATATAGAATAAAAAGTAATGAAGATAGCAATGGACAATTTGCCTACCATTTCTTTGCTGTTGACCGTACAAAGTAAAAAGAAAACACTCCTTGGTGGGTTCCTTTATTTTCCACAGTGGGCTTTCAGAACGCCACAAGCGATAACTAATTCTGTACAGCTTGCTTCGTGGCCTCCCTTGCTGGCAGCGTCAGCGGAGTAAAGAATGGCGCCAGGAAGTCTCATCCCCCGGTCGGAAAAGCTACAGACGCAAAATTGCGTTTGCATTAGCTGCTAGTCACTACGTACTTCGTTTTTGCCATCGTTGGTAATATCTGTCCATCAAACTTGGTCCATCATCCACTTAAGTAGGATATAATTGAAGTCAATACATGCGAACTACAAAGCAAAACGGATGAGTGAAGGGTGGGGGTTCAATGTTGTTTCATCGTTTAATATAGCTTACGTGTCAAAGCAAAACTTTGGTCAAACCACATTCATCTGTGGTTTAACTTTGTTTTGAGTCCACGTTTTGCATGAGAGGCTAATCTGGAAGGACCTACAGTTTAAAGTGGGATTCGAGCCTCTGATCAATCTACCCCAAGCAGGCATGAGGGTTCGATCTCGGAATCCCTTGATTACAAAGCGACAGCGCTGGGCATGAAACAATTAGGGAGGTCCGTATCTTTGAAACGGTAGGCAGAATATGGGTGTAACATCATCATATTGACTCTTCGTCGTCGCATTGTAATAAAGGGGTACCGGGTTCGATGCCCGGTGGAGGCACATAGTGGTTTGGATCCCACTTTAAACTGTAGGTCCAGTTCCGATTAGGCTTACTGTGCATAAAGTGGACTTAAAACACCAAATCAATCAATCAATACTGACTCTTCTTCTTTTTGCTTCGTGTACATGGTGTGAAATCACTGTTTGAGGGGGGAAAGATCTTAATCTACGCGCACGTGCGCGCTAATATGTATACGTAATTAAATACAACATTACTAATTACAAAATCACTAAATATTTAAAAATAACATTATTAAATACATTTAAAGCAATTAACTTTTTACATTTATAAATATCAGATTTGCATAAAGTAGCAAACTGATTTCTGTACTAAGTGGTTAAAGATGTGAATTAATTTCAAAATTGTTGAAATTGTTTTATTATGGAAGATTGATTGATTCAATTGGTTTATTTTACTTCGCTTTTCTGACACTTTTGGCTAATCGCGAAGATTGAAATGGCTGATATACAATGAAACCGATGAAGGGACACTCACAAATACCCATGCCCAGGCCGGGATTCGAACCCGGAACCTCAGGCGTCGTAGCACGCTATGCTAACCACTCCGCCACGGATGTCGGCGTAACACTTGAAACATTGTGTTTAGTTTTTCTATTAATATAAATCAATTAGGTTTCATTCTTATATTTATTGTCCTTTCTTGTTTCACTTTAATTTTGAATACGTTGCTTTTGCTGCAGATCTGTTAATGATCTTTGGAAAGAGAGATTGTTGGGGAAATACCCCCGTTGCACCTTGCCCTTGGACCCCTCCGCTCCCATGAGTTCTCATGCACTATTGTCCGCTGAGAGGAGATCGTTTCGAGGGATATTGAGCAATCCAGTGTTACGGTGAAAAAACCTTCCTTCATTTCACTTCAGGTGACAAGAAAATCACAAAAAATCAAGTATAAAGAACAGATTGAACTGTTTGTGACATTTTGATCATTTTGGTAAGATGGTACGGGTAAGATGTACATGGTAAGATGTCACTTAACGTGGTTTACACCAGAGCCCTTCATTTAATGAATTTATTTTGACTGTAATTTTAGTTTTACGTTCAGTTAATCAGCGCTGGACCTAAAGTTAACTTCTCAGCCCGGACCTTGGGGTGCACGAGTTTGGGATGGCAAAATGCCTTATCGTATTTAAATCTTCTATTCTTCAACATTCGTGAATTGTAGTGATAGTGAGTTGCATATTATTGAGTATAGGAAAGCAAGCAGAGAACAGCAATTTCAGGAAATCAGGCTGTGATTCTGCCCTTTGGAAAATTCTTTCTCACTTATTGCAGACGATTATTTTACCAGAACCTTTGATAACTTTCAGGAAATATCTCGTTTCTACCGTTCTGCACGCCCTCTCATATCCGCGTCGTGGTTAACCAGACGGTACAAATTAGTTACCTTCACCTCGTACTAATCCACACAATCCACAATACTTTCACAAAAAAAAAAATACTTGAAACGGTAGCCATATTATTGGTATTATAACCTGAGCATTGCATTGGTTTGGTTTAGAGTACGAGGTCGTTGTATTATGAAGTTTATCTAATTTTGTGTCGTGTCGCCAGTGTCACATGTTGGTACAATGCTGAGAATTTCGGTTTTCCCCTCAGTTGACTTATATTCAATGACAGCTTAAGGAAAGCTAAGCACTTGTTTATCGCAGAAGAAAATTGTTATAACAATGTAAAATGTGACAAATCCACAACAAAATTATATGCAAGGTAATTTCATACTTTGTAAGTCACGTGTATATAACCTATACTTAATGAATGAATTAATGAATACTGCATTTAAAGTTCTTTGAATATTGCTCATGTATTAGGGGAGTATACAGACCCCCCCACCACCACCGGTACGCTCTCAGACAAAAAAATATAGAGTGAAAAGTAAAGTTGTTCCGTGGAAATATGACCATTCTATTCAATTGCTATTGCCTTCGGTTTGTAGACCGATTGATTATAAAAAAAAGTGTTTTCTAAACTTTTTTCCGAAGAGCTTGCATTTTCTGCAGCTTGCGTTTGCAACGTATGAGGTTGCAACCAGGAGACAGGACAACCAGGCGATCTTGCTTCTCTTCTATCGGTATCTAAGGTTGCCAGACCTTCATCTTTTATGCTTAACTTTGCTGCTTTTAAATAACGTTATTTTTTCAACATTAAAGCATAAAGTTGGTTTACACAGTTTAAATTGAGAATATTTCTGTTATACGTTTCGTGAAGCAATGCAGAGAGAACAAGGGAGTGGGCGTTCTTAGTTCTCTCTCTTCCCACACGACCTGCATGTGTTTCTGAGGCAGTGGCAACCATGCCCACTAAGTTCCTCGCCCTTGCAGACAAGAGATGGGGGAAACCACTCCGTGTTGATTTTTGATGTTATCTGTAGAAGCACTTCGCAGGTTTCTCTCGCTCTTCCTGTGTAACTTGCGATAAATGCAGAATTCCTGTGGTGTGCGCACAATCGAAGGCAAATGTAAAAATAGACAAATTGCTAATCATTATGTTAATTAATTCTGTGTTCCTCAATGTGATTTTCCCGTGTAAAAATACTGTAAGCTTTAGTGTAACCCTACTTCAAATAATATATAAAAATAATAATAATACAGCTTCTTAAAAAAAGCCCTGCCTGGGAAAGTAAATAATGGAAAAAACTATGGATATTTTGCCTGCTATAATGTTTGCCGTTCACTGTATATAGGAAAAGGACTTTTTGCTGTGGTCTTCAAGGGGTCGTGATACCTGTAGGGACACGTGGTACAGTGTTACGGATTCCACTTTAGACTGTAGGTTCAGTCTCGAATAGCCTTTCTGTGCAAAAAGTGGCAATTGAATTCTTCGAAAAGTAGCATACATTTCAAATCTTGGTCGTCTAATACACGAATGTTTGTGCTAACAGTTGCCATGCATCGCTAATGTCAACCCTAAACTAAGAGTTCCAGTGTATTTCTATTTTACACCCATTTTCTACCTATCGGGTTAATCGCCACATATACGCCGAATTTGCATAAATTTCATATAGTCTGAATCTCTGGTTCATTCCGCGTACAACGGGATATCACTCATCTCTCTAGGGCAATTAGCCTCCGATCTATACTCATTTAATTGAAACTCTACATTTTACTCAAAATCGGCTCGGGGCCAAGGGGGTTACATGTGAAAATGGCCTTGGAAATCAAAAGGTTAATGTAAGAAATGGTCGAAAAGTTAACAATGTTTCCCAGTTTTCTTTGTTCAACAAATGTAAAAGAAAAATCATGCTAAAACGCTTTTGCAAGTCAGTTTAAATACAGATGTCTGAGAGATATGTGCAATCAAGCCATGGCCAGTATTAATGGAAGGACTATTATGCCAACTCATTTTATACAGGCACACTTTGTGCTTGGAGGAAGTGGGTGGTCAGACGAGGCACTTTCTGCATCTCCCAAATAAATCAAGATTACATTCTGAGCTCCCAGCAGCTACTTACGGTTAACGACTTTTTACTTTAGTAGAAATTTTAGACTAAATATTTGGTCAAAATTGCCGGTTTTTCCCTCAATTTTGCAAAAAAATATTTCTTGCTTGCTTCGATTGTAATATAAACGTTTCTACACGTCACATTATTTTGAACGAATTGGCGACCTACTCAATTAAAATGTTCCCTACATAGCTATTTCTATTTTGTTTATTTTTTTTTGTTTGGTCTATTTCGTGATTGAATCGAGACAATGAGGTGGAATGATAAAATTATGAAGGTACAAACACGATGTCCATGACTCCATATTATCGCGATTGGACCACACGTTTTTTAATTACAGAATGTCGAAGTGAGCATAGTTTGAAAAACACATAAAAAGCTGCATTTTTTGTTCTCGTCTCAACATAAAGATCGATATTTAAGATTTATTGGGGATCGAAGGCACTTAATACCGAGAAAGACTTGATTCAGTTAACATGCATTTATTATTATTATTATTAGACGTATAACATATAGCGAATACATTACATTCAGTTAGAGAAGTTGTACAGTGAATATTGTTTAAAATTTGTGCATTCATAGAGCCGAAGGTTGAGAATTCTACGCCAAAGAGAACAACACAATTCGACACACCCTTTACACACCATTAAACTTTTGCTTCTGTCGAAAGTATAATTTTAGAACATATATACTCAATATGAAGAAAAGCTCTCATTGTGAACCGACCGAGGAAATTTACTTCACTCAATTTAGGGTTAAAACGGACAATTTAGACCGGTTTGTTAGCGTAAAAAAATATGTATCTGAAGTTATCCAATATTTGAAGACATAGAAAACATTTCCAGGTCCCTAGCCTCCCCCTTCCCTGCATTGAGGGAGCTGCTGCTCTGCCACTGGTCACCGCTGAAACCAACTTTGTTCTATTTTATATCTTATATTTGTACAGTTGTAACCCCACCAAATGATCCCCTATTTAAAAGGGAAGTGGGGGAGGGGTGATGGACAGCGAGATTCATTTGTGGAGTTTATGGACAATACGAAGCTTTGTCGTCTTCCAGGCCAGTGTTGTTTAGAAGTCATTTGTATTTCATATTTATTTTACGTCGCTTTTCTTCCACTTTTGACTATTCACGACGATGGATCACGATTATGTTAAATGGATGAAGAGATACTCACAAAACAGTCTCGTCCAGGCTGACGGAACTCGAACTCGGAGTGTACGGTCACTCAACGCACTCTTCCACAGTGTCGAACGTTTAGAAGTGGGGGAATTAATCTTTTCACACAATATTTCTCAGGAAATTACGTTACGACTATGCGTCAATAAGTGATTGAAAATATCATTATATATTAACTGACATTAAAAGTGTTGTTGAAAAGCCGTGATTTCTTTCTATAAAAATATGTTTCAAAGTATGGATATTTGTGTAAGAATAGAATTTAATCGGTAGGTTTTTAGAACTACAATTATATAGTTTAAAACTTTGTTGAAGAGTTTATTCATTTTTTAAGATTAATCATTCATATTAATATGATACTTTTGGAGGTTAAGGCTTTCATTTTAAACATAAAATTCCCAATCGGTTGTTCGGTGTAGCCATAGGGTAGAAAACACAACACTGAGCGGCGCATAATATGTTGACGGTAGTGACTTGCAACAACTCTTTAGTTCTTTACCTGAATATCCAGGAAAAGTAACTTGTTGATCTAAAATAATTCACTTATTCTACACATGTTTATGTAGTTTATTTATTTATATTAATATCGTTAGAATAACATACAAAATTTACTTAAACGTTTTCCTTGTGAATGCTTTGAATTCAAAGCTTTATTCTTCCATAGCATTTGAACTTCAGAGGGAAACAAGCATGAGAGGAATGCTTGGCGCCTCGAAGTCCGGACAAGAGGCCGCGAAGAGTAGGGATGAGCAAGGGAAAGTAACAATTATACCAATACAAAATTAGATTACAGCAGTAAAAATTAGTTGCATTTTGTTACTTCCAGTTTGCAAATGCAGCAGTAGGCAAGTTGTCATCGTGAATATTGTACACATTGTTGTATGCAATAAAAATCGAGGATTGAAAGAAAAGTTGTAAGAAATCCGATGACAATATCAGAATGTCATAGAATACGGCACACAGCAGTGACAAGAGAGCGGAGAACGTGGTGCAGTGCGATGTGCACACGAAGCGAAAATTGGTTGCTAAGAGCCCTAAATCTCCTCTCCTAACCTAACAACGTAGAATTGTCATTAGAATCAGTGGCGGCGATTGGGTTCCAAAACTCGGGGGGGGGGGGGGGGCAAAGACAGTTTACTTTGGTGCATAAGATTTAGCATAGTGTGAGGGCAAAAGTGGCATAAATAAGGGGACAACAGCCTCCCTCGCTCCCCCTAATCGTCGCCACTGTTTAGAATTCTAATTGTAAAAATTAGACATGCTAGTTGGTTAGGAGAGTTAAGTTTAGTGCTGTCAGAATATTTTATAATCCTGTGATCCCGAGTGGCTGTCTGTTGATATATTACAGTTTCCTAGATACAGTGTGTTACTTTGTAACATTGTATATCTGACAATTATAATACAATAAAATGTTCAATACATCCAAATGTCAACCTCTCTTCCACGTAGTACAACCTCGACTGCATTGTGCAGAAGGAGGAGGTTCTAGCGCTTGGATTCACAATCAGTATAATCCTCTGTGGGGTTTGCGTTATATGTTTGTCCCTTCATCCATTTCTAACATTCATTTGCAACCTCGCAATTAGCCCGAAATGGTAGAAATGCGACGTTAAATAAACTAAATCAACTAACAATAAAATGCTCAACGTACAAACACAACTGCATAAAATATATGTGACGCTTCGAAAGACGGTATTTTGAATTTATTATCCCTTCCCATGCCTTGGATTGCCTCGAATGTAAATATTCCTTACGTTGCTTAACTAAAATTATACCCTAGGATAGTGAAATGGTAAACATTAATGAAGCGACAGAAAAATGCAACGTATAGCCTTTAACGTTATTTTTATTGCTTTTCTTCGGTTAATCGTTAATGAGCATTAATGGTGGAATGCAGAAATAAATGAAAGAACGAACACAATGGTATATCTGTGCCTTACTAAGGATTCTAAATTAGGGCTTCTGGCTTCGTAGCTACTCCTTCATGCAGACCAGAAGGTAAAAAAAAAATGAATACAATACAGTTGATTTGATTTGAATATTATTATTTAGCATCGCTTTTCTTTCCCTTTTGTCCAGACGAAACGATGGGATGAGTAATGATACGATGAAATTGATGAAGAGCGCCCACAAAGGAACACCCAAGTAGCGTCGTAATGCACTGTGCTAACCTTTCCGCCACGAAGGTCAGCTGCAAGAGATTGATCGATTGATTTGCTTTATTTTACTTCGCTTTTTGTGCCACTTTTGGCTAATTTGCGAAAATGGGGATGAGTGATGATATGATGAAATTGATGAATGGGCACTCACAAGCATCCACGCTCAGGCCGGGATTCCAACCAGGTACCCCTGGTGACGTAGCGCGATGTGCGAACCACTCCGCCATGAGGGCCGGCAGCTACAATAGAGTCGAATTTACTGAATGAGAACATATACGCATTGATTGATTGATCGATTGATTTGGTGTTTTAATTCCACTTTATGCACAGTTATTCTAATCGGGACTGGACCCACAGTTTAAAGTGGGTTCCGAACCACTATATGGCACCACCGCATATACCGTTTTAAGGGGAAGTTTAACTACATAGCTTTCATTTTTTACTATCCCTTCAACGGAGCGTGCTGTTGGCAATATCACCCGCAGTACGGCCGTGATCGAGAATGTGTGGAGCCATATCTTCTGCTTGAAAAGTAGCACCGTAAGATGCACAAGAAAGAACTTTACCTTTTGTAGCACTCGCCCACACACATTTTAATGGCATAACCTCTGCCTAGGGCTTCGCTGTTCCCCTAAGTACACTTGTTTGTGTAACTTCGTAAATATTGTCTCATTAAAGCCACACTAAGGAAATGAACACGCTTCCTTTTACTAAAACTGAATTTTTTGTTGGCCCTTTATTTTATTACATAATTTATTTTAATCTCAATCAAATAAACATCTACATATTATTCACGTTTAGAAACGGGAAGAGTATTTATATAGTTTTTTTTTTTACCTTGTCATTTTAAAATTAATGGAATTAATATTTTCTTTATGATCGTAGATGGTAAGTACATGTGTAATTTCCAGGCATTATTTATCATAAAGGAATAAAATCAATGTTTTCTACTCGAGGTTTTCCCCTTTCCCCAAAGTTGTTTGTTGTAGAACATTAGCAAAGATGCCCTTATTTCAGTGTCCTCTCTGTTGTTTTATGTAAGTAAGAATGTGCATTAAGGATGATACGCATATAATAATTCGAATATCCCTGCGTAAGAATTTGTATGTTATCTATTTATATTTTCTCTTGAATACACGCACATAAACAACACGACAACAAGAGCAGGACACAGAATGTAACTTAAATGGAATTCTATCAACTTCAACATACGAAATGATGGGTTTCCTGCTTTGTGAAGCTGATACGCAATGGAGAGATAGATGAACGTGATAACGGGCAGCTTAGCAAGTCGCGTTGATCCTTTTCTGCAAGAGGGGAGGGTACTTGTGTTCCCCCGCGACGTTGTCAGGTGAGGAGCTTATCAACTTTTCAAGTCGCACTTTAAGCAGAGAGGGCGGGAAGTGAAGACGACAAAAAGTGTGGCATCGTAGCAAAAAAACTCATGCACGGCGCAGTGGCCGCAGAGATGGATCGCATAAAACAACAGTGTTGCCAAACACGGTCGTTAGAAAAAGAACTACATCGAAGTTAAGGACTCAGACCAAGCACTTAGCTTTTAGACGTATGAACACTTGTCTCCGTCTCTACGCTGTGGATTCTGTGTTCGAATCCTGTACGAGTTTAGGGAGCTTCCAGACCAAAGTGAGAAGCGAAGCATATAACTTGGAAACAAACACTCAAAAGTATATGTGACGTTTCGAAGTGACATGACAAGGTGCACATGTCGAGTCACATTGCGTCGTTCTAATCTGGTGGCGTCTTCTGGTAGCGCAGCTGCACTGAATGCTTGCTTATATTCTTAAGAGGTGCGTGTTGCTTGTTACTTCGGTATGAACCCCTTAGTTTGTACACACTGTTATTCTTAATATGAGCGTTTATATATATGAAATGTTCGATAAAATATAAATGAAACACTCGAACCAATGCTATTTTGCTATATTTTACTTCGCTTTTTATGCCACTTTTGGCTAATTTGCGAAGATGGGGATGACTGATGACATGATGAAATTGATGAATAAACACTCACAAACATCTATGCCCAGGCCAGGATTCGAACCCGGGACCCGTGCGTCGTTTTCGAACCAATGCGACACGACAAACAACATGTGTCGCTTACGTGTTTCTCGCAATGAGCGTTGCCGTGTTTCTCCCGTCTGGGGTCGTGCCCACGCGTTGAATGGTTTCTTACGGGGAGACTTCGAACCGAAGCTACAGGGAACAAGTATCACAAAACGGCGGCAAGTGACAATTAAGGTTCACATCGAAGTGACAAGTTACAAGACACACGGACCACTTTAGTCTATCAGAAATCATTAAAATGCGAAAGCCCGAACACCAGACCGATGCGACATAATTCACGATATTTAGAAAACTGCCCATTCTGTGCAACACGGAAGCAATAAGCGAGACGTGCAACTTGTCACATTGCTTTGTTTCGAAATGTTGAATTCATTAGTGTTGCAATTGTCTCAAAGCGATACGTGTCACTTGTCGCCTTCCAGTTCGGTCTGAAAGTTCCATGAATGTTATGCATCATGTCGTCTTGGTCTGTTGTTGGCGGATATGAGAAGACTTGCATATAGACCAAGGTACCTGTGTCACTTGTCACTTCGATATAACCCCCCACCCCTATTGCCCCGTCGGTTGTCACTTTTGATCAGAAATCTCCACTCTTATTTCTTTAAAAAAATATTATTATTATTTCGTTATCAATTCATTTTTCTTCAGCATGACCGAAACAAGTAACGAGATGTTACCAATAAAGTCTGAAAGCTCTGCTATTTATTTCTTGGCAATGGAAGAAAATGTGCTTTAGAAATGCATTTATAGTGCATTTACTAGTGTTATATTAAAACCAACTGATAATTTGTTATGGGACATACAAAAGTCACATTTGTAGAGTATTGTTCGAGTATAGGAATAAAGTATAATAGAAGAACAGATTTGGTTCCAAAGTTTTAAGTTGGCAACATTGACAGCTCGGGAGCAACAGGACGGCCAGGCGAGCGGGGAAGCCCGGCGGCCGCCGAACGAACCTTTCCTTGCCTCTCAACCCCCTGCGATGTTCGGTACCAATACATGCGAAATAGATCCAAGATTTTACACACCCACACTTCACGGTACCAAGGGATGCGATTAAACACCACAGTTTTACACAGCCTTGAAGGTACCAGCTTTCACCAGCAGGTGGCAGAGTGTAACACAGCCACATAAACACTAATCCAACAAAAATGAACTTTTTGGTACCTTCGAAATACTTCGCGTACATGTCGAAAGGGGTCTCAGGAGACTCGCAATGGCCTTTTCCTTATTGGGACCGGCAAAAAGTCCCAACATTTTTTTTGGTCCCATTAAGAAAGGTGTTTAAAAATACGCCGGTCCTAAGAAGAATATATCTGCGTACCCCCCCACACACACACACACACACACACACACACACACACACACACACACACACACACACACACACACACACACACACACACACACACACACACACACACACATATATATATACATATACATACAGGGTTAGTCAAAAAGAAGGAGCAGATTTCAGAATGTTATTTCCAACAAACAATACACAACAGAAACATAATCCACACATCAATGGATAGATTAAGCTTCAAAGTTTTGTTGTACGACAATTGGTTTTGTTCATGTACTAACTATGATTTTTCTTTTCTCATTGTGGGTAAATGACAATGGCACAAGAAAAGTTGTTTTGTGTGCTGCAACTTGCAAAGTGTGAATCCATTGTGCAACTTGAATTCCACTGTAGATTCAACAAACAGCCCCACCTTCATTAGAAATTTTAAAATTTTGAAATTTCCTCTATCCATTGCACTTGCACAATGGATTCACACTTTGCAAATTGTACCACACAATGCAACTTTTGCTGTGGCATCATCATTTCCTGCAATGAGAAAAAGTCATTGTTAGTGCATGAACAAAATCAACATATTGTACAACAAAACTTTGAACCTTAATATATCCAATGATGTGTAAATTATAATTCTGTCATGCATGGTTTGTTGGAAATAACATTTTGAAATCTGCTCCATTTTTGACTAACCCTATATATATAGTGGATGAAAGAAAGGAGGGCCACAAGGGATATATATAATACTGTAATTTAGTTAAAAAATTATGCCAATTTGTTTGTAACATTTCCAGTTACATACAAGTACTTTATCAATACCACCAACATGAAACAAAAGAAAATATTAGGGATGGGCTGATATGAAATTTTGGTAGATACAGGAAAAGTGCTGATATGAAAGCTATAACACTTACTGATACTGATAACAGATATTCTACAGATCCTATATAAAAATTCAAATGGTCCTTGAAGAACCTGAATGGTTCATTGACCTTAATAAATGTGTTTCCAGGTGACTGTAATGCTGCTGCATATTTAGACACTTTTTTCAAAATTAGGGCATGCAGATTATCCATAAAAATTATAACAAAATGGCACAGTTTTGTAGTAAATTTACAGGTATGTATAGATATATCAGATTGGTAAAATAATCTGCAATTTTTCCAATAAACTGATACACTGATATGCCTACATGGGAAGACACCAATGGAGTAAACAATTAATCTGTCACATCCCTAGAATATATCACTGCATAAAGAGTTTTGAAGTGACCAATCTGGAAATACAATTTCACTCACCATTGTCCTTTACTTGGATCTCCTGTTTTTGATCGGTCACTGTCTGCTCCAATTCCCGTATCCCATTTCTCTGCAGTGTCACAGACATTTGTAGCTCCCCCAATGTTTTGTTCTTCTCATCCAGTTCCCTGTTCATGTTGAAAAACACGTTCTGGAATCTATTGAGTTCTTCACGCACCTCTAAGTCACTTGTCTCATGATGTTCAGCCTAAGATAGTGCAAAAATTACACATAGTACAACAAAAATAGAGAATATTGAATACATAATCAGTAAACCAATTTCTTTTAGTACTGCCAATTAGCATGTATCTTTTACGCTCTGCATTCTATGCAGTTGTACTTTGAGACAATTATCATACAGGTGCATTTATTTAGAATTTAAAAGGGCATTTCAGGGGCTCAAAGCCACAGGTTTCACTTTCATCCAACTTAAAACAAATACTAGATGTTAAGGAATAACAACAGTCAGAAGAGAAGATCATCATGGCACAAAAAGACGGGGAAGACTTTCAGGTGTACACAAAACTTTATGAGAAATTGAAAGCAATTTTAAGGAATCTTTCAAGATTTATTTGACAATGCTCTGTCCTAAATGAAGTTCACAGAAAACTAAATTGTCGAAGTCATTCTTCAGGCCATCACATTAACATTCTAAAAGTTGGAAAATATCCCATGCCAACATCACTTATATTTAAGGAAAAAAAGGTAAGAATTAATGAAATTTGTTGAATTTCAGTTTGTGAACTTCTGTTAGCATAATCGTTGATATAGATGGCTGCTATGTAAATATTTCTCTAAAAACATATGAAGAAATCTTTTTAAAAAATACCAAAATTATTTCTGGTTTCACTAAATTTCTTTAAATACAAGTGTAATCCAGAGGTCACTATTTTTTTTTTAGCACAGCAGAAAAAGTGTTTCATTCACAAAACTAAGTATGTTTTACAAAGTTTTCTCCTTGTGCATCAAAGAACTATTGCTGGAGCACAATGATTGAATTGGTGTAAAAGAAGGTTCATTTTCCCAACAGGAGAAAAATTCCAGTAGAATTCACGCATAATTCCTGGAGCGAATAATTCACACATAAATCCCAGAATTCCTGGTGAGTAGCCACCCTGTGAAAGGTCTCGGATAGTGCTTCTGGATGATCCCATGTAAATATGTATCAATCTTTCCAAATCGTAGCTTTCTACCTTTTTAGGTTAATCATTATGATGAGGATGATGCAGACAGAAGAACAACAAAATATCCATGCTTTCAACAGGAGTCAATCCCTGAACCCTTTGAGCAAGATGGCACTTGCTACATACATTTGCAAGGTCTTTCAATTTATATACAGTGGAACCCTAATTTTTACATTTCCCTGCATTGAACATTCAGTCTTTGTGGTTACATATAAAGCAATAGGTTACAACATTTTAATGTGTTTTATATTTTTCTGTACTTCAAAGTTTTCTTCCACCGGCTCATTTCTAAACTTTTTAGTGTACATACTTCACTTTGTATAAAAAGGCTGAGAATTGGTTACAAAGTGAGTACCTACCCCTCACTGAGCACATGCAATGTATAAAGTGGACTTAAAAACACATTTAAACTCATGTGAATAAACAACAGCACATTCTAAAAATGGAGCGCATGTTGTTTTAGCTTATGTGATTACATTTTCATATTGCACGGATCTGCAAAAAAAAAAAAAGAAATTTGAAATGTGGAGCTACAGGAGAATGTTGAAGGTCAAAGAATAAGAAACAAAGAAGTTTTGAAATATGCACATAGCAAGAGAAGCCTGTGGAGAATGATCAAGAGAAAATTTAGGATGGTAGGTGATATCCTGAGACAAGAAGGAATAATGAAGGCCTGCTTGGAGGAAGAATTAGAGGAGAAAAACCATATCAGTAGGCCCAATATGGAGTTTATCTAGAGGCAAGCACATTTCGCTTTTGACTGTAGCACGAAAAGTAAAATTACATGTGGTAATGTTACCTTCTCATGGTTTTGAAATGTGTGAGGTACATTTTCCAACAAAACTGCAAAACACAAAATTAGGTATCAAACATGAAATTTTGAATTTATTTACCAACACAATGCTTTCTGAAGTTGCAATTATCCGAAGATAAAACAAACATTTCCCATCTAATACCACATTTTTGTAGTTATCAGAGCACTAAGTGTATTCCTGTGAAGAGGAGTCCATTTTCGCTTGTCAAATATTTACAACAGAATTCATCAATTTTTCAGGAATTTCATAACTTGCATGATAATTCGGACTTCAGAATGTAAATAGACTAAATTTCATGTTTACTTGACATTCTGCAGTTCAGTTCACATCATTTTGTGACAAAACATGGCTGCAAAATGCACCTCAAACTTTCAGAAACATGGAAAATGAACATTACAGTGTGTTATGTAACATTTTGTGTTTCCATCAAAAAAAATATGCATTACTTGATTAATCACTAAAATTTTGTATAACTCTCAAGAGCATACCACTATTGGTGTAGCCTCTAATTCCTGCACTGATATGCATACTGCACATCTTAAATACTGTTAAATTTGCTGATAATATTTACAATTTAACATATCGGTAAACATGGTAATATGTGGTAGTGGTATCCGATTTCTTGCCACTGTGTTACTGTTCTTATGAATATGTACACATAATCTATATCATCGTTGTTGTGATTTTGGTTTTGCTTTAAATATGTATAGACAATCATGAGATGAAATTGATGAAACAATAAACACAATGAAGCATCAATACTCTGGCCATAGCACAAGTTCAAAAGATTCAGCAGTGCGATCGTGAACTGAGAATTCATTGCATTCTAACACCAAGCCCACAATAAATTAATCTTTGGCAGGCGGAGCATCATACTAATGTATTCCAGTTGCATCTGGCACCTTTTCAAGTGTGCGTTTTTCAAACTTTCCGTGTAGTAAAAAAAAAAAATTGTAGCTGAAAAACGTAGAGATGAAATTGGTTTTGTTTTCTTTCTTAAAGACAGCTTTTAGCGGAGGTAAGATTTATTCATTGTGCCTCCCAATAATTAGTATTAAAGGAAAAGATGCAGTGGTTGAGCAGTTACCTTACATCTTCAATTTATACCATTATAAAAAAAAAGGGAAACAAAGGGCTTTTTCAAACAATGCTTGTTTTGTAATTCGAGTGTGTAATACCTTTGGAGGTATAGAGGAGAAGGTCTAAATATGGGCGAAAATTTAAATATGGGTTTTGGAGTTATCAGCGCTTCCCGGGTGCTGCAACCTGGCTGAGGCTATGGGAACTGGTTATCTGTCAAGGACAAAGGTTGCAGCGCCAATTTGCAAGAAAGAGAAAGTGCTGGTTAGTTTCGGCCTTGGATGCTGTGACCTCCGAAAACTTTTTGCAGGTATGTTTTAACTCAGAATTTTCTGAATTCTCATCTGCTTTGTATAGGTTATGATATTAGCGGCACATAAAACAAATATGGGATTTTATAATGCCATGATTTGTTTGTGAAATATGTACCACAGAGAGCAAAAATAATTTGACATGAGGTTTAATGCTGAGATCACATTTCCAACAAATATTTGTGTTTGTCTTAATTTCGATTTTTCCCATTCCGCGTGATTTTCAAAACAACAGATTATTCATAAATATGAATTTTATAATGTTTAAACGATAAATTACTTTTTTAAAAAATTTCAATTGCTTTTTGTGATATTGCCACTAGTAGACCACATTTAGACCACAATTTTGAAATACATCATTTTACCATTTTTTTGGAAATTGCTTTTTTTTTAAAAAAAAATGGAGACCTTCTATACTTTAGCATGCTATTACCAGGTGTGCCGTTTAATAATTCTTAATTTCGTCACTGCATGGTGCTGGAAGCAAGGGTTGGTGCACAGTCTCAAATGTTGGGTTTGTGTGGTAAACATGTCGACCTTCAAACCAAACAAGGAGTTTTTCTTGTTCAATCAAAAGAAAAATGTGAGTGAAAGCCATCGTATCCTTGTAGAAATGTATGGTGACAATGTCCTAATGCAAGATGCGTGTGTGCAAAGGTTTCGATGATTCAAAAGTGATGATTTCGACTTGAAAGACAAAGATCGCCTGGGGCAGCTAAAAAAATTCCAAGATGCCGAATTCCAAGCACTGTTGTACGAAGACAATACGCAAAGGCAACAACAACTGGCACAGACGTTAAATGTTGATCACCAAACCATATCTGATCGTCTTCATGCCATGGGAAAGATCCAGACTGCGCGACAAGACACGGAAAAGTGATTTTGCAGCACAACAACGCCACATCACACACAGCAAAAGGCATCACACACACCATTTCTGCACTTGGCTGGGAATTCTTGACCCACCTGCCATACACACCAGACTTAGCCCCTTCGGACTACCACTTGTTTTCATCAATGTCTCACTCACTTTCCCAGCAACACTTCAACAATTATGAAGATGTTGACTGGATCACCTCAAGATGTGAACGATTTTTCTGGTAGGGCATCCACAATTTGACTGACAGATGAGCAAAATGTATAGCTAGCGATGGCGCATACTTTGAATAAAGCATTTGCTACCTTTCTCCTTAGATACACTTGTTTTCTTTCGGATCAATTAAGAATTATTAACCGGCACACCTGGTACATTTGAGTACATATTTCATAGATATGCATTTTAAAGGCAGGTGCTTGATATATTATTGTTTCTTCTCCGAAAATGACAAAATAAAAAGGGGGGGCCCATATTTAGACCATTACCTCTACTAATGAATAGGGGCATGCATATTTAGTTTTTGACGAAAAACAAAATGTCAAAACACACATTGCAGTGTTAATTTTTCATGTTTTTGAAAGGTGTGAAATGTTACCATAATGCGAAATAAACTGCAAACTGAGAATAAACTCTTAAACACGAAATTTGGGGTTTATTTACCGATGCGACACCTTCTGAGGTCTGATTTATCCTGTGAGTTATGCAATTCATGGAAAATTTATTACTTCTGCTGTTAATATTGGAGAAGCAAAAATGGGCTCCTTTACACAGAAATAAACTTAATACCTTGATAACTAAATAAATATGCTATGAGAAGTGAAATGTTAATTTTGTGTAGTAAGTATAGTTTTTAAATCAAATTTAAGGTTATATTCACAATTTTAAAACCAAAATGTCTTTTTATATACCACTTTTCATGTGATTTTTCACCGCTATAACACTGAAATTTTATTTAATTTACCACTTTTGAACCCAAAATTGACTCTGCTTTTGTACGGAAATTTTGCTTTTTATTTACCAAAATTATGTGCCTCTACTAATGAACAAAAAAAGACAGAACTGAAATATAATGTATACTAGTTATCAAGAAATGGCACATTAATTGCTGCTGTGTGCTACCACGTGGTCCAGGCAAATTTGTGGAATTTAAAATTTTTAAGATGCAGTAGTTTAGAAGTTATAGGATAGCCATTTTTAAAATCTATCCCATAATAATATGGGGCTTTTTCAGTTTTTTCAAACTTCACTTGTTAATAATAGTTAACGATGGATATATTCTTTTTAATTCGAGTATGCCATACCTTCATATGTACACTAAACATAAAAAAAGACAGAACTGAAATATCATGTACAGTTTTCAAGAAATAATGCATTAATTACTGCTGTGCCCTGCTGGTTGAAATCAACTATCCATCCTCAACGGAAATACAGGTGTGGTTTCAAATTCAACTATCTGGACACTAAAGGCTAATTGTTTAGGAAAATGAAACATATGGTTTCATTACGAAACTACATGGTTATATCTGATCAGAACATTATCAGAATTGGTAATTTTTTTAATAATAATGTAACTACATTCATACTATTTAGGTCTAGGATATATCTGAATCACAATGCTTACAGCTCTATTTTGGGATCTTAATTCCTCCCGCAACTGGACAATTATTTCATTGGCCTTAACCAAATCAAGACCAAGACTACGAATCTCTTCCACTTTGCAGACAACCTCATGTTCTCTTGCATACAACTTTTCTTCGAGCTTTACCTAAAAAAGAAAACACCATTATTCCTTTATCTAAATTTCATCAGCTTACTTCAAGGAAATAGATTCTTAAAGTACATGAATATTATTATGAGAACTTATTTTTGTTGAGAAAATTGTTATTACATTTTCTTTCCATTATGCAAGCAATAAAATATTTATGAAGACAATGTACTAATATTGGGACTTATATGTTTTCAGCCATCTTCATTCGAAAATGCCTATACAGTAAATGGGACATGTCAAAAGACAATCTATTATGATTTACTTTTATTAACAAATTTGTCATTTGAATCATCATAGTCTGCAAAACCAATGGTTGGCAGATATGTTATTTTTAAACGATTATTCCACAATCTGCTTTGATGGCCTGTAAAATTTTGTACATGATATCAATTTGTCCTCCATTTTGGCTACTGACACTTTAGAAATACATTATCCAGGCACGGAACAAAATTACAAAAGTAGATGCTTGAATTGATCTAAAAGGAGTGAACAACAAAAATTTAATTCTTCCGGTGTCTTTGTGTATGCATCTTAAAAAGTGTAATTGTAAAATGCCTAAAGATGTATCCTGTAGGAAAATGAAGAACCTGAAAACATAGATTTCAAGAAAATTAAATTAAATACCCCAAAAATCTCAGATTGCTCAAATTCCTACAAAAATCAAGGGTGACAACATATGATTCATGTTAACTCAGTTCTATTTGTAAATTAACTGAGATCTTAACCTAATTTTGGAGAGAGTATAAGAGTTTGGATCTAAAGAAATATCAGACTGACTTGCAAAGCAACTTATTTACTTATGCACACAATTTCCAAAAATATAAAAATCTGTTGGTAAATTATATTTAATTGCAACAGGTCGAGCTAAAACAATTGATGTATTAATATAGTATTGCCAACAAGCATTTCTTGGGAACTTGTTGCTCAACCAACTTAATTGAACTTCTAAAAGTAAGTTTAGCAGATAAAATGAGTAACTCATTTACATGTATTCATTAATATTTCTTGAGAAAACAATGTTTCTAGCTGCAAGCAATGCAAGGAGCAAGTATAGCAGCAACTATTTACAAAGGAAAAGCAACAATCAAACTGCTTCCAAACTCAGTCAGGGTGACCGGTCCAAATGACAGCTCTAAGCAAGTGAAATTAGTTGGTTTCAGCAGGAAATAAAAGTGGAAATGGGCTTAGGTCTTTCCTTCAAATGTAAATAATTTTATTTAAAAAATCAGATAGGACAAGTTGCATTTTACACAGAAGTACATCATGTAATTACACTTCTTCATACAAAAAAAAAATACAATTTTTACCCAAATTTGGACTTCTTTTTCTCTAATATGCAGTACCTATACTCATAAATCTAGCTTCAGAATACATAGAAATTACAAATATCTTACATCAGACAGAGCATTCAAAAACTTCCATAGACTCTCCAAGCTTTAGAAAATTGCTAGTAGGGTATTTAAATGGTTTAATGAGAATAATGTTACTTGCAATTGAGTTGCAGATGTCCTGGATCTGAAGGCACCTGATACAGAAACATACCAGGTGTTCAAGAAATAATTGAGGGGTTACAAAAATTTATTGAAAGTAAACTATTGAACTTACATTAATGAAACCAGTCCAGAATAAACGAGGAACGCAAACAGTTTTATTTGACACTTATAAATGTTCAATGTGAGCAGCACAAGTGACACATCACACATCAACACGACAGTCTACTTCTTGCCACACTGTCATCAACATGAGCCTGTCAAGTTTCTATCACTGCGATGATATGCTCACTTACAGCTGTGATATCATGCGACACATTGCACAAAATACTATGAATGACGTGGGTGATTTGAGTGTCACCTAGCTTCAGGGATATGAACTCTCATCTTAATAAAACACACACACAAACTGTTTGTGTTCCTCGATTGTTTTGGACTGGTTTCATTAACGTAAGGTCAATGGACTCCATTAGTGGTGATGTCACAGCAGACTACAAACCAGGATTTGAGTCTACAAAATGAGAAAACGTGTTTTCTTCCAATTCAAATCAATGCTATTTTCCTTTGGAAGGGGTAGCTTTAATTATTGTGACAGCAGTTATGAAACAAAATTATGATGTGTGTCATACATCACTGTAAAGATGAGATTTCGGAGAATACGACTATATATCACACATACCTTACAGAGAATAAGGTAAAGAATAACCAGGGTAAGAAAATCATGCATTTTTATACAAAAGTTTGACGTTCCAGTTCCGAGCACAGCTGAAGCTTACTTGATCTCAAGTCGGCCACGCTGTCGCTATGGATGATGGGAAACCAGTAGCCTCAGGTGATTGAACCAATGGCGCCTATTGGCCGAGATTTCTCTTGGAGCATTCACTTTACTTGATTTCCGACTCAATTTATTCTTTACATTCTCATCTGTAAGGTATATGTTATATATTGATGAAGGAATTGGGAGCATAAAACCTAGAACCCGAACATATGTTCCAGTTTCCACCACCTAGAAACTGAGGATAATCGGGATGTTGAGCCTTGGATCTGGTTACGCGGGGGGAAGGAGCGGGGGAATTAATAGCGGAGGCTAAGGAGAGAATCTGGTCAAGAGAACGGTCTAGCTCTTCGTGAAGAATAATTTGGGATTCGTTCATGCGAATTTAGGGAGGGGGAATTTTTATGCACTTATTCACAAGGAATGAAAGATAGTGAGCGGAAGAAAAAATTACAAGTGGGGGTTTTATAATACGAAGTGTATTATCGAAAAAGAAGAATTTCTAGGGTTGCTGCTGTGTGCGGCGGGGATTTAAATTATGGGGTTTTGAGTGACGTAAAAAAAAAATTAAAATTTTATGGAAATCCACGGAGTGGAGCCGGCTATCTCCACCATGTAGCGTGATGTCGGGTAAGGTACGGGATCGAGTCACGCCGGGACGTAGCTCAGATAAATACAATAGGTCTTAAGTTTGACTTGGCTAACCACCTCTACCCTTAAGGAGGCTGATGAAGGATTGTTGGGAGCCTGTGTTGTTGAACGCTACTCACCCCTTTCTGTTGGTCTGGCCCTCGGCTTCTGGCGTCGGCGACGGTGACAGGTGTCCGCTGGAGAGATCGAAGATGACGATAAGAGACGGCAGGCAATTCGGCGACTTGTTTTATTCTTGCAGATTCTTCGGTTGGCTTAATCCGGACTGCTTATGGACTTCTCGGTTGTTGCCGCCTCGTAGTGTCGCGATCTCTCAGCAGGCCGTCATCCTCTTCTCGTCGATCAGTTTGGTGGTGATATTGGAGCGAAGTGAGAGATCGATTTACTGTCTCCAGCGGTTTTATACATTGGATTTGAGTCATAGGTTGGTGGACTTTGCACCTCCACTGTGCACCTGGGGTATCCCTCGATGCAGATGGAAATTTACAGTGGAGGTACTCTCACCGCTGGCGAGGGCCGTTGCCTTGCTGACTGTGCAGAGCCAAGTGGAAAATTCTTGTTGCTCGGATCTGCATCCGGTGGAATGTGGGGTGAATGAGCGTTCAACTTGCGAGCTTCTGAGCGATGTTTGAGGCAAATTAATGTTTCGACTTTTATGCTCCCAATTCCTTCATCATTCCCCTGGCCAAGATGTATCCACTGTGAGTGGTTACGAAGCAGAGTAGAGATGGTTATGGAGAGTATATTTTGAAATAATAATTGAAAGTACATTGAGTAAAGAAAAATAAAAACCCTGTATATAATAATGTGGAAAAATAAAATAAAATAAAAAAGTTGGAGCTGTCGGTATAGCTGGTACTGCACGGGTCTGGCTGCATGTTCAGCTGGTTGGCTGGCTGCATGGTGTCTGCATGATGTCCACTGGCCGACTGGCGGGCTGCATGATGAGCTGAAATAAGATATCTGCTGGCTGCATGATGTCTGCAATAGATGGCCGCTGGTTGGCTGGCTGCATTGTGTCTGCTGCACTAGGAGGTCTCCTGGCTGGCTGGCTGCATGATGTCTGCAATAGATGGCTGCTGGCTGGCTGGCTGCTTGTACAGCTGCTCCAGGATGACTACTGCGCCATGATGATTCCTCGCTGACCAACTGCTGGGTGACTGGCTGTATGCGGAACTGCCAAAGAGATGCTTGAGAACGCCGTAAGTGTAGTATGGCCAGATGGTGACGTTGTGCAAGGGGGAGCCAACAAGCGTAGGGAAGGGGAAGTTATAATAAAAGGTGTTCGCTTAAGTGCGGAAGAGTAAAGGTTGGAGTCGAAGGTGACATAAGTGAAATGACAGGGGTGGGTAGACAGTAGCCATCATCGAAGGTGATATGTGTGGGAAGAGGAGGAGCTAAGCGAGTGGGAATTGTAAGTTGACGAAGAGTGGGAGGGGGTGGTGGGGAATGTGCGGGACATTGAGATATAGCAGCTACGGAAATAGGAGGACTAATAATAGGGACGGAACATGTCTTAGGAGGAGATGGGGTATTGTCTCATATAAGGAGGTTGATTGTCTCCAATGTCAATGTCATACTCATAAATTGGGGTTGTGGTGAGTTTATCGCCTTTCCAGGCTAAAACATAAGCATAATCAAATACTAACTGTATGATTTTTTGTTTGTCTGCCTCTGAAAGTCAGGGTTAATACTGATGCAAGACGGGTCAAATTTTTTCTGACTTTCCTTCAGTCTTGTGTTGTCTTCCGTGCATGCGTATGTGGTGGTAGTCATATCAGTGTTGGATGCGTCTGTCATGTCTACTATTATGTCACAGGGGGTTGCTTGGCCAAGTGGGGTGTTGGATTTGAGTGTGACTGGTTTCTCTGAGGGGTTATGAATTAGTAACAGAGGGGAAGAAGTGTTAAGGAGAGAATGGGGTATGAGGATATTGTATGTAAGGAGTGTTTCCTGAGAGGGTGTGAGTAGGATATTGTGGGGGAGGGGGGGAGTGATGGAAACTGGAACATATGTTCGGGTTCTAGGTTTTAGGGTTACATTTTCTGGGATTGTTACTAAACTGTGTTGGTTGCTAGTAGGGTGTAGTCTAGAAAAAATTACATCAGGGATGGTGTAGGTGTGTGATTTTGTGGGAAGGTTATAGTTCGGAATATGGCATAAGCGTCTAAGAGTTAACAGGTTAGTACTAAGTGAAATGTCACAATTTTGTGTCTTCAAGAAGTCATTGCCAAGGAGAGGAGGTAATTCTTTGGATTGCACAACTCTAAACGGGTGGGAGTACCTATATCTTCCTATGTGAAGGGGGAGTATTACAATTTCTGAGATAGGAAGTCTGTTGCCAGTGACGCCTTTAATAATGCTGTGTATTTGAATTTTCTTTGCATTGGGTGGAATTAAATGCTGAGGACAAATACTAATCTGGCTTGCGTTGTCAATCATAATTTCTAGGGGGTTATTATTTACATGAGCTTGAATGAAGAATAGGTTGTTTTTTTCAAGGATAGGAACTGTGTCAAATTTTGTCTTGCGTGTGGATCCGTCCCATCGATTCACACGGTTTTTCAGTTGAAATCGTCCTTGTTTTCATTGTTTGGGTTATAAAAACAGTCCCTGGTAGAGTGATTTGAACGGAAACAAATCTGGCATTGCGAAAACTGTGAATTTTGTCGCCCCCCGACTGAATTATTATTTCCACCTCGAGATCTGAAATTACGTCTCGTGCCGCGAGTAGAACCTCTGCGATTGCCATTCCCCTGGCCGTAAAAAGTAGGCCGGGTCTGAAATTGATTACTGTTATTTGATTGTATTTGATCTGCCAGGTTCTGGACAGTGTGACACAACGCTTCAACTTTATTTTCTAATGTTAAGGTTTGCAATTGGTTCGTGACTGAATCTAGTTGGTTCGATGTTGAACCGCCAGATGGCAAAATTGCGTTGCAAGACTGTGAAACGGCCACGCTGGTAGAACTAGCGGACTGCGTGTGTGGAGCTTGACTGGAGGGGAGGGAAGGAGGGGCTGTGGGCGTGGTTTGGACCTGCCAGGAGTTGGTCGGGAGAGCTGGCGTTGCTTGATAAGATTGCTGCGGAAGAAAGTTGTATGGAGCTTGAGAGATTTGCGGGAGGGGGGTAGGGGGGGAATACGTCACAAATGACGAAGCAGGCTGAGGTGTGGGGAAAGGATGCGTGTTGCTGACCTGTCGTTGCGTACAGCTGGGAAACTGAGGGGAGGCTGTTGCGTAAATGGAGTGCATGTACTTAGCGGCATCTATAAGTTTCATCGCTTCACTTTGTTCCTCATTGCGTCTAGCTTGAATCAGCATGTCTTGCCTTTCTTGATTCTGCAGATGTGCAATAAGAGAACTTGTGTCGGTGAACTCTTTGTCTCCTATCGCAGCGATGTGTTTAGATCGAAGTCCCGACACAACATAGGAAAGGATTTGGGGATTCGTCGCTTGCGGGAGGAATTGAAGGACGAGATTTTTCTTGCAAATTACATAATCATAAATGGGCTGGTTAATTTCCTGCTTTGTCTCTAATAAAATTTGGATAGGCATGCTGACTAAGTGACTGCCTTTAAATAATGAAATGAATTCTTTTTTGATTTGCGGAAAGGTGAGGGTGTTGAAGTTTGGCTGCTTCTTGAGATCGTTCAAAAATGTGAGCGCTATGTCTGCGAGGAACAATGGCAACATTTCGCATTTTTTATTTTCCTCCCACGCCAGAGCGCCCGCATTACTATCGAACTTTTCAAAAAACTGCTCAACTTCTTGAGGGTTTTTCCCTGTGAAGGGGGCGGGGTATAAGCCATGGGGTATATTTACTGACATTCTCGACGGGGATGGATTGATGGTAAGGGTAGGATTGATGGTGGTAGGAGTAGGATTGATGGTAGGGGTGTTAGTTTTAGGTGTACTGGTTTGGGGTACTGGGTGTTTCTTTTTTCGTTTGGGTGTTTCTAGACCACCTAGAAACTGAGGATAATTGGGATGTTGAGCCTTGGATCTGGTTATGCGGGGGGAAGGAGCGGGGAATTAATAGCGGAGGCTAAGGAGAGAATCTGGTCAAGAGAACGGTCTAGCTCTTCGTGAAGAATAATTTGGGATTCGTTCATGCGAATTTAGGGAGGGGGGATTTTTATGCACTTATTCACAAGGAATGAAAGATAGTGAGCGGAAGAAAAAATTACAAGTGGGGGTTTTATAATACGAAGTGTATTATCGAAAAAGAAGAATTTCTAGGGTTGCTGCTGTGTGCGGCGGGGATTTAAATTATGGGGTTTTGAGTGACGTAAAAAAAAAAATTAAAATTTTATGGAAATCCACGGAGTGGAGCCGGCTATCTCCACCATGTAGCGTGACGTCGGGTAAGGTACGGGATCGAGTCACGCCGGGACGTAGCTCAGATAAATACAATAGGTCTTAAGTTTGACTTGGCTAACCACCTCTACCCTTAAGGAGGCTGATGAAGGATTGTTGGGAGCCTGTGTTGTTGAACGCTACTCACCCCTTTCTGTTGGTCTGGCCCTCGGCTTCTGGCGTCGGCGACGGTGACAGGTGTCCGCTGGAGAGATCGAAGATGACGATAAGAGACGGCAGGCAATTCGGCGACTTGTTTTATTCTTGCAGATTCTTCGGTTGGTTTAATCCGGACTGCTTATGGACTTCTCGCTTGTTGCCGCCTCGTAGTGTCGCGATCTCTCATCAGGCCGTCATCCTCTTCTCGTCGATCAGTTTGGTGGTGATATTGGAGCGAAGTGAGAGATCGATTTACTGTCTCCAGCGGTTTTATACATTGGTTTTGAGTCATAGGTTGGTGGACTTTGCACCTCCACTGTGCACCTGGGGTATCCCTGGATGCAGATGGAAATTTACAGTGGAGGTGCACTCACCGCTGGCGAGGGCCGTTGCCTTGCTGACTGTGCAGAGCCAAGTGGAAAATTCTTGTTGCTCGGCTCTGCATCCGGTGGAATGTGGGGTGAATGAGCGTTCAACTTGCGAGCTTCTGAGCGATGTTTGAGGCAAATTAATGTTTCGACTTTTATGCTCCCAATTCCTTCATCAATATAGACATATTGTCCGAAATCTAATCTTTACATTGATGTAAGATGCACATCACAATTTTCTTTCAGTAGTACAGGTGCACGGGTTCTGCGCCCGAAAATGAGGTATAGTGAGGTACACAGTGTTGCCAACCCCTTACTCGAAAAAATCACCAAGGTTTTTATCTCGGTCTAACCTAATTTAAAGCAAAAAGCTGGCAATACTGCGAATCTTACCGAGCCTCATTTTCTTGCAGTGTTGCCAGCTCGAGCGAGGCGTAGCCTTTTACGGTGTATGTTAACGGTTTGCTCTCGTAAGGCATGAGCCTCATTTTCTTGCAGTGTTGCCAGCTCACCCCAAGAATATTTCACCATGTGATATTTTACAAGCGAAGCTAACCTACAAATGGGAGTTGGCAACACTGGCAACATCAATTGCGGTTTAGTGTTGCTAACTCACCTCAAGAATATTTTACCATGTGATATTTTACAGGCGAAGCTAACCTACAGAGTAGAACAGTGTCCCCGGTTCGCAAACCGAAAATGGCGCTCGGTGGCGCTCGCAGTGTTGCCAGCTCCTCACTCGAAAAAATCACCAAGGTTTTTGTTTTTGGGTCTAACCTAACCTCAAGCAAGGAGCTGGCAACGCTTGAGGCTTTCTCGCAGTGTTGCCAACTCACCCCAAGAAAATTTCACCATGTGATATTTTACAAGCGAAGCTAACCTACAAATGGGAGTTGCCAACACTGACTAGTGGAGGTGCACGGGTTCTGCGCTATTATTTGCGATTCAGTGTTGCCAACTCACCCCAAGAATATTTCACCACATGTTATTTTACAGACGAAGCTAACCTACAAATAGAAGTTGACAACACTGGCAACATCAATTGCGGTTTAGTGTTGCCAACTCACCTCAAGAATATTTCACCATGTGATATTTTACAGGCGAAGCTAACCTACAAATAGAAGTTGACAACACTGGTAACATCAATTGCGATTCAATGTTGCCAACTCACCTCAAGAATATTTCACCATGTGATATTTTACAGGCGAAGCTAACCTACAAATAGAAGTTGACAACACTGGTAACATCAATTGCGATTCAATGTTGCCAACTCACCTCAAGAATATTTCACCATGTGATATTTTACAGGCGAAGCTAACCTACACTGACTAATAGAAGTGGCCGGGGCTGCGTCCGAATCAGCAGCAGATGTCACCTACACTGTTCCATCCGGGACTCAGCTAATTTTTGTTGTCCGAATTTGCGGTAGACGTGGAGTCGGAGGGAGGCGCGACAGATGCACGCTTGAACTCGCTGTGACGCTGCGCTTGGCAGCCATATTCTAACTTTCACTTTGTACAGACAACATTTACTGATTAGAGGATGTAAAACTCAGTTATATTTTAATATTTTATCGATAATGAATGCAGAAAACGTAAATGATGAAATAGCGTGTTATATTTTTTAATGTGAGTAGTTAGGTGGAAATCATTGTCATGTTTGTTTGCGCCCCAGAGCGCGGTGGGTGAAGTTCGGGCTGACACCTGGCGGGAAAAGTGACAGGCGTACTACAAGGGGACATGCAGATTCGGACGACTTGGACGCGACTTCGAGTGCACGCGAGAGCAACGGGGGAGAACGGGATGGAGCGCTTGCCAATCCGGACACGGCTTTTGTAAACCTCTCTCGGGAACGATGTGCCACACACGCGCGCGCGCGCCTATCGGTAGATTATGTTTCGCGTATTTATTCGTTGTGCTGGCACAGCGTGATGAGTAAATAATGCATTTTCTCATTTTTGAAGTACGAATGCACTTTATCGCAATCTTCCAAGTCCCGGGGACACTAATGTTTGTATATCGTGACTTTTGTAAACCTCTCTCGGGAACGATGTGCCACACACACACACGTGCACGCGCTGGCGCCTCTTATTATTTGTGCAAGAAAAAAGATGTTAAACATGTTAAAACTGCTCTGTGACCCTCTCGTTCTTCACGTCGTGGACGAAGGACTTCTCGGCGACCAGGATCACACTGCATACGGTGTCCTCGGGCAACGGACTGTTGAACTCGCAGACGATCTTGATGTTGGTTCGATCGTTGACCACCACCTGCTTCCTCTTAGATGTGTTGATGACGAACATTGGCCTGCGGGTTTTGAATTCACTGGGGGTGTAGTACATGTCCATGCTTCCCTCGGTCACGCGCTTGTAAGCCGTGTAAGCTTCGTAAAGTTTGAGGTAATCGTCTTTGGTCATGTCGAGGTTGTAATTCTCGCGCGGGAACACTTCGTTGCGTCCATTTTTGAGATAAATGTTTTTGATCTTGCAGTCGTCGAATTTGCTGGAATCTTTTTCCTGGTTGTTATCGCGCCCGGTTTGAAAGAACACTACGACGAAATCTGGCATGTCGAACTGTATGTTGTTGAACTGAGTTGTCACGTCGAATTCCATGTGACTTCCCGACGCCATCTTCTGCACGCACTGGTAACCGTGAAAGTGAATCGGTACCTGCGGATTCTTCAAGATCTCTGCTTTGTACTTGAGGGCGTAGTTTGTTTCGTATTCCACGATCGGCATTCTCAACTCCATGCTCCGGATGACGCACTTGGCCGCTTCAGGTAATGTGTTGGCTATCGGCGTGCCGTCGGCGTTCAAGTTGGTGTATCGCATCAGTGCGTCGTTGTCGTTGGCCGCTCTTCGAAACGTGACGCGCAATCCTCCCTTCCACATGATCTCTTTGTAGTCGGAGAAGAATCCTGGTAGCAGACGCATGGGAAAAAGCACTGTGTGACTTCTCGTCGATATTTTGGTTCCCGCTTCGAATCCTCCCGCCTGGTAGTATGCTGCGTCTGTTTTGGATAATTTCAATGTTCCCACTGCCGTCGACGTGATGCCTGGATAATCTATTCTGTCTATGACGGTGTTGTGTTTCCTCACCTCCACCTGCGAGAACAGGTGAGGCACGAAGTTGTCCACGAGTTTCAAATTTGCATTGGGCGGAAACGCATCTCCGCTTTCCTTCTTCACTACGTCGAATTGAAGGTAGAGGTCCGCTCTGTGAGGATGAACGAACCCGTCCCCTACGTCCACGTCGTATTCGATCTCCCTGTTTGCTTCGTTGAGATTAGCGAACGTGCGACGGTTCGGAGGGAAAGATTGCAATTCGTAACTTTCGATTTGCTCCATTTTTACTATGTATGGTTATTTATTATACGTCGATCTCCACGATGGCCGTCGTAGTGGCACCTGCGAAATCCACCACGTCTCCTTTCTCGTTCGTCACCACCAACTCTATGTCGTCTATGCGGTTGCGACATACTGGAAAATAGATCGGCGAAGAGGGTGTGTAGATGATCGGTTCCATGAATTCGGAACTGGGTTTGAACGTGGCAATGATTCCCGTCTGCTTGTGACTTCCCAGTAATCCGTCCGAGGATTTTGTGATCATGCCTTCCGCCACGTTACAGTGAACGTTTAGAGTTTCTATGGCTAGAAATTTAGGAATGTTGGTTGCCGTGTGCTTGATGCCAGCTTCGAGTTTGGTGTTGTTCTCGAAACCTAAAAGTTCTCCTATGGTGCCCAGGTTTATGGTCTCCGTCGCCGATAGGATTTCCACTCTGTGCGTGACCGAATTTTGAGAAAGGTACGTGCCTTTGGGTAATTGAGCTTGCAAAGTGGAAAGATTGTATTGACCTGGCGTGACGACGATGTGTTCGCTTCCGACGCTAATTTTGTTGCTGTGCTGCGTGACGTTAGGTATGAGGTACATGCTGTAGAATGCACGCAGAGCTACGGATTTAGGATAGACGATGTCATCGTGCAGCGTGAGTTTCAAGATCGAAGATTCGCTTGTGAGATGGAACACGCCCATTGTGTTTAAGATTCCACAATGCTTTCTGAAAATGTTCCACCGACGGGTTATTTATTTTAGACATGTATGCGAGAACAGAAAGGCAAAGGTGGCCGCAGTTAACATCGGTGAAACCCTGGATGCGTTTGTCATTGTAGTAGAGGTTGGCAACACTGAGATACTTCACCAACCTGGCAGGTGGTGTGCCACCGAACGAATCGAAAACAAATGCATTGTTATCGTTAATTTTGAGGTAGCATATCCAATGTGTACCAGAATTGTTGTAACTGTCCAGGTTGACCACGCCATACTCCTTTTTCTTCACAGCAGAGGGTAGAGAATCGGACATGAAAACACCCCTGAAGTTTCTTATTCCCAACAGTTCGATTAGAGATTCAATATCGAAGTTGGACAGGGCTTCTTCTTTTTTTTATATTTTTTCAAAGCATCGAGGTTGCTTTTTTGCTTTTTGGTTATACCTTTCCCCTTCTTCTCCATAGCCAGATTGTGACGTTTTTGTTCTTCCAGTTCCGCCTTGTTCTTCTTCGAGTCGATGACGGTTTTCGCGATGGCGGCGCTTCCGCCGGCCAAACTTCCAACGGCCCCCAATGCTGCCAGGATGGCCGGGATGCTGAATATGAAACCTCCGATTTTTTGCTGTTTCCGCGAACGCTGCAAGCGTCTCAATTGAGGTGTGCTGAGAAGTAATTTCATTCCGTGTCCTTTCGTCAAGCAAGAACGTTTCTTCTCACGTTGTTTCTTGGTGAGTAACCCATCGAGGGCACCTAGATTTTTCAGATTGGAGTATGGTATCTGGTACACAACACCCTTGGGCTTCATGTTGATGCTCTATATGTTATCTTCACGGTATGTTATTTATATATATGTCCTAGGATTTTTTTTTGTGTAATTTTTTTTGGTATGTTATTTATATATAAATGTTCTGAGATTTTTTTGTTCCGTGTAATTTTTTTTCTAGGATATACTCCGCGCAGAGCCGTTACACAAATTCTATTACGTGCTTTGTTTTCTTACCAAGAAGTTCCTTTGTACCCTTGTACACGATTTGAGTTTTGTTCTCGATTAAAATAGCTAGCTTCTCGTCAGATAACATGTTAGCGTATCGATCTGGTAAAAATAGACTGTATTGTGCGTTGAGCAACAAACGCGCCTTGGGGCCATACTGGGTAGAAACAATTGAACCGGAAGTTATCGTGTAAGGTTTGTCCACTTCTAATTCCTGAATTTTTACATATTCGACTGATGAATTTAGCATTTGTTTTAATGCTTGGGCGTCTAGTGATTGTTTACTCATTTTTTATGGCAAACACAATTGGAGTTTTTTTTTTTACGTAGTGTTATTTATATACCGAAGAAATTTTTTTTCACGGGTGGAGAAACTTTTTTATTTCTACACACCCCATCCAAATTTTTGTTTCGTGTTCATGGCTATGGTGGTGCCCAGTGCTGCAACTCTTTCTCCCAGCGAAGCGTCTCTGCTAACGAATCTTTCGAAAGCTGCGTGCTCTAACTTTCTGTCTGCTTCGTGACGTGCATCCAGATCGGAGCGAGTGGTGTTGTAAGCGATGTCGTGATCTTTGCATGCGGCGTCCAACAGATTCACACCCTTGTCTCCTCTCTCCAATCTTTTCTCGAGTTTGGTACCTGGTCCGCAGTACTGGTAGCCAGGTAAATGCATCTCGAAAGGTAACTTGTTGATGATGTCGTTCACGAGACCCTTTCCTTCGGCCACGTTCCAGAATCTCGGAGGCAGCGTGTTGATGATTTTAATGAGGTACCCTATGCCCTTGTCGTCGTTCACGATGAAGTTGGAAAGTTTTGTGCTGATCATGTCCACGATGCCAACCTTCTCGTTGTAGAAATTACGATTGCCTGCATTCTCCTCTCCTGCAATAACCAACAACCTGTCTATGAGCTTGCGCACGTCGTCCAACCAAACGAATTCTTTGGGTAACGTGTTGTAGAGTTTGACGCCGCTGCCTGTTTTCACCTGGTTCCATATCGGCTTGATGAGATTCCTGTATTTTTCGCCGCTGCTCGATTTCACCCTATTCTGCGTAGCGTCGTTGTTCTGGTACAAGGCGTCCGTCATGATCAGAATTTCCTTGTAACTCTGGTAATCTTCTTCGGTGTAATCCTTCGGCTGCTTTTTGGCAACAAGTTCCCACAGTCCCACCGTACCCGGATACCTGTTCCAGCTATTCTTATCGCCTAAATTGACTTTAATGTCGTTGCCTTCAAAAGTCACCTTCGATTTCCCAATCTTCCATACCACACCGCCGCCTTCGTTGCTCTCCATGCTCGGATACAATCCGAACACTTCATCCTTGTCGAACTTGCCCGTGCTCAGGTAGTCTCGTGCCAAAGGTCCCAACTCGATCTTATCCAAAGACGACGACGTGCTGCTTATGGCTCGACGTCCTGGCGGTACGTCCTTCAGTTCGAACGGCGTTGAAGGAATGCTCGAAATAGGCGTGGGTACGGTGTAACTTTTAGCTGCAAGTGGTACGAGTTCGTTGATCAAATTTTTATTTTGTTCTGTGACGCCTTTAATTTCTTTACCTAGATCGCTGATGGCATCGATCACAGGTTGATCTTGACGTTTCTTCTCTTCGTAGAATCCGCGATTCTCGGATTTCCAACCTTTAAAGCGTTTCGCGAGGTAGTTTCGCAACTTGAGATTTTCGTCTTCGATTTTTCGTTTCGCCATAACGTTATTTATACACGTTGTTGCTCACAACGTTGCAACGTTTAGAAAGTCGTTGATTTTGTTTCTGTATTTTCCCTCGTTGGGTTTTCTTGTCATGTCGATCGTCGCGAATCCGAAATCGTCACTGTTCCAACAGTGGGAGCAGCAGCGTTCCGAAAATTGATTGTAGTTCATGTCTCCGCCTACGTAGTCATCGTACGCGTGCTTCAGGTTGGTGTGATCTTGACGAAACAAACATATGAAATTAGCGTTGTCGCGTACTAACTGTTTTGGAATTTTGGAAAACGTTTGAGCTAGGAAGAAGCAATCTATTCCTTTGTGACGACCTTGCGTGAAAAAATTGCGAATTTCATTTTGATTTTCCAGGATGACATCGTCGAACACAACAACTGAATTTTCACGACAATCGTGGAGTGGTTTTATTTCCGAAGAGAACGTTGCAATGTCCAGACCATCGTACAGTTTTATCAGTTGCTGGTATTTCGCTTGCTCCAAACTTTTCGAGAACACGTACAGGTGCCTGTTCTTCCAATCTAACCAATTCGGTGCGAGGAGAAAATTGTCCACGAGCAGTGTTGTTTTCCCACACCCCGAAGGGCCTACGATTAGACAACGGATGCTGTCGGGAAGCAACTCGCCGTTCTTTTTTTTCGTTTGACTTTCCGAATCAGGTAGACGTTTCACCACGTTCCACGTACTTACAAGATCACTTCGTTCGCGTTGATCCAACTTTTTTCCGGAAGTCCCAGCCATTTGACAAACAGTTTGTCGCTTTTTCTACGCAATACTTTCTCGATGAGGTACGTGTCGGGATGTTTTGTTTTAGAGAGTTCCTCTTCGTAAAATCTTCCTTTCAAAATCTCGCCACTACTATCTTTTATTATATACGTGTGTCGGTTTCCGGGTAAAACTCGAACCACCGTAAAAAGTTCCGTGCTCCAATTTTTTGTGAACCCCTTCTCGAAGGTGCGTTTGAATTTGCTGATCCTCACCTGGTCTCCAATTTTGAATTTTGATTTCTTGGTAGTCGTGGGAGTGTACTTTGGACAGTAAACTGTAGAAATTAAACGCTGCTCGTCAGATTTCGTAACGTCAGCTGGCTTCATGCCTATCGTTCTGTGTACCGTATTATTATAGGTGTCGACGAGTTCCGGCAGTATGTCGACCCATTTGTAATTTCCTCGAAGCGTGAATCGTTTCCACATGTGTGTTTTCAAGGTTCGATTAAATCTTTCCACGATGCTGGCTTTGATGTGACTGAAGGTCGAATAATGTCGAATGTCATGTTTTTGAATAAACTTTTGGAATACGGCATTGTAAAATTCCTTCCCCCTGTCCGTTTGCAAAAACCGAGGCCGTCTGTCGCTTTCGCGAAAAATTGTCTTGAATGCTTCCGTTACGCACGTTCCTGTTTTGGTTTTCAAAGGTAGAGCCCATGCGAATTTCGAAAACGTGTCTATGACGGTGAGGAGGTACTTGTTGCTCTTGTTCAATTTATGCACATTTTTCAAATTGCCGCTACTCATCTCCACGAGGTCACTTTGCCAGAGGTCGTCGATTCCCTTGGTTACCACAGCTAAACGTTCGTAGTTGCGACGTGCAGGTTTATGCAATTCTTCGACGATGGCTTGCCTAGACATTTTTTAGAGATTACGTTTGAAGAGAAGCACCAGCGTGATGGGATTCAAAGAGGGTGGCACTTCGCTCGTGTTTTGAATGATCAGCTTATCGCCGGCACTCACGTCAAAAACGGTAAGATCTTCGTCTTCGTGTATTTCATATATGTTGCGCGTTTCGTTCCAACGTGCCAGAGGAATGTTTCCTGCTTTCTGGACACCACGATTCGATATCAAGGTCATGGTGGGAACGCTAGCTTTTCTGCCGTGAGACCAGTACGAAAATTCGTTTATCTGAATTGTGCCATCGAGGAGAAACTTGTAGTACGGATGATAAGGATGTAACATGTACAGTTTGTTACCTTCGACGAACGTGGAGATTCTCTGTTGATTGGGTACGCTGTTGATTTCGATGGCTTGCAGAGAATGCAGTTTAGCGAATTTAGTATCGACGCTAACGAGGTTGCTGTGAAGCTGTCCCAGTGTATTTTGTACGGGCAACAAATGTTCGACGATGGTATCCGTTACTGTAGAAAATGACGGTTTGATTTTCACTTCCACGTTCAACTGCTTGAAGTTTTCGTTGAGTTCTTGCAATTTGGCACCGAAAGAGGCCAGCGTCGATTCCTGCGTGGATTCCAGCACTCCAACTTGATCTCTGATGTTGACGACGATACTCTGAAGGTTCTCGACTTGATTTAATTTCGAGCTCTTCTCGGTAAGATCGTTCACGATGCTTCGCATCTCGGTAAACTGCGTGTGAAGGTCGGCGACGCTCTGCGAAGTGGGCAGCGTCGACACCAGCGAAGTAAGTTCGTCTCGAATCTGTTCCACGTTCGCCGTTTCCGTTTCCAGTCGTTTCAGCATACGTGATATGCTCCTTTTCAAAGCGTGTAATTCTTTGGAGGTGGGGAGATTGGCCACCCTACTTTCGAGATCGCTCAATGAATTTTTGATGTCGCTCGAATCGGATAGTGCCGTCACCGCCGTTTTCAATTTTTCCAAATCTTCGCTCGAAGGTACGCTTGTCCGTAACGATTCCAAGTCACCCTGTATGTTGTCCAGCACGTGATGAAAATGAGCAAGGTTCGTTTCGACGTTCAAATTTTCTAAATATTCGATCTTCTGCTGAACCGTGCTCAACATGTCTTGTATACTCGTCAACGCGCTCGCTTCAGCATGAATATTTTTAATTTCTTCGTTGATCAACTCCAGAGATGCCTGAAGCGTAGCGATGGTGGTTTGAATGTGTTCGAAATCTTGATAAGCCTCCAATTGAATTTTTATGTTCGCGACGCTTTTGCTGATGACTTGCAGTTCGTCTGACGATGGTAGGTTCGTCATGGTATCTTCCAAAGTCTGTAACTTGGATTTAATTTCTTCCAACGTGCTGGCGAATTCTTCTTGTAATTTGGAAACGACGACGTGCAAGCGTTCTACATCAATATCCTTCACGACGGTTTGAAGTTCAGAGAAATTCTTTTCGATTGTCGAAGTTCGTTCTTCGATTTCGAGTTTCAATTTTTCCAAATCTTCATTTTTCGATTGAAATTGTTGCAATTTGGCCAAATCATTTTGAAGCTTATCCACGCTCAACTGTATATTTTGAACGTTGTCGTAAGAAGGTACGTCGACATAATTTTTTATGAGCGTTTTCAGTTCGGAATCGATTTTCAGAATGGGGTCGAGACATTGCGTTTGGAGCGTAGCGATCTCCGACTCTAAACTTTTGTTTAAGGTCTCCTGCAAAGCGATCAAATCGCTTCTCAACTTTTTAATTCGGACGTCCAACATGAGAATCTCTTCTGCGTGGTCTACACGCTTAGTGTTGCCGAAAATATCGTTAGGCATTTTGGTTAACGGTTATTTATAATAGGATAGACGATTCGTAATTCTACGAAGAGAGGAATGAGTTTGTCGTAATCTCCTAGGAGTTCCACGTATAAACAATCTCCTGCAGAAACATCGTACGTAATGTTAGAAAGCATCTTGTCGTGCTTGATTCGAAAAATGTTCTTGCCGGTAGATATTTTGATTTCGCCTACGTTTTCAGGATTCACGGTGATTTGAAGTTTTCCATCGATCGGAATTTTGTAAAAATGTAAATTGTTGTTGAAGACGTAAAACATCTTGCCCACATCGTCATCCAATTTTGTCCAAATGCTGTTAAGGTGAACAATCAGTAGACCGTTGAGTTTAGTTAACATGGAAGGTAGAAATTCATGATCTGTCGTCGCGCGGTGTACAGTCTCCATGTTGGTTTGTTTTCGGAAACCAAAAAGATTCATATTATGCTGGTTATTTAAAATACGGTCAAAGTTTTTTTGTAATAACAGTCAGTGTTGTTTTTTTTGTTTTTTTTTGTTTTGTTTTTATGAATCTTCTGTTGAAGATGGGCATATGTTGCAGGTTTTGCTTTCTGCTAAGCGATAGTGCCCCCACGGCAGTGTGTGGATTCCACATTGGAGAACGCACCTCTTGTCGTCGTTGGGATCCAGGGCAATCTTCCTCACTTTGTTGGTGGTCAACACATGGTCGACGCTCTGGATGCGCTGTTCTACTCTTAGAACCGACGACCTGGTTTTGAGGCAATCCACGAAGTCCTCGAATGTGAGATGCTCCCGAACCACCTGTCTGCCGACACCCTTGGCCTTTTTGGTAACACTGCCCTCGGCTTTGATGGTATAGGCCTTGGCGCGAAGACCTGCAAACTCAAGAATCACATCTCCGTTCTTCTCATCTTTGAGTTTGCCAGGCACCTTCTTGTTGCGGACCAGGATGTCGTACTGGTTCGGCTGGGGATAGCCCGAGGTGTCGAAGAGCTCTTCAAGAGCTGGAACTGTGGCTATATCCCCGTATGCGTCGGTTGTGTGAACGTGGTATATTAAACTATCTGTGTCCGTGTAGAGTAGGTTGATATTGTCGTTATAGTGCTGGCGTAGTATCCCATAATATATTTGAAACATGTGCAGTTTGCTCAGGTCTAATACTGAGGCACCAACATAAATTGGCTTGTTGAGCATCACCTTGTTCTTCCTCATATGCACCAGAGCAAGCTGCTCATTATAAATAGTCCTCGATTTGAATAACGGGTTTGCTACGAGCCTGCGACATTGTGCTTTGTTTGATATTAGCCTCACATCTACATGATTTCGCACATTCTCCATAGTTTTCCCAAACACCGCATTGTTCATTAACTTGAAGAAATCGCGATCGAAATCAGAAGTGGCGGCTGTACGATGTTCGGTGTTGAGCTCGATGTATGGCCTCAACCATTGAGAATGCTTGAACATCAAAACTTTATGTACTGCGCGGACGGTAACCCCTTGCTTCATCAACCACCGGAGGTTTTGGTAGTGCAGAACATAACGCTCTTTGGGCTCGAAGTCCATGACGAGCTTCTTGTGGTTGGAATCGGGTGGACACTTGAACTCGGGTGCAGGGGGAAGATCGCAGAACAAATCCTGCAGCTTCTCGGAGAACTCAAGGTCCACCTCGGCAAAAAATCCGCATTCCTCATCGTTGAAACCTTCAACATCGAAGTTGGAGGGATCAGCCCACTCGAAACCTCTAAAAGGGAGTGGCTGCATCATGGAGTGTCCGTAGAGGTTATTAACATCCGTGTACATGATGTAGCTGGACGGTTGTGAGGGGTCGTAACCGGTGGCCATGTGGTGATTGTTGGCGTGCGAGTGTCGCTGCGACACCTGGACCATTCCACCCCGCACGGCACGTTCCACAAACAGCATCATGTCCACGTCCGAAAGAAGCTCCAGCTCAATTTTCGTCACCAGAAACATGGCTGACCATGCCAGTCCGGGGAGACTATAGAAGTAGGCGGGATCCAGGTGGTAGATGGTCTTCGCAGTTGCACGAAACGCCTGGATCACGTCGGCGAGGAGCGTCACATCAAGTCTGAGGTAGGCGTCGTGGTAGTCTCCGAGATTTTGGCAATCCAGCTCGCGCCACATGGACTGAGCATGGTTATAGTCATCCTCAGAGATGCCCGAGCCTCGCAGTTTGCTATAGAAGTTTGCTCGAGGAGGAAGCGACGTCTCCGCAAACTTGGTAGAGTCGGTGACGTATTCGTAGGGGTAGACCCCCTTACGCCTGAAGAGACTGGCGTCCAAGTTCGGAAAATTCGCAGAGGTGATGAGCATTTTCTCGTCGCTAAGCTTCCCCGCGAGAGCATCAAGGCTGGCCGGGAGGAACCTCAGGGAGTCGAGGAAGCGAAGTTCGACGGTAGAGTCGGATTCTGGGATTCGAACCCATTTGCTCACACTGATGTAACGCTCCTCGTTTTGTGCCAGGACGTTGATTCGCATGTCGTCGTACCCAAGATGCTTGATCAGGTGGTGAAAGTCGTACCCCGAACCGTTGTGAAAAAACACAGGGATGAAGCGCGGGTCCCGGGCCAAGCGGTTGCAGTCGTTGCACCAAGGACCAACGTACCTACCGCTAAAGTGATCGTGGTGACGGACTTTACGGTTGTTGGTAGTGTACTCCTTGACGCAGACAGGGCAAGCGATGGCCTCGTCGTGTCTATGTTGATCGTCGGTGGACAGCGGGAGCATAGACTTGGGGGCCAACAATACCTTCCCTATTTCGATGGCCTCGACAACCATCCTCTCGAGGAAGTGTTTGGCTGCGTCGAGACCACGGTACACATAGGGCTCGGGGGCGATGTGCTGGTCTCGTCGCACCACAACGTATGCGAAACTGGATGCCTCGTGGAGTTGGTAAGGGGTAGTGGAAGAAACTTCGGGATCGGGATCGCAAGTAGACAGGGGTTTGAGGAAGGCCTCGAAATCCGCGATGATGATAGCAGGGTGCTCCACCATGGCACCGTGCATGTGGAAACGCTCCATGGTGCCAGGTTTGGGCAAGTCTGCCAAACCAGGTTCGTTGGCTTTGCAGTAGAGCTTGTGGTTAGCGAGCTTCTCGGCAACGATGTTGGGACCTCTGATGCGCTGGTAATCCTGCTGTTCTCGATTACGAAATTTAGACAAGCACCTGGGACAAACTTCTATGTGGGTTTTGTCTTTGCTCAGCTGGCTCGAAACAAGTCTAGAGAGAGAACGGATGAGGGTGTAGTGATGGCAAGTTTCATCCTTGATGAGCAGAAGATGAATTTCCTGCACACCATCGTCGTCTACGTCGCTCACCCGGATGGGGTACACCACATCTTTGCCGGTGAGGCCATAAACATTGATAGCCAACCGAGGGTTGTGTGTGCGGGCCTCGAACTTACGAATGTCCGAGACCTCCACCGGGTAGTCGATCCCAGCCATCGCATCTTCCAGCTCTGGCTCGTAGGGTAGGTAGTGGTTAACTCGGTGTGGATGGTTTTTCCGGTCGACAGGGTGTAATGCTGCAAGCACCGACCAGAGAAAGCACTTGGCGTCACTGTTCTGAATGTTCAGGACAGCCTTTTTTGCCTCAATTGCTTCTGGTAAGAGGACGTAGCTGGAGGCGGAGAGAGGTACAAACTTGCAAAGTTTGACGCGCAGTTCGTGAGGCTCACCACACAGCGAACCCCCCGAACCCTTAGCTTCATGTTCTTCTTGCTTTGCCAGCAGCTCCTCGACAAACTTGTTGTAGATTACCTCTAGGTTTTCGACATCCGCCAGATGCAACGTCTTCGCCTTGGTGTTGTGGCAGAAGCTGTAAATTTCATCAGAAGGCTTCTTGTACCAGCAACATAGCGATGCGTAGAATTTAGTGGAGTGCGTTGCAAGCGCATCGCCGAGGACGGAAATAATTTGCGCTTGCACGTTCTCCAAAAAGCTACGCACGTCGCATGAGCCCTCCGAAATAAAAGGAAAGTCCTCTAACGAACGCTGGAAAGCAGACTGGTCTGCTTTTATCGCAGGCTTGACGCGTTTGGCGGGTGGTGCATTGATGGAGGCTGCTTCTGCCTCTCTCTTGGTGGAGGTCGAAGGCTGTGCCCCAGATGTATTTTTGCTTAGACAAGTAAGCTTATGTTTCTTGGCATACGCAATCGTAATATGTTTATTGCATCCGGAACACAGTTCAGTGGCAGCCAAATGCTTGTCTGGCACGCAGGTGCGACAATGTCTTGCAAAATTTTTGCTTAATATAGTTTTTTTTTTGCACACAGGGCAACTTTTCATAGAGGGCATTTTTTCGGGGTATGTTTATTTATATATGGGAAGCGTTGTCTTCCTCAAATATGTGTTTTAATCAACTCTATAAAAAAATATAAAAAAATATATAAGAAAAATATGATTGTAGATGGAAAAAACACAATAAATATTGTATGTATGTGTAATTTTATTTAGCTTACTTTCGCTAGACACGAATTTTCTTCAGATTTTATTGCCCACTAGTATATTTTTCCACCAATCTAGTAGAGGTGTGAAACTATGAAAATATTCTGAGACAATCTTCTCTAGAATATTCTTCCCCAAAGCTAATGTTAACAACCTGTTGTAATCTAAGCATCGTGTGTATTGCATCCGGCGAAGCCACGCTAACGCCCAAGCAGCTCGCTATTATGTACCTGCACGCTCCGGATATGCTGATGATCTTCCATCCCAGCTCGCTGTTGTGTGTCTGCATGCTCCGGTTATCTCGCTTGCTTTGAAACAAAATATAAATAAAACAAATTGTATACACCCAAGCGACCCGCTATTTATGTATTTGCACGCTCCAGATGTTGCGGGGTAGGTGTGTAATTTTCGTCGTCCCAAGGCTTACGTATTGTTGATAGCACACGCAGAGAGGAGAGGGAGCAAAATTGTAGTTTTTCTAGATGTGTTTGCGCCATAATACAGAAATAATAAGAGGCGCCAGCGCGTGCACGTGTGTGTGTGTGGCACATCGTTCCCGAGAGAGGTTTACAAAAGTCACGATATACAAACATTAGTGTCCCCGGGACTTGGAAGATTACGTACTTCAAAAATAAGAAAATGCATTATTTACTCATCACGCTGTGCCAGCACAACGAATAAATACGCGAAACATAATCTACCGATAGGCGCGCGCGCGCGTGTGTGGCACATCGTTCCCGAGAGAGGTTTACAAAAGCCGTGTCCGGATTGGCAAGCGCTCCATCCCGTTCTCCCCCGTTGCTCTCGCGTGCACTCGAAGTCGCGTCCAAGTCGTCCGAATCTGCATGTCCCCTTGTAGTACGCCTGTCACTTTTCCCGCCAGGTGTCAGCCCGAACTTCACCCACCGCACTCTGGGGCGCAAACAAACATGACAATGATTTCCACCTAACTACTCACATTAAAAAATATAACACGCTATTTCATCATTTACGTTTTCTGCATTCATTATCGATAAAATATTAAAATATAACTGAGTTTTACATCCTCTAATCAGTAAATGTTGTCTGTACAAAGTGAAAGTTAGAATATGGCTGCCAAGCGCAGCGTCACAGCGAGTTCAAGCGTGCATCTGTCGCGCCTCCCTCCGACTCCACGTCTACCGCAAATTCGGACAACAGAGATTGGCTGAGTCCCCGGATGGAACAGTGTAGGTGACATCTGCTGCTGATTCGGACGCAACCCCGGCCACTTCTATTAGTCAGTGTAGGTTAGCTTCGCCTGTAAAATATCACATGATGAAATATTCTTCAGGTAAGTTGGCAACATTGAACCGCAATTGATGTTACCAGTGTTGTCAACTTCTATTTGTAGGTTAGCTTCGCCTGCAAAATATCACATGGTGAAATATTCTTCAGGTGAGTTGGCAACATTGAACCGCAATTGATGTTACCAGTGTTGTCAACTTCTATTTGTAGGTTAGCTTCGCCTGTAAAATATCACATGGTGAAATATTCTTGAGGTGAGTTGGCAATATTGAATCGCAATTGATGTTGCCAGAGTTGTCAACTTCTATTTGTAGGTTAGCTTCGCCTGTAAAATAATATGTGGTGAAATTTTCTTGGGGTGAGTTGGCCACACTGAATCGCAAATAATAGCGCAGAACCCGTGCACCTCCACTAGTCAGTGTTGGCAACTCCCATTTGTAGGTTAGCTTCGCCTGTGAAATATCACATGGTGAAATTTTCTTGGGGTGAGTTGGCCACACTGAATCGCAAATAATAGCGCAGAACCCGCGCACCTCCACTAATCAGTGTTGGCAACTCCCATTTGTAGGTTAGCTTCGCCTGTGAAATATCACATGGTGAAATTTTCTTGGGGTGAGTTGGCCACACTGCGAGAAAAGCCTCAAGCAGTGTTGCCAGCTCCTTGCTTGAGGTTAGGTTAGACCCAAAAACAAAAACCTTGGTGATTTTTTCAAATGAGGAGTTAGCAACACTGCGAGCGCCACCGAGCGCCATTTTCGGTTTGCGAACCGGGGACACTGTTCTACTCTGTAGGTTAGCTTCGCCTGTAAAATATCACATGGTAAAATATTCTTGAGGTGAGTTAGCAACACTAAACCGCAATTGATGTTGCCAGTGTTGCCAACTCCCATTTGTAGGTTAGCTTCGCCTGTAAAATATCACATGGTGAAATATTCTTGGGGTGAGCTGGCAACACTGCGAGAAAATAAGGCTCATGCCTTACGAGAGCAAACCGTTAACATACACCATAAAAGGCTACGCCTCGCTCGAGCTGGCAACACTGCAAGAAAATGAGGCTCGGTGAGATTCGCAGTATTGCCAGCTTTTTTGCTTTAAATTAGGTTAGACCGAGATAAAAACCTTGGTGATTTTTTCGAGTAAGGGGTTGGCAACACTGTGTACCTCACTATACCTCATTTTCGGGCGCAGAACCCGGCCACTTGTACTACTTCTTTCGTAACTGCTGTCATGATTTTTAAATGCAATTGGAATGGGAAACTCAATGTATTTGTATATGAATAAAAGTACGTGTTTATTTGTTTAGACTGAGTCCCAGCCTGTCGTCTGCTGTGACATATCACTAACGGAGTCCATAGTTCACTTGCAATAAATTCTTGTAACTCCTCAATTATTTCTGAAACACCTGGTATTGCTAATAACACAAGTGGTTTTGCACCATCACATGAAGTCTGAAAAAGCCTTTCTTTTGCTGACCTCCATTGTGAAGTCTTTAGCACAGCATGCTACAATACCAGGGGTTCTGGGTTCGAACCACAGCCTGGACATGGGTGTTCTCAATGGTTGTTCTTCATCAATTTAATTAATTCTTCACTCATCCACATTTTCATGATTAACCAAAAGTGGCAGAAAAGAAACCTAAAATAATCAAATCAACTAATCAATGTTCTTCTTAAAGGTTTGTATAACCACTTTTTATAGATGCAAAATAATCAACCCCGTTATTTTTAGTGGTTTTTAATTTATTTTATCTGCGACGTTTCATTCTGTTTTTCCAGAATATTTTCAAGCTACACCAAGATATACATATAACACTACACTTCTGAGGAATGAATAATGAATTATCATTATCTTGGTGTAGCTTGAAAAAGTTCTGGGAAACCAGAATGAAACGTCGCAGATAAAATAAATAAAAAGCACTAAAAATAACTGTATAGATTATTTTGCATCAACTAATCAATGAAAAATACTCTCTTTACAACTGAAGAATTTGGACTTATAAAATGTAAGGACCTCAACAAATACAAATATATATTTATTTTCTAAAATTTGGGGATGATCATTACACATCCACAAAGAGTAGTCTCTTGTCATGTTTCCCTTCAAATTTGGTCCATTCAGTGTCCATGGGGCTTACGATAGAAGTGAAATTCCAGAAATTCTTTCTGTAGCTGGCAATACTGCCGCTATAAGATATATCCATCATACCTACTTGAAGGGTTAACATTTCTACTCATACAGCAAACCCACTCCCCCATACACCTAGAGAGAGAAAAACCCAAATACTTACCACAGTTTGCATCGATTCACGATATTTAGCTCTCAAAGCATAAAAATTCCTATCCTGATCATCCAGTAACTTTAAACAAAAAGAAAAATAGTTAAATTACAAGAACATGTAGCAATTTTCAAGCAAGAAAAATTAATAAAACATCTCCTAAAAATGCCTCTACTAAATAAATTTATTTGCTACAATTTCTTAAGACACTGTATTACATGGTTGGAAACACTACCAGAAGGAAGTTCCAAAGTTTAGAAAGTAAGGATACAATTTTGTACTCAGGAGAAAATTGCTGTTTTGGAATAATTAAAATATACCCAAAAATTCTTAAAATTTAATGTTGCTTTTTCAAAGTTCTGTCGGATAATGATAAAAACTATGGATGGGCAGATATATGTAATTTTGGCCGATACCAATAAAGTAACAATATAAAATTTACGATACCGATATTCTACATATCAGATATAAAATTAGAAATGGTTTATGAAGAACATGAAAGGTTCATTGACCTCCTTAATAAATGTGTGTTTCAAGATGACTGCAGTGAAAAGGAAATTGCATATTTAGACATTTACTTTTTTAGAAATTATGGAGATTATCCATAAAAATTACAACAAAATTGCAGAATTTTGCACTAAATTATCAGATATTTATTGATATGTCGGATCGGTAAAATAATAATAATCGCTAATTTTACCGATAAACAGATACACCAATATGCCGCCTATATCGGCCAATACCGATAGAGTACTGATTAATCAGTCCCCTTCCTAATAAAAACCAAGAGGCAACACAACATGCTATGCCATGTTGGTCATGCTTTTGGTCATCCTTTCAGTAACAGGGTGTCTACAACAAGCAGAAATGAAATTCCCTGACCTTTCCAGGTTCTCCAGGACAAAATTTGGAAATCCTGTAAGGAGGAATGGGATGGAATTCCTATGCATGTGCTCCGATGTAGTTTGTTGCAGTGGAAATTGCAATGTTGGGTGATAGTCCCATACAACACCACGGTGGTGGTGGCATGGTTTTTCATAGGGAAAATACACTTTACATCTTGGTCAGATATAACCCAATCAACCTCTGTACAAAGCAAAAATAGCACTGGAACCAATGCTCTTGCTCATCTACTTCCTTTGCTATGAAACCTACCAATTTGGAAAAGCAATTTCAACATGACGCAGTAGCAAGAAGTGACAACAATTATTCCTGGTTTTCACTCCAAGGTGGACAGCATCAATTACCAGAATTCATGGAATATGTTGGAGTAAGCCCAGCTGTGATACAGGAGCTAGTCGATGGCATGCCTAGAGATTTTTACATGGCTGCAGTAAAAGGAAGATATGTTTGAATCATCAAGACTGCATCAGTGGGAGCCTACAACCTTGGCAGAAATGAAACTATTTTTTTAGTTTTGAGCTGTTATGTATGGTCATTTTGCTAACAAGATTAATGTCCAGAAGGCAACAGGTTAAAGTTCAGAATCATCTTAGCCAACTAATGGAGAATTTCCAGTCACCATCCTGGGGAAACTGTGTGTGTTCATGTGTCACTCATACCTTTTTGAGGGTGGCTTGTCATGCGACAATATATGAAGCAAAAGCATCACAGATATGGAAAAAATATTTTCAAAATATGTATGGGACATGGCTACACATTTCTCTTGAAAATTTATGCTGGAAAGAGTCTTCAAGTTAGAAAAACTACACTCACAGGAGTTGTGAAGTAATTATGTGAACCTCTTTTGAATGCAGAAAGAACAGCATGTACTGGAAATTCATACAAAAGCATCGAACTAACTAATTGTTGGACAAAACAAATCTTGCTGGGAACTTTGAAAAATAAGTAACAAAAAGGGTCCCCTAAAGATGTCACCCTTAAATGCCATGTGAAAAAGAGAAAAAGAGTGACATTGTTGCGAAAGAGAGTAGTAGAGGAATCACTATCCTAAATTGGAAGAACAGGCAGAATGCGACAATGCTCTCCAAGTGTTCTGACAACACAGTTGAAATTTTGGAGAGAAATGGCCAAATCATTACGAAGCTGAAAGTAGTAGTTGATTACAATACTGGAAAATCATCAGTGAACTTCAGACCAAATGGCAGCGTATTCTTTGCCTTTTAGAAAAAGAGTGAAGTGGAGAAAATTTGCAATAGAATTGCTACTTTCAACTGCCATAGTGAATGCCCAGAACCTCTGAAAGAGAAAACTGACATGTTTTCCAGGAATAAATTGCCAAAACACTTTTATTTGCACTCAACTCCCCATATATTGTCATTCTAGCATTATGGGCATCATTGTTATACTTGTGATTGACAGCGAACTAGGAGCAACAAAGTGCAAGCCACATGTTTCAGTCATAATAACCAACATCGTGTGCACCCGTTTCAGACATTAAGACTGACGTGGCATTGAACGTGTTAATACATGTTCCTTCTCATTTTGATGAAGATTCAATATGTCTATATACAGTGGGACCCTGATTGTATGTTCCAAATTTTACATTTTCCCTATATATTGTATGTTTCCAATCTCGGGTCCTTCTGAAAAAAAAATATATTCAACTGTATTTTATTTTACACATCAATACTTGGAAGTTTATAATTGAGGTTTTCCTGAACACACAAATTAAAAGTACACTAGCATTTTGTAGGTTTGGTGTGTATTATTCACAATTCCAGAACATAATAAGACATTAAAAATTAATGTTAAAAACTGTACTTACGTATGCGAGTTGTGCAGGAAAGGCCGAACCTGCAAGTTGTATATAGTGATACACACAGGTTTTTTAGTATTTTAACGTTTTTAACATGAGAATAGGTTAATTGTGCAAGTTTTTAGTGAATGACAAGCTTTTTATATGCGTCTAGGGCGGGGATATATCTTAAATGTATCCACACCAACCCTTGTCCACAATTCTTTTATTACATTTCGACGTGGTACTATGCTAAGTACCTAGTTTTTTCATACGAACCTGAAGAAGGGGATAGATAATCTCCGAAATGTAGTTCTAAAATAAGAAAAATAGGAACAACATACTCTCATATGTAAGTACAGTTTGTAACGTCTTTTTTTATTAAAAGTACACTTGCCATGTTTCCAAATTTCCTTACCTTTCCCTCTCCATCCCTCATTGCAGCTTCTGCTTCACTTTTGAGGTATGATATTTTGGTTTGAAGCCTGAGATTCTCCTCACAGAGGAGAGACATGGTCTCGCGCAGCCCACTAAAGAAAAATGATCATTGAGATTTTGAGAAATGGTTTAGCCTTCGTGTATTGGTCACATCACTTATCTTAATATTCTACTATCTTATGTATGGAGAGTTGGATCAAACTATTCAGGGCAAAAAACTTGAAGGGAGAGAAAGAGAGGGAGAGTAAGCTTGTGCGTGTATGTATTTCTCTTGGGGTGAGGATGTTCTGCAAACTGTATGATATCAGTATAGTTTGAGAAAAATGTAAAGCTGGAACATAAGTTTGGTAAAACATAAAATCAAGACAAACACATACTTACTGAATACGGCACTCTGCCTATACCTGAGTGATGGAATTTATGGAGCAAGATATAAATTACAGCATGTATAATCACAACAGAATGTCTCTATACTGAAAACAAAGCCCTTCAGTTATTGTGCAAATGCATAGGTGCTGTGACACTAGATTTTCTTGTAGGATGTACAATAAAACCCTAATATATGTGTCTGATGTCTACAGCTAAGAAACTGTAAAATGTTAGTATGTAGGCAAACATATAAATCAAAAAATTGCAACTCCACTATAATTGTACAACACTCTACTAAGCCTGAAAGATACCATAAATACTTGATCCAAAACCCATTGCAAAAAAAATATTTTAAATTCCATTTAACCATTGATTTTGTCTGAATGTTTTCCTTAGTGTAAGTCTACCAGTCTGCATTATTTAGGACCAATATTGTGTGGCAAAGTGAATGAGTTTGTTTTACTTTATGAGAATTCTGAATTTTGCATAATTCCCAAGATTTTCAGACAGACTCCAAAAAAGTATCATCTGATACATAAATGATTAAATGTGGTATTGATATGTCTAATGCAGATATTATCAACAGCTTCAAGTAATTACAATGATATGATTCAATTAATTCTTTGACATAGTACACTTCTGTTCACAAAAAGTGGCACACTCGTTTGAGTTGAAGTCTAGCTTCATAGCTGGAAGTACAGCTGAAGTAAGTGTTCGGAAATCAGCAATATTGCTTACTATCAATCAATTTAATCATATGCAGGGAATTTTGTGTCTCTCAGACTCAAAGAAAAGGGCTAACTGAAAGATTGCAGCGTAAATATTAATCAACTGGATTTTCAACATTTACAATAACAGTAATGTAAATGTGAAATATTCCTGAAATTTATTTTAAAAAGAAATGCATTTTTTTTATGTTCGTGACAAAGTAGTTATCACAATTCGTTAGAATGCGAGGGCCCCAGGTTCAAATTTGGCCGCTGTTGCAATTCCTGAAAATGATGGGGAAAAAAATATCTCGGAAATAGTGTTATCCTAGTCCAGGAGAAGGCTTGAAGAATAAATAAACCCTTCCCCATACACTTTGGCAAACAGAAACGCAAAGTTGGCACTGAAAAGGTGATGGGGAAAAATAATACAAATCCTAAAAGAAGAAGAGTTTATGTCACAGCCAGGGGGGCACATGAGAGTGAGAGGAGGGGTACCCCCCCACATCAGGCTATTAAAAATAAGTAAATGGTTGTCATCTCATTTAATTTTAACAATAAATTGAATTTTCGTAAAATAAAATTTGTCGGGCTTTACTTGTTTTACATGTGCACGTTGGTTTCGTAATGGAGAACAAAAATAGAATTGTGACTCTTGTAAAATTTGTACTGAATGAATGAATGTCACTGTAGATTCTAGAATAATGACTCTTCATTTTTAAATAAATAGATTATAATAAAGAAAGTGCTGTACCGTTGGATAATGAGATTCGTTGTCACATAGCAGAATCCGCTATATTGACGGAAACTAGAGAACGGTTGTCATTTAGGGTTGCAAACACTAACCTTCCACAAAGCACCATTTTCCAAAGTTTTCATTAATTTTCATGCACAAGCTTCACTTGTATTTTGTCATCAATGTGTATAGATTATAAAGCCTATCTGATGAAGTGTATTGCTTTCAAATTTATGTAATTAGCGAGAAGCGACATTAAAATTTCGAGCTGGACAGGAAAAGATGCAATCTTATGGATAAATTACTCAAATAGCTTGGTTTCTTCATCGTGACTTGTGTCCATGTCGATTAAAGGCCAGCTTTGTAAGCTGAAATCCTAGGTTCGAGTCCTCGTGTCTCCAAAATATTTTTTCTTCCCAAATGGGTGCTACATAATGTATTTTATTCTCGTCACACCAATTGCAGCCTGAAACTTTGTTATTGTTTGCATGCCAATAAGAAAATATGCATTGAAACTATTACTCATTCAGAGAACGTAACTGTTACTCAAGACTACTTGAAATTAAGATATTTTAGTTGCTGCTAAGCCTCGATATTTAAAACAAATGCTAAAATTGAAGATTGTTGTGTGATATAACACACCGTTAATATTCTCAAGAAGAAAACCACTCAAATTAAATGAGTAAGTTGTGAGGAACGTCAGCAGATGTATTTTAAGATGTTCCATCATTCACATGTCACTATCCTAGTTTTATACATTGATAGATATTTACAAGTGACCAACTCGATGAATGCTCGCACCTTATGAGTAATTTTCAGATGGGAAAGAAAGAAAACCTGGTCCAAATTGTAATGTCAAGATGTGTGCAGATTTTAGATGTTATTATCAGAAACAAACAGAATTAATCAGTAACTACAATTATTTACCTAAACATTACTCATATGGCACTTAGAATAGAGCTGTAAAATATGTATTTTGGATAATTAGCTGCTTGAATTATTCTTCTTATATTATACTTATTATACTTCTGCTTTCGAGGTGCAATTTGAGCAAAACAGCTGAATTCAGACTGCAATCTAATATTAATAACAATACAACCATTGAAGTATAGAGAAATGAAAGGGACAAATATGTAGTTTCCATTCATATTATACTATGCAGGTAACGTCTGGTGTAACTTATCGTATGAATTGGTTTTAAGTAAATTCCATGTTACATTCCATGGAATGTTTGTTTCCTTTTCACGAACTATCTGAATAAAAGCTTCCTCTTGTCTGTTGGCTTTCGCGGAAGCTGCTTTAGACTGCTAAGGTCAGGTATTCGCCGTGTTCAAGTAAGGTAAGCACTAGTGATGTAGTCACGTGAACCTGACAATCCGTGTTTCTTCTCTGCTACCGAGAAGCAGAAACAATTCATTTTGCTTTGGTATAAATTAACAACTGCAAGGGTCGCGAGTTCGTACCCTGTCATGATAAGAATTTTTTTCTTCTCTTTATTTACGTGGTAAACAGTGAAGTGTAGCAAGATTCAAAAGTAGATTTTGATATTTCGGTTTACTTTGGCATTTCGAAAACTGCCAACGTTCAATTCAATAGCAAACATATAAATAAAAACATATGGTGCTAACGGGAAACCTATATTTCTGCGCTTTAGAAGGTTGCATAGAGAAGGAAAAATTATACATTTATTTCAAATATCTCTTGATTTTTACAGGGGCACGTGGCAAAGTGATTTTTTTTTTCAAAATGTGTCAAAAGTCTGTGGATATGTCACACTCACACTTGGGACAGGAATCACAGTTGCAAGTGAGAACTGAACCAATATGTGTCTGCCAACTGCTATCACACCCAGAGCCACTCTATTACAAGGGGACTAATTTACAACACAACATGCAAGTCTCTCTCTCATGTCACGAAATTTATCAATTTCTAATTTAGCTCACAATTAAGCTGGAGAACTATAAAATTAACTCTAAAAAAAAAAATCATTTTCCAACAACATAAAAATCAAATAATCCACATTTCTAGATAAAAAGAGACAGGCAAACTTTCCATCATGTTTATGAATTATATAGTCACTGAAAATAGTGCTCTCTTTTTAAACAAACACTACTAGAAAGAAATTTTGGTCGATAATTTTAGTTAAAAGTAGTTATTTTTTTAAATCTTAGTAATAACTCCTGCAACCGGATCAAATGATATTCCTTGACATTTACAAAATTACAGATTTAGAAGAGAGGGTTGATCCAAACACTTACTCGAGCACTATGAAATAACACAAAACAGCTAATCATCCAAAAGACATATTTTACAGCTCTATTCTAAGTGCCATATGAGTGATGTTTAGGTAAATAATTGGAGTTACTGATTTATTCTGTTTGTTTCAGAGAATAACATCTACAATCTGAGCACGTCTTGACTTTACAATTTGAACCAGGTTTTCTTTCTTTCCCATCTGAAAATTACTCATAAGGTGCGAGCATTCATTGAGTGGGTCTCTTGTAAATATCTATCAATGTATAAAACTAGGATCGTGACACGTGAATGGCGGAACATCTTAAAATACATCTGCTGACGTTCCTCACAACTTACTCATTTAATTTGAGTGGTTTTCTTCTTGAGAATATTAACGGTGTGTTATATCACACAACAATCTTCAATTTTAGCACTTGTTTTAAATATCGAGGCTTAGCAGCAACTAAAATATCTTAATTTCAAGTAGTCTCGAGTAACAGTCACGTTCTCTGAATGAGTAATAGTTTCAATGCATATTTTCTTATTGGCATGCAAACAATAACAAAGTTTCAGGCTGCAATTGGTGTAACGAGAATAAAATACATTATGTAGCACCCATTTGGTAAGAAAAAATATTTTGGAGACACAAGGACTCGAACCTAGGATTTCAGCTTACAAAGCTGGCCTTTAATCGACATGGACACAAGTCACGATGAAGAAACCAAGCTATTTGAGTAATTTATCCATAAGATTGCATCTTTTCCTGTCCAGCTCAAAATTTTGATGTCGCTTCTCGCTAATTACATTAATTTGAAAGCAATACGCTTCATCAGATAGGGTTCATATGCTGTACACATTGCTGACAAAATACAAGTGAAGCTTGTGCATGAAAATTAATGAAGACTTTGGAAAATGGTGCTTTGTGGAAGGTTAGTGTTTGCAACCCTAAATGAAAACCAATCTCTAGTTTCAGTCAATATAGCGGATTCTGCTATGTGACAATGAATCTCTAACTAACAGCACATAATTTTTTTTATTTTAAACTATTTATTCAAAATGAAGATTCATTATTCTGGAATCTATGGAGACATTCATTCATTTGATAAGAATTTTACGGGGGTCACAATTCTATTTTTGTTCTCCATTACGAAACCAACGTGCACGTGTAAAACAAGTAAAGCCCGACAAATTTTATTTTACAAAAATTCAATTTACTGTTAAAATTAAATGAGAGGACAACCATTTACTTATTTTTAATAGCCTGATGTGGGGGAGGCTACCTCCTCTCATGTGCCTCCTGGCTGTGACAAACTCTTCTTCCTTTAAGATTTCTATTATTTTTCCCCATCGCATATTCAGTGCTAACTTTGGGATTCTCTTTGCCAAAGTGTATGGGAAAGGGGTTTATTTATTCTTCAAGCCTTCTCCTGGAATAGGATAATACTATTTTCAAAAGATTTTTTTTTGCATTCATTTTCAGGAATTGCAACAGCACTATTTCTGTCTCGCTTATACATATTGATTTTTTTTCCTTTTCGTTATATAGTGTTGCTTTTCTTCCATTTTCGGCTACTTGCAACGATGAAGAACACCCAAGCTCAGGCCAAATTCGAACCTGGGACCCCTCGCATTCTAACGAATTGTGATAACTACTTCGTCACGAACATAAAAAATGCATTTCTATTTAAAATAAATTTCAGGAATATTTCACATTTACATTACTGTGATTTTAACGTGGAAAATCCAGTTCATTAATATTTACGCTGCAATCTTTGTGTTAGTCCTTTTCTTTGAGTCTGAGAGACACAAAATTCCCTGCATATGGTTAAATTGATTGATAGTAAGCAACACTGCTGCTCTCCAAACACTTACTTTGGCTGTACTTCCGGCCACGAAGCTGGACTTCAACTCAAACGAGTGTGCCAGTTTTTGTGAACAGAAGTGTACATAATCAAGAACAAGGCCACCTAAATTATGGTAGACCAAGGATCTCTGCTTCCTACCTTACTACTGATAACATGTAATTTTATTTTCAGGCTTTAACTTTCGTACAATTAAAATGTAACATGGCCTGTGTCAAATTGCTGAAGTAATAATTTAGCCATGAAGACAAAAATAATTATAGATAACCCTGGTTAATAAGAATATTTGTAATGTAGTATGTTATGTAATGTACCAAATGTGTACTGAAATATGAATATTTTTTTAAAAAATCATTCATAATATAAAACAGCTGCTATGTTCTACTAATATACAGTGGTGGAAAACAAACATTCTTCCCCCATAGGGTTAAAGTATTTTAGTGTTTTTCCACCAATGTATATGGTATTTCTCAATCATGTAATAAGATATTAAAATATGAGCAAACACATGTTTCAATTTGCATTTAATGGATTTACCTAAGTTCATCTTCTAGTTCCTGCCTGTACTTCACTTCTTTGGAAAGCTCGAAATTTTTATCTTGTAGTTCACTTTGCCTGCGTGCCAACTCATTACCCCTCAAACTCGAACTCCTTTCAAATTGTTCAGTTAAGGTCTGCATTTCCTGGGATAAGAAACGTGTAAATAAGTCTCTGATTTTTACAATTAATAAACCAAACAAACAAAAAATAATAAACCATTTTTACAATTAATTCCAGTCTTATGATAGGTTGGTGTTTGGTGTTTATACATTCAGAGAAGTATCAGATATATATATAGATTCATTGGTGAAATTCCCAATAAATTTTCCAATCCAGTATTTCTGCTCAATAGCTTGCTTCAACAGTTTTGCAATTTTGTTATTTTTATAATTATTTTTAACACTGAACAAATTATTACAATTATCAGAAATTTTACCAATATTGATTCAGTTGTTGTATCAAGTCCACATTATACACAGTAAGGCTAATCATTACTGGCCCTACAGTTTAAAGTGGAATCCAAACCACTATATGCCTCCACTAGGAATCGAACCCAGGACCCCATGATTACAAGGCGATGATGCTACCACCATGCTATCAGGGAGGCCAGAAATTTTACCAAATAAATGATAGCCTGGTACGCCTACATAACCCCTTACAGAAAGAGTATCGATTAATCTGCCATACCCTTATTTCACCTTAGGGCTCATTTATTTCAGTGCTTAAGATGTGATGCCATGTTAACTTCAATTCATAACAAAATGATGAAAGGCTCCTAGCACAATCTACATGCATGTTCTAAATGTTTCCTTTGATGTATTCATCATCATCATGTTAATATGGTGTCAGAACTGCAATGTTTTAATTGTACAAATGAGACCTCACTTGAGTAGGCAAAACAGTATGATTAACAAGCCCTAAAACAATTTCTAATATTTGTGTTACACAACTTTCATACCTTGCTTGATTTTCATTCTTGAAAGCAGGAAACACAATATAGGGCATTTCCATGTCAAATCAACCAGTACATAAACCTTTGATGATATGGACTTTGCTAATTTTTCCTGTTGCAGATTTTTGAGACTCCAAATTGTAATAATTGACAAAGCTGACCCGAAAAATCCAGACAACAGTTTAAATTAAATTTAAACCTGTTTAAACTACAGGACTGGGCATGGCCTCAATTTAAAACTTATGGAAAAAGGCTTTCATTTGATATGTAACATGCTTGGCTTATTGAGCCAATTTCTTTTCAAAAATTTAATTTTACAATTTACAAAAACTGAAATTTTCAAATTAGAAACTTGATACACACCCACCGAAGGCAGAATCAGAATTTCAGAATGGCATTTTTCTAGTATCATATGTAACAAAATTTTTTGCAGGTCAATTAATTTAAGTTACCATATTTTACAAACCCAACCAATATGTGAATACAGAAGGATGCATACCTAACCACCTAAGAAATACAGGAGCACACATAAGCAACTGCTTAGTGATAAAATATATGAGGGTTGTGTCATTTACTCTTGCATCAGTTAGTATGTTCTATTGGTAACTGTTACTGGGCCCATTGTGCAAAGAATGGCATGTCCTGAGATCTTAAGACGATAAGTGATGCTTCTGGCCAACATGGATGCAAGGAGGAGATCTCCACTTAACATTTTACATCATTTTTCGAAAGTATACATCCCACCCATTAATTGGCAGTGTGTGCACAGGCAACAAGAACTGTGAGTAAAGAGAACATTTTCAACATCTGCATCATCTTACACGCAATGTACCAAAGTTTCTTCAGATGCAGAAAATACTTCAGTCTCCACCTTTCCTGTGCTTGCAGGCATCAATTCATGAAATTTCTAAGTCCCTATTACAGTTGTAGCTTCATCAATCCATGTCTGTAAAGGTTTCTCTTCATAGAGAGAAAGTTAGTAATGGAATATTCTCTGGCCACCACTGAAATAGCTGAAGATACTCTCGACACTTAAACAAGGATCACTTATCACTAACAAAACCACTGTTGATGGATCTTCCTAATTTCTTAAATGCACTTCCTGATCATTCCGCTTCAGTCTGTAGAAGCCACCTCTCGATGATCCGGTTACGCTGCAACTCTTCCCTTCTTCCAGGCTGCAAGTTCACTGCTCAAGTTCCTTTTTGGGATCGAACTCACTATTCAATTCCATGTTTCAACGTAAGAAAATCTAAAAAAATGTCAACTGCTCGTGTCACTGCAAATTTTCCAAGTTTTGCCAGCAACGAGCGCGCGAACACGAACCGCAAAGACGAGACCTAACCGCCGACTGCACTCTTTGTGCGCCAAAAGTCCAGAACAGTCTATTACTTAAGAGGGGAGTGAAGTATTCTTTATCCTCATTCGTTCCGGAAGGAAAAGTCTTACAATAATCGGTTATACCACCTCATGACTTTAGTGTAGTGAATTGTGTTCGCCGATGGGGAAACAACTGTTTGAAAGACTTATCATTGAACAAAGTAACTGTCGATCCAGTATCAACTTCACATTGTACAATTTGCTTATCAATACACAGATCAACTATGCATGGTTCTGCTGACACAAGAACATTAGTGCCATCTATAGCTCGTGATCTTGGCTTGAAAGTAACACTCTTTGCTCCTGAACAAGTGAGTGTTTCATCTTCCACTTGTGTATTTTCTGTGTTCGATGAAATAGTGCAAGTACTATCTTCTGGCGGATGAGAATCACTAACTTTAACGTGCAATAAAGACAAACCATGAAATTCATTATGTATGCTTTGTTCACTAACAATAGCATCTAAAGGTTTAATATTAGACTTAAAAGTTTGATCCAAGGTAATTTTCTTACTCGTAAGTTCATGGTTCTTTTTCCTAAACTTGTATTTTACATGCCAATGACCTTTCTTCTTACAAAATGAACATACCGAATATCTTGCTGGACACTGTCCAGGATCATGTCTTCTGGAGCATCTATCACATTCTTCAATGCTTTTATAACGTCTATCCTGAGGATTAACGAAGTTCTTTTTCTGTGCTAGCAAGGACTGCAAACCTGGTTTAAATTTCTGTGTCCCAGAAAATGCAACTAGATTCGGACTACATTCCTTTTCACAATGTATGAACATTTGTGTTTCCTGTTGAATTAGTTCCATTTGAAGCACAACATCTTGACATTTTGCTGGAGTCAATGTAGGCTCAGACAGTAATTTCTTTCTAATGGCGTCAGACCGAATGCCTACAATTATTAGCTCTACAATGGCTTCCTGTAGGTACTGGGCAAAACTACATTTAAGTGCTTGTTGCTTAACACATACTATAAATTGTGTTGCATTCTCGCCACTTTCCTGCATGCACTGTCTGAACTTGAAACATTCCACATATTTGTTTATTCTCTGGCCATAATGTTTAAGCAGATTGTTCTTGAGGGTCAAATGCGGTTGCTGTTTAACTGGTTCTGGTGCAAGAATACTTTTCAGCACCTTGAATGTTTCAGATCCATAACTGCAATCAGTATGGGTACCTTCCTGACTTCATTAACATCATGAGCCAAACATGACTGTTCAAACCTTGTTAAATAATCTTCTATCTCTTCCGAATCTGGCCGGAATAAATTCAAACCGAACATATTTATAATTGTGAACAACTAAATATCACGATATCATAGATACAATCCTTATCATACTGATTTAAACTTGCCCTTGTACAATTATTGTAAATAATACACAAACCGTGTAATATTGGTTCTTACCGTAGAAATTGATCAAACGGACACAATTTCTCTTTGCATATACCTATGCTGGAATGATGATTGTTCCTACTCTTCATAACGTCTTCATCCCTACTTCTTCTTACGAAGAATCACCAAGAATATTATGTACAACTGTGCCATAGACGTAAGCCTTGTTATGTGTGTGATGCCTTATCTATACATGCACAAAACATACAAAATATGTAGGTTCAAATTAAACAACATAACTTTAATGCCTGGAAGCCATTCAATCACGTACATCTTACACCTGGTTACTATGACAACCAATTAATAACATGCTATAAAATACAAATTCTTCTTCTTCCTCTTCATGCATCTATCATAAATCACACACAGAAAAGAAAAGTTTATATTCTGCAGCCTGGACTAATGTTCACTGTAGAAGAAGAATAAATATGATGTATGTACTGCAGTATAAACAGAAAGAAGTGCTAGGTAACAGGTGTTGATGAGAAAGTACTTTAGCCAGTGTTTACTGTGTAATTGGTGGTGTGTGGGGTTCAGAACTACCATACCAGCTCTCAAACCCCCCCATCACACCAAAAAAGCCATCCTATTTTCCCTAGCCCTCAGAGGCCACAACCTCAGCTCATCCCAAAAAAACTATAACCTATGCCTCCATCAAGCCCTAATCTATCAAGGCTACTCCCACTCTCATCAACAAATAAGTCACTAGAGCCACCTACCACACCCACACCAAGCAATCCAAAACCAACCACCTCCCCTCCTGCATTGATCACCCAATACCACCCTCACCTTATGAAGATCAAACACCCTTCACCCCCTCCTTCCCATCAATCACAGTGATTTGGGATCACACAAGGAATATCTTTTGGGACAAACCTGGAGTCATCTTCCCTCCCTCCTCCCCAACCCTGCCAAAACCCTCAAGAACATCTTGGTTCAAAATACACAGAAACACCCTCACCCTGCTCCCCTCAGGTGCAAGACCTGCCCCATATTCATCATCTCCCCTCTCTACTACTGCTGGTAAGTTCCCTCTTCACCCGAAGGGTACCTGCCACTACACCAGTCTCATGTACACCCCTCAGCTACCGAATCTGTGGTGACTTTCATTTTGGCTTAACATCTAACCCTGAACATCAGAATCAATAACCTAAGTTCAACTCAATCAACACTTTCCTTCCTGAACCTCATCCATGACCAAACATGCAGCAAACACTTTATCGTCGATGCATGTTACCTAGCACCTTTTTTTTTGACTACACTGCAGACACCATCTTAATTCTCCTTCAACAGTGAACATGAGACCAGGCTGTGAAATATGAACCTTTCTTTTCTGTGTGTGATAACTGTTTACTGTCTCCTACTTTACAATTAGCCAAATCCAAGATATCAAATTCCAAAATTTACTTACTTTGGTTAATCTGATATGGAATTACCACATTTTAACATCACAATCTATTCATTTATGTTTCAGGGAATTAAAAATGCAGTTGCAAATGAATATACTGGCATAAAGCACAGAATTCTTCAACCGAATAAAAATTCCACAACTTCTTTCTGTTATAACCGGTTACTCAAATTTCTTTTCAATTTTCAAGCTCTGCAGCCACCCTGAAAAACTGGGGAAAAAATCCAAGTTGGTAAGGCTGTGGACCTAGGTGATTTCATATGGAATGATGCAACATGAAGTACACACTACATTTAGCTCCATGACATCATTTGAATTTAGGAACTGTGTGAATGATAACTGCAATACCACAATGAAGGTTCTCAAGCTCTATTCTTCATTAACATTTGGAAGAACACGTCAGTAAATTAAGGACACCAGAAGAATTTTATCAATGAAACTTACGTAATTCCACTCCTGTTCCTTACTGCACAGCATTTCACTGTGTCTCTTATGCAGCCATTCAATTTCCTTCTTTTGACCTCTTTCCACATCCAGGGTCTTGAAAAATCTTTCCTCTAACTCGCTGTATTTCCTTTTGGACTCCTCCAACTTATTCATCAGTTCCTGATTTTCAACCTGAAAAAGTTGAAAGTTACATAAGGTACAAAAAGTACAAAGTGAACACACAGTTTTTTATGCTATTCTAAAGAATTCCTTTGGTTGCTTCATTGGACAAAAAAAGATAAATTAAGATCAGAGCTAAGCAAGCTCACATTTAGGTGTAACTGGTATCAGTAGTATCGTATCAATCCACAAGATTATATTTTATTTTAAAAGCCTCTCTGAATGATTCATGTTGACCAGGGCATTCACTTGTTTATCTCAGTTGTCTCAACCTCTGTGGTATGTTAATTATGCACAGTGTTGTGCTATGCAAACCACCTGAGGTATTCAGGAAATAGGCAGTTCCATCTGCCTATGGAGTCAGCAGTTTGCATAGCACAACACGGTATGCACCAAAACTGTCAATGCAATGCAAACTGGTAAGCCTTCCTGTGCATAAAGTGGACTTAAAACACCAAATCAATCAATCAATCAATTACTCTGAATTGAATAGAAAAATTCTAAAATGCAGTAGCACAATGTATCTCCAACTATTGTTCCATAGTTTATCATAAAATATCATTAATACATACTATGGAGAAGCAAAAAAAAATAGTGGTATTCCTAAGCAATCTATTGGTTCTAGCAATGGATATGTATCCTAGTTTCTTGAAATTAATGTACCAGAAAAGACCATCTTCAGGGAAACTGTTTCTTCTTTCCACCTCTGTTTGATCAGTCTTTAGTGCCCAGTGCCAAAAATGGTTTCAGACAGTGGGATGGGCATACAGTCTCTACAATAAAACAACATTTACCTAGCTTTCTGCTTACCAGTACCTATGTTTTATATTGTGTAATCCATTTTTTTTACAAAAATGTGACAAATTACCAGACTGAAATCAAGAAATGTTTACATGGTTGTAGGACCCTGCGATCACATAATGAAAAAAAAGTTAACTCTGCATGATAAATACTTTTCCTTCTGTGAAATTTCTTGTCCAGCACTGCACATTTGTTAAACCAGTATCAAGAGTGTTACAGGCAGAAGAGGCTCCCATCTGTTAAGAATTAGCAAAGCAGGCTGTTAATTGTTCCTGAGCTGAGGTACTAATCAAAGAAGAAAGTGATTGCACCAATCCCACTCACCTGCATAAACAGACTATTGTGGTTAAGGATTTTATGGTTTTGACCCTTAAGTCTGCCAACTTGCTATCTATTATGTGCACACGATCTAGAGACAAACAGCACCAATATAGCAAAGGTCATAAATGTCAGGTGACTGAAAGAGTCTTTTATATACAGGGTGTCATTTTAATGGCAGCCACGATCCAAAGCAATGTATAGACGGCATCAAAACATTCAACTATTCTCAGTAATATTTTTTCTCATTGGTGAGTCATTTCAGCACAATAGTCGTTCAAAGAAGCCTGTTTTGCCACCTGTGCATGGCAGCAATTAATTAACAATTTCTTGAAAACTCCACATGATGTATCAGTTCTGTCTTTTTTGATCTTTAGTATACATATGAAGGTATGACATATTCGAATTACAAAACAATATAGCTATTGGTACTATTATTAACAAGTGAAGTTTGGAAAAGTCCTTATTTCCCTTTTGTTACCTGCATATTATTATGGGATAGATTCATATAAATGGCTATAACTTCTAAACTACTACATCTTTTCAAAAAATTAAAATTCTACAAGCAAGAATAAGTAAAAAGCAACATTTTAAGCAATGTCCAACCATTAGGGTTCAGGGCGGGAACATTGGGGCAAGTATCCAATATTCAAAATTTGCCAGACCACATGGTAGCGCATGACAGCAATTAACGTGCCATTTCTTGAAAACTATATACTATATTTCAGATCTGTCTTTTTTGTTCATTAGTATGCCTCTAAAGATATTACATACTCCAATTACAATACATCATTGTTATTATTGTATATTAATATTATTATTATTAACAACCCATTTGAAAAATACCTTTGTTTCCCTTTGTTACTATGGAATAAATTGAAGATAAAGAGGCTATATATAACTGCTCAAACACTGCATCTCTTTCAAAAAATTAAATTCAAAATTTAAGAATGAGTAAAAATCAACATTTAAGTAACATTCGACAATTGGTGATTCACCTACCATGGTGGTGAATTTGTTGCCCTTCCTTTTGATGGTTAGATCTAGGAAGTTAATGATGCCTTGGTTTAACCGTTCTATTGTAAATTTCAACCTGGGGTGAATGTTGCTAAGTTTTTCTATGAGTAGATCTATTTCCTGTTCCCTTTTGTAAACGACCAAGGTGTCATCTGCATATCTGCCATATCGTATGTATCGGAGTTCTGGTGAGTGAAGAATATCTTTTTCAGCTAGCTGCATAACAATGTTTGCTATGGGAGCAGACAGGGGGTTTCCCATGGCCAAAACCTTCTGTTTGTATGAAATACTTGTCTTGAAATTGAAAATAGTTGTGCCTGAGGCAGATTTCCAATAACTTGGATACCTCAGACACTTCCACTGGTGAGACCTTATCTCAGACAATTCCACTGGTGAGACCTTATTGGCAGAAAGCCATCTTTCCACTGAGGTGAGGGCTAGGTTGATTGGGATGGAGTTAAACATGTCAACTATATCTATGCTGCCAATTTTGGCATGGTTGGCTTGTACTATTGATGTTATTAGTTCTTTGGCATCTGTACTGCTTCAGAAAATGTAGGTCAGTTTGTGATTGTGCTCAGACATTTTCTTTTTTAGCCACTTTGTGAGGTGGACCGTTGGTTGGTTGAACCCTGCAGTGATGAGGCGCATTGGAATCCCCTGTTTGTGCCTTTTTGGAATGCCATAAGCTATGGCGGGAGATGGGTGGGTGTTGAGGAGAAGTTTGCAGTCTTCCTGGTTCAGCATTACACAACTTTCAACTGCACGCTTGATTACGCATTTGCACTTTTCGGTTGGGTCCCTGTCGATGGTCTTGTATGAATCACTACTTAGTTTTTCATGCATTTTATGGGAGTAGTCACCTTTATACATGATCACATACTGGTTTGTTTTATCTGATTTCATGCACCAACAGTTGTTGGCTTCCAGTCAAGATTTGAATTCGGTTAGCACTGACCTGATTTTTTGGTCGGTCGGGTGTGATTTGGATGCCTTCTGTAGGGCCACCTTCTGCAAGATGCCTGCTGTCCGCATGTTGCAGGTTGGGTGCAAAACACACCGCTTTTTCTGCTGCACATATGATATCTAGGGTGGGGAGTTCACTGGTTAGTACATTGAATTTTTCGCCGAAAACTAGGAGATTTTTGAAGGAATGTGGAATGTTGAGGTTCGTCAAGTTGACAATGTTGTTCACTTGTCCATCATTTGGGTCTTTCACACTTTCACTCTGCCACTTTCCCCCAAATGGTGTAGTGTGCTGGTGAGTGTCCTGTTTTTTTTTTTTTTCATGTTTTACAGTATGTAGCATGTAATTTATATTTTTGTTGACATGTTCCCATCTCGTGGGGTGTAGCACTGATATGAGGTACGTTCTTTGTTTATCGCACACGTGAGCTAGTTGTCGAATTTCTGTCTGTTTGTCCGCAATAACGACTGTAAGCACTCACTGTTGTGCATTGTATATGACGTATTTCATTCCGTAGCTGTTCACCGGCACATTCCACAGAATGAACTTTGGGAACTGCTGTCGGATGCAGTTATGCACTTTCCGCATGAGCTGAATATCGACAGCGGTCAGGCTCATCATGTTTGGCTACCACTATTACAACAGCTCAAACCCATCGCGTGCAGCAGATGAAAAGGCTACACCAGCACCCCTAGTGGTAGTCGAGGAAACAACAACAGGAACCGGAAGTCAACCTAACAGTAAAGCATCAAGTTCCCAAGTGGATGGTGGCAGGGGCCACCGAAATTAATAGATCATTTACAAGGAAGTTTCGCGGATATATCTTTAGTAACTAGCTTACGTCTTATATTATCAACCGCATTGTTTATTCCCCTCAACATAAAAAAATGTAGTATATAAAAGTACATTCCAATAACCATGCAAAGTTTTGTTGAAAATAGGATGATACTTCTTGTGATAAAAAAAATAATAATGTATAAGAGTGGCGCTGTCAGCTTACAGAAACAATTTCTTGAATTTCTCATCTAGCGTCGGCCCTATGGATTTGAAAAGAACCATGACAAATGACCACTCTTTGAGGATATGTAAGGTATATGCCCAATTTTGAAGAAATCAATGTGACATTTCCAAAAGCTGTAATTTTAGCAAAGTTTGAAAATAGGTCTTTGCACCTTGATCCCCAATTGTTACACATTGTTAAAATGTTCTTATTTTCTCATTATTGCATGTAAAGTGAAATATATCAGAAATAAGTGATGGCTGAAGAGTTATAGCCCCCCTTTTTACAAAATCTATCATATAACACTCAAGATTGAAACAAAGGACTTTTTCAAATTCCACTTGTTAATAATATTAACAGTGTATATATTGTTTTGAAATTAGAGTATGTCATACCAACAAACTTATATTAATGAACAAAAAAGACAGAACTGAAATAGTGTGTGTAGTTTTAAAGGCAAGGTACAAATGACCAAGTGGAACATTTTTATTGTTATTTTTTTTTATTTCACAATGCTTTCTCTGCCTCTGATGGTTAATCACTATGATATGGAAGAATGATGATTAGGTGAAACTGATGAAGGAACAGTCATAAAGGAACACACATGGCCAAGTCAGGAATTGAACCTAAAACTTTCACTGGGGAGCTCGTTGATCAATACTTATGTAAAAACTGGGTAACCTAATAATAATTTCTCTTTTAACATATGTTTACCTTTAATTTGGTCAGACTTGAGGAAATCCTCTTCACAGCCTGGGTTGGTGACTCCTTCTCCATAATAAAGGACACTAATGACACATTTTTGACTTCCCTGTTGTCACAGACACAAAATGTCACCTGGCTGGTATCGAGCAGTGTGTTTGACTCATACGAAATCTCGAGGTAGAGGCTGAAAGATACAAGAATTCCATCATTTAATTGTGTTACAAATCAAGACATTGACTTCTAACTTTACAGAACACATAAATGCTTTATTTCTTGGAACACTGATGGTTGAACTATTAGTTTCAGATTTCAGTTTACATACTGAGCTAGACAAAATACAGGTTGGTAATCACACTTACAATCAGGTATCACACTAGTGTGAACTTGAGCATAATTTAGGCTCAAATTTCAGTCTATGATGCAAAAAAAGTACTTGCTGGACGTCATGCGACATCCATTTTTTTATTGTGGTTTTGGTACTGCTTTAAACAAACATTCTTATCTTTAGATAAGGTATAACTTACACCGCATGCCACCATTTTATAAACAAGTCATTGAAGCCCAGTGTTGACACACTTTTCACTCAGGCTTTCACTATATCATGTGGCTTCCTCAGGAGATAAGACAGTCAAAGTTAAAACATGGGAAAGGTAATTTTGGTCAAAAAGGTTAAAATTGATGGTAAAAGACTGCTTCCTACTCTATCTCAGGCTGGCAGGAAGTAAAGATGGTCACACTTCCTGTTGGCCACTTGTTAACTGTGAAATGGCTGTCATTTGTTTATCTTGATTCCATAGAGAAACACTACATTCTTTTTTGGTAGTACTTTCGAATAATAATTGCCATCATTTATTTAAAGGGTGGCATGTTCATTTAAGTTTTAAGATGTTTTCAAGATGACAAATGACACTCCTACATTGAGTTCAATTTGTCCTCTTGCACTTTTGATAAATTTTGTTTCTTTGTGTCTGCTTTTTCTATTCAAATAAATGCTTTGATAAACCTGAATTTTGTGTATTTCCTTTTACATCTAGTTTATGTTCCTGAATTCTTGTGCAGATGTTCCTCTTCCTAGTTTTGTATGCAAGGCAAGGTTTGTTCCATTGGTAGATGCATGCATATTTCGTTTTTGACGATAAAACGAAATTTGAAAAAACACATTGTAGTGTTAATTTTTCATGTTTTTGAAAGGTGTGAGATGCATTTTGTGACCATGTTTTCTCACGAAATAATGCGAAATGAACTGCAAAAAGAGAAATTAACTCTTAAACACGAAATTCAGGGTTTATTCACCGACGCGACACCTTCTGAGGTCTGAATTATCCTGAGAGTTATGAAATTCCCCGAGAAATTGATTAATTCTGCTGTTAATATTGAAGAAGCAAAAATGGACTCCTTTACACAGAAATAAACTTAATACTCTTATAACTAAATAAATGTGCTATTAGAAGTGAAATGTTAATTCTGCGGAATAAGTGTAGTTTTTAAATCAAATTTAGGATTATATTCACAATTTTAAAACCAAAGTGTCTTTTTATATACCACTTTTCATCCAATTTTTCACTGCTATAACACCGATATTTCATTTTATTTACCGCTTTTGAACCCGAAATTGACTCCGTTTTTGTACCGAACTTTTGCTTTTTTATTTACCAAAAATATGTGCCTCTATCCATTGGCAACGATTTTGCCTGTTGCTGTTTGTTCATTGTAAGCAGAGACAGCTTCTGAGGATGCTGTGTGCAGAGAAAGGCCTGAGCTGTAGAAAAACAAGAGTTGGGTGTTACACCATGACAACGTACGAAGTCACATATCACTGGTTTTCAGCCAGTCTTTGACTGCTCATGAGGTAACCATCATACCCCACCCGCTTTGCTATCCAGATTTGCACGTTTTCCATGAGCATTTTCATCTACTACAACATACCATGTGACATGTTCATACTTTCATGATACCTGTGTGTAAAGATTCACTCTCGAAGTGGAAATTGTTAAGTGGGGGATGTTGCTCGAACAATGAGGCACTTTCTACTGCTTGCCATATGACCTGGAAACAGAAACTGAAGAAAGTTGTATTTTCGATCATGTTTCTGTTTACTATGTGTTTGTCTTATTTATAATTTTGATAAAAGTATATGCCCTTTTTAGCTGACATTATGTTAGAAAACTAAATATTTATTGACATAAAATGAACCAGCTGATCGAAATGCATGTGATGTACTCTCATTTAATATTAAATAAATCTATACTATTATACAATATAGCCCGTAATCTTTCAAAGTAGACTTGAGAGCATCTGGGAAGGCGGGTGGAAAGTGGGTGCGCAGTAGCAAGGAAAGGCAGTGTTGCCAACCCTAGCTATAAGTACTGAAACTATCCGTAAAATGTAACCACCACAACTAGGGACAGCATTCCAAGCATTATGTGCCTATTCCCTTGCAACTCATTACAAACAAATAAATAGTGCAAATTCAAAGTCTACACTGTCGGTGAGGCAAGGGACAGCTGTTTGTATCGAAATAGGAAAAGGTGTGGGTAATTGGGATGGAAAGTAAAACGTGTGAAAACCTGCAGAGATAATTGCAGAGAACGTTTTGCCTTTTATCTGGTCCGTGAGGCAAACACGATATCTAAAGGGCCTCCCCCATGGCAGAGTGATAGCGTCGTTGCCTTGCAATCAAGTGATCCCGGGTTCGATACCCGGTGGAGGTTCATGACACAGTGGTTCGGAACCCACTTTAAACTGTAGGTCCAGTCCCGATTAGCCTTACTGTGCATAAAGTGGACTGAAAACATAAAATCAAAAAACAAAATATTTAAAGTTGATACTGAATAGATTGGGTTCAAGCCACCACAATCTTATGCAATGTTTTATAATGGCAACCATCATGTCATACAGTTATGTTTGAGTTATTGTTGTACGTATTATTATATATGTAAAATTACTATATCAATATGGGTAACAATAACAATGTATCGGTATTATATTAGTATTATTGCCATAGTCATCCATACGCGTAATAAGCACGCTAACCAAAGAAATCGTTCCCAGTAATTCTGTAATGTATTTAATTAAAAATGGAAAGTACAATGAAGAACTAGAAAGTTACAGCACTTATTAGAAAATAATATACGTGTAACAGTCCAAGAATTCATTTCGATATAAATATTTTCTGGTAACAGAACAATAACAGCGAAATAAGTGTTTGGTGATATTCCTCCTTATTATTGTTATTATTATTATTATTATTACAAACGCAAATAATACAATGTCTGATAAGCGTGAAATTCTACTACCCTTTCCAGTAGCCTACAGAATAAATTCAGTGAGCAGTGTTTGTTTCCCGTGCGAGGCTGGCAACACTGACTTGGAGCCAGTATGGTCGAATCTGCAACTGTCTTTCTGCGCACGGACTTTTGAATGCTGCGATTTACTGTTTTGGTTGTGGCTATTGGGGTAGCAATATTTGGCATATCCGTGTGCACAATGGAAGATGAGAATAGGAAGCGTTGTGTTTTACACAAGCAAGCACGTGAGATCATATATAATGTGTACAATTACTTTAAAATCGAGGTCGAGCAGAAAACTATTGTGGAGGGCGAAGCTGAGTGCCATGTTGCCAGACCTCAAGAAAGAACTGCCGCGGTGTGCGGGGTAAGTTTGCGTTCAGTGCAGAGAATTGTGAGCGAGGGGAAAAAATCTGTTCGTGCAAGTGGGAGTGCTGTATTTCAATCACCAGGCAAATATCCTCGCCGCGAAAAGCCTGTTACCGATATTGATGATTTCGATAACAGCATATTACGCAGGGAAGTTTTGAACATGTACACAAATGATGAATTTCCTACATCATTGAAACTCGCAAAGAAAATGAAGGCGCAATGTAAATTTGTTGGAAGCCGATGGTCAATGCTGCGTATTCTAAAGAGCATGGGGTTTAAATATAGAAAATGCAATGATGGACGCAAGATGTTAATGGAAAGGACGGACATCGTAGCTGCAAGAGCTGCATTCTTGCGAAAGATGCATTGCATCAACAGGGTGGCTACAAACAAGCAGAAATGAAAATCCCTGACTTTTCCAGGTTTTCCAGGACAAAATTTACATTTTTCCCTGACAATTACAAACTAAACTAAAGCCCCTATCACATGGAACTGGATTTCTAGTTAGTTGGCGATGAACTAACTTTCTGGGTAGTAATCATGGCTGCCTGGCTGACTGCTTGACTGGTTTTGAGGAATAGGACATGTTCTAATTGCTACTAACTTCTTCGACTAGATTGTGTGGAACAGCCAATCAGAGCAAAGTTTGGCCATGTGAAGATATTCTGTGAGTTTGTAAAGTAGCCTTTTTTGTCTGTGGATTCCGAGTGCATACAACACGAAAGGCAAGTTTACAATTGAAAAAGCTAAAATATTCTTCCATACGTGTATAGTAAACGTTGTAAAGTACGTATTTTATCAGCGCCGTTCTTCTCTACCTAAAACCATTTAATGCGATGCGATATTCCTCTCGGTTGGATAGTTATCGTATTTTAAAAGTGTGAAGTGATACGTTGTTTACATCTTGCACGGCCGCCATTATGGAAACGAAAGACTATCGACAAGTACGGTATAACAAGTACCGTGTGAGGCGAAAACTAGCAAATGAGTAGCCAGTCCAGCGTCAACTAGAGCATTCCAAATAGAAATCCAGTTCCGTGTGATAGGGGCTTAAATCGATGTTTTTGCAAATAGAAATAATAAACTCATACAGATCCACGTATGGTTTTGTTAAGTACCAATATTACCTTCTATGTAATTGACTTAATTTCTCTATTCTCTATGATTTGAATTCAAACTGCAAAATAGTGAATTTGGAAAATTATTCACAAGCTAGGGAAGAATTACGGAATTTTGTCATACGCAGTAAGTTTAAAATAAAATACTTGATTATTTTTAAAGTTACGACTAAATGAGATAAGAGTAAAGAGTGAATGATTAAGAAATACAATTTGTAATTTATCAGTCTCCTTATACATTCTCGGTATTATATGTTGATATTTTCACTGAGGTTTGGAACCCTCTGCTTGCAAGAACCATGAGTGCGGACTCATTTTTCAATGCATAAAGCTACATCTCTCTTCTCTGTAAAGCAAACAACTTAACTCTTGCATATAAGTGAAACAATTGAATCGAACAAAATAAAGTGTCATATTTCCTTACATTATCAATGGGATTTCTGCTTCAGTACAGTATATCCAAGTGAAGTACTGTGAAACTGACAACATGCAGTTATACCATTAATGCTGACGAAAAAGGTATGTAGGTATTAGAAATTTAACGCAAGGAATTTATAGAATTGCATTGTATAGGTACCTGATTTAGCTAATCACACATTAAAACAGGAACACTCTAATAATAAAAGCTTCGGAAAGTTCATATACGAGGGGCATCCTGAAAAAAGCTCCAATGGTGCCTATACGCAGCACTAGTTATCGGAGAGCGACACACACACATGCAGGAAGGAAGAAGTGGCATGTACCTGTAATCTGGTACAGTTGCAATGCAGCCGTTTTAGGACAGTTCTAGGTTAAAGATTGCAGCTCTCATACAAGTCTCCCACCGACTGGGATGTAGCCTACATTGCATGCTCAGAATTTGGCACAAAGCCACCAGCAAATATCTGAAATTATACCTTCATGGTGTTTTTAAACTACTGTTTAAAATTGTAAGTCACATGAATTACGCCTCTTCGTGAGAGTTTGATATCTTGAAAGTTATTTTCCATACCCCTTTTTTAATTTTAAGGTAAGGATTTTAGATAATGGAATTTTCCCCGTTTATACTGAAGGGTGCAAAATGATCATAAGTGGCGACGCACCCAAAAAATTAAAATCAATCAATCTCACGTGACAGATAACGATATATTATGGCACCAAAAATTGGCATTATCTTTTTTTTAACTTGTTAGTGTTACGTTTCCCAAAATTCGCGTTTATCTGCCAAATATACCGAAACGTAATACTATTAAACTATTATTTTAAATTGTAGGTCACATGGTCTAAGTATTTTCGTGACAGTTTGATATGTTGGAACAGATTTTTGAGGAAGTAAAAGTAGAGTGCTCCCCTGCACTTTTCCATGAAGGTGTATAGGGGTGTGGAGTTAGGGCCCCAAAATTTACTTGATCACAGCTGAAGGTAGGGGTGATGTGATTAGCACCACGCTCCTGGCTATCTTTATCCCTCAAAGTTTCCTCAAGGTACCAGCTTCATATGATGCTGGGTGGGCGCCGGAGCAGTTTGAATAGGTGGAAAACATCCCTGTTGTCCCCCGCAGGGGATCGACCCCTGGTCTCTCGCATAGTAGTCAGACGCCCTAACGACTGAGCTCCATTATTACTCGCTCGACAAATGCCGATGGTGCGCACTTAGCTTGATAATTCAAAATATATCTCGTGCGAAAAATACGATGATGTGGATCCCGTGTGACGGTAGATAAGCACTCGATCTCCTGTTAGAACACTGCCACTTTGCTCTGTGATGGAAATGGTTTTGATAGAAGTTGAAAAAATCTTGGGAAATACATGATTTAATGTGGCTGTCGGAATTATTTCATGTACGTATAACTCTATAGTTTACTCTTGAGTAAAATGTTGGAAAACTTGCATGTTCTATGTACACAAACATGGCCTAGAAAACACAAGAATGTTGGATGTCATGGAATTTTTCTTTGTTTTAGGACATTTCTTTTAAAACAAATCACTAAAAACGCCAACAATTCGCATATTCGCATTATTTCGATATTTAGCAGGGCTGGCAGAGAAAAGTCAATTCTTGAAGAAAGATATTTGCTTTTATGATTGAATGATTCGAGTAAATATGATATTAAAATATTTACGTATTTATTATTAGTATTTTATTTCATAATATTGAACATTAACCTTACTCAGTGAGAGATTAATGACCATCTCTCATGACTTTAAAACAGACAGGACAGTAAGTGGCGTTAATTTCATTGCAATACTAGTGTTGCAGTAAATTTGAGGTTGGGAGCTTGCACTTGTCAATTTTATAACGTTCACCAATGCAGATTTATGTTTCACTTTTTGGTGATAGTATTCAATATACACTGGTGTGCAAAACCTAAGGACGAAATAGATAAAGTCAACATAAAATATTTCATAGTCGGTGCAAATGAATGAAAGCCCGGCAGCATGTTGCCAGAGGTTGACTACACATGCACAGGGACCAAGAAGTTGCATGGCATGACGCCAGCGTGACCATTGCGCCGAATGGGTCAGCTCCAACAACACGAAGCAGTTGAATGAATGGGACGAGACAGTGTGTGTCGGTCAGAGGGCTGTTAAGGTGCATTGTGGTGGTGTTACTCACAACAACATGGCCCGGAGACAACATTTGGATGCGTTCACACGGGGAAGAATCATCGGGAAACTGGAAGAAGGACGAAGTGTGACGAGTGTGGCCCAGGAGTTTGAGATTGCCCACAGCATTGTTTCACGTGCATGGAGAGCGTTCCGAACCACAGGCACTGCTGTGCAAAGAAGAGGTGGTGGTCGAACACGGTCAACTACAGCAGCGGACGACCGCTACATTGTGCAACAGGCACGCAGGGACCAACGTCAAACAGCGGGTGGAATTGCAAACACATTTAACAGGACCGCGATTCGTCCAATCTCACGATCCACAGTGACACGTCGACTGCATGGGTGTGGTCTCTTTGCCCGACGGCCATTACGTTGTGTTCCGTTGACACCCGCGCATCGGCGGCACCGTTTGCGGTGGTGCCAAGAACATCAGGACTGGACTGAGGAGGAGTGGGGTCGCGTTCTCTTCTCAGACGAGAGCAGATTCAGTTCGAGTAGTGATTCTGGACGTACACTCGTCTGGCGAGAGGTGGGAACACGCAATGAACCTAGGAACATTGTCGAGCATGATCGTTTTGGTGGTGCAGGTGTTCTTGTGTGGGGGGGCATAATGTTGCATGCGCGTACCGACCTCCAAATTTTTGAACGCGGTACAGTCACCGGTCAACGTTATTGTGACACTGTTCTCCTTCCCCACGTGCGTCTTTTCAGAGGTGCAGTCGGCCCCGAATTCATCTTTAAGGATGATAATGCGCGACCGCATAGAACAGCGCAAGTGGCGGAGCTCTTGGAACGAGAGGATATTGGGCGTATGGACTGGCCTGCCCGTTCCCCCGACTTGAATCCCATCGAGCACGTGTGGGATGAAATGGGGAGACGTCTTGCAGCACGTCCATATGCACCAACAACCATCCAACAGTTGACAACAGCGCTGGTGGAGGCATGGACTACTATACCACAAGAACTCATTACCAACCTTGTGAGCAGCATGGGAGCACATTGCAGAGCATGCATCGCTGTCCGTGGTGATCACACACCCTTCTAAGGACCATTTCATTACTTCTGTAATGTCACGGGGCCATCATGAGTCACAGTGCCTTCCGTGTAATTTCCGGTCTATGCGTAAAAATGTCATTTTCTGTTCTGATCATCATGTGTTTTTCTCTGTTCTTTCCTGTATCATACTGTAACATTACTTTGTATGTATGGTTCAAGTTTCACCGATCTATGCCGCTTGTAACTGACACAGCATGCGAAACTTACTTTCGTCCTTAGGTTTTGCACACCAGTGTATATCCCATTTGGTTGGATTCTTCTTGATATCTAAGAATAGTGCAATGTCATTGTAAACGTATGTTAACTTGTGCGAAACCAGTAATATGTCAGGATGATGAAAGAAAACCTTCGTAAGCACTGCTACATTAAATAAGGTGAAGTGAGCCAGAAGAGTAATAAAATTCCAGCAGCATATTTGCAGTCTAAAGCTCTTCTTGTTTATGCATTCGATTTTTGTTGGATGTTGTAGTCCATGCAATTTCCGTCGCATAATGTAGTGAGATACTTTGTCGGGTGGCGATATTCGACAAGAATCGTATGTATCAATGGAACCTATTTGTTTCCATGTTCCTTCAGTTTGCCCAACAAAATGCCTTACTACGACGTTCGACAACTATCTGACGGCGCAACCCGATCTTATCCCCTCCATCTGTTGACAAGTCCCCTTACTACTCCCATACGGACAAGAAAAAAATGATAATTCAATGCATTTTCCACGTAATATTTAGAGGCTTAACCTTTACTTCCCCGATGATACCATATGGTATCATCAAAGTAAGGTCGTACTGGCCCGATGATACCATATGGTATCATGGTGCTGATTACGAAATGAATGTGCTTTTGGACCTTCATACTCTTATGTTTGGGTGGAAACTCTGACATAGGTCTGGAGCAAGCCTGGGAAATTCATATTGATGAACAACCTCTCCCCCTCTTCGCAACATATCTATGCCACATTTCCGAACAGAGTTTCACATTTTGGCTCATTATTCAACTTGTATGGCACCCAGGAACATGAAACATGTTTCAATCTCTTTCGAAACGTCCATTCTTTGAAGAATATTAAGGCTTGTGCCTTCTCTCCAAAATAGCGGGAGAAGAGGGGCAAACTCCAGATTTGTATGTTTTTCTTTCAATGAAATTCGGTGATCGCGCCCCCAAACCCCCCTTCCTCGGTTCGGCGTTCCGAATTGTACATGGTTGCATTCTCTGATGTTTTAACTGCAAAACAAAACTGATCCGAAGTAGATTTCTCCCATAGTGGCCGAGTTATAACAATTTTCTGAGCAATATGCAAATTACCTATTTTTCGTAAAAACAGTGTTTCACATTTTGGTCTATTATTCAACTTGTATGGCACCCAAAAACATGAAACATTTTTCATTATCTTTGAAAATGTCCATTCTTTGAAGAGAATACTAAGGTTTGTGCCTTCTCCCCAAAATAGCGGGAGAAGAGGGGGAAAACTCCAGATTTTTATATTTTTTTCATTGAAATTCGGGGGTCGCACCCCCAAGCCCCTCTTCTTCGGGTCCGGCGTTCTGAATTATACACAATTGCATGCTCTGATATTCTAGCTGAAAAACAAAACTTATCCGAAGTAAATTGCTCCCATAGTACCAGAGTTATAACAATTTATATCCAAAAATGCAAATTACCTATTTTTCGTAAAAAAAATAATCACATTTTGGCTAATTATTCAACTTGTATTGCACCCAAGAACATTAAACATGTTACGTTCTCTTGAGAAATGTCCATTCTTTTAAAAGAATACTAAAGTTCGCACCCTCTCCACAAAATAGCGGAGGAAGAGGGGGCAACCTCCAGATTTTTGTTTTTTCCATTGAAATTCGGGGGTCGTGCCCACAACCCCCTTCCTCGATCCGGCGTTCTGAATTGTACACTGTTGCATGCTATGACGTTTTAGCTGAAAAACAAAACTTATCCGAAGTAGATTGCTCCCATAGCGCCCGCGTTATAACGCTTTTCCTCCAAAAATGCAAATTACCTATTTTTCGTAAAAAATATCACATTTTGGCTAATTATTCAACTTGTATTGCACCAAAGAACATGAAACATGTTACGTTCTCTTCATAAATACCTATTCTTTGAAAAGAATACTGAAGTTCTCGGCTTCTCCCCAAAATAGTGGGAGAAGAGGGGGCAAACTCCAGATTTTTGTATTTTTTTCATTGAAATTCGGGGGTTGCGCCCCTCAAACCCGCTTCCTCGGTTCGGCGTTCTGAATTGTACACGGTTGCATGCTCCGATGTTTTAGCTGGAAAGCAAAACTTATCCGAAGTAGATTCTTCCCATAGTGCCAGAGTTATAACAATTTTCCTCCAAAAATGGAAATTACCTATTTTTCGTAAAAAAAAAAAAAATCACATTTTGGCGTATTATTCAACTTGTATGGCACCCAAGAACATGAAACATGTTTCATTCTATTGAAAAATGTCCATTATTTGATAAGAAGACTAAAGTTCGTGGCTTCTTCCCAAAATAGCTGGAGAAGAGGGGGCAAACTACGAATTTTTATGTGTTTTCTATTGAAATTCGGGGGATGTGTACCCCACCCAAGCCCCCCTTCCTCGGTCCGGTGCTCTGAATTGTACACGGTTGCATGCGCTGATGTTTTAGCTGAAAAAACAAAATTTATCCGAAGTATATTGCTCCCATAGTGCCCGAGTTATAACAATTTTCCTCAAAAGAGTGTTCGAATTTAAAATTCCCGCCGAGAAACCCGGGCGAGAGAAATCTCTCTCTCTCTCTCTCTCCCTCTCCTTCTGCCATCACTGGTTTCTGGCGCCATGGTTGTGTGCGTAAAAGGGGCCTAAAAGTTGAGGCCGAAACTTACGAACGAGATTTCCTGTTCCCGTGCAGAGTTCCATAACGATATATTTAAATAAATAAAATAAAATAAAAATGTTAAAAAAATCAATGAAGACGAAATTCCCTGACATTTCCCTGACTTTGTTTGACACCTCAAATTCCCTGACTTTTCCCGGTTTTCCAGGTTTTCCAGGTCTGTCGCCACCCTGAAGGAAAATCACCTGTTTTCTACCTCGATGAAACGTGGGTTAACCAGAACCACACACGAAAAACATGTTGGCAAATGAACGATGGTACGGGTGGCCTAAAAGTTCCTGTAGGAAAGGGGGGCGGGGCGTCTGATTGTTTGACACGTTGGGTCTGCAAACACCGGCTTCCTTCCCGATTGCAAATTGATTTTCAGAGCAAATTCGAAAAGCACATCAACCGATTACCACAATGAAATGACTGGTGCTGTTTCTAAGCAGTGGTTTGAAGAAAAAATAATTCCGAACCTTCCTCCAAATTCCACTATAGTTACGGATAATGCCAGCGTACACTCTGTAGAGTTAAAAAAGGCCCCAACAACAAATACCAGGAAAGCAGAAATAATATCGTGGCTGGAAAAACACAATATTCCCCAAGCATCTTCGCAAACCAGAGCAGAGCTTTTACTTTTGGTCAGGAATCACAAGACGATGTCGAAATCATACGAAGTGGATACACTTGCAAGAGGATTCGGCCACCAAGTTGTCCATCTGCCCCCGTACCATTGCCAATACAACCCCATCGAATTAATCTGGGCGCAAGTGAAATCTTACGTTGCAGAAAAGAACAGCACTTTTAAAATGGCTGATGTCGAAAAGTTGACGCACGAGCCTGTAGCGAACGTGTCGGTTTCTGCCTGGGATAAATGTGTGCAACATGCAGAACGTCTGCAAGAAGAGGATTATCACCGTGAAATCTCTCGAGACAGCATCATGGAGCCCTTCGTTATCAACCTCCAGGACTCCGACTCCGAAGATACTGAGGGTGAAAATGAATCTTCTGAATCTGAGTAAAATTGCAGGTATGTATATTCAGTTGCCGCATTCTTATCCTATTCATTACTGTCTTGCGATTTCATTTGTATGTTTATAATTGTAGTATCTATGGAGACAATAATGCTTCGATTTCTTCGCTTAATGTCAAACGAATTTTTTTTATTTTTTATTTTGGCACAAATATCTTGTTCATCGTTTCATTGTGGTGCGTGCGAAATACATCGCATATCCACGCGGCCGTGGATGTGGCAGCGCTCTGCGCGAAGGTAGCAGACGACCGCATTTCCAGTTGCTCTCTAGTCTAGTGGGGAATTATTCTCCACCTACTCCGATGAGCATAATTAAAAAAAATAATATTCCTCATACCAGTGGCAAAGATATAGTACACTTCTGTTCAGAGAAAGTGGCACACTCATTTGAGTTGAAGTCCAGCTTCGTGCCTGGCAGAACAGCGAAGTAAGTGTTCGGAAAGCAGCAGTGTTGCTTACTATCAATCATTTTAACCACATGCAGACTCAATGAAAAGGGCTAACAGCAAAATTGCAGTATAGATATTAAGTCCACGTCTACAATCAAATGAATGTAATTACAGAGAACAGACATCAACAGTTTCGAGCTGGACAGGAAAAGATGCAATCTTATGGAGAAATTACCCGAATAATTTAGTTTCCGCACTGTGGTTTGTGGCCATGTCGGTTAAAGGTCACCTTTGTAAGCTAAAAACCTAGGTTCGAATCCCCTCATGGTCGTTTTTTTTTTACCAACTTGTGACACATTGATTATTTCATTGTCTTCGTATTTCAGTGTTTTAAAAGTGGGATGCAAGCCACTATGTGCCTTGACCGAGAATGTCTAGATATTTTTCAGTTCAAAGCATGTTTTATTTTCTTCATCGTGTTGTGGCTAAAACTCTGTGCTTACAATAATCAATACTAAAAATGCATTGTGAAATACAACTGAAGATGAAATGTTCAATATTCTTTGGAACATGAGTCACTGAAATTAACGAGAAAGAAATTGAGTTACATAGAAATATTGTTTCTTCATCAATATGCTTGTTTGTTTGAGTTTGGCATTAAAGTTCACTTTATGCACAACAGGATAATCGGAACTGGACCTACAGTTTAAAATGGGATCCGAACCACATTTTCCTCTACCGGCAATTGAAGCCGAGACATTTATCTATGTGCCCTTCTCATCGTGTAAACATACACACAAACATAATAGTAACACTCCTTGCCGCGACAGCCCTGTAAGGGCCTTGGCCTATCTTGCAACTGCCAGTCTGCCTCCCACAATCCTACCTAGAGGTGTGGAGTTCTTCAACTGGTAATGGGGTGACATGGGGTCAGCACGTCGAACACCCAGACACACAAACATACTATATGTAGGTAGGTATATAGACACAAGTGAGTGTCTGGGTGCATGTTTGCTTCTATATCATAATTTCTTGTATGGAAGTTGTGACATCAAGATATGCCTTCCCCTCTGGTTGTAGGGAGTACTGTTACAAGTATACAAAGTAGTCTTGTAACTAAAATAACCGAATAAAATGGAATTAGTGTTTGTCAGCATGTAAAAGTGCTTGAAATATTTATTCTCTTTGATTATTAAAAGGAAATGAAGCTCTAAAATTATGGCATTATAATTAAGGTAATTCAACTCAAACAGAGATTTGCTTTATTACTGTAAAAGAAGAAGGCGAAGAGAGAAGACATGTTAATTTCATGAACTAAAATTATAAATGCAAACTCTCTATATAATTACTGCAGTGTCCGAAATTTACACTGTGTTCGAAACTATTCATGTAATGTGACATTGTAAGATCCCATTTCGAATTGAATTTGCACATTTTTTGTTTTAAACAACTAGCAGGAGGCTTTTTTTGGGTGGCACAGTGATATGCATATTGTGTCAACTGCATTACTTTAATTAACACTATTTTAAGTAGTGAAAGCGGAAAGCCATTCCTATCTGCTGCAAAAGTTTGGCCACGCAATCAGACAATTGTAAATTACACACACATATGAAAATGTCTACTCAGGTTAGGCATTTCATTCTACTGCATGAAAAAAATAACTGATCCTACCAGGGTTCGACCTTATGAGTGGAGATTATCTGTTCCTTTCACACAAGTGAAGCACCATGACGCATGCACTCTATGTAGAGACAACGTTAATCGCAGCTTGGCGACGGCTTTGCGAGGCTGGCAGATGCGTCACGTGGTTTGTGTTTATCGGCGGTTCTAAGGCCTTAGCCTAGCAAAACCACTTGACGTGATCTGAAATAGTAGGTTTTTGGCAGAGAAAAAAAACAAACATTTATGTATTATATTTGACAGGGCTTTCTTCGGTTCTCATCTCCAACTTTTTAAATCTTTGAAAATACATTAATACACATTGGTTTTCAGTATATTTATTTTCCCATGCTTTTCATTCATGTCACGGATTTACAGGTGTGTCGCTCTTATATCCGATGCGGGAACTGCCTTAATGACAGAAAACACCTGTTACCACGTTTCCCTGCAAAGGAACTCATGGTCAAATAACCAATTAGGCCTAGTGCTTGGGCAAGAAGCAACAACATTAAAAATCCCCCTCCCCAAAGCAGGCAGTAGGGAAACTGGATTTTGTCAACAATCTTTCTACGCTGTGATTGCACACCGGTTGCTACGCCGTCCCAGGAATAGTTGCTATATAATTTGGCTTCACAATCTGGAGCAAAGTAACACTAAAAGTGAGGCAGAAACTGAAGAAAACGTAGATTAGCTACAAAGGGCAAAAAATGCAATTTTGTCAAAAAAATGCTTTTATGAAGTCACTAGTGTTCAGATAGGGTAATTGTAACTGGACATAATATTTAAAATGGGATCCTCATCTAGGTGCATTGAATGTTCAATTCCTTGATTACCAGATAACGGCGTTGCCAGTAGGCCATTGGGTAGGCATGCATATATACACCCTTGCAAGGCAAATCAAAATTAGTAATTAGAGGCAAATTCAATATTTGTCCCTCATCTGCTACACCATGAAATATTATCTAGCTAGTAACAGCTAGCATTCACAACAGAAACGGCAAGAGAAAGATGCAAGCCACAATTAGTAAAAAGTCAAAGTTACGGTTTCTTAAAAATAAAAACAATATAAACCCTTCAAAGAATTGTATTTTCCCCAACTATGTCCTCACGCTGTATGAACAACAAAGAAATCAATGTTGGTCATCTGACTCCTGAAGCAAATAGTCGTTCTTGGTATGTCCGTCCTTCTCTTTCTCAAAACGTCTTGACATAGTGGTATGGATCACATTTTCAACTGTAGGTTCAGTTCCGATTAGCCTTTCAGGGCATAAAGTGGACTTAAAACAACAATTCAATTCAATTCCAAAAAGTTTGAAATTTTAGTTCGTTGTAGAAATTAATCAGGCTTAATTTCAGTTTTATAAATATTTATCTGACGTTTGTCTTCAATGTTTCTTTAGAAATCTTCACCATCGTGTTGGAACTTAAGATTAAACTCGACCTGTATATGGCCTGATTGAACACACAGGTATGGCTTTAAATAGGAACGGATTTTTATACTAGTTGCATCACAAAGTTGCAACAATGAGAGGCCTTTATTCAACATAGGAATGCAACTTGCAATCAAGAAATGCACATGATAGCATTCTTTAAGCTTCCTTGTGTTGAGCTTTCTGAGCATTTCAATCACCATCACGAAACCACGGGGTTCAGATTCAAGCCCTGACATAAACTTGGATGTTTGTGATTGTCCTTCCAGCAACTTTGTCTGATTATCAAACAGGCAAATTATAATTATCGGTCACCTTTATTGTCACGAATAGACAGAACCCAGGTTCAATTCCAACCCCGGGCATTGGTGTTCTTTGTGAATGTTACGTCATTAAATTAACAATTCTATCACTTCTCCTCATCTTGTCTCTCAAAAAGTGGCAGAAATACGATATTGCTGGAAATAACAAATAACGACATAAAGCAAAATAAATCAATCCACTATTCCTGGATGAATACACTTCCAGTAAATCACACACTCATTTTCAACAATCTGTGAAATTCATAAAAAAAAAAAATTCATTTGCTTGGTTTGTTTCGAACACACACCTTCTAGATATTACAGTATATATATATATATTTTTTTTTTAAAATAACTCAAATTTATGAAAAAAAAAATAAAATAGCTGTGTGGTTGCACGTATGCATATCTAATTCCTCTGACGTCACTGTCATGCAAATGACATTCTTGTTCAGCCACCACGAACCTGCACCCGAAGTGGGTACTTCACCTTCCACCTTATCATTTGGCAAGCATGGCTCAGCGTGAACAGTCAACGCGTGAGCTCATCATAGCTCTCATCGAAGCTGGCAACTTGAGCATGGTGAAGCAGGTTTGCAATATGGGGTTCCTCATAGAACTGCATACAGATGGTGGAGGAAGTATCAAGAAACCAGTAATATTTCCTGGAAAGTTGGTTCTTGCTTTGCAAAAGTGTCCACACCAGAAGATGATAATGCGGTGATTGCCACTTTCATGTCCTCCGAACTACTACGGATGCTCACAAACTTCCCAGTATCGAGCCACACAGTTTACAGTCACTTGAAAGGCGTATGTCTTCAAGCATGTCGAGCAACAGTGAAGTAACAATTGACGGATGGTCACAGGACAGACTGTTGCTTTCCAAGAAGCACTAAAGGCTCAGCTTTTCTCTGAGGGTTGAGACCCATTTCTCCCAACAAGATTTCATGCATTGCAATATGATCCTTTGGGTGCGTTGGTTTTACCATCTAAAGGCCACAAGCATTGAGGCTGGTGCTTGATTCAAAGCTGCTGCGGGAGTTTGCGGCCGTATAATGTTGCCAAATGCAGTGCAATGGAAACTAAATATGGCTAAAACATGCTTACTATCAATAATTTTAACCACATGCAGGGAATTTTGTGTCTCTCAGACTAAAAGAAAAGGGCTAACAGAAAAATTGCAGCACAGATATTAATTAACTCAAATGTCCACGTTTACAATCAAAGGAATGTAAATGTGAAAAATTCCTGAAAAATATATTTAAAAGAACGCATATTTTATCATTCGTGATGAAGTGGTTATCACAATTCTTTAGAATGTGAGGGCTCTGGGTTCGAATTTGGCCTGAGCATGGGTGTTCTTTTTTAGTCTCTCTTCATCATTGCGAGTAACCAAAAATGGAAGAATAATAACACTAAATAACGAAAAGAAAAAAATGCAATTAGAATAAGCAAGACAGAAATAGTGCTGTTAAAATTCCTGAAAATGATGCCAATAAAAAAAAAAAAGAAATCTCTTTCAGAAATAGTGTTATCCTGGTCCAGGAGAAGGCTTGAAGAATAAAAAATACTCCTTCTCCGTACACTTTGGCAAACAGAATCGCAAAGTTGGCACTGAATATGCGATGGGAAAAATAATACAAATCCAAAAGGAAGAAGCGTTTATGTCACAACCAAGGGGGCACATGAGAGGAGCTAACCCCCCCCCCCCCAACATCAGTCATCCAGGCTATTAAAACTAAGTCTATGCAGGCTATTAAAAATTAAACTTTGAGAGCTTGTGGGAGTTGATCTATAGAATATGAGTTATGGACGTATTTGTTTCTTTCAGGTGTTGCTGCAAAAATTGCCACCATAGGATAAAACGTTAATCTGCTTTGGAATAAAGTTAAGTGTGAAAATGTTTATTTACATTAGTATATGTCTTGTAATACACTCCTTCATATACGAGCAACTAGCCACTTGCCTCGTTTTACAAACACACACACTTCTTTTTGTCGTTACATACAATTATGAATCATGAGGGGTGTGCATGTGCATCATTCAATTACATTGTACTGAGTATAAATTTGTCTGCTGTTAATCATAATTTATTGCGATTATGCAGAATATGGACACAACATGAAATATACCTAGGTTTTATCCCCTTGTTTAAAATTGTGCATGATACGTGAAAATGCCGGCTCTCAAATGGAATGGACACCAGTCTGGAATTTATATGCTAAGAACTAGCCTTTGGTTCTTTTGTTACGTTATATAATGAAAGCGAGATAATGAGACATCTACTAATCGTTTAAGTTAACTTCCTTCATTGTAGGAATGTTTTTTTTTTTTTAAAAATTTACCTTATGATTGTCTATAATTCAAATTATTATGAAAAAATAAATAAGACATTCTTCTTGGGATTCGAAATTGTGAACCTAAGATTTGGAGTCTAGTGCTTTACCGCTGGACCACAAATGTGAGCGCCGGTTGTTTTTGTTCAGCACTAGTAATATAGGATATTTACAATGTATGATAATTTTCCTTATGAAATAATTAAATGCATTGTTAAGCTAGAGGGTTTACGTAGCCCTTGAAAGGGCTGCTTTGCTCGCATGATTTATTTAATATTAATATCTAATTAATATTTAATTAATTTAATAATTAATTATTTAATATGTCACCCCCTTCGACTGTGACAACTTCTTGCAAGCTGCAAGGAACAGAACGAACCAGACTCGCAACATAGTTAGGGCTCTTCGCGACTTCCTTCCACACATTGACAACAAGCCCCCAGAGTGCATTGGCAGATCTTGGTGGATTTTCTGGCCAGTCTTCCTTCATCGTCCTTGGAACTTCAGTCCAAACGTTCTCCATATGATTCAAATCTGACCCAAGAGGAACCCAGTCAATTAAATTGACGTGCTGTTCCTGTTGGAACCAAGTTTGAACGACCATGGAGTCATGTACTGTGCTGTGATCTTTCTGGATGTGAATCATGTCATCAGGATAGATTGATTTTACTGCTGGGAGCATACGAGATCGAAGGATGTCCACATGTTTTTGGCCACTTAGCCTACCTTTGATTCGAATCAATTCTCCTTAACTATCCTTGCACATCCTGTGAGATCACCCAGGAGGCAAGATAAGCCCCCAGACCTCCAGAAATTACAAGATACCCCAATCCAAACTCAAACCTTCCCAAAACCAAATAAACTTCTTATTTCCCCACTATTTTTTTTTCTTGCATGTCACCCTCAGTAGCTTTTAGCAGCACAAGCTGGAGGGTTATAGTTATAAGGGAAATCCTATAAATAATCTTTTAGGTAAAGTAATATTCACCCCTCGAACACCAAATTAAATGTACTTATGTACCACTAAAATTCAGAAATGACCCACAATTTGGCAACACCCTGTTTATCTGAACCTGCAATTAAATGAAGGGAGAATCCTTCCCACTTCCTACTATTTGGGAATGAGATTAAACCAGAAATGAATCTTATTTCTAAGTGCCAACGAAAGTTTGAGAGACTACCCTTGTAGATTATGCAACAGGTGAGATTTCCCTGTCCTTGTACATAATTATGTACTGCAAGACTATTGTAATGGTGCATTTATTTGTTTCTACAAAATGTAACCATTTAGAATTGCTCTTTGTACATTTGTATCAACGTTGTAATGTTACTGTGTAACAGAGTACATGCATATAATTTTTTTTGGCAGTTTTAAAGTTAAAATACAAAATACATCTGTTCCAATACATGTTTTTAAAGTTTAAATGACGGGACGTTACAAATGTCACATTTGGTTTTTTCGACTTTTGGAGCATAGTGGACATTGGACTCAGGCAATGTTCGGAGATACGTATTTTCACTGCTACACAAAGAGCCTGGACGCATCGTATCAGTAATTAATAAGGTTCAATTTACTTCTGGATATATTTGGGGGGGATGGGTGCAATTTAACCCCCCCCCCAAAATACTGCTTTTACATTAGAAATTATATTTTTTTCTCTGAAAGTATCAGAAGCAAATGCGCAATTCTTGGAACACATATCCTGCAATATGCAGGTTCCATTTTAAACCATCATATTAAAGAGTTGCCTATGTGCGGAGCTCATGAAATTAAAATTTTGTAAAAATATAGTTTTATTGAACTTTCGTCTTCTTCCATCTTATAAATGAAAATTAAGTGTATTCGACCATAACAGTAGTCTAGTGTGTATTGAAGAAAATGAGACAATTTTTATCTCTAGGATTCATAGTTTCAGAGATAACAGTTTTGGAATTTGGAGGTTCCCCTTAAGAAAGCAAGGCTATTGAATTATAGTTTTCTAAGAAAGTATCATCAGTAAGTGCGCAATTCTTGCTATGAGAATGAAATACATATTGGGCAATATGTAGGTACTATTTTGAACTGTCATGTCCTGGCGTTGCCTATGTGGGGGCCCTACGAAATTAAAATTTTGTAAAAGAAAATAAGATTTTTTAAATTTCATTGTAGTCTTCTTCTATTGGGTGAGTGAAAATTGTTTTTTCTTTTATTTTTTCAATAATGGGCATGTAGTGCAGACTGTACTGAAAGAAACTAGCTATAATTTGTAACTCTAGCATTTGTCATTACAAAGATATAAATCTATATTTCAAACCTTGCGCAAATTTTAAACTTCCCGCTGAATACGAGATCGGCGTTTAAGGGACTACCTTTACTGTACACTAGTGCCTTGCAATAACAAGTTAAAATGTTGATACACATTTGAGGAAGGTATGTTTATGTAGTGTATGCAACTTGGCTTGGATATCACTTGTCCCTTATGTGCTACACCATTCCAAAAATCCACCATATTCTGGTGGTTTTTCAATTTCTTGCATATTCAGCCACATATAATATGAATTGGGTGATATATATGGCAGCAACATGATGTGTGCATACTGAGCCCACATCAGGTTTACTAGAAAAATTAATGCCACCTTCCTGGGTGGATTACAGTTGTAACAGCAGGCACACAAAATATGATTTTTTTGACACGTAAGGTTTTTGAGGCATATTTTGGGGGTATTTTATTTGCTAACAAACAAGCTGAGGTAATATTGATGCAATACACATATTCCTTGGTTGTAGGGTTGTTTGGTGTGTAAACATCACTAGGCTGTGATCAATAGTTCCAAAGTTATAGAGTCCTGAAGTTAGCTCTGAGGCTCATTTCTCAGATTTGGGTCACATATTCTGTTGAATGCCACCTAATTCCACAGGCTATAACTTTAGAACTATTCCTTGGAGGAACCTAACATTTGGAATATAAGCCTTCCAGACATGACTGAACCATTCTGCCAAATTTTATTCAAATCCAAAACTATGGCCTGGATTTTTTCTGAAATTGGTCGATTTGACATGTAATGTGCCATATGAATGGTAAGGGTGCTGCTAAAAATTATACCTGCATTCTCTTTTGCCAGTTATTATTCGGCAACAACATGTTAATTGGTTATTTGCAATCTTACATTCACATTCACAGCAACGGAACGAACTCGTAATAATATTATACATGTTTTAATTTTAAGATTACATATTAGGATTGTAGAAAAGCAAGTTATACATGGTGTATAATTGTACATTTCATGTATTGTGGTGTTTTTTTGGAATAATTTTGTTGTAGCAAGCACACCTTTATTTATTTGGGACAAAATTGCAATATAATTTTGCAAGCATCAAATGCATGACTTTAACCTGGAACTGTAGTTTTTATTTATATATCTGTACCAGCATGAGCTCAAATCCTACTTAAGGAAAGTACAGTGAAACTGCTAATACATAACATTTTCAGGATACGCACATAAATGACCACCTAATTTTCATTTATTATATATATATATATATATATATATATATATATATATAAACGTTGCTTTATTTATTGCCATTCCTGGAATAATTATAACAATTCCACCTTCTTGCTGTCATTATGATAATGCAAAACATGCAACAAACTCTTGCAATTTACAACAATTGATTTAGACTTCGCCATGTCAACTGCACAGTGTGCTTAGTTTCCATGTTTATGTGGCACTTAATGCATTAGGTGGAGCCCTGACTGCCACTTATGTTACACGAGACTAACTGCCAGTTAACATTAAGTGGCCATTGAACAACTGCAAAATGGTGTTAAGACGTTAAGCAGAGATTGTACAACTGGCCCTAAGTGACTTAAGAAAGATATGCACAATGATTACAGTATAACTACATGTCTTATGGTTCACACACTGCAATTTTAGGCAGAAATAGTAACAAAACTATTAAAAATCACTTCAGTTCACACTTACAGGGTGGCTACAAACAAGCAGAAATGAAATTCCTTGACTTTTCCAGGTTTTCCAGGACAAAATTTACATTTTTCCCTGACAATTACAAACTAAACTAAATCGATGTTCTTACAAATGGAAATAATAAACTCATACAGATCCACGTATGGTTTTGTTAAGTACCAATATTATCTTCTATTAAATTGACTTAATTTCTTTATTCTCTATGATTTGAATTCAAACTGCAAAATAGTGAATTTGGAAAATTATTACAATTCACAAGCTAAGGAAGGATTATGGAATTTTGTCATACGCAGTAAGTTTAAAATAAAATATTTGATTATTTTTAAAGTTACGACTAAATGAGATAAGAGTGAAGAGTGATTGATTAAGAAATACAATTTCTAATTTATCAGTCTCCTTATACATTCTCGGTATTATATGTTGATATTTTCACTGAGGTTTGGAACCCTCTGCTTGCAAAAACTATGAGTGCGGACTCATTTTCCAATGCATAAAGCTACTTCTCTCATCTCTGTAAAGCAAACAACTTAACTCTTGCATATAAATGAAATACTGAATCAAACAAAAGAAAGTGTCATATTTCCTTACATTATCAATGGGATTTCTGCTTCAGTACAGTATATCCAAGTGAAGTGCTGTGAAACTGACAACATGCAGTTATACCATTAATGCTGACGAAAAGGGTATGTAAGTATTAGAAATTTAATGCAAGGAATTTATAGAATTGCATTGTATAGGTACCTGATTTAGCTAACCAACACATTAAAACAGGAACACTCTAATAATAAAAGCTTCTGAAAGTTCATATACGAGGGGCATCCTGAAAAAAGCTCCAATGGTGCCTATACGCAGCACTAGTGGTCGGAGAGCGACACACACACACATGCAGGCAGAAAGAAGTTACATGTAGCTGTAATCTGATACAGTTGCAATGCAGCCGGTTTAGGACAGTTCTAGGTTAAAGATTGCAGCTCTCATAAAGTCTCCCACCGACTGAGATGAAGCCTACATTGCACACTCAGAATTTGGCACAGAGCCACCAGCAATCGTGTGAGGTGTGCAGACCGGACATCGTGAGTGATAGTATGGTCAGACGATGGTGCAGACAATTCACGGAAGGCCAATCGATTGTGCACAACCCCATACAGCTGAGTACACACGGGCCCTTTGCATCACTTCAGGTGAGAGATCTTAGACCACTCCCTGTACAGCCCTGGCCTTGAATGTACCGACTTTCATCTCTTTGTTTAACTGAAGAGGTTTCTGGCAGGGCAAGGATTTGACAGCTATATTGCGGTAGAGATAGTTCCAGTCTTTGCTGTCAGACACATATACCATGGGCATACAAAATTTAGTGCCATGCTACGACACATGCCAGAACAACGGTGGTGATTATGCCGAAAATTAGGTTAGGACTCACTGTTACTAATGCAATAAATTACAACTGATATTCTTGTTTTACTTATGCTTAATCGGTAGGGACCTTGATATTTTGTTATTTTTTTCAAATTGGTGTATTTTCTTATTTTTTATTTTTTACTATACGGTGTTATTTTTCCCAAAATTCACATTTTCATTTTAGCGCATTTTCTGGCAAATATCTGAAATTATACCTTCATGGTGTTTTTAAACTACTGTTTCAAATTGTAAGTCACATGGCTTACGCCTCTTCGCGAGAGTTTGATATCTTGAAAGTTATTTTCCATACCCCTTCATTAATTTTAAGGTAAGGATTTTAGATAATGGAATTTTGGTGTGGAGTTAGGGCCCCACACTTTCTTGAACATGGCTGAAGGTGGGGGTGATGTGATCAGCACCACTCTCCTGGCTACCTTAATCCCTCAAAGTTTCCTCAAGGTACCAGCTTCATATGATGGTGGGTGGGCGCCGGAGCAGTTTGAATAGGTGGAAAACATCCCGGTTCTCCCCCGCAGGGTATCGACCCCGGGTCTCTCGCATAGTAGTCAGATGCCCTAACGACTGAGCTCCATTATTACTCGCTCAACAAATGCCGATATTTCGCACTTAGCTTGGTAATTCAAAACATATCTTGTGCGACAAATACGAAGATGTGGCTCCCGTGTGACGGTAAATAAGCACTCGATCTCCTGTTAGAACCCTGCCACTTTGCTCTGTAATGCAAATCGTTTTGATAGAAGTTGAAAAAATCGTGGGAAATACTTGATTTAATGTGGCTGTCGGAATTATTCCATGTACGTATAACTCTATAGTTTACTCTTGAGTAAAATGTTGGAAAACTTGCATGTTCTATGTACACAAACATGGCCTAGAAAAGACAAGGATGTTGGATTTCATGGGATTTTTCGTTGTTTTAGGACATTTCTTTAAAAAAAAATTGCTAAAAATGTCAACAATTCGCATATTTTGCCAAATTCGCATTATTTCGATATTTTGAACGGGCGAAAAATGTGTCCAGGCATCACTGCACATTCCTAAACATAATTTTGCAGCAATTACCATTTTTCACGGTTTTGGCATCTAATAAAAATTAATGTACCTACTAATTGGAAATTACTTTCTGGCCACCCCTCGTATAAATCAGTAGATGGAAAGTGAAAATTTAGCAGGGCTGGCAGAGAAAAGTCAATTCTTGAAGAAAGATATTTGCTGTTATGATTGAATGATTCGAGTAAATATGATATTAAAATATTTACGTATTTATTATTAGTATTTTATTTCATAATATTGGGCATTAACTTCACTCAGTGAGAGATTAATGACCATCTCTCACGAGTTTAAACAGACCGGACAGAGAGTGACATTAATTTCATTGCAATACTAGTGTTGCAGTAAATTTGAGGTTGGGATCATGCACTTGCCAATTTTTATAACGTTCACCAATGCAGATTTATGTTTCACTTTTCCGTGATAGTATTCAATATATATCCCGTTTAGTTGGTTCCTATTTATATTTTAGATTTAAACTGTTTAAATTATTTTATAGTTATGACAACCTATTGAACAAGTTAAAAGTTGAATACCTTTCAGCTAGAAGAAACAGAAATGACATAAAATTTGTTGAGAAAATTTTAGAAGGTTACTACTCTGTCCCTACGCTTTTATCGAGAATATCTATACGAGCTACCGTATCGAGTACGCACTAAAGGGTCGTTATTAACAACATCCACAGATTATAAATATAATGAGTTTTTAAACTCCATAGTCAGTAGTTATAATGAGTTCCAACAAGCCTAAAGATCAATTGTATTTTAATCATTCATCAGGCCTAGTTTATTGACTTATCATGTATACTTTAATGTATATATCATTAATATTTTATTGTACCTCTTATTGTATTTAGTATTTCTTTTGTACAGTCACAACTTTATCATTCAATCTTATATTATAAATTTATTACTTTTTTGTTTTTACATGTATATGTACTGCTGTACTAAGGCCAGCCAGCTGTTTTTCAGCAGGATAATACTAGCATAAATAAATAAATAAATAAAATAAATTCTTCTTGATATCTAAGAATATTGCAATGTCATTGTAAACGTATGTTAACTTGTGCGAAACCAGTAATACGTCAGGATGATAAAAGAAAGTCTTTGTAAGCACTGCTACATTCAATAAGGTGAAGTGAGCCAGAAGAGTAATAAAATTCCAGCAGCATATTTGCAGTCTAAAGCTCTTCTTGTTTATGCATGAGATTTTTGTTCGATGTTGCAGTCCAAGCAATTTCTGTCGCATGTTTTAGTGAGATACTTTGTCGGGTGGCGATATTCGACAAAAATCGTATGTATCAATGGAACCTATTTGTTTGAATGTTCCTTCAGTTTGCCCAACAAAATGCCTTACTACGACGTCCAACAACTATCAGACGGCGCCACCCGATCTTATCCCCTCCATCTGTTGACAAGCCCCCTTACTACTCCCATACGGATAAGAAAAAATGATAATTCAATGCATTTTCCACATAATATTTAGAGGCTTAACCTTTACTCCTCCGATGATACCAACCATATGGTATCATCAGAGTAAGGTCGTACTGGCCCGATGATACCATATGGTATCATGGTGCTGATTACGAAATGAATGTGCTTTCTGGACCTTCATACTCTTATGTTTGGGTGGAAACTCTGACACAGGTCTGAAGCAAGCCTGGGAAATTCATATTGATGACCAAACTCCCCCCCTCTCCGCAACATATCCATGCCACATTTCCGAACAGAGTTTCTCATTTTGGCTCATTATTCAACCTGTATGCCACCCAGGAACATGAAACATGTTTCAATCTCTTTGGAAACATCCATTCTTTGAAGAGAGTACTTAAGTTTGCACCTTCTCCCCACAATAGCGGGAGAAGAGGAGGTAAACTCCAGATTTTTATGTTCTTTTTACTGAAATTCGGTGGTCACGCCCCCAAATCCCCCTTCCTCGGTTCAGTGTTTTGAATTGTACACGGTTGCATGCTATGATGTTTTAGCTGCAAAACAAAACATATCCGAAGTAGATTGCTTCCTTAGTGCCCGACTATAACAATTTTCCTCCAAAAATGCAAATTACCTATTTTTCATAAAAAAAAACACATTTTGGCTTATTTTTCAACTTGTATGGCACCCAAGATCATAACACATGTTTCATTCTTTTGAGAAATGTCCATTCTTTGAAAAGAATACTAAAGTTCGCGCCTTCTCCCCAAAAGAGCGGGAAAATAGCGGGAGAAGAGGGAGCGAACTCCAGATTTTTGTTTTTTCCATTGAAATTCGAGGGACGTGCACCGCCAAGCCCACTTTCCTCGGTCCGGTGTTCTAAATTGTACACGATTGCATGCGCTGATGTTTTAGCTGCAAAATAAACTTATCCAAAGTAGATTGCTCCCATAGTGCCCGAGTTATAACAATTTTCATCAAAAGTGTGTTCGAAGTCAATGAAGATGAAATTCCCTGACATTTCCCTGACTTTTTTTGACACCTCAAATTCCCTGACTTTTCCCGGTTTTCCAGGTTTTCCATGTCTGTCGCCACCCTGCGCTTATATCTTATGTATCGAAAGTACTTACGTTGTATCACCAACATCTTTAGATGTACACAGAAACTGCACTAACTTCTTGCACAAATCACCAAAGTTCAAGGTAAGATTCTGAGCACATTTTAAGAGTCCATATGATTCCTCAGTAACAGTAGTGCAAAACCACCAATCTTTGCCATCATCATCTGGAATAGTGAGAATCAGCTCCAACTGAAAAGAAAAATTAAGCAACTGTAACACAAACCATCTTATATTGAATAAACCCTAGAACACTAGTGTGTTCCCATTTTACATTGTAACTAGCACTATTTAAGTTTTACGTACATGAAGAAATTGATTTTCAACAGAACCTCTACATCATGAAAACAAAATGACGATTCTCTTTTAACATAATTTAATTTTTTCTCTATATTGGGGTTTTATTCTTCAATTTAAAATGTATAGACATGGTTTTATTAAAAATAGAATATTTTAAAAGAAGGTCTTGATTGACAAGCCTGTACGTACATTAAGAATGAAGGCAGAAAGTTAAAACAAACAATAATAATATTTATAACACTGTAAATAAGGAACAAATGTAATTTCAAAGTCTTACAGGAAATAGTGCATGCTTCAAAACTTTTCTTTTTTTCAAAATCTAACTATCAAAATAGAATTTTCAAATGTCAAAATTACATGAGAGATTCTTCTAGTTTTACTAGAGCTACGTAAAATTGACATACAGTGCACAACATAAAAAAAAATCAAGATGATCAGTGCTTGCACCCTCCTTACCACTGTGCTGCCTTATGTTTGACAGACTACTCAAGGCACTGCTACGTGGAGGGGTGTGTAGGTGATTGGTGGGAGTTAGGGAAGGTAATTAAGGGCACACCACACGTAAAAATTTAAGTACACTAGTGTCCTAGGGTTAAACAAAACCCATTACACACAAACATGACTGTGCATAACTTTCCGTTTATTTTGTAAGACCCAGAAATGGTCCAGAATTTAAAAAAAATGAAGGCTAGGTAAATGTAAGGACAACTTATTTAACATTTTAAACATATTCTATTAGTAACACTATCTCTAGTGATTAAAGAAAGTGAAATATACTTCTGCAATAATTATGATATGTTTGGAAGGTGAAATCACCTAAAGCAAGAAATCTAGGCTCTGGTGAATGCCAAATTTAGAACAATCATATTGCAATTCATCATTTCTAATTGCACACAACACTTCACTTCTTTGGGAAGATTGTTGCATTTGTTAGGACGGTGGTAGTCCAGTAAGAAACAAGTCCTTGGATCTTGTAGAACTTTACAAACAAAAACACGCACAAGTGGAATCAACATGTAAAAAATATCATGGCCAGCACATGAACATTTTTTTTTTTAATCAAAAGGTACACAACGAAAAAATTATTATTAGAATCTCTATGCAAGTCATGTGTTGGGAAACAAAAGTTCACATGTCAACATATCAAAAATGGCAAACCTCAAGAAACATATTAAGGCAAGTACATGACTTGCATACAAGTTCTATTTTAAGTAAGGTAAGGTTCCCAAGCACCGTACCATAAATGCACAATTAGGGGATGTATCGGTATTTTGGACATGATACGATCAGCACCATGCTCCAGCTGCCTTTACCCTTAAGTACCCATTGATTTGAGGCAGGGTGATTCCCAGAGTCACTTTATGCAGGGACAAGGTGGGTAAAATTCCAACTTTAGATCACCCACTTTGGAAATCTAACCCAAATCTCCTGCATGGCAGTCAAATGCCTACCAACTAGACCACTGCACCTCTTCTATTTTAAGTACTTAAAAATAATTATTTACAGGGTAGTTAATGGATATTTTGATGGCCATACTATCATGTTAAGAAAGAATTTCAACTAGTCTACAAAGTTTGTCTAGGCTCTTCATCTTTGTTGTGAGCCGAGTTGTGTTCATTGGGCTGAAGAGAAATCCTCAATATGTTATCCCTAGAGGACATGGAATTTTGTTGTAACTGGGGAGCAAAATCCAAGCATACGTGAGTTTATATGTATATATAGTAATGAAACTGCACCTGGTGATCCTTGGCCTTCGAAGAAAGAACTCTAGTGCTAAACTCTAGACCACGGAGTACAGTTGTAGTAGGAAGTGTTTTAGAATACTGGAATCAATTGTTCAGTTTGAATCTTGGAGAAAGTAATCATCACAAAGTAATAGTGGCTTATGTACAACCAGCTACTTGCAGAGAGCATTCTTGGATTCCATTTGCCTCAAACACAATCCGTGCTTTCCAGGATCCACCAGCTTGCATCAGGCTAGTGAACCAAAAATGACATCAAATTCGGTGAAATCCCTAAAGCTTCATACTGAGACAAATCGAGACTAGTTTCAGAATGTTCACGCATATTCGCATTTATTAGGGAAAATGTCTAAACCACAGAATATATTTCATGAATATTATATATTTTCACTTAGTGACATCTCATTTTGCATGGGCACTACAAATTTAAGTGGTATTCTTCGTAAAAAAAAAATTGAATTCCAAATATCCAACATGTTGCAGTTTCGTATAAAGGCCACACATCCAGCAAATTTCTAGTACGTTCCGGAGTACCTCAAGGGTCTAACATAGGACCTCTTCTCTTTCTTCTATTAATCAATGACTTACCAGAACATTTGATTAATTCTAGGAAACTGTTATTTGCAGACCCAAAATTCTTTCAAATAATAAAAAAATATTGAAGACTCTGTTTGTCTACAACAAGATATAAATAGGTTGAGTGTGTGGTGCTTGTGCAACGGTCTTTCTCTGAATGCAGCAAAATGCTATTCCGTTACTTATTCTAAACAAAGAACAGTGTTAAATTTTCAATATAAACTTAATCATACCAATCTAAAAAAATCAAACAGCAAAGGACCTAGGAATATATTTTGACTCTAAGCTAACCATATTACCAGGTGTGCCGGTTAATAATTCTTAATTTCGTTGCTGGATGGCGTTGGAAGCAAGGGTTGGTGCACAGTCTCAAGTGTTACGTTAGTGTGTTGCCAAGACAGTACCTGTCAAAAAGCCGTGGATGTGCAACCGAGTGCAAGTGATCGTGATATTGGGTTTGTGTGGGAAACATGTTGACCTTCAAACCAAATAAGAAGCATGTGTGGCATGTCCTGCTTCTCTTGTTCAATCGAAAGAAAAATGTGAGTGAAAGCCATCGTATCCTTGTGGAAATGTATGTTGACAATGTCCTAACGCAAGACACATGTGTGCGTTGGATTTCGACGATTCAAAAGTGGTGATTTCGACTTGAAAGACAAAGATCGCCTGGGCCAGCCGAAAAAATTCCAACAAGCCGAATAGCAAGCACTGTTGGACAAAGACGATACGCAAATGCAACAACAACTGGCAGAGAAGTTAAATGTTGGTCGCCACACCATATCTGATAATCTTCATGCCATGGGAAAGATCCAGAAGGCAGGAAAATGGGTCCCACATCATCTGAACGACACACAAATGGAAAAGCGAAAAACGGTGTGTGAAGTGTTGCTTTCTCAGCATGAAAGAAAGTCTTTCTTGCAACGGAGGGTGACTGGGGATGAAAAATGTATCTACTTCGAGAACCCAAAATGCAAAAGTCATGGGTTGACCTAGGACAACCTTCAATATAGACCACAAAACTGAATCGCTTCGAAAGGAAGACAATGCTGTGCATTTGGTGGGATCAGGAGGCTGTGGTGTACCATGAGCTTCTGAAACCAGGTGAAACAGTGAATGCTGTTCGCTACCATCAACAACTCATCAATTTGAACCATGCATTGATCGAAAAGCACCCAGATTGTGCGACAAGACATGGAAAAGTGATTTTGCAGCACGACAATGCCTCATCAGGCATAAGAGACACAATTTCTGCACTTGGCTGGGAATTCTTGCCCCACCCGCAATACTCACCAGACTTAGCCCCTTCGCACTATAGTGGAACCACAAGGAAAGAAACCTGCGCAGACCCCATCGCACTGGCAGGTTGGGGAAAAAGACAGGAGGAAGGAGCCTTCAGAGCGGCCAACGTCAGTGTTGCCAGACCTATTGATTTCTCGGTAGGATTCCATAATAAACTATTGCTATGGAACCTCCAACGGCCAGCTTAAAAACACATTTCCTGCTCATCTTACTTGAACATGGAGGGGAGATGTGGAGTGGAACTTCACTCAGCCGTGAAAAGTGCTGTTTGAACTGTGAAATTATGTCAAACGCTACTCACGGGCCTCCCCGATGGTGCAGTGGTATCGTCGTCGCCTTGTAATCAAGGGGTCCCGGGTTCGATACCCGGTGGAGGCCCAAGTGGTTCGGATCCCACTTTAAACTGTAGGTCCAGTCCCGATTAGCCTTACTATGCATAAAGTGGACTTAAAACTAGGGATGGCCAGATCCGGATCCTGGCGTATCCGAAATCTGGATCCGGTTGGTTCCGGATCCAAAAATTTTCGGATCCGAAATTTTCAGGGTGATATATATACAGGGTGATTCTAAAGGCATAGTACAAACGAAAACCACAGATACCTCCCATGAAATAGATGAAAGTTCCCCTTCCACTGTGCCGAGAGATGCCTCCGTGAGGAGCTAGACAACGCCGAAAACGTGTGAAAATGAACTTCACACCTCTGTACAGCCAGTACCAGTGAAGATAGAAAGGCGGAACAAACGAAGTCAAAAGGAACACCAAAGTCGCCCATCCGAAAAACACTAGGCGGCAGCTGCGCAACACATGCGCATGGGATTCCACAAAGGAAATAGGAGTGTCCCGCAAGACAAGTGAAGGGAAAGGGTAGCGATCGACAACGGTAGGGAGAAAAGAAGCTATGAAGCATGAAGTAACAATTGCACAGCGGGAAACAAACACCATGACTGAAGCCGTGCAGTCGAGAAAAGTAGTGCGGGGTTGCAGAACCACGGGAGGATGACGTAGGATGTAAAAACACACCGAGAATGCAAGCAAAGTGGTCCATGACACTCGACAGGCAACAGATGCGTACATGGTTCGGGGCAGAAATGGCGGCGCTGGCGGTGCAGCGCAAGGGGAGTCCCCAAAACACAGTGGGGAGACACCGCAGCAAGAACAAAGCACGGTGCAACAAAAGAGAAAGAGGACCGGACGGGGAATGGTACCTGCGAAGGAGACAACAAATGCGGGACGAGGGATTCCCCGTAGCAGCACCGAGGGGATGTCACACAGAGGTCGTGCGCCAGCAGGACAAACACAGCAACTACGGGCACAGGAGGTTATTGCTAATGAAAGGTGCACGTACAGATAGGACCACGTACCCCGTACTGACGTTGTAACAAACTTAGTGATGGGGCCCAATCAGCCTCTTCGAAATGAAGCCGGAGGCACATCGCTGGGTGGGAGCGGGCGAAAGGCTGCTGGAGTGTCATACGGACCCCACCACTCCGTACAGTGGACGACACTAATGGACGAGGTCGGAATGTTTCCATCCCGATCACCAGGTCCACCGTTCCCAGACGTGACGCGGCTGCTTGCTTCCGAGCGCAACCCCAGCCGAACAACTCGAGTCCCTCCTCGGCCGCAGCCTTCCGCTCCGAAACCAAGCGTGGCCTCACACCACCGCAGCCGCACACTGCCGCGTGGGTGTGAGACCGGGCCGAGCAAGGCTGGACAGATAAAATGCATGGGACTTTCGGATCCGGATCCGGATCCGAACGGATCTGGATTTTTTGGATCTGGATCCGTTTGGCCATCCCTACTTAAAACACCAAATCAAAATCAAATCAAACGCTACTCAATTGTGCTAGGACATTATTTCATTACTTTTACTACATTACTATTTTTAGATGGCTGTATTTTATCCCACCCCAAAACTCTATTTCTATTTTAGTTATTTTACGTCGCTTTTGTGCCTCTACGGGTAAGTACGACAATATGGATGAATGAAATACTGATGAAATGGATGAAGTGACACAAACACAGTGAAATGTACTTGCCTTACGAGGTAGAAACACTGACTTCGTAGCGTGGGCAAATTATGTTATACATGCATGTGTTTGTGGGTGTGTGTGTGTATTTCTAGCAGATGGGGAGGATGGGTGGCACCCTAGCATAAGCGTTGCCATCTTGAATTATTGAGGAAGACATGCTATCTAATTCACCAAATATATTTCACATACGTAATGCATTTTCTCATTATGGTGCAGGACGCGTGCCCACCCCTATCGATAGCTGTACACCGAACACCAGCAGAAGGCAAATTGATTTGTTATTGTTAGCATTCGACTTGAAAGATTGTGGAAAATCGCCGACAACGAAAGCTTAGCTTCATCTGTGAACACAACTTTCTACCATTTCCTGTCATAAAAATTCCTCGCGATAATAGAGGCATCACAAACCCTTTGTGTCGGTGCTGAAAAAGGGTAAATTTGAGGGTGTTTTCCACGCACCCTCTAACCAGAAAATGCGGAAGAGATGAAAGATGTTGGTCGGTTCCCTCGGGCGGTTTACTTTCTTTTGTGTGAAACATGTCCACTCCTGAAATGGAGATCTTCGGTATATGTTCGCCAAACACAGAGTGCTGGGTTTAGCACCATTGTTACAAAAGCATCTGTGACGTTTACACCGTAAACAATGCGCGCCACTCCAGCGCCGTTCATCCGCTACTATTAGATCATCGGATTTTATAGCAGATCTTCTGGTTTCCCAAGGAACAATCTCCCGAATTTTTCAAATCTGACCTGGCAACACTGCCCCGAACACCGATAACGGCAGGGAAGTTGCGCGAACGCTTTGGAAGGAAGGTTTTTTTCCTTGTGGTCGAGCTATACCACTTGTTTTCATTGATGTCTCACTCACTTTCCCAGCAACACTTCAACAATTATGAAGATGTCGAAAAATGGCTTGCTGACTGGATCACCTCAAAATGTGAACGATTTTTCTGGAAGGGCACCCACAATTTGAGGGACAGATGCACAATGTATAGCTAGCGATGGCGCATACTTTGAATAAAGCATTTGTTACCTTTCTCCCCAGATACACTTGTTTTCTTTCGGGTCAATTAAGAATTATTAACCGGCACACCTGGTGACAAAGTAATAAGCAACGCTTACAAATTTACTGGGTTCATTATTAGAATGGGCAGAGACTTTCGAGACACCCAAACACCAAGAGACCCAATCATCAAACCTTTTTTGTGAATAGAGCACGAACAAACATTGTCAAGAAATCCCCTATCTGGAGAATGAGTGTTCTCTACAATGCCTTAGAAAAGTATAACAAAAATATTGATTTGTTCTATATGCCATATATACAATTTAAAAACAGCATAATGAAAACAATATCAAATAACGGTCACTGAAGCATATATTAAAACCTGTATCTCTGAACTACAGCACCTTGAATAACATAGTGTGGAAAACGACCAAGGAAACTGGTTCCCCGAGATGATGACAAGTAGATGGCAGTGCGATCAAACCAGGTGCTAATTCTGTTATGAAAGTAATGCGGCTTAGTTAGTTTTTGGAATATATTGTGTAGATTTGTTTGTCTAGAACAGCGGTAAGTGACTTGATGGAAACAGTTATATTTGTGGAGTGATTTGCAGTAACGAAAAGGCATTAATTTACACAGATAAGTAACATGAATATGTTTTATGTGCAACGCAACACGAGCATCAACATATCACATGTGAGGTTGGACGTCAAACGTTGGATTGTGTACACAAGTTTATTTTTGAATACTAATAAAATTGAAATAGTGTCATGAAGGAGAAAAAATGTTTCGTTGCATACATATTATGAAGTCATTTTCCCGAAATGCAGATATTCGAAAGAATTTGATTTCATATTCCATGGAGTTCAAATAGCCGATTAGGATGTACCTTGTCATCTCTATCAACAAATTACTTTACATTCGTGTCGATTGGTAAGTAGAACATTGCATTTTTACTCGTGACTTGGCTGTAAAATGTCTACCTTGTACTTGATGAAAATAAACCGCAAATTAACATAAGTCCGCCATTATATTTATTCATTTTTTATTTATTTCATTGGATTATTTGTTTATTTTTTTTATGGGAAAGCATTTATGAACGATTTACAGGCAGTGCAATTGCTGGCCGGTTTAACATTGTATGATCATATAATAATAGCACAAATTTCTAAAACTATGTTCTCGGATATATAATGAAGTCAATTACAGTTTGCAGAAGCAAACTATTTGTATAACTATGTTATTTTTGTTGTTATTGTTCTGAATTTTATATTGCACTTTCTGAATCCCCCCAAAAAATCAAAAATAAATAAACCATGAAAACCAACAATATTTTCATCATGAAAGTGGACTGTATAATATTTTTTTGTAATGAAGGGTTCTGGTCTTGATCCCTGATAGGAATGAATGCTTGTACTTTAAAGATGCAAAGGTTGCCTTGATAATATTGTCAAGATTGTTGCCTTATCCAGATATTGTAGATTTAATTGCTGCTTGCAGTGAGTACACTGGGTAAGATTATAACCAAATTGTTATACACCTACAAGGAAGTACACAGTTATATAAATATATTAGTTTCCTGCAAACTATATGGATATCAGTTACATGCTATGCTGGCTGGTCTATTAAATTGGAATGACTATTTTCACGAGGTGGTGAAGCTAGCTTGCAAGCTATTTTCACCAGATTTTTAAACCGCGCATGTACATGATTTTCAACCTGGAATACTACATGTATGTGTGCATTCCTTAGTTGTTGATGCACTTATCAAGCTTGAAATGGAGTGCATATGGACGACAAGTACATTTTCTGGTAATGTAGCATTACATAAGTATAGAGGGGTACTACATTCCTAAATTGGTATGACTTAAGATGACCTCTCAGAGTTTCTTCATATATAGCATTTTTACGAATTGAGGCCTGCTAATGACGAATGTGACATTAAAATTTTTCGGAAACATCTAAAAATTGCAAAATAATTGTGAACCATTGACGTGTGGTTAGGTTAGGAAAACCGTTAAAATTTGATGTTGTGGTAGTACCACGAATATATATATTTGCTTATGAATCAAAAAATTTCGCGAAAATAGACTGTTTCAATTCCGAAAACTAACGCCTTATTTTAGCTTATTTTGCAATTTCTAAACGTTCCCGACAACTTTTAACTTCAGAATCATGATTAGGAGGCCTCAATTAGTGAGTATGCCAAATATGAAGAAAATCGGAGAGGGGTCCAGTCACCTTAAGTCGTTCCCCTAAATGCTTATCTTATTAGGTTAAGGGCTGTTAGCATTAAAACATTAAAATTATTTTTGTAAATACTTCCCAACACTTGATCATGTAATATCTGGTCTTCAAGACTTCTGCTATTCTCACCAACTGGTGACAATAGCAGTCACACAAATTTGTAATTTTAAATTAACATCTCAGTAGTAACTCCAGTAATACTGCCAATGATATTTTAAGTCCACTTTATGTACAGAAAGGCTAATCTGGGCTGGACCTACAGTTTAAAGTGGGATCCAAACCGCTATGTGCCTCCACCAGGTATCGAACCTGGTACCCCTTGTTTACATTACTGCTATGCCATCGGGAGGGCCCCCAATACTACCAATGAATGTAATAAATTATGATAAAATACAATGTTATGGTTATGCTATTACTTTATCTGGTGAAAATAGCCTTATATGCTATTCACACCACGTTGTGAAAATAGTTGTGGCCTTAGTGTATATATTTAAACTTAAACACTTTGTAATATATATGGGAATTTAAAACAAGCCTTTTATTCAACAAATAATGTTATTTTACACATATATACACAGAGCCAACATAATGAATGACATTGTGCATGTAACTTTTCAATATTTCTTACAAGCTATCACAAATTCATCATGGTGGCATGAGAAAATATAATATGCACTTAGTTGATATCTTGCTTCTTTAACTCTGCAGTTAGATAACGTCATCATGTTGTTTTGTTTTTTTTCTTTATATATTAATAATGCTGAAAACATTATTGCAAAACTTGCACATGCATCAGGATTTGGATACAACTATATAATATAGCCTATTGGTTTAATGGTGCCAGGTCCAAGTGAAGCAAAGTCACTGCTTAGAAAACAATAAGAGACATTTACAAGTACTTTCGAGTAATTAAATGCATTTTAGAGGAGAAATTATTATCTTCAACCATATCCACGTATCACACAGTACTATGCAGAACAGGAATTTCACAAAATAAAAAGACACCAGGACATGACACTCAAGATGAAATAAGTACTGTTACTGTTCTATTTGGAATGTCACATTTAACATACAACAATTACATTGAAATATTTTACCTTCCTCATTTTCCCAGTAAACATCTAGAATAATATGTGTAATTAACTTCAAAATCTGTACATAAATTAACCATTCAGAGATAGAATATGCCATTGACATATATTGCACACTGATGCAAATCATATGGATAATATTTGAAATACCTTTTACATCAATGTTCTTAGTAAAGGTTCGCATAATCACTCTTGTAGATGTATAGTTATTTCCAGTGCCTAATATTTTTTCTGCAAGGTTTCATCCTGTTTTCCCAGGACATTTTCAAGCTTACACCAAGATAAACAGACACAATAGCCCCGTCTAGTTGGCTGCACTTTTTGACTCTTGTTTGCACCGAAGCGTCTATTTGATTGAACGGGGCAACACCGAGTCACCTAGTTCGTTGATTTGGAGTCAAGTAGTGTATTTGGTGTCTGCACTACCTTCCGGACCGGTGTATGTTTGGTGTATGGTTAAATAAATGACTGTTTAAAGCAGCAGACAGGCACTTGTTGAATATTCTGAACTTGAGCACCACTTTCCGTCTAGTTGGTTGAACGTCATATCCTTGCACCACCCTTACACCAACCTGACACTGTATACACCTGCACTGAACAGTGTGTCAAAAAGTGCAGCCAACTAGACTGGGCTAATGTTACATGACTAATTGCTCTGCAATTTAGAAGTATGCATCGCATAAATCTAATGCAAATTGAAACTGCTATGAAAAGATGCACACAGGCTTAGCATTCCAAATATTTGGCAACAACTTTCTCAAAGGACTTTCCCTGTACAAGAACAAAATCGAATCTCAGTGTGGAAGTATATGTGCAACTATCTATTTTATATCTTTGGTACATAAACCCTGTTCCATACCCATCAATGCAATAAAACAGCGAGATGAAATGAGGCTTTCCTTTCTATGAGTGAACTTGTTTCGTTTCTGGACTTCCTTCAAGTTTAGGAGAAGTATGGCTGCTCAAATAAGGGAGAATTTTTAAGTGCAAGTACAGCTATGGGCTTTCAAGTAACCCACTCAAGTACACTCTCTCTTGCATACACACAATTGATATAAATGGGTATGTTTATCTTGGCGTAAGCTTGTGTGTGTGTATATTTATATATACATGCATAATGTCATTGCACACTTAACTGAAAACATGTACATAATGTCATTAACACTTAACTGAAAACATACAGTATATATAAGGCCATTACACACCTAACTGAAAACCTGTGTAATTTAACATGTAATGCTTGGTTGTTAGTATTTTTTACACGGGGAGATTGCTTCCCAAATTATACATTTAACATAAAATTTTATTCTTGTGGTTGTACAGTTAATACTAAGTTCCTCAATATTGTCTAGCATGAAGTAAATAGTGATTTTTTTTTATCTTATACACTAAGAATATCTGTCAGAATGAAACATACAGCAAGCAAGCTAACTAAAGGCACGACATGTGATTGTACTTTGTCTTGGGTTTAAAAAAAAAAAAACTTGCCATATTTTTTCATACTCTCCTACATTCAGATTAATAAGGAATGATTATTTCTCTTGTAGTCTACGGTTATTACAAGCATAAAAACACAGTTTTTCATTGTGACGTTTCAGGAGAACACACACTCCCTTCATCAGACATTTATTTTTAGTTAAGATACAGTTATAACAATGGTTAAGAATTTTTAAAATAGAAAAGAAAATTCCTTATACAATGGATGTTGTCAACGTTACATTGTTAAAATATAGCAACTTAACTGTGAAAAACAAGCAGTCTGTTTTATTTTTATTTCAGATAAAAATTTTGATCACATTATTTTTTATTTATAATTTTTTTGAAGTAATTTAATTTTATGCTTGTTATAACCGTAGACTACAAGAGAAATAATTCTAGAATTGAAGCAATACATATAAGAAAAACTATAAGAAATGATGTGTATTAAAATTGTTAAAACTTTTTGGAAGTATTGTACATTAGGCACACACAGGAGATGTACTACGTAGAAATTTTCAGTGAAAAGTATAAGCTCAACCAGGACTCGAACCCGGGTCTCTGGCATACCATGCCATTGCTCTTAGCACTGAGCCAGCCTGGCCTCACCTGACTTTTTGCTATTGCTGTATTACCTGGATCCACACAGGTAATACAGCGATAGCAAAAAGTCAGACGAGGCCAGGCCGGCTCGGTAGCTCAGTGGCAAGAACAATGGCACGGTATGCCAGAGACCCAGGCTCGAGTCCTGGTCGAGCCTGCATTTTTTACTTAAAATTTCTTTTTGGAAGTAATTTGTAGTACTGTTGCTCATTGAATGAAAGAAATTGATTATGCGAGATACTACAATGGTAACATCGGAAGTTCATTTGCAACGTCTTAGTTTTAAGAATTTCATTTTATCTGCCTGTGCATTGGTTGATTTGTTCAGTGCTTTTACATAGAACCGAAGTCTCATTACAAATTGAAATTTGACCAGTTTTGTGGTGACAGTTTCTCTATGATTGGTACACCCTACATATCCTGCATGGTGACGTTTTAAGACAGACATAATATCATTGATGATGCCACTGTGGAGTCTGTGTGTTGACAAATAAGATGTGAAGGTTTGTTCTAGGTATCTTACAAGCTGCAGGAGGTGATCCGAGGGGTAACATAAACCTCCTCTATCAAATTCCTTAGTGTCGCAGGATGAAGAAGATACAACTTTCTCTCTTGTTGTTATGAGGTTTTCGATGCAGAGTTGACATTGTTATTGTTTGTCTTTAAAATTTTTGACAACATAGCCTCCTATGTAATAAATTAACCTTGCATCACTGTTTATCTGTACATAACTTTCATGATCTTTTCCAATATCTGTGTGTGCCAGTCTGTGCAATTCTTTTTCATCTTCTTTCCTTTCCTCCAACTGCTCTTTTATGAAATTTGGATCCAAATTATCTGCACTTAGCAAGGAATTTATGACTTCTGGTGGACAATTTCCATTTTTGGGGGGACGGGCTAAATTATAAAAGGAAAGACGCTGAAGAATGTGGAAGAATTCTGTTGGTGTAGGGTGGTCACTACAGCCTGACGACTGCGTAACTATCCCGAACAGGCATTCAATAGCATCTTGGCTTAGTCTTGATGTCATGATGTATTTATATCCGAGTGTATGCAAGTACTGTAACAGAGAGAGTGTACTTTTGATTGTTACTCGAAAGCCCGTAGCTGTACTTGCACTTAAAAACCCTCCCTTATTTGAGCAACTATACTTCTCCCTATCATCAAGGAAATCCAGAAACGAAAGTACCGTGTGTCCATTTCGATCTTCAGCTGAGAGATCGGGAGAAGCGTGGCGGGCGGCGCTGACGGAGATGCCGACATTTGCAGCCTGTATTGCCCGCTTATTTTTATGGACATATGCAGACATTTATATAAATATTGCAAAACAAGCACTAACCTGTGTTATAACATGCAAAAGTTCTTCTGTAATTCATCCAAGTTCTGCCCTTATATACACAAATAAATACACTTTAGAAATGATGTTAGATAATAAAACCTTTTTAATCATAGTTTTGACCAGTAACGTCCTGCTTAAGTTTATATCCTTGAAAGAGTTTTGTGTCGATGGGGATCGTTTGGAGGTTTCGAATGTGCAACACTGTATCAAAATTATGCTGCAGACGAAACTGTTAAAAGTCAATGGTTTTTGTGAGCTTCCTTGCAATCCAAAATCTCCGAGCTCGAGTTTCTCTTTCCTTCGCGGACTAGATGAACACAGAGCTGTGAATATGGTGGCGAGCAGATGTAAAAGAAGAGCGTGTTAATTTCGTACTGTGCACAAGAGTGTTATTCTTGGTTACTTGCCGTTACTTGTTTGTGTTATTGCAGTGTGTATGTGTGTTGTGTCAGTGAGATGATTGGAATGCCAGCCGCAAGGTTCTAGTTAGAACAAAGAATTTTTATGTATGACATATACGTGAAAACATAGCATTTTGTAGGTTAGTTGCATGTTACTCACAAATGCAAAATATAAAAAAGAAAGTTAAAAATTGTACTTACGTATGTGAGTATCTTAGTATTTTGAAAGAAGGGAATAGGATTAAAACAGGAGTACATCATAAACCCCTATCGGGGAACTTATATATTAATAAGGAATCGGCGCACCCCGAAAAAACAAAGAAAAACGTATTCCTTAACTTTTATATTAGGGCCGGTAGACTATGCAATAATGGAAAAGAAAAAGACAACGAAATCTGATGGATAAGAAAAACAGGATTAAGAAATGGGTATACGAATAGAGAAATGGTTAAGATCGCGGGGAGGGCACAGAAAATTATTAGGAAAGAAAACAAAAAAGAGAAAGGGGATCAAAATGAGGGGGAAAAATCGAAAATAAGAAGGTAAAGTACGTTGGTATCCCTTACCATCAATTCGTATCGGAAAAAATCGGAAAAATAACGAGAGATTTTGGAATTGTTTGCAGGATGAAAGCACCAAAGAATGTAGAGAAATACTTTACTGATTATAAGAAAGGAAAGATAACTAGGGAAATACTGGAAAAACAGAAGGGGGTTTATCGAATAGAATTTCAAAGCGGGAAGGAGTAAATAGGACAGACGGGTCGATTGGATTGATTTGGTGTTTTAAGTCCACTTTATGCACAGTAAGGCTAATCAGAACTGGACCTACAGTTTAAAGTGGGATCCGAACCACTTGTGCCTCCACCGGGTATCGAACCCGGGACCCCTTGATTACAAGGCGACGACGCTACCACTGCGCCATCGGGGAGGCCGACAGACGGGTCGAAATATGGGTAAAAGATGGAGCGAGCATGAAAACGATATAAAGGAAAAAGTTCCCAAAACGGGTCTCTCAGAACACATTTTGGAAAGTGGGCATGGAATCGCAAAAAAAGAGATAATTAGAAAAGAAAGGAGGAAGTTAGGAAGAAACGTGTATGAAACAATGAATATTTGTAGGGGGGGGAGAATAATCTTAATAGGGATGAAGGAAATTTGGAAGAAGGGTGGATCAATTTCTTCAAAAAATGGGACAAAGCATGGAAGATTGAACCCAATATCGGTTTCCAAGTCACTCCGGAAGTTATGCAAGCTGCACGGGAGGAATGTGAATTTACATTGGACTTGTGACGTAATAAGGGGAAATGAGAAAATTAAGGGGAGGGGAGACATTCGTGGAGAATTGACCTTCATGCGGATTGGGATGCACAGTTGGGTAGGAATGGCTAAACCTGCAAGTAGCAGGTTCTTTAGATTTTTAACTTTTTTAACTTTTATACCTGTGAATAGGTCTATAGTAACAGTCTTTTCAGGGAAGGACATGCTTTTTACGTACTTTTAATAGCAAAAACATAATATTTTTAAATGTATCTTAACCAACCCTTAACCACTATCCTCATATTACATTTTTGACTCGGTACTATGCCAAGTACCTAGTTTTTTATATGAACCTGAGGAAGGAGATAGTCTATCTCTGAAACGTCGTTCTACGGTAGGAACATATACTCACATACGTAAGTACCATTTTTAACTTTCCTTTTTTATTTTTAATGTGAAAACAGACTCGTGTTGAGATGTGTGTAGGCAGTTTGCACAGAAATTCCCTGGCATTTCACCTCCACATATGGTCAGACATCTTGTCCTTAAATTACGAGAAAATTGTTCGTTAAATTTTAAAAACACCTAAGCAAAAACGACGGATTATAACCGAAGCAAAACTCGATAAAATTGGTGCAGCGTTAGAACGTTTTCCAAACACACCTCTAAGCCGTGTTTCACAGGAGATGGGCATGTCAAAATCATCAACACATACAGCCACTAAGCTACTAAAATTAAAACCGTACAGAGTTTCTATAGTGCAAGAATTACGGCCCCCTGACAACGTAAGTAGAGTAAATTTCTGTAATTGGGTTTTGCAGAATATTGTACTGAGCATTCCCTGACATTCGCTACGAGAGTCAGAGGCAAGCGGACCAGCATCACCACTTATCTTTCAAGGCGAACGGGTCCGCGACAGTCGCACGCTACAGTCTGTTTTTTCGCACTCCAGCCTTCGCTCTCTTTCCCTTTCTGCTGAAGTTGCAGACTGACGTCAGTATAATCCTCCCTCGGAAGTTGTGTTGTGTCGTGTGCGTGTGTTGAAGATTGTGGCTTAATATGGAACCACAAAAATTTACATTACAACAAAGGATTTATCTTGTCGAGTGTTACTTCGGAAAGAGGAATTGTGGAGAAGTGCGACCACTATATTAAACCTTGTAAAAAGTTTAGAGTAACCGGGTCAGTACTGAATAAAAGTGGAAAGAAAAATGGGGAAATCTAAAATATAAAGTATACAAAGACAACCCATACACCATCCGTGAGTTAAAAGAGAGTATTGTACGAGAAATCGGGAGAATTACAGTGGACGAACTTTCACGTGTAAATGCCAATTTCCTTTGGAGATGCCAGGAATGTGTTGCAGCAGAGGGACATCATTTTCAACACCTTCTGTAGTCAAGGTTAGTACACAATATGAAAACTGTAATTTTAATAGCCGAATCTAGCAACTGTCGCGGACCAGGAAAGACAAGCGCTGATGCCGGGCCGCTTGCCGCCGAGTCTCGTAGCGAATGTCAGGGAATGCACTTTACATGGTATTGTTGATCCACAGTTAATATTTTTTTCGGATGAGGCATGGTTTCACTTGCGTGGTCATGTTTGTTCACAGAACAATAGATACAGGAGCACTGAAAATCCCCGAATAATACATGAAGTTCTGTTACATGATGCAAAAATTGTTGTGTGGTGTGCTGTAAGTGCAAAAAGACTGATAGGGCCTATATTTTTTTGAAGACACAATAAATTGAGAGAGGTACTGCACACAAATACTCGAGCCGTTTTTTCAGCTGTTATCAGATAATGAGAGACAATATGGGTAGTTTCAACAAGATCCGGCCACAGCTCATACCGCCGCTGATTCTTTGGAGGCTATAAGGGAGGTGTTTGATGACAATAATTTCTAGAGGTTTATGGCCTTCACGTTCACCAGATCTTACCGTATGTGACTATTGTTTGTGGGGAACCTTAAAAAATAGAGTCTCCGGAAATAACCCTCACAGCATCGACAAACTAAAAGACAATATAAATGCACAACTTGGAAGAATTACGGAAGAAGAACTTTTGCGTGTGGCTCAAAATTTCATCAAACGATGCCAGGAATGTGTGAATGTAGGTGGACATCACTTTTAACAACTCTTATAACAAAGGTTAGATTTCGTTTTGCAATATTTCTATAAATGTCTGCATATGTCCATAAAAATAAGCGGGCATTACAGGCCGCAAATGTCGGCATCTCCATCAGCGCCCCCCGCCACGCTTCTCCCGATCTCTCGGCTGAAGATCGAAATGGACGCACGGTAGTTCAGCATATTCTTTTGAATTGGGTCTTAAAGCCTTGTCTGGTGTTCTTGAAGTCATTATAACTATGATCGCATTTACCAAAGTTATAAAATAGACAATAACAGATATGCTTCCATATTGTGATTCAATATTGTCCTTGTACAGTGAAAGTGCTTTGAGTACATCGTCGCCAAATAATGAAAACGGTAAGCCTACTCCCATCTTTTCAAAGTTATTTGGATTGATATGGGATCTTGTTATTTTAGGCATTGCCTTGAGTGTTAAGTTTTCTGAATCAATCATCCAGGCTGCTCTAACATGTTCCATCCAAACCTCTCCCTTGTGTGTGTCAAATCCCCTCTTTATAAAGGAATTCCGTAAACATTTCAGTAGATGTGGGAAGTCTGACACAAAGTGTAGATTCCTTGTGGGATTGATAGGGTGTGCTACATGTGGTGTAGTGCTCCCAATTCCAAAAATGTGCCACATTTTCCGATTCCAGGTAGTTCCATCACATGTAATAAAATCCACAAATAAGCCAGCATTCTCTACCAAGATAATAGCTTCAGTGATTACCTTTGCTAGTATGTTTCCCTTCATATTACTTGATGTAGTAAATACCCCAATTATCTGCTTCCAATCCCCAGATAATGGCTGAAAGAGAATAACCATGCCATGATCACTCAAAGCATTACTTGACCCTTCATCCTGAAATACTCCATAGTCTACAAAGCCCTCAATATTTCCATCATCACGTACATGCAATTTTTGAGTCAACTTCATTTCATCTATTAGTAACCCCCATGCTTTTTGAAGTCATCCATAGATCTGACCTTCTCCTTTATGCCTGTGAATATTTTTGGATTGAATCCAAAACCACTCTTGTACATTTGAAGATATTTGTATAATGTCCTACTGCTGGGTACAACCATTATTTTGTATCTACTTATGTGTTCATACAGCTTGGGGTTTTTCATCCTCATAATAATACACTCTAATACCAAACTCTTATCAAAAATAATGCCAGAGACACCTCGTCGTCTTGCTGTATTGAAACAGTGTTTAACACACAATTGTTGTTTTTTGGGCAATGTTTAATCTTGTCATCAAATTTAGAAAGTTCAATTTTCTGGTTCATATCTTTTAACTTTTGAATTTCGCTTTTCATTTTGTGAACTTTTGCCCGGAGCTTATTGGCTGAACGATAGTTTATTTTCAGTCTTCTCCTTATGCATATTTCTTACCTTCAAGTTTTTTTTTCCGTGATATCATGTTCAACATTAGCTTTCTTGTGTACTTACATGCTATAAACTTGGATATATTGGGTGATTTAACTACACTTACACAGTTTTTACTTAAAATCCTATCATCTATTGGGTTGGTGCGAATGAAATGTCCGCTTTGACGTCTGGTGGGAAACTCACCTCAACAACGCAACACAGGGATTTACTGAGGTCACAGGTCTAACGTCATAAACTCTGTATGCGTCCAGCAAACAGACTGGAGCACCCAGACAGTCAACAGGAAGTGTGTTGCTGAACAGGGTCATCTGAAATTGCACCATGGAGAACACACAATTGCGAGTGATTTGTCTTTACGAATTCAAACTGGGACATTCTGCTCGGCAAGCTGCCAAAAACACTAACAGTGAATTTATGCCAGGAATGGTAAATGAACGCACCATTCGCCGCTGGTTTGTCAAATGTCGTTCCGGTGACACAGCATTACAAAATGACTCCCGTGGCCATCGACCAACATCATGTTTGGATGAGCTCCGCAGGAACGCCGTGCAAGCGGACCCTCGGAAAAGTGTTCGCGCCACTGCAGACGAGTTAGGCATACACCATACCACTATCGTTCGGCGGCTCCATGCGATCGGTAAAGTGAAAAAGTTCGACTCATGGGTACCACATGATTTGACACCGGTCAACAAGACTCGCCTACTGGAGGTGTGCAATTCTCTGAGTGTAAGGAATAACCGGGATGGTTTCCTGCAGCGGATTGTCACTTCAGATAAAAAATGGATCTGCTATGACAATCATAAACGATCAGGACAATGGTTGGATCGTGATCAACGTCCAGGGCTGTTTCCAAAACCACCTCACCACCACCGGAAGGTGTTGTTGCTGGTATGGTGGTCCATGGTGGGTGTGATCCATCATGTCTTTCTCAGGCTAGGTGAAACCATCAATGCAGATCGTTACAGTACTGAACTCCATGAAATGCACCGCAAACTTCTCCACAAGCATCCAGCAACGGTCAACAGACATGGTGTCCTCATGTTGCACGACAATGATTGGCCACATGTCGCGCAAAGGATGGTGCAGGCTCTCCATGAGTTGGAATATGAAACCCTTCCTCATCCAGCATATTCTCCTGTCCTCTCTCCCACTGACTACCATCTCTTCAAGCATCTCGATCACTTCCTGACAGGAAATACCTTCGCTGATGATCGGGCGGTGCAACATGCCGTTGAGGAGTTCTTTGCTTCGCCGACTCCAGACTTCTTTCGCCATGGAATCCAATTGTTGGCTGAGCGATGACAAAAGTGTGTGGCTGCAGACGGCGACTATTTTGATTAACCAGGTATTGTAGTTTTAATTTTTTTGGCCTTTGGCAATGAGGCACCTGGGCCGGACATTTCATTCGCACCAACCCAATATAATTGTAGCACTTGGTTGATTCACTTGATTCACTTACAGTTCCAACACCTTCACACACAGTAAGTAGGTCTGTTTGTTGTAATATATTTTGGGCTTGACACACACTTTTGACACATTCTACACTTTCAATCCTGTCTTACATATACATTGCACGAGAGGCTATTATTACTTCCACCTTTAAACACTACTAACCTCTCAACATGCGAAGTGTTTGACCCTGCATTGAGTTGACACTTGCTGAATGCAATAATATCAGCACAATTTTCAAATACATGCCTTCCCCAAAATTCTGTGGGTACAGTGAGGTTTTCCTTAAGCGAGGGAATGGACAAACTTTCATTAAATGTCAAACTGTTATTTGGCTTTTTTGCACTTGATCCACACATTTCTCTGCATTTTCTCTTTCTAGGAATAGTTTTTGTGAAATAATTTGGCAGATTTGGAAATTTCGTATGAACTGCATCCTTTGTTAATAATATCCTAACCCTTGGCAACCTTACCTCCTTACCATTTACTATGTGAACATAATCTCTGATAATGTATTGTTCATCGAAATGCAATTCACAAACACCAGCTGTGTCATAGAGTTCCTTGTCAGCTCTGGGAACTGCATGATTCCACTCGTCTAATTTATCTTTTTGTTTGGGAACACCAAATATACAAATACCCTTTTCTTTACTTAAATGATATCCACTAGAACAACCAGGCACAAAACAGTGGCGACAGTTTCCAGACATGGTGAAAATATAACTAAACCAACGCGTTGTTTACATTTTTCCAGTAAGCGGGAAACTAAAATTGTCATATTTCATGCTTGCAAGTTTTTGGGCGGTAAGTTGGACAACACGCGAGTGGATGTAAAACAATCTTTGAAAAATAAACGAGTATTGTCTGTGTAAATTTCTGTATGTCAACTGTCCTGCACCGTGGCCATGTAGTCCAAGATGCAAGCTTTGGACTACGGGATGTGCTCATGTTCCAAACCTCTGGGGGAAACAAAACTTTTCCACCATCGTGAGGAAATTGGGGAGCTATGAATGAGTAGCGTAACCCAATCATGGGAACCTACAACAATGACTGGGGGTTCATCATGCAGACTCCACCTCACCCCATAACTGGTTGGATGATCTCAAACTCCAGTGGGAGTGCAGCGAGCAGTCGGCAGGTAGGTCTTGGCATTTATGGGTTGTTGCATCACGAGTTATTATTATGTCAAATTACTAACAGAACCTAATGTCAAATTCCTAACAACATAGAGCGTAACACTCTTAACCCAAGAATATCACATTGGTATCCACATGTCAAATTTCTAACAGCTAATGTCATCGAACCTCACTTAACCTATCAAAAATTACGGTAAGTTCAGATTGTTTTATGATTTTTTTGCAAATTCTCCTAGCAGGAAGACAAATTATCATAGAATTTTGGAAATCATTGGCACACAAAATTTGAACCTTCCTTAAAGTAATTAGCACTGTTTGGATTTCGCAAAAAGTTATTTATGTTTAAGAAACAACTTAAAAATTACCTTAAGCAAGCATGCATGCTTCCCATGGACTATGTATTTTCCTTTGACAAGCTACTGTAAGTATTGTAGACTAGTTGGAATTAATATAGAAGTAAATCAGAACCTTATTATATTGCATTTAGGGACTTTATTTTAATGCTAAGAGAATCAAGGTCTGATTTTACAATACCGGACACTTTCCCAATTTCTTTCATATTTCACATACTCAAATAATTTAGGGCTCCTAATCACGAATCTGCAGTTAAAATTTGGTGCTCATGTGTGGAACTTGCAAAATAACATGTAGAAGGTTGCGATTTTAGAATAGCACCAAAAAAAGGCATAATTTCGTTAATAATTCTAATACTCACTAATTATGGAGTCCTGGTGAAGTTCTGCAGTTAAGATTTGGTGGTGACATGTAGAAATTTTAAATTAACTTGTAGAAGTTGTAAAATAACGTTGTAATCTCCGTGATGATTCTCGACACATAAACAACGATTGGAAATCATGTTGTTCTCATATGAACAAGTGATGTTCGCAATTAGTTAAATATCTACAGCATTGTCACACTGCTTGCATGGTTGGAGTGCATTCAGCAGGGAAACATGGCAGAAATATTTGTTCATGTTTCGCATACTCAGTAATTTAGGACACTTGATCACAATTCTCTGGTTAAAATTTGTGCTACGAAACTGACATTTTTTGACGGTGCCTGGTCGCAATTAGCCTTAAACCCATGGTACGATGCACAGGTGGCCCCACAAACCATTCACGCATTCACGGATAGCCTCACGAACCATGCACAGTAAGGTTAGATTAGACAAAGAGTTAAAATTTGGGGTCGTCGTAATATCAGGAATATAGAGATTTCATTCTTTAAGTATTGGAAATGCAAAATCTTGCGATAAATAATGAGCTATCGTGCATTGTCAGTTCCACATGTGAGTGCCAAATTTTAACTGCAGATTCGTGATTAGGAGCCATAAATTATTGAGTATGCGAAATCTGAACGAAATTGGGGAAGTGTCCGGTATTGTAAAATCATTCCAAGAAACAAAACTGGTCCTCCTAACCTAACTACGAAAGCATATATTGAACAAAATCTTAAGTAATCGCTAAAACTCCACAGCATGTGCTAACAGAAGTAAATCGAATTCGAACAATGTTAAAATTGCATTCGTAGCATGATGAAATCTCAATAAAACAAAAGGAACTTTGGCCAAAATTACAATCAACAAGAAATGCATAACTGATATATCTTACAAATATGCACTTTTTGCTTAAAGTTCAGTGGAGAAATGTGTCAAGTGGCACAAGAATTACATTCTACAAACACTAAGCATGTATATGACATATTTCAAATGTGTGACATACGCCAAAACATCATATGCAGTAAATCTCATGCCCACAATGTCACACCAGGATCTCCAACTTTGAATTACCAATGCTGCTTTAAACCACAAACTTACAAATATTTTAACCTCCTTTCACATACATTTCCCATTCTTCTGTCAGTTGTAAAACTCAGAACCAATAACATTTTTTAAAAAACACTGTAAAAATACATAATACACATTTAGTTCAATATCACAAATTTCGCAATGATGAAACTGACTTAAAAGTAGGACAAAAGGACTCATTACTGGGTAACAGTTCCGTATATCGGAAACACATGAAAATCGGATATTTTTTGTTATGCGGAACATAGTTCAAGGTGCCATTTTGCTTTTAACACGAAAACAAACACAATTTTTCATATTCTGAGTTCTAATTTTTATTCCTTACTTCGTTTCCGGAACACACAATATGGTAAGCACATCTTGACTCATGTTGTGGGTATGCAGTGTTTCAACCTTCTTCACCGAAAAATACCTACTATCGTGTTAGTCACCGGTGGAAATTATAAATTATGCATGGATAGCTTCGTTGTTTCTTCCCTTCCGCAACACACGAAATGGCCGTCACAGTTTAACCACCGTAGTCTATATGCAATGTTTCCACCCCACCACACGTAGAAAGTGCAAGAAAAGCGAAATGGAGTGGTCCGCAATCGGCACAAGTGCTCATTATGTGCCGGTGAAGAGGAATGTCGGCAATGTTAAATTCGTTATACTTACTAATTTTTGTCTCCTAATAGTGAATGTGCAGTTGAAGTTTGGAACTCATTTTGGGCTAGGTGACTCTGGCCAATTTTCTATAGAGAAAACTATGGTAGGGGGCGGTACGTCAATTACCCCAGGGGCGGAGCATGGAATTGGTGGGAAATTTGAACTCAAAAATTATTTAAGTTTGAAATTTTTGGGTCCAAATTTCCCACCGATTCCGAGCTCCGCCCCTGGGGTAATTGACCTACCACCTCCACTCCGGCTACCTGGCTTTCTCTATAGAGTCCCTGTTAAAGGCATTTTAGAAATGCAAAATCACAAACAATCATTATACATCATCACGAAACATGCACGGCTAGATTAGGTTAGGCTAACATAGTTAAAATTGGTATTACATATTAAAAAGAAAAAATTAATCCATGTTACGGTTCATATATTCCCTTTTCAAGTTACATAATGCATAGCACCTGCACACATAAAAATTTGTGCACTCTATTGTCCAGTGCGAAGTTGGTCTTGAAGATATACTCTGATAAATAGCCAGAGAACAAGTATTTGCTCCATCCAAAAGTTGACATGGACTGATGAACATTACGCCATACTTGTTCTATGTTTTCAGAGTGAACTGGAACATAATCGCCCTGTATTCTTTGCAGGTTTTCTTGATGAACACGTCCGCTTGCTGGTGTGTCGACAAACTCCACACTATGGTCAACTCTTAGATGTCTGTAGCCTGCTCCCTGTAAGTTCATGTATGCTCTTCAACAATCTGACATGATTGTTGTTCCGGGAAGTATGAATTGGCGTATTACATTCAGCAAAGTTTCTTCATTTCAGTTTTCTACAGGAACCATGAAGAAGCATTTACTGTTGCCCCTTTCTATTCCCCCAGAGACCCATTGTCCTTCAATTGGACATCCTCTTCTAACACATTTCTTTGTCTTGCCGAATTTAGCTTGATCAATTTCAACAATAACTCCATGTCCTCTGATTGGTCTTGAATTGCCTACAGTGGTTTGACCAGTCCACAAGCGTTTGACTACAAATTTCAAGTTCAAATTTAATGAGAGCTAGTCTTGGGTTTGGCAGAAAAAGCCACAGTACACAAAATTAAACTATTTTCTCAACATTTGTGTACTTTGTCCTAAGAAAGTTCCTAATCTTGCAGAACACCTAAAACCACATGGGACTCTTTTGCACGATCTGCCACTCGCTTTGTACAAATAAATTTCCATGTACCTGTACATGAAATGTGCAGCTTACATGTGCTACCACATTTCAGACATTCCTTTTCTTCTTTCACAAAACCATGCTGTATTACGAAATCTACTACATCTTCAACACCTTTCATTTTTACCACGCATCCTGAACAAGTCATTTTCAATATGTTCTGCACGTTCAAATGAACATACGTATTGAAACGTGTGACCAGTTACCTAAACGCCTGTTAGGAAAAACTGGCCCAGATTGTGTCATCGCACACAGGCTACATAGACCTGGAAGTAAATGGATGCCAGAACTTTCATGCATCGATCACACGTTTCTATCGAAAAATAGATGATTTACTGCCAAAATTCAGTGAACGATGCGAAAAAACACTTCTCCGAACTTCCACAACTATCAATAAACTGCATTCAGTAAGTAATTTCTCCTGTAAATTTGAAGAAATCAGTTTTGCGAAGATAAGAAATTTACCTGAATGTTTTTTTTATGGTACTATTTAATTATCATGTCATTTTCATTATCACCATCTCCCTCTCATATGAATTAAGTCTGTGGAATTATGTACAATGAATTGGTGGTACCTATGCGATCTCCACCGAACACCTCTCACTCGTTTATTGTCTTCTTAAACATTTGTACTTACCTATTCTGCATTTCGAACGATTCTTTAAGGTGGCATTTTTCTTTTTTCACAAAAATAAATGCAAATTTTCACATTAACAGTAATTATTGTTCTTCCTTTCTTTGCATCAGTAACACACAATATGGCGGGCATAGCTTGAGTCGCGTCATGGGTCATCAGTGGGTATGCAGTGTTTCCAAATTTCTTAACCAAAAAATGCCCCACACCCCATTCATGCACAGCCCCACAAACCATTCATGATTAAGGTTAGGTTAGGCAAACATAGTTAAAAAAATGCCCCACAAACCATTCATGCATAGCCCCAAAAACCATTCACACATAGCCCCACGAACCATTCACAGTAAGGTTAGGTTAGGTTAGGCAAACATAGTAAAAATTTGTGGTCGTAATGCTATCTGGAATATATATTTAGTTTTTTCATCTTCTTGCTATAAAACGGCATGGTTGGAAACATTGACAGGGGGTTACGTCATTGAATGTATGGGACATCCTCTTCCCTTACAGGAAGCAAATACAAGTGACAGCAATCATGCATCGGAGAGATATTTTTCTTCAAAAATACATCAATTCCTGGTCAAATAGATTCCATGATGGAAGAAAATACATCCACGAACTTTGAAAATGCTACAGAAACTCATTTCCGTAAGTAGTTTCTTGTGTAAAAATGAAGAAATCTGTTCGGCGGGGATCGAATAGTTACCGAATTGGTTTTGCAGTGCTTTGGAAGAATGGCAAATGGACATGAATGGAATTTCACATGTTGTTATGTCATATTTGTGGTTTGTATTATGGAGTTGTATTGGAAATAATGCTAGTAATTTTTTTTTCTGCGCAATGCCATGGTGTTGGAAAAATACCACAAGGTGTTCAGATATGGACTGGTGCTGCTAATGTGTCACGTGACATAAATATAAAGGGGTATTAAGTTCTTAAATTATTTTGTTGCTAGGTTAGGCAGGTCAGGTTTAGGGCTATTAGCAATAAAATCACTTCTGTAAATGCTTCCCAACACCTGATCATGTATCTTCCGGTCTTCAGCAGTTTCGGCCATTCTCACCACCTGGTGACAGTAGTAGTCCGTACCCACTTTTCATCTCCCATAACGGTAAGAATTTACAATATAGAGATATTCTGTAATTAGTTTACTAGTTGTTATACTCACTAAATATGCAATCGTACTTATGTATATGCACATAATATTTGGGGGTAACGTGTTTAAATTGCACACTGAGTTGTAGAACTTTTAAAATGACATTGTTAATTATAGCGATGATTCCCCATAAACAAATATAGCAACCATGTTTGATGATGTGAAGAAATGACGATCAACGTCCGTTTCGCTGTCTAGGGCGATTCTCTTTGGTTCACAGCATTGGTCGTGGAAAAATGGCAGAGAGGAATGAAAAGATTGTTAATGTGCTACAGTTATATAAGTGAGAGAAATGGAAAGATTGTTAATGTGCTACAGTTATATAAGTGGAGTGTAGTAGAGGATGGTCGTGGTTTGGTTAACAAATTGATGGAATTTGGTGTTCTGCCGAAGAAGGGTATTTACATGTGTCCACGCAGGCATGCTTTGAAATTGTCAGCATCTGGAATGCAGATTTTAATTAGAGGTAAATTTGAAAATGGTGATTCAGTTCCTTTGATTTAAAATGTCTCTCCACCAGTAACGTGATACAAAGGTGTAGAACCATGGATGTATAGGTCATGCACCATTCACAGGAGGGTTAGGTTAGTTGCAGTTGGGTTAGGCAAACACAGTTACAATTTGGGATCATAGAACCATGCATGCATAGGTCATGCACCATTGGCGAACAGCCCCAAGCACCATTTACAGGAAGGTTAGGTTAGGCAAACAGTTAAAATTTGGGGTTGTAGAATCAAGCATGCATATGTCACGCACCATTTACAGGAAGGTTAGGTTAGGTTAGGCAAGCATAGTTAAAATTTGGGGAATAGCCCCATGCACCATTTACAGGAAGGTTAGGTTAGGCAAACAGTTAAAATTTGGGGTTGTAGAATCATGCACGCATAGGTCATGCACCATTGGCGAATAGCCCCATGCACCATTTACAGGAAGGTTAGGTTAGGTTAGGTTGGGCAAACAGTTAAAATTTGGAGTTGTAGAACCATGCACGCATAGGTCATGCACCATTCACAGTAAAGTTTAGGTTAGTTGCAGTTGGGTTAGGCAAACCTAGTTAACATTTGTGGTTGTAGTATATCAGGAATATGTATATTTCGTTGTGAATCGATAGAACTTGATATAAATAATGAGCGGTACTAGTTTACTATCCTTCGGACACATTTATTTTTTTTACAGAAGAAACTACTTACCGTAATCAGTTCCTGTAGCATTGTCGAACATCAGGAAAGTGTTTTGTGTGATGTGGGAATGTTTCATAGCTGAAATTCATGTTGTTCATTGAAAATTAATTCTCCGACTGAGAATAGCTAGCCCCACGAACCATTGGCGCGTGGATAGGTTAGTTCTGTTAGGTTAGGAAACATAGTTAAAATTTGGTGTCGTGTTAGTATCAGGATCTAGAAATTGGAAATAATTGCGAACCATTGGCGCTAGCCCCACGAACCATTGGTGCATGGTTAAGTTAGGAAACATAGCTCAAATTTCATCAAAACAACGTTGATACACCTTCAGGAATGTTCCGCGAAGCAGATACATAAGTACGAATGTCAAAAATTGAGGAAACGAAAAAATTAGAGGTGTCCGAAGGATAGTAAAGTTTTACGTAATGAGCAATGCTACATTGTTGATCGAGATCATGGACCCCCATATTTTCCAATTTTTAGACGTGACCACCAAATTTTAATTTCAGATTCGTGGTTGTGAGGCCTAAATTAGTGAGTATGCGAAATATTAACAAAATTGGAGAATATCTCTATATTGTAAATTCCCCAACTTCTTACCAGTAAGCTTGGCAACACTGTCAACTCGAAGTGTTTGACACCAAGCTTCAGTTCATTACAAAGGCACTGACACATGCACTATTTCACAAACTTCTAAAGCACACAAACATGAAGTTAAGTCCACGTTTTATACTTACAGAGTCTGATTTGTTGACACTCAAGTGGCAAAGTTTCCACAGAGGGGGCTCTGAATCCTTAATTAACATCGGAATGTCTTCCGAAAAGAGATTGTCGACACCCTGTTTGGCATCCATTTTGCAATAATACTTAAAAAAATACAAACACTAAAGAATATCGAACTAAACACTATTACAACTGCAGATAAGGTTATACAGTCACATCATACTGCCGCCATGTAACAAGATCATGCGCACCACACCACAGATAATATTCCCCCCCTCTCCCGATTGCGCACAGATTACAAATATGCTTCTTCTTCTTCTTCTTCCTTTTTCTGGCCCACATCGCCTTTGCAATCTCCGGCCAATGTTGCTATTAGTGTTGATATTATTCCTCTTCTGTGAAAACATAATATTCTAAGCATTTGGAATTACCGAAGTCACTAACACTTGGGAAGGACATAAGACACGTTTCCATTCTCGCTTGTTACTCACTTGACACTTGTCTTCGGCACTAGCACTATATATCACACTTCCTTGTTGTGGTCTCTTTGTTGATCAACAGGGTTTTGTTTACAGTAGGGTGAATCCGTATAAGATCCACATGACAGCGGGTAGAGGATTATGGAGTAAGGTGGCTATGGAAATAGGAAATGTTGTTCCTGCTCGTACAAGACACTGATAAAGGGTAGTTCTGTGTCTTTCGCTTAACGGACATTGAAAGAATATATGATTAATCGTTTGTATGGCCTCACCGCAACCGCAGAAAGGGATAGAAGATAAGTGAAGTCGAGCAAGGTGTTTGTTGTTCCGCACGTGACCTGTGCAAAGTCTTGTTGTGAGTGTAATGACTGCACGAGGCAGTTTTAGAGAACGGAACCAAGGCTAGTGGTTGCCAACCTGCGCAACCCATTTATATGTTGTGCTATGGTATAAAGGAAGTTGAATGCACCATTCATCCCAACTTGTTTGTATTTTTTTTCCGTACTCGTGGTAGAAGGTCCGTGTATGACAAGCGCAGTGGGAGAATACGTACCTCCATTCTGGCTCGTTTAGTGAACACGTCAGCAAGGTCTTGATATAAATTGAGGTCGCTGTGGCCTTTGATGTACGTAAAAGTCACGATTTGGCCCTGTTGACGTAGCTTATAAACGACCTGAAGAATTAAGAAGATGAAAACCTTCATGCGAAAAGCCACAGCCCCAGTTCGAGCCAATGTCTGTAGGATGCTTAAAGCGTCTGTGAGAATGTGTGTATGAGATATATGTATCCTGTTGTTGAACAAAGATCAGAGCTCGGAAGATAACATAACTCTCCGCAGAAAAAATTGACATGTCGGGTGGTAACCTATACCGATGAGCTTCTATTTGTCCTGGTACATAAAATGCGCATCCCACTTCATCGCCGCGCTTGGAGCCGTCAGTATAAATAAATGTTGCCTTAGGCCATTTTCCCCTATAATTATGATGTCGTCCTCTATCTTCGTAGTAAATATCCAATGGAGTGACTAAGGGAAATTGTAGCTGATAGATCAGTGGTTGGGTATACGTAAATCATTGATGATATGCATCCCATGTTATTAATAATAATTGCTCTTAAAAAAAAGGGAACAATACAGCAAGAACCTCTAACGAGCTTGCATTCATCGACACCCCAAACCGCGAGCGATCATGGACACGTGAGGGGAGAAACGACTCTATTGTTATGTCCCCCATCGGTCTTTTTTCAGAGCTGTATGGTAGCCACGCAGTTGCCGCCAATATTTTTACACGCGGGTATTGATTTTCTTTGAGGTTCCAATTTTATTTGGCAGAAGTAATTTACGCGTTCTTTTTTCTTCCGCCTTTCGTAACATTGCAAAGATTATTTAACCTAAGGCGTAAGTAATTTGGCTGAACTAGGAACAATCAGTTCCAGTATCTACAGGTTAAAGTGGATGCGAACCACTATTTGCCCTTATTTCTAGCTTGCGAACCACGGACCCTTTGATTATTGACTTATAAACATCAGGATTTACGTAAAATTGACCAGATGTTTTACTGTTAGGGCCATTATTTCACATTTTTTGTGTATTTTTACTCAGAAAACGCTATTTGAACGATTCAAGCAAGAGTTCGCATGGCAATTTAAACACACAAACTGTGTTTCTTCAACTTTAGCTGAAGTTTAGGTTTATTTTTTACTCTAATATCACAATTTCATCTATTCAGGCAACATTTTTTTATTAAATTTTGGACTCACAAAGACATTTTTTCAACTTTTAACTTGCTATTTTAAAAGTTTATTTCCATTAAACTGTGTTTCTTCAACTTTAGCTGAAGTTTGGGTTTATTTTTTACTCTAATATCACAATTTCTTCTATTCAGGCAACATTTTTATTAAATTTTGGACTCACAAAGACATTTTTTCAACTTTTAACTTGCTATTTTAAAAGTTTATTTCCATTTTTTACTCTAATATCACAATTTCATCTATTCTGGCAGGAGTGTTTATTGCAGTTTAGACTTGCAAAGATAATTTTTTCAACTTCTTTTATTAATTTTTCTATTTATTGCCTTTTGTATCTTATATTTTTAATTTTTTACTTTGAGTTTTGTTCTTTATTTTAAAAAATTCTCTAATCACGAAGGAAGAAGTACTTTTAAGTAAAACAGTACACACAAACTTTATTATTACTATTAATATTATTATTATTATTGTTGTTGTTGTTGTTTTTTGTTTTGATGTAGTTGTTGAATCTTGTTGTTGTTGTTAGGGTTTATTGACTTCCACTATGCTATTTTCGGTTTGCTTCGTAGGAAAGTTTGTTTATTTTAGAGTTTCCTCGGTATTTTCTTACTGTTAGGGTAGGTAAAGTTTCCTAAATATATGAGTAGGGTTCCATATATTCTTGTTCTTGCATGTTTTTCATATGATGTGATCACCACAACTCTCCAAGTGCCTTACTGCATGTTTCCATTTTATTGAGGCTTAGTGATTCCTAGAGCCACTTTATGCATGAGAGAAAGCTTGAAAATTTCGATCTCAGATAACCGTCAACCTTATGTCAGAGTATTTTCGAGTATATTTTAGACTTATTATGGGCCACTAGAATATCACGGCTTGCTTAATTTTTAAGTATGTTGCGCAGTTATTGTATTTTTGCTTTTGCTTTCTAGATAAACTGTATGAAATGTTTAATATTTGTACTTTATTTTGCACTTATAAGAGGCCAAACTTTTACTGTAACTAAAATTATTATGTCTCTAAGCACTGAAACCCCTTTACCAAGAGTACTATAACTGAATGTTTATTAATATTGTTTCTTTCTGCCCTTAAATATAACAATTTAACAATATAATGACAAATCACAGGACAAGTCGATGTTAGCAGATGACTACGTGGCTTTTAAGTCCACCTGCCAAACTTTTCTTACTATGCTATTTACCCTTATAGTCTTTTATTCGAGGTACGTTTCAAGTACTATTGACTTTTTTGAGTGTTTTATTAATACCAGGGGTTATTTGTATCTGTTATGCTGTATTATTCGAGGCTTCTATTTTTTATTCTACAATCACTATATGTCCCTGAGAACTAAATTCCATTGACTGAAGCTTAAAGCTTAGGCTCTACAGCATGTTGAATGTTGAATGGTTAAGCACTGGTCAATATGAATTTTACAGAGGCTAGTAGGAGGCATAGGAACACACGCCAGAGCCTTATTAGCGTGCAAGAACCACTTTCAGGGAGTACTACGAGGAAACGAAGTTGATTTTTTTTTGAGTGCTTTACCAGTTACACAGCCAATATTTGCTATTTCAAGTAAGTACATGTACCAGAACATTTTACAGCACAACACTAACTAGACTTCAATTTATACTTTATTAGGTGCTAAATGTAGCAAGAACACTGATTGTACATACTTCTGAGAATCCAACTATATTAGGGTTTTTTTCTATGTAATTATACTTTTTATTGATTACTAACTTTAACAGACCAATCAGGAAGGCGACAAAATTCACTAAACTTAGTACTATAGTGTAGGTGATTGCATGAAAAGTAGAAATTATAACAACCACAAGATTTCGCTTTTTTTGCTTTTGTGACTAATCGTGACGCTGAGGATGAATGGATGGCCAAAAATCTTAAGCACTGGATGTATTTTACCACTACAGACGCCTATGTAGAAACACTAGAGTACTGTTAGCTTTCAAAATTGAGGTTATACTGTACTGTTTCTTAAATATTTTGTATTTGCCACGCTTAACAAGTTACACTTATATCCATTTCAGGACAAATATTGCTAAAACTCTCAAATTTACTGTGTACAAGTTGATATTTCTGCTATCAGATCAATTAACAACCCTATTTTACAAACAAATGGTATTGTTTACACTTTATTTACTTCAATCTGAGACTAATATTTTACAGTAATTGAATCATTCAGCCCTAGGCAATAATTTACTGCATCAGAAAGTTTGTTATTAATCTAATAAGTATGCTATTCTGTGCTATTCTAACGCAAACGTTGTTTAATTCACTGGTTATAATGCAAACTTTTGCACAAATTCGATATATTCACTACCTTCAATCCAAACAATTGTACTTATTTAGCGCATTTCATTTATATTTCTTGTAATTAACTTATGTTTCTTATAATTAACAAACTAAACTAATTACTTTGGCATGTTAAAAACCTTATTTTTACTATTTCCTATTCTATCAGGTTCTATATTGCTGTTTTTATCAATTTATGTAAGACCACACTCTGGTAAATACACATATATTCTCTTTTATACACATGCACGCCACACACACACACACACACACACACACACACACACACACACACACATTTACACACTTATACGAATATACATCTGATGTTTTTCAATATTTTGCTATGATGTTTGCATCCACGCTATTCAAACAAGGGCAGGCAATGTAGTATTTATGAAATTAGTAATCCCAAAGTGCTGTATTTTGGTGTCCAAGTTCAGATGAGAGTCTGCTATGTGCCTTTTGCAGGGGATTGCATGTGAAGTGTATGCATATTGAGCATTATTGAGTGTGTATGCTTCCAAGTTTTGCTGTTGTTTGTTATTTGTTTACTGAATCTATTTGTTTTGTGTCTTGTAATATTATTTACTATACAGTGTGTCCGAGAAAAAATATACCAATAAAGAATTTAAATAACTCAACAATCGTTAACGATAGAAATGTCAAATAACGTTTATTTGGAAGAGGGAAGAAAGGATTTTTTTTACCACCAGAAGGGAAAATATCGTAACATAATTAAGCGCATGCGCGGCTTTGTTCGTGAGTAGTCTGTACAATGGCGCCGTTTACTGTTCGTCAGAAAGTTGAGTGCTGCTTTTGGTTTGCAGAATTGAAGTCTCCTGTAACGGTACAAAGAATATTCCGGCAACAATATGGACAGGAAGCACCAGAACGTCATTACATTGTTAAATGGCATAAACAATTGCTGGAAACAGGGTCTTTGTTGAGGAAGAAAGGTAGTGGTCGGAAGCGTGTGAGCGAGGATAAAGTGGTTGCAGTTCAGGAAGCTTTCCAGAGGAAGCTTTCTTTGAGGAAGCTACAGTTACAGGTGCAAGTTACCTGCAAATGTTGCAAGAGTATGCTGTACCTCGTATACCTCATGGGTACATGTTTCAGCAGGATGCCCCCCCCCCCGCCCACATTATGCCCGTTGTGTTACTAACTTCCTTAATAACAATTTCGCTGGTAATTGGATTGGGATGGGTGGACCCATTAAATGGCCACCACGGTCACCAGACTTGACTCCTTTGGACTTTTTCCTTTGGGGTTATGTGAAGACTATGGTTTACCAAACACCTGTGCAAGACCTCAATGATCTCCGTGAAAGAATTATCGATGCATGTGGCTCCGTCACTAATCAAATGTTGAAGAACACTTGGATGGAGGTTGAGTACCGCCTTGATGTTTCTCGCGCCACCAAAGGAGCACACATTGAGATCTACTAGGTGAAATTTTTTTCTTGTTCTTTGGTTTAAAAAAAATCTATGATTTTCTCTTCCAAATAAACGTTATTTGACATTTCTGTCGTTAACGATTGTTGAGTTATTTAAATTCTTTATTGGTATATTTTTTCTCGGACACACTGTAGTAACAAAATTATTTTCCTTCCATCCCACATTTATTATTCTGAGCAACAGATCTTCTCCTCCTTTCCCATATATTTGATTATTTATGCTGCTTTCAAAATTAATAATTTAAGAGTACAATTTTTTCAAAGTGAATGTTTTAAAAGTACATTTTTTCAAAGTTAATATTTTAAGAGTACAATTTTTCAAAGTTAATGTTTTAGGAGTACAATTCTTTGAAAGTTAAAGTTTTAAAAATACAATTTTTTGAAAGTTAATAATTTAAGAGTACAATTTTTTCAAAGTTAATAATTTAAAAGTACAATTCTTCTGCAATTTGAACTTTTGTACAATTTTGTTATTGTTGTTAAAATAAATATGTTAGTTGATATAAAATTACAGTAAATTTTCATGAATTTATATATTAGAATTCAAAATAGTCTTATGTGCTAAAGATAGCAGTCAAAATAAATTAAACTTTGACAAATACTGAACAAGAAATATACAAGCTTGTTGATAAATATCAATTTTTAAAAATAATTTTGTTACTATTGTAAATAATATTACAAGACACAAAACAAATAGATTCAGTAAACAAATAAAAACAAATAAGGAAATAAACAAAGAAGCAATCAACAATAAAGTTAAAAAAGGATAGCACTGAAGTCAAACAACCTAACTCAGATAACAAGCAGCAACAAGGATAAACAGAAACCTACATGGAATTCAGAAAGGGACATCAATAGCTACAGCCATAGCAAAAGTAATATGAAGTCAAACAACCTAACTCAGATATGAACCAGCAACGTACCTCAGATATCGAGCAGCCAGAAGGCATAGAATAGAGTAAAACAGGGCATGTTTATGGAGAAACTCAACAACATAAGAATAAAAGGGACATCCAAGGCTATTTACAGTACAGAATTATAATTAACTAAATAAGGTACATCATACATAGCCCCTGCAAATAGGAAATTAACAACATCAGCAGTAACTACTTATACCTGCTAGAACAACTAAGCGACTGTAGTTAATCAGAAAAATACATATTTTCACGAACTAATTTACCTCTACGTTAATAATACTGTACTAGCAGAATGCTAAGGCTTCAAAAGATAGCTCCCAGAACAAAGTACAGCGTGGAGTATAGGGTCACATGCAAATGATTATTCAAAGGAGCTTCGTAGAACAATAAGACAATAGCGATTATTCTAAGTACTGCAACTTGACCGAAAATAAGAAACCTACACAAGAACATCAACACAAGAAGGAAAGATACTTACTACCATTACAGCAGCCACTCAATATCACAGAAGACCATGCAAAATATTCTACAACAATCTGCTTCATAACATAAAAAACTGCTAACTTCCCAAAAAGTATCCAATCAATGAAAGAAAACTGCTTGAAAAGAGAGAACTCTCTACAGTCTCGCAGAATTATAGGAAAATAACAGCAAAACTTGGAAGCATACACACTCAATAATGCTCAATATGCATACACTTCACATGCAATCCCCTGCAAAAGGCACATAGCAGACTCTCATCTGAACTTGGACACCAAAAAACAGCACTTTGGGATTACTAATACTCATAAATACTACATTGCCTGCCCTTGTTTGAATAGAGTGGATGCAAACATTATAGCAAAATATTGAAAAACGTCAGATGTATATTCGTATAAGTGTGTAAATGTTTGTGTGTGTGTGTGTGTGTGTGTGGCGTGCATGTGTATAAAAGAGAATATATGTGTATTTACCAGAGTGTGGTCTTACATAAATTGATAAAAACAGCAATATAGAACCTGATAGAATAGGAAATAGTAAAAATAAGGTTTTTTAACATGCCAAAGTAATTAGTTTAGTTTGTTAATTATAAGAAACATAAGTTAATTACAAGAAATATAAATGAAATGCGCTAAATAAGTACAATTGTTTGGATTGAAGGTAGTGAATATATCGAATTTGTGCAAAAGTTTGCATTATAACCAGTGAATTAAACAACGTTTGCGTTAGAATAGCACAGAATAGCATACTTATTAGATTAATAACAAACTTTCTGATGCAGTAAATTATTGCCTAGGGCTGAATGATTCAATTACTGTAAAATATTAGTCTCAGATTGAAGTAAATAAAGTGTAAACAATACCATTTGTTTGTAAAATAGGGTTGTTAATTGATCTGACAGCAGAAATATCAACTTGTACACAGTAAATTTGAGAGTTTTAGCAATCTTTGTCCTGAAATGGATATAAGTGTAACTTGTTAAGCGTGGCAAATACAAAATAGAGTAAGGTGGGGCAAGACTGCGCAGTTTGAGTTCATAATTTTATATTCAAGCTATGAAACTACAGACACACATGAAAAATGCAATACACATTGCACTATCCTTTGCTGACTCACAGTAAATTTCCGAAAGCTGAATGAACAATATTTATGCATGAAACAATTACAAAACCGTGACCATGCAAATGCGCAGTCTTACCCGCACCGCGGGGTAAGACTGCGATCAAGTTGGGGTAAGAATGCGCACTTTCTACACAGTCACATTTGTATAAAAAGAAACACAAATCACCTAAAAAAGTTCTTCTATCATATGGGATACATTTCTCGTGGCATTCTCACAGTAGGCACAGTGAATTCCGTCCTTCACTTGGGTTAGGAATTGCTAACACAAATCACAAATAAAGGTTCCTGTTTCATACGAGGTGCAATTTTCATGCCACCACTCGTCACATGTGGAACACTGGATCCAATCCTCTACTGGAGGATCGCTGTACTTCTCATTACAACCTGGGCAATTGTACTCTTTCTTCTGGCGCTTTCTGCTTGCTACATTGCTTCAACAACGATGTTCCGTTTCTGTTTCCCCTGAACTTTCTTCTTACTCTTCTCAGCCAAGGAGGCTTCCAAGTCGACTTTGAATGGAGATCCAGTTAACACCTGAGACTGCCTTCCCTTTCGTCGGCGGTGCTGAATATGCTCTGCACGTGGAAGTGGTGATATCTGGTTAACGGAAATGTGCCCGTATGATCCAGTATTGTTAACCCCACTTGTTGAAGGCTGCTCAAATGGAGTTGGAGCTGATACATTTGTCACAGTAGAGGGAAGCAACTCCTCCTCAGTGAAGATGTCTTGATTGAATGGGCATAATTCAGTCACTTCAAAGCCCTTCATGGCATTCCCAACTGTAGCTGCCTTCCCATATTCCTTTGTAATAATGGATGCCACTTGGAAAACTGTGATTGGGCGACCCGGATGGTTACTCATCCACTTATCACACTCAGATGAATGAAACGACTTCAGTGGACCAAAAAATGATCTAATGGCTGGGCCTTGCAAGCCACACACTTGCACCTGCAAGCCACACACTTGTGGGGTAAAATTGTGCACGTGCGCAGTCTTGCACCGTGCTGCTTTCCTGAACAAATCACGTGATGCTGCCCAGCCATTGCACAAAGCAATGGAAACTAATACACAGGTGGGCTCGGCATTAACACAGCTTCTTCTATCCATGAAAATCGTAATATTGTATACATTCACAGTGACGTAGTACTCAAAACACGAAGTACCAAAATAAATAGCAAACACCCTCAAAATCTTTTCACTTACCTCTCTCAGCACAACGAATTTCAAACGTATCTTCACCACTGTCCAAAGCTAGCTACCATCTTGGACGAAGTAACGGTGGCGCAGTGGTGCCAACTGTGTGTGATTTTCACCTCGAAAAACCGGTGCGCAGTCTTACCCGCCGCGCAGTCTTACCCCACCTTACTCTATTTAAGAAACAGTACAGTATAACCTCAATTTTGAAAGCTAACAGTACTCTAGTGTTTCTACATAGGCGTCTGTAGTGGTAAAATACATCCAGTCCTTAAGATTTTTGGCCATCCATTCATCCTCAGCGTCACGATTAGTCACAAAAGCAAAAAAAGCGAAATCTTGTGGTTGTTATAATTTCTACTTTTCATGCAATCACCTTCCTGATTGGTCTGTTAAAGTTAGTAATCAATAAAAAGTATAATTACATAGAAAAAACCCTAATATAGTTGGATTCTCAGAAGTATGTACAATCAGTGTTCTTGCTACATTTAGCACCTAATAAAGTATAAATTGAAGTCTAGTTAGTGTTGTGCTGTAAAATGTTCTGGTACATGTACTTACTTGAAATAGCAAATATTGGCTGTGTAACTGGTAAAGCACTCAAAAAAAAAAATCAACTTCGTTTCCTCGTAGTACTCCCTGAAAGTGGTTCTTGCACGCTAATAAGGCTCTGGCGTGTGTTCCTATGCATCCTACTAGCCTCTGTAAAATTCATATTGACCAGTGCTTAACCATTCAACATTCAACATGCTGTAGAGCCTAAGCTTTAAGCTTCAGTCAATGGAATTTAGTTCTCAGGGACATATAGTGATTGTAGAATAAAAAATAGAAGCCTCGAATAATACAGCATAACAGATACAAATAACCCCTGGTATTAATAAAACACTCAAAAAAGTCAATAGTACTTGAAACGTACCTCGAATAAAAGACTATAAGGGTAAATAGCATAGTAAGAAAAGTTTGGCAGGTGGACTTAAAAGCCACGTAGTCATCTGCTAACATCGACTTGTCCTGTGATTTGTCATTATATTGTTAAATTGTTATATTTAAGGGCAGAAAGAAACAATATTAATAAACATTCAGTTATAGTACTCTTGGTAAAGGGGTTTCAGTGCTTAGAGACATAATAATTTTAGTTACAGTAAAAGTTTGGCCTCTTATAAGTGCAAAATAAAGTACAAATATTAAACATTTCATACAGTTTATCTAGAAAGCAAAAGCAAAAATACAATAACCGCACAACATACTTAAAAATTAAGCAAGCCGTGATATTCTAGTGGCCCATAATAAGTCTAAAATATACTCGAAAATACTCTGACATAAGGTTGACGGTTATCTGAGATCGAAATTTTCAAGCTTTCTCTCATGCATAAAGTGGCTCTAGGAATCACTAAGCCTCAATAAAATGGAAACATGCAGTAAGGCACTTGGAGAGTTGTGGTGATCACATCATATGAAAAACATGCAAGAACAAGAATATATGGAACCCTACTCATATATTTAGGAAACTTTACCTACCCTAACAGTAAGAAAATACCGAGGAAACTCTAAAATAAACAAACTTTCCTACGAAGCAAACCGAAAATAGCATAGTGGAAGTCAATAAACCCTAACAACAACAACAAGATTCAACAACTACATCAAAACAAAAAACAACAACAACAACAATAATAATAATAATATTAATAGTAATAATAAAGTTTGTGTGTACTGTTTTACTTAAAAGTACTTCTTCCTTCGTGATTAGAGAATTTTTTAAAATAAAGAACAAAACTCAAAGTAAAAAATTAAAAATATAAGATACAAAAGGCAATAAATAGAAAAATTAATAAAAGAAGTTGAAAAAATTATCTTTGCAAGTCTAAACTGCAATAAACACTCCTGCCAGAATAGATGAAATTGTGATATTAGAGTAAAAAATGGAAATAAACTTTTAAAATAGCAAGTTAAAAGTTGAAAAAATGTCTTTGTGAGTCCAAAATTTAATAAAAATGTTGCCTGAATAGAAGAAATTGTGATATTAGAGTAAAAAATAAACCCAAACTTCAGCTAAAGTTGAAGAAACACAGTTTAATGGAAATAAACTTTTAAAATAGCAAGTTAAAAGTTGAAAAAATGTCTTTGTGAGTCCAAAATTTAATAAAAAAATGTTGCCTGAATAGATGAAATTGTGATATTAGAGTAAAAAATAAACCTAAACTTCAGCTAAAGTTGAAGAAACACAGTTTGTGTGTTTAAATTGCCATGCGAACTCTTGCTTGAATCGTTCAAATAGCGTTTTCTGAGTAAAAATACACAAAAAATGTGAAATAATGGCCCTAACAGTAAAACATCTGGTCAATTTTACGTAAATCCTGATGTTTATAAGTCAATAATCAAAGGGTCCGTGGTTCGCAAGCTAGAAATAAGGGCAAATAGTGGTTCGCATCCACTTTAACCTGTAGATACTGGAACTGATTGTTCCTAGTTCAGCCAAATTACTTACGCCTTAGGTTAAATAATCTTTGCAATGTTACGAAAGGCGGAAGAAAAAAGAACGCGTAAATTACTTCTGCCAAATAAAATTGGAACCTCAAAGAAAATCAATACCCGCGTGTAAAAATATTGGCGGCACCTGCGTGGCTACCATACAGCTCTGAAAAAAGACCGATGGGGGACATAACAATAGAGTCGTTTCTCCCCTCACGTGTCCATGATCGCTCGCGGTTTGGGGTGTCGATGAATGCAAGCTCGTTAGAGGTTCTTGCTGTATTGTTCCCTTTTTTTTAAGAGCAATTATTATTAATAACATGCATTCTTCCCGAATACTTCGTTTTCATATAGGCTACATCGTTCAATATCTTCGCCTTTAAAGCGAACATATGTTATAATATCTTCTACCTCCGATCGAACGCGTCGGCACCAGTTGAATTCGGGTAAATCCAGATCCTTAATTATAGCTAATATAATCCACCACCGTCGCCACATGACATCATCGACGCCTGGAAACCTTGCCTGACGCCATCAAATGGCTTGTACATTAATGAAAAAACCATTAACTTCAAGTACCCCGACTGTATAAATCATCCGTGACTCATATCCGGATGAAACACATATATAAAGTACAACAATAGTGTTAGAATAGTCCGAAAACGAACTAGATAATAGTGTATTTTGTACATTAATGGAAAAACCATTAATTCCAAACTCCAACGTCAGTATAAATCATCTGTGACTCATATCCGGCTGAAACTCATTTATAAAGTACAACAATAGTGTTAGATTAGAGTAAAAAACGAACTCCATAATAGTGTCTTTTGTACATTAATGGAAAACCATTAATTCCAAGTTCCCACGTGTGCATAAAGCACCCATGACTCATATCCGGCAGAAACGCATATATAAAATACAACAATAGGGTTAGGTTAGGGTAAAAACGGAATACGTAATAGTATCTTTTGTGCACTAATGCAAAACCATTAATTTCAAACTCACTCGTGTGCATGAGTCATCGATGACTCATCTCCTCCTCCACCCCCCGACACGTGGCGCTAGATTAATTAACAATAGCGTCACCCCTAGGATAAGGAATTAAAAACCATTAATCATAATTAAAAATGACAGAAGAAAATCGATGAAAAGAGCTCCCAAGTATTATCCCATCTACTCACATATTACTTTCTCCACTGTTATAACATCGATCGGGATGCATATCATCAATGATTTACGTATACCCAACCACTGATCTATCAGCTACAATTTCCCTTAGTCACTCCATTGGATATTTACTACGAAGATAGAGGACGACATCATAATTATAGGGAAAAATGGCCTAAGGCAACATTTATTTATACTGACGGCTCCAAGCGCGGCGATGAAGTGGGATGCGCGTTTTATGTACCAGGACAAATAGAAGCTCATCGGTATAGGTTACCACCCGACATGTCAATTTTTTCTGCGGAGAGTTATGTTATCTTCCGAGCTCTGATCTTTGTTCAACAACAGGATACATATATCTCATACACACATTCTCACAGACGCTTTAAGCATCCTACAGACATTGGCTCGAACTGGGGCTGTGGCTTTTCGCATGAAGGTTTTCATCTTCTTAATTCTTCAGGTCGTTTATAAGCTACGTCAACAGGGCCAAATCGTGACTTTTACGTACATCAAAGGCCACAGCGACCTCAATTTATATCAAGACCTTGCTGACGTGTTCACTAAACGAGCCAGAATGGAGGTACGTATTCTCCCACTGCGCTTGTCATACACGGACCTTCTACCACGAGTACGGAAAAAAAATACAAACAAGTTGGGATGAATGGTGCATTCAACTTCTTTTATACCATAGCACAACATATAAATGGGTTGCGCAGGTTGGCAACCACTAGCCTTGGTTCCGTTCTCTAAAACTGCCTCGTGCAGTCATTACACTCACAACAAGACTTTGCACAGGTCACGTGCGGAACAACAAACACCTTGCTCGACTTCACTTATCTTCTATCCCTTTCTGCGGTTGCGGTGAGGCCATACAAACGATTAATCATATATTCTTTCAATGTCCGTTAAGCGAAAGACACAGAACTACCCTTTATCAGTGTCTTGTACAAGCAGGAACAACATTTCCTATTTCCATAGCCACCTTACTCCATAATCCTCCACCCGCTGTCATGTGGATCTTATACGGATTCACCCTACTGTAAACAAAACCCTGTTGATCAACAAAGAGACCACAACAAGGAAGTGTGATATATAGTGCTAGTGCCGAAGACAAGTGTCAAGTGAGTAACAAGCGAGAATGGAAACGTGTCTTATGTCCTTCCCAAGTGTTAGTGACTTCGGTAATTCCAAATGTTTGGACTGGAGTTCATGAGTCCAAAAAAGATACGTAAAGTCTGTCTTTGTAAGACTAAGTTTTTGGATGTATCGAGAATTGGCACTACCATATGCTGCTGCAGCATAATCAAAAAGAGACCGGAAACAATTTTTGTAAAATAAGAGCAGTACGTAGGGGTGGCTCCCCCAGCGTGTGGTCGCAAGGCAGCGTAGAATATTATTTCATTGTCTTCCTTTATTTTCAAGATATTTGATGTTCGCGATCCAATTTAATTTTCTTCCAAACCTGACTCCCAAATAAATACCTATTTCAACTACTGGAATATTAGCTATCTGGGTAATTGTGTTAGGATATGTATGTTGAGTGCGTAAATTGAATATTATGATTTGGGAATTGGGACGAGAGAATGTCAAACCCAAGTTACGTAATAATGTGTCGATGGTCAGAATGAGTTGCTTTGTGGCCAGTAATCCCTGTGTTGCATCTAGTGTGGTCAAATAGTAGCAAAAGTCGTCTGCAAATTAAAGGATTTTAAATAGACCATATGGTACAGTACAGTAGCGAAGCGTGGTCTTAAGAGGAAGGAAAGCAATGCAGTACTCCGAAAAATAGGGGAGGGGGGGAATGAATTATTCAGCCCATTGCCACAGTTTTCCTAGGAAAGAAAGGACATTTTAAATAATAATAATAATATTTCCATGAACTCCTCTCTCAACGCCCATACTCCTAAGTTCAAAATATCTTGTCACGTTATTGATAATAAAATACTTGCTATTACTTACAGCTTCCCGTACGCAATTTGAAATATCCATGTTTGTTTTGGTAAATTCACAACACACCAAACAAAAGAGAACACTCACTTCAACCACTCGTTCTTCCCACACAAATGAAAAATATTCCGAAAAGCTCAGAAGCTAACAGAAAAGTGATGTCAACCTCTTTGTAAAAATTAATGTTCACGGGGGAGTAAAAGAACTGACTTGAAGCTTAAAATTAATTAAGCTTTCGAATAATAGGTCATTACAATAGGAAGAACATGCGCTGGTTCTTCTTTTTAATAATGTATTATATTAATAAAAATAATATTTCGAGTTGGATAGCATTTATGACTTAACGTTTTTGCTATTTGCAGATCTCAGAAGAGAGTTTCATTGCTTTTTTTTTACATACGTTTTATCGAAAAAAAACATCAGTTCATTGTTTGTTTGAAAACTTACGATAAATATAGTGTAAATTATTTGGTAGTTGTCAACACTGGCGTGCGTTGTAATTTGAGACAAGAGAAGTGTGAAGCGGACAACAGCCAGCTGTTCTGTAGATTCCAGCGCTCCCCAGTGCCGGAACACAATGTTTGTCTTAATCCCTGAACGTCGACATTATTGACACGTTTTACAAATCTTGAAACTCAAAGTAATGCTTTAAAGTTTATCTACATGGAATTTGGAACAGTTATAATAATTTATTTCAATAATTCTGTGTTTATAATAAAGCAAATATACATCTTCGAGATCATGTTAACACTTATATGTTTTCTGATAGTAGTGTCTGCTTTCTGCTTGGCTCGGGTGTTTTCGAGAAGCCGAAAAGCTCCGAAAAGCAGAGCTTTTATTAGTGGTTTGGGGACCGTACCTTCACCAGCATCTACCCTTCGCCATATGATACTTGAGAAGCATTTGTTTCCCTCACAGTGGCTGCAAGCAGAGAGGTTGCTGCTTGCCAACGGGCTGCGGAGAGAATTTGCGGCTGTAAAATTTCGCGAAATCGAGTGCGATAGAAAATAAATAATGCACTCAACGTTAAGTACATTAAATAATATTTTAATAGTGCAAGCAGTGCTTGCTTTGCTTGTACTATATCTTCGCCACTGGTACAGTATGAAATTGTTGAGTATAAATATTGAAAAGCAGGGGACTGAGGGGAGAACCCTGAAGTATCCCGTGTCGTTGTTTGCGCGGTCTGTCCATTCTATCCTCAAATCAATACACTAGATTACCTTCGTGATATAAATGCCATAAGATAGATGCAAGGTTTGAGTAAATTTGGAGTTGATCTAAATGTTTACAGAGCAGTGTGATGGGGACTGACAAGGGAGGTTATCTAAGTGTCCCCTTCCAAATTCCATGAAACTTGACAGGTGTATAGAGGGGCCCAAAGGAATAAATATGTGTTTTTTGTTTCGGCTAAAAAAAACTGTTTTAGGGTGCAAAACCTTCCCTCAAATGTCAAGATAAGGACAAATTGAAGTGGGGATCTGACCCCTGTGTCCCGCTCAGATTTCAATTAAACTTGGCAGATGTATAGAAGGGCCCAAAGGAAGATATATATGTATTTTTTGTTTCGGCTAAAAAAACTGTTTTAGGGGGCAGAATCTTTTCAAATGTCAAGATGAGGAGAAATTGAAGTGGGGATTTGACCCTGTATCCCCCTCCGATTTCCACGAAACGTGGCAAATGTATAGAGAGGGCCAAAGGAAGAAATACCTGTTTTTTTTGTTTCGGATATAAAACGGTTTTGGGGGCAAAACCCCCCTCAAATGTCAAGATGAGGACAAATTGCAGTGGAAATCTGACCCCTGTGTCCCCCTCAGATTTCAATTAAACTTGGCAGGTGTATAGAAGGGCCCAAAGGAAGATATATATGTGTTTCTTTGTTTTAACTAAAAAACTGTTTTAGGGGGCAAAACCCCCTCAAATGTCAAGATGAGGACAAATTGAAGTGGGGATCTGACCCCTGTCCCCCTCCGATTTCCATGAAATGTGGCAGATGTATAGAGGGGGCCAAAGGAAGAAATACCTGTTATTTTGTTTCGGATAAAAAACGGTTTGAGGGGGCAAAACCCCCCTCAAATGTCAAGATGGGGACAAATTGCAGTAGAGATCTGAACCCTGTGTCCCCCTCAGATTTCCATGACACTTTGAAGGTGTATAGGGGGCCCAAAAGGAAGAAATACCTGTTTTTTTTGTTTTGGCTAAAAAAAATGTTTTAGGGGTTAAAAACCGGCCTCAAATGTCAAGATGAGGACAGATTGAAGTGGGGATCTGACTCCGAAACCACGTAAATCTGATATAGGAACAACACGCTCATATAATTATAATTGGAACACACACAGCACAGAACTGTAGGATTGTCAGTACCAAATGCAGTGCAATTGTAGAGAGATGCCGAATTCATATACACCGTTGTTCCCGGATAGCCATGGGCATAACAATAGACGGATTAAAGCAGGGTAACGGAGCATCAAAATAGCTGCATAGGGGAACCATAAACCTATCAAGCATGGCCTAGATATCATATAGGTGATATCCATAGCAAAGGACACAAGAGGATAGTTCCATAGATGAATGCACAGCATGTATAAAACATTTACTACCACCAGGAAGTAACACGAAACAACGTTATGGTAACCGATCTGCCAACACAAAGTAAAGACAAGCACCCATGCCACATTGAAAACCGCTCCTATTTTGTTGCTTCCATGGTGTCAATGTACGTACATAATCGTCACAGTAATGGTACTCCTCGAAAAATTATTTAAACATAATATTTGGTTACATCATGCACATCTGATTACTGCCACTGCACCACAAACACCACATATCGGATTACTGTCACCACAAAAACAGAATGCCACCAGATTCTAAAATGGAGGTGGCCTTTCGGGAAGATACCCACTCTTATACCATGCGTATTGGAAGATGTGTCGAAACTAGGGATGGCCAGATCCGGAATTTTCAGATCCGGATCCGGTACTTTCGGATCTGTATCCGGTACTTTCGGATCCGTATCCAGAACTTTCGGATCCGGATCCAGAACTTTCGGATCCGGATCCGTTTTGCCATTCCACATGCGCTTCTTTGGAAAGTAAGAATGTACTTATAACATATTGTTGCCTGCTAATATACATATATATATATAATATACATACATACACACATATATATATAGTGTGTGTGTACGCGCGTGCGCGATTTGTAATTAATTAATACACTTACAAGGGAGGTTTAAGTCTCCCCCTCCGATTTCATGAAACTTGGCAGGTGTATAGAGCCCCCCCTCCTCAAATGTCAAGATGAGGAGAAATTGAAGTAGGGATCTGACCCCGAAACCACGTAAATATGGCATAGGAAGAAACAGGGGACATAGGGCCTCTCTATACATCTGTCAAATTTCATGGGAATCGGAGGGGGACACAGGGGTCAGATGATCCCCACGTCAATTTGTCCTCATCTTGACATTTGAGGTGGGTTTTGTCCCCTAAAACAGTTTTTTAGCCGAAACAAATAAAAACACGTATTTCTTCATTTAGGCCCGTTTATACACACACAAAAAACACGTATTTCTTCATTTAGGCCCGTTTATACACACAACGGCCAAGTTTCATGGAAATCGGAGAGGGACACAGGGGTCAGATCCGCACTACAATTTGTCCTCATCTTGACAATTGAGTGGGTTTTGCCCTGTAAAACCATTTTTAAGCTGAAACAAAAAAACACGTATTTCTTCCATTGGGCCCCACTATACACCTGCCAAGTTTCATGGAAATCGGAGGGACACAGGGGTCAGATCCTCATCTTGACATTTGAGGGGGTTTTGCCCCCTAAATCCGTTTTGTGTGGGGATTTTAATATGCACATAAAGTGGAATAATGCTGTAGATGGCATCCCAACCACTGGAGACGAAGAATGGTTCATAGACAATTTTATTCATGGACTGGGTCTTCTTCAACACAACATGTACAATACGAGAAAAGATAAAAACCTTGACTTCATATTGTCCTCGTTTGAAACCTGTGACGTCATGCCTTCTTTCAATCTGCTTCAGTCGGACCACGAGTCGCTGAGCGCTACCTTCAAAATCCCGGTGAAAGCGGGAGGCTCCCCTTCTGCAGCCCCCCAGGCATAAGATTCCCCTGTGGAAGAAAATGCCGTGGGACGCCGTCCGTCGAGCCATTGACCTTTTCATCTGGAACCTGCTTTCCGAAGGGTCCGTGACCGAGGCTGTCGAACTGTTTACGGACGTTATTCATTCCCTAATTCAGGACTATGTTCTGCATAAAACAATGAAAAGTAAAAAGTTTCCCCCGTGGTTCGATAAAGAGTTGCAGCATCTGTTGCACAACAGAAAGAGAGCATGGCACCTGTGGAAAAGTTTCCCCAATCCCCACACACACAACAATTTCAAAGCACTTCGTAAGCATAGTAAAGACCTTATGAAACAGAAATACACAGAATATGTAAACACAGTCACAAATGAACTCCTTACTAGATTCTGGACATTGATAAATTGATGGAGAAAAACCAAACGCATCCCTTTGGAAGCAACACACAATGGCATTTCAGCTGTTGGTAATGATAGAGCTGAACTATTCAATCAAACATTTCAAAATAATTTTGTTTCAAATGATGTTTTAGATCACCCGCCTATCTCACTCTCTTTCTACCGTCTTTACAGAACCAGGTGAAATCTTGCACTTCCTTACCTCCTTTTCTTCTCACCGAGCATCTGGACCAGACAATATTCCTACTATTTCCTTCAAAAAACAGCTCACTCGCTAGCTACTCCTCTTGCAATGTTATACAATAGGTGCTTCTCTGAAGTCTGTTTTCCCACTCAATGGAAGAAAGCAAATATCATTCCTATTTTTAAATCTGGCAATGCAAACGATACTACATGTTACAGGCCCATTTCTCTCCTTTCCACACCTGCTATTGCCTGTGAAAAGGTTCTAAAAAATAGACTTCTGAAATTCACATCCCCTTACATTAACCCAGCACAACACGGATTTCTTCCAAATTCTTCATGCCTTACAAATCTGTCTTCTATGCAATCCTATGGCATAAACGCAATTACTAATCGTAATCAGTTGGATGTTGTGTACTTTGATCTGTCCAAAGCTTTTGATTCAGTGGATCACCATTATTTACTGCATAAATTAGCTAACAGATTTAATATAACTGGAAACACGTTAAAAATAGTGAAAGACTATCTAAGAAATAGACAACAACGTGTTATACTTCCTGGAACTAATTCTAACTGGCTTACTGTTATATCTGGTGTGCCGCAAGGAAGCGTTCTTGGCCCTCTGTTATTTGTATTATATGCTCTTACATAACAATTTCATTGAAGCAAAACATTCTTGAAGGTAATTATACACTCACCGACATCACTCTAACAAAAGAAGCACAACACCGAGATCTAGGTATCCTCATAGATTCTAAACTAACTTTCGATAATCGCATATCAACCATCACAAAAAAGGCAATGCGTATGCTAGGCTTACTTTACAGATTCACCGAAATCCATAACCCGAAAGCACTTTCCATTTATTTCAAAACTTTTGTGTCCCCCATTCTAGAATACTGTTCACCCATCTGGAACATGGCTGCCCCTTCTCATACTTCCAAGATCGAGCGTATTCTCAGCTTTTTCCTCTCCATCGTTCGATATAGAGTGTCGGCCCTGAGACACCTACCTAAGAGAGATCTGCTTATAAACTTAAACATAAATACTCCAGAATCACGTAGATACGTTGCAGATATGAAATTACTACATAAGATAATTAATGGAAACCTAAGATGCAGCATCCCACTCCACAAACTCTCCCTCAGAGTGCCTAGACACAAAACACGGAGCAAGGAAACTTTCCACACAGCAACTCCAAGACTCTCACTCATTCAACGTTCACTATTTCATAGGCTACCAAATCAGTTCAATGTCATCTCAAACCAAACCGATATATTCAGTTCATATCAACCTTTTATCACCAACATAGAAAAAATTGTACATAAGTAATGCTTTTGTGAAACACATCTGTTTACCTTGGAACTGTCTCGACTTGTTTATGTTTATATTTATATTTTGTTTATTTTATTTTATTTGATCTTGTTTCGTGTATTCATTTTAACACTAGTGTATTTTTTTACTGTTGTTTCTTTCCGGTTTAAAATGGCTTCTGCTGTACTGGAAATTTCAATAAATAAATAAATAAATAAAAATAAATATATCTGATCAATTTGGCAATCTTGCTGCCACATGTGTAGTTGCACCAGAACCTTGAAACCAGTGTTGTGTCTGAGCTTGCAGTTGCCGGAGCATCACGTTCGTGCTAGTGAAATGCCACCGAAAATTAACCACTATTGGGAAGGGTACATTTTGGCTCTTTTCCATGCACATTCTTTGTACAACCAAATAGTGAAACAGTGTCGGGAAAATGGTTCAACCATCGGAGTGACCAGAGCTAAAGATATCGTGGCCAGGGAAACACAAATGGTGCTCATGCAAAAACATTCCCCAACAAAAGGTGCTGTTCGAGGTTCCTATGGAATTCCTATGCATGTGCTCCAATGTATTTTGTTGCAGTGGAAATTGCAATGTCGGGTGATAGTCCCATACAACATTACGGTGGCAGTGGCACGGTTTTTCATAGGGTAAATACACTTTACATCTTGGTCAGATATAACCCAATCAACCTCTGTACAAAGCAAAAATAGCACTGGAACCAATGCTCTTGCTCATCTACTTCCTTTGCTATGAAACCTACCAATTTGAAAAAGCAATTTCAACATGACACAGTAGCAAGAAGTGACAACAATTATTCCTGGTTTTCACTCCAAGGTGGACAGCATCAATTACCAGAATTCATGGAATATGTTGGAGTAAGCCCAGCTGTGATACAGGAGCTGGTCGATGGCATGCCTAGTGATTTTTACATGGCTGCAGTTGAGGATTCTACACAACAGCTGCAGTAAATGGAAGATATGTCAGAATCATCAATACTGCATCAGTGGGAGCCTACAACCTTTGCAGAAATGAAACTATTTTTTTTTAGTTTTGAGCTGTTATTTATGGTCATTTTGCAAACATGATTAATGTCCAGAAGGCAACAGGTTAAAGTTCAGAATCATCTTAGCCAACTAATTGAGAATTTCCAGTCACCATCCTGGGGAAACTGTGTGTGATCATGTGTCACTCATACCTTTTCGAGGGTGGCTTGTCATGCGACAATATATGAAGATATGGTAAAAAGATTTTCAAAATATGTATGGGACATGGCTACACATTTCTCTTGAAAATTCATGCTGGAAAGGGTCTTCAAGTTAGAAAAACTACTCTGACAGGAGTTGTGAAGTAATTATGTGAACCTCTTTTGAATGCAGAAAGAACAGCATGTACTGGAAATTCATACATAAGCATCGAACTAACTAATTGTTGGACAAAACAAATCTTGCTGGGAACTTTGAAAAATAAGTAACAAAAAGGGTCCCCTAAAGATGTCACCCTTAAATACCATGTGAAAAAGAGAAAAAGAGTGATATTGTTGCGAAAGAGAGTAGTAGAGGAATCACTATCCTAAATTGGAAGGACAGGCAGAATGTGACAATGCTCTCCAAGTATTCTGACAACACAGTTGAAATTTTGGAGAGAAATGGCCAAATCATTAAGAAGCTGAAAGTAGTAGTTGATTACAATACTGGAAAATCATCAGTGAACTTCAGACCAAATGGCAGTGTATTCTTTGCCTTTTAGAAAAAGAGTGAAGTGGAGAAAATTTGCAATAGAATTGCTACTTTCAACTGCCATAGTGAATGCTCAGAACCTCTGAAAGAGAAAACTGACATGTTTTCCAGGAATAAATTGCCAAAACACATTTATTTGCACTCAACTCCCCATATATTGTCATTCTAGCATTATGGGCATCATTGTTATACTTGTGATTGACAGCGAACTAGGAGCAACAAAGTGCAAGCCACATGTTTCAGTCATAATAACCAACATCGTGTGCACCCGTTTCAGACATTAAGACTGACGTGGCAGTGAACGTGTTAATACACGTGCCTTCTCATTTTGATGAAGATTCAATATGTCTATATACAGTGGGACCCTGATTGTATGTTCCAAATTTTACATTTTCCCTGTATATTGTATGTTTCCAATCTCGGGTCCTCCTGAAAAAAAATATATTCAACTGTATTTTATTTTACGCATCAATTCTTGGAAGTTTATAATTGAGGTTTTCCTGGACACACAAATTAAAAGTACACTAGCATTTTGTAGGTTTGGTGTGTATTATTCACAATTCCAGAATATAATAAGACATTAAAAATTAATGTTAAAAACTGTACTTACGTATGCGAGTTATGCAGGAAAGGCCGAACCTGCAAGTTGTATATGATACACACAGGTTTTTTAGTATTTTAACGTTTTTAACATGAGAATAGGTTAATTGTGCAAGTTTTTAATGAATGACGAGCTTTTTATATACGTCTAGGGTTGGGATATATCTTAAATGTATCCACACCAACCCTTGTTTACAATTCTTTTATTACATTTTGACGTGGTACTATGCTAAGTACCTAGGTTTTTCATACGAACCTGAAGAAGGGGATAGATAATCTCCGAAACGTAGTTCTAAAAAAAGAAAAATATTAACAACATACTCTCATACGTAAGTACAGTTTGTAACGCCTTTTTTATTAAAAGTACAATTGCCATGTTTCCAAATTTCCTTACCTTTCCCTCTCCATCCCTCGTTGCAGCTTCTGCTTCACTTTTGATGTATGATATTTTGGTTTGAAGCCTGAGATTCCCCTCACAGAAGAGAGGTGAGGATGTTCTGGGGGGAGGATGTTCTTGGGGTGAGGGTGTTCTGCAAACTGTATGATATCAGTATAGTTTGAGAAAAATGCAAAGCTGAAACATAACTTTGGTAAAACATAAAATCAAGACAAACACATACTTACTGAATACGGCACTCTGCCTATACCTGAGTGATGGAATTTATGGAGCAAGATATAAATTATAGCATGTATAATCACAACAGAATGTCTCTATACTGAAAACAAAGCCCTTCAGTTATTGTGCAAAAGCATAGGTGCTGTGACACTAGATTTTCTTGTAGGATGTACAATAAAACCCTAATATATGTGTCTGATGTCTACAGCTAAGAAACTGTAAAATGTTAGTATGTAGGCAAACATATAAATCAAAAAATTGGCTAACTGAAAGATTGCAGCGTAAATATTAATCAACTGGACTTTTCCACATTTACAATAACAGTAATGTAAATGTGAAATATTCCTGAAATTTATTTTAAAAAGAAATGCATTTTTTTTATGTTTGTGACGAAGTAGTTATCACAATTCGTTAGAATGCGAGGGCCCCAGGTTCAAATTTGGCCGCTGTTGCAATTCCTGAAAATGATGGGGAAAAATATCTCAGAAAAAGTGTTATCCTAGTCCAGGAGAAGGCTTGAAGAATAAATAAACCCCTTCCCATACAGTTTGGCAAACAGAAATGCAAAGTTGGCACTGAAAAGGCGATGGGGAAAAATAATAGAAATCCTAAAAGAAGAAGAGTTTATGTCACAGCCAGGGGGGCACATGAGAGTGAGAGGAGGTACCACCCCCCAACTTCAGGCTATTAAAAATAAGTAAATGGTTGTCATCTCATTTAATTTTAACAGTAAATGGAATTTTTGTAAAATAAAATTTGTCGGGCATTACTTGTTTTACATGTGCACGTTGGTTTCGTAATAGAGAACAAAAATAGAATTGTGACTCTTGTAAAATTTGTACTGAATGAATGAATGTCAATGTAGATTCCAGAATAATGACTCTTCATTTTTAAATAAATAGATTAAAATAAAAAAAGTGCTGTACCGTTGGATAATGAGATTCGTTGTCACATAGCAGAATCTGCTATATTGACGGAAACTAGAGAACAGTTGACATTTAGGGTTGCAAACACTAACCTTCCACAAAGTACCATTTCCCAAAGTTTTCATTAATTTTCATGCTCAAGCTTCACTTGCATTTTGTCATCAATGTGTACAGATTATAAAGCCTATCTGATGAAGTGTATTGCTTTCAAATTAATGTAATTAGCGAGAAGCGACATCAAAATTTTGAGCTGGACAGGAAAAGATGCAATCTTATGGATAAATTACTCAAATAGCTTGGTTTCTTCATCGTGACTTGTGGCCATGTTGATTAAGGCCAGCTTTTTAAGCTGAAATCCTAGGTTCGAGTCCTCGTGTCTCCAAAATATTTTTTCTTACCAAATGGGTGCTACATAATGTATTTAATTCTCGTCACACCAATTGCAGCCTGAAACTTTGTTATTGTTTGCATGCCAATAAGAAAATATGCATTGAAACTATTACTCATTCAGAGAACGTGACTGTTACTCAAGACTACTTGAAATTAAGATATTTTAGTTGCTGCTAAGCCTCGATATTTAAAACAAGTGCTAAAATTGAAGATTGTTGTGTGATATAACACACCGTTAATATTCTCAAGAAGAAAACCACTCAAATTAAATGAGTAAGTTGTGAGGAATGTCAGCAGATGTATTTTAAGATGTTCCGTCATTCACATGTCACTATCCTAGTTTTATACATTGATAGATATTTACAAGTGACCAACTTGATGAATGCTCGCACCTTATGAGTAATTTTCAGATGGGAAAGAAAGAAAACCTGGTCCAAATTGTAATGTCAAGATGTGTGCAGATTTTAGATGTTATTATCAGAAACAAACAGAATTAATCAGTAACTACAATTATTTACCTAAACATTACTCATATGGCACTTAGAATAGAGCTGTAAAATATGTATTTTGGATAATTAGCTGGTTGAATTATTCTTCTTATATTATACTTATTATACTTCTGCTTTCGAGGTGCAATTTGAGCGAAACAGCTGAATCCAGACTGCAATCTAATATTAATAACAATACAACCATTGAAGTATAGAGAAATGAAAGGGACAAATATGTAGTTTCCATTCATATTATACTATGCAGGTAACGTCTGGTGTAACTTATCGTATGAATTGGTTTTAAGTAAATTCCATGTTACATTCCATGGAATGTTTGTTTCCTTTTCACGAACTATCTGAATAAAAGCTTCCTCTTGTCTGTTGGCTTTCGCGGAAGCTGCTTTAGACTGCTAAGGTCAGGTATTCGCCGTGTTCAAGTAAGGTAAGCACTAGTGACATAGTCACGTGAACCTGATAATCCAGCTGTTTCTTCTCTGCTACCGAGAAGCAGAATCAATTCATTTTGCTTTGGTATAAATTAACAAACTGCAAGGGTCGCGAGTTCGAACCCTGTCACGATAAGAAGTTTTTTCTTCTCTTTATTTACGTGGTAAACAGTGAAGTGTAGCAAGATTCAAAAGTAGATTTTGATATTTCGGTTTACTTTGGCATTTCGAAAACTGCCAACGTTCAATTCAATAGCAAACATATAAATAAAAACATATGGTGCTAACGGGAAACCTATATTTCTGCGCTTTAGAAGGTTGCATAGAGAAGGAGAAATTATACATTTATTTCAAATATCTCTTGATTTTTACAGGGGCACGTGGCAAAGTGATTTTTTTTTCAAAATGTGTCAAAAGTCTGTGGATATGTCACACTCACACTTGGGACAGGAATCACAGTTGCAAGTGAGAACTGAACCACTATGTGTCTGCCAACTGCTATCACACACAGAGCCACTCTATTACAAGGGGACTAAATTACAACACAACATACAAGTCTCTCTCTCATGTCACGAAATTTATCAATTTCTAATTTAGCTCACGATTAAGCTGGAGAACTATAAAATTAACTCTAAAAAAAAAAAACCATTTTCCAACAACATAAAAATCAAATAATCCATATTTCTAGATAAAAAGAGACAGGCAAACTTTCCATCATGTTTATGAATTATATAGTCACTGAAAATAGTGCTCTCTTTTTAAACAAACACTACTAGAAAGAAATTTTGGTCGATAATTTTAGTTAAAAGTAGTTATTTTTTTAAATCTTAGTAATAACTCCTGCAACCGGATCAAATGATATTCCTTGACATTTACAAAATTACAGATTTAGAAGAGAGGGTTGATCCAAACACTTACTTGTGCACTATGAAATAACTCAAAACAGCTAATCATCCAAAAGATGATTCTAGGTGCTGTAGTTAAAACTAATACAAAAATTACTTCCAGTTGCCTTAGATTAATCTTAGGTTAGTAACATAGATTAATAAACAGAAAATAAACACTTTAACCTCAATTAAAGAATATGGTCAACCTACTTACGAAATTTTCTTAGCGTTGCGCTTTCACTTTGACTGTAATCAACACTTCCGATATAAAAGTACACATCTGGAGAGCTCTCGACACTAGGGGGGGAAACACTATTGGCAGAAGCTCCTTGATGTCTTCTTTCCGCCGCTTCTTCTTTCCCTCGAAGATGTTCGGCGACTATTCCTCGAAGTAATTCACCGCCGCATTCATAGTTCAAAGGTCGAACTTGGTATCTACGTCGTCACCTCGATTAGCAATTCTCAGTTCACAACTACACACTTCCAGTGTTCTTTTCATTTCTTGCGCTATAAAAGTTGCCACGAGAAAACAGTCTGTATTTAAATAAAATTCCACGCGAACGTTTAATGTCCGGAACATAGGTCACCGTTAACTGACCACTAGGCAAACGACATCTACAAAATCAGTCCACGAATAACTAACTGCAACTTGCTGCCGATAGCACCATCAAATTAGCGACTTCTCCATTCCCAGAGATCTCGACGTCAACTACTGCATATAAACTTCTGCAGCCAACGCGTGAAGCAACGCGGCCTTTCACTCAAAAGCTCTACAAACACTGCTCGAAAAACTTCACCGCGGTTTTCTTTGTTTCTTTACACAATGCATAGTAAGGACAGTTCATATTGCTCAAGGGGTATTAATCTCTCTATCCTCCTTCTTCTCGGAAGACATAATCAGTCCTCAAAATAATCTGGTTATAACCTCCCTAGTTAGTCTTACACTTTGTAATTATGTAACACTGCATATATTATAATGTTTTATTTTAATTTGTAAAACTGTAACTGTAGAAAAATTGTATAATTTTTGTATAACATTTCTATCTTGTTATATGTGTTAAAGGTTTCATCCTGGAATGAAATGTCTCACATTTATGTGTGTTTTCATTTCCAATACATTCGAATGAATACATATTCGTTTCAATGGCATTTACAAAATCACCTCTGAAATTTTATGTTAAACAAGTAAGATTATTTTTGTGCACGAGTGTGTTAGCCGATGCGTAGCAAAGTATTTTAGGAACAACACTTGAAAAAAATTCTTGTAGGACTAACTAATGAAAAATTTCTTTGTAATCGAAGATCATAATACCTTTTAAGGTGTGGTAATATTATAATGGGATTGAGATACGAAATGCTCGGATCCGGATCCAGATCCGAAACTTTCAGACCTGGATCCGGATCTGAAACCTTCAGACCCGGATCCGGAACTTTTGGATCCGGATCCAGATCCGAATGGATTCCGGATTTTTCGGATCCGGATCCATTTGGCCATCCCTAGTCGAAACCTGGGTGAGGACAACTGGTTATGTGTGAGTGATTGTAGTGTGATAATGTTATTGCGTAGGTGGAAATTAATGTCACTGTGTAGTAACAGGACAAGATCGGAAAACCGTTGAAAGAATTTTTTCCAAATCCTAAATCCATACACATATAATGCTTGGAGAGTGCCAGTCAATCCTTTAGGTATTGTCAACAGAGTAATGTTTTTGTCCCGTGGTGTCACCTCTCGCATAACAATATCACTATGTTCACTCCATGAATCCAATAGCAGAGCATGGAAACCTGAGGGGGACACAGGGGTCAGATCCCCACTTCAGTCTGTCCTCATCTTGACATTTGTGGGGGGTTTTACCCCCTAAAACAGTTCCTTAAGCCGAAACAAAAAAACACATATTTCTTCCTTTGGGCCCCTCTATACATCTGTCAAGTTTCATGGAAATTGGAGGGGGACACTTAGATAAACTCCCTTGTGAGTCATATGCTTTATCTACTCTATGTGATCAAAAGTATCCGGACACCCACCTGAAAATAAAGTACAAGTTTGGGTAACCCTCCATCGGCAACACTGGCAGTCAATTCAGTGTTGGCCCGCCCTTAGCCTTGATGACAGCGTTCACTTTCACAGGCCTACTTTCAATCAGGTGCCAGAAGGTTTCATGAGGAATGGCAGTCCATTCCTTTAATGGCAGTCCATTCCTCGCAGAGCGCCAAAATGATAAGAGGTACTGATGTGGACCAGTGTGGTCTAGCACGAAGTCGGTATTCCAAAACATCCGAAAGATGTTCTATGGGATTCAAATCAGGACTCTGCGCAAGCCAGTCCATTAGTGCTTGGTTGTGTTGAAAGACACAGTGGTCATCCCCGAACTGGTCTTGGATGGTAGGCAGCATGAAAGCTGTTAAAATGCCAATGTAAGCTTGTGCTCTGACATTGCCATGTAAAGCAACAAGGTGACCAAGCCCCCTCCAGCAGAAACATGACCACACTCTAACCCCGCCACCTCCAAATTTCACTGTCGGTACTATACAGGCTGGTAGATGTCTTCACCCAGCTTTCTCAATGCACAAACCCTACCATCGGATAGCCACATTGTGTACTGTGATTCATCACTCCACACAACAGTTTTCCACTGTTCTATGGTCCAGTTTCGATGCTCCTTGCACCACACGAAGTGGCGTTTGGCATTTGTCTGTGTGATGTTTGACTTATGGGCAGCTGCTCGGCCATGGAAACTAAGTTGCCGCACCTTGCGCCAAACAGTAATGGTGCTTGGAGTAGATCCTGATGCAGTTTGGAATCCCTGTGTGATGGTGGTGATGGATGATTGACGATAATGCTCTACGACCCTCTTCAACACTCGAAGGTCCCTGGAGGTCAACATGGGAGGTTAGCCTGCACGCTTTTGGGTTGTACATGTCCCTTCACTATAACATTGGAAACAGTGGTCAGAGGGATGTTTTGGAGGGTGGAAATCTCACACACAGACTTCCTACACAAGTAGCACCCAACTAACTGATCACGTTGAAAGTCTGTGAGTTACTCAGACCAGACCATACTGCTGTCGCACACTGTCTGCAGACTACTGAGTTAGCTGCCTATGTGTTCCACGAGGTAGATGGCAGTACGGTGTCGCCCTCTATGATAAACACACGTTTCGCGGCGTGTCCGGATACTTTTGATCACATAGAGTATATCCATAAATAGACCAAAACAGTAATCTCTAGTTACTTTACTATTTTGTACAGCCACTGCGAGGGTATTAATAGCACCTTGACTGCCCAGGCCTTGCCGAAATCCCATTTGTGTGGGGGGAAATAATTCCATTTTTCCAGGTTCCAAGTTATCCGTTGATGGAGCATTTTCTCGAATAATTTCTCAATGGCAGGTATCAACACAAGAAAGTTCTTCCATACAAATATTTGTGAAATTTCTTCACTTCATGTATAAAGCTAAAGCTTCTAGCCGTTCAAACTGACAATATTTCTTCTGAGCGTCAGTTATCATTGCTGATGAACAAGCTACTGTGCGTAAATTACTTTTGTACACATTACACAATTGACAACCTATTACTACAGGACTTGCATCTGTAATTAGTACAATTTCCAAATTCTGATCGAAAGGAAAAATGACATCTGCTCTCTTCACCATTTCCTTTACTAATTCATATTCTTGTTGATGAACATCAGTCCATTCCCATTTATGTCCTTTCTTCAGCAATTCATGTAAATGAGGTATATGCATTGACAAGTTGGGTATATTCCTAGGTACAGCACATTTTAATATTGCTTCTAAGTTCTTCACAGAGGGTCTATTTCCTTCACCAGAAGTGCAAAATCCTAAATACTCAACTTCCACAGCAAAAATTGACACTTCTTAGCATTTATCTTCACATTATATTTCTGAAGACGATCTAGTACATTCCTCACGTTATTATAACACTGTTCTAGTCCTTTACCACAGATAATTATGTCATCTAAGTAAAATTTTGCGAATGGAATTCCTGTTAATATCTGATCCATTACATGTTGAAATATCAAAGCACTACACTGCAAACCAAAAGGTAATCTGTTGTAACCAAATAAAGCAAAATTAGTATTTATTACCAAATATTTCTTCGAATCTTCATCTACTTCCAACTGTAGAAATGCATTCTTCATGTCAAGAACCACGTATGTATCAGAATCACCTAATGTGTTCAAAATATCATCTATTTTTGGTAATGGATAAATTACTTTCTCAAGTAAAGTATTCAGTCCTGTCTTAAAATCAGCACATAACCTAAGATCATTTGACTTCTTGACAACTACTACCAGTGGTGATGCTCAGTTAGAATAAGTTACTTCTGACAGTATACCATCGGAAACCAATTTACTTATATCCTTTTTAATCTGTTCAATTAAACTCTACGGTACTTCATAAGCTTTCCTAAAAATAGGTGTACTGTTAGGTTTAACTGGAATCACAGCTTTAAAACATTTAATATGCTTCCTAAGATCTTCTGAAAATACTGCCTTGTACTCGGACAACAAATTATTTATCAGTACTTCCTTATTATAACAATTCTGAACTTCTATCTGCTGTAACATAAAATTTTGCCTCCAGTTAGGCCATAAAATGTCCAGCCAAGTTCTTCCTACAATCGGTTGTGGCAGATTTTGCTTACAAACAAAAACGTTCATATTATATTACTTATCTTTCCACAATATATCCAACATAACCCGACCTTCTAATGCTAATGGTATTCCATCATCATTTTTCAGATTGATATTGGCAAGTTGAATCTTTAAATATGGAAAAGATTGATCTAGAAATCTTTTATGAAACACACTTACAGAAGCTCCAGAATCGATCTCAAAATTAACTAATTTACCATCACAATTCAAATCAATTCTACATTTGTCAACATTATGCAAAGTTCCAGCTACAGAGTTAAATTCAAATTGCCGTTCTTTAGTAGAACCATACTTGTACAACGGTAAGTGGAAAGTGTGCAAGGGCTCACATGAAATTAACAATTCTTGATGTTCATTTTCTGTATTAGACTCAATAGAATATTTACATTGTTTCGAAAGTACACCAAGAGACAGATTACTTAAGCAACTGTTAGATTCAGTGGATTTAAATTGTAGACTTGATAAGTTTTTATCTGTCGGTTTATTAAGAAATCTACAAAATTTCTGAATATGTCCTAAGAATTCACAATAATTACATCTAACTTGCTTTAAATAACATTTACCTTTTTCATGCATCTTTCCACATTTATAACAAATCCTTTGTCTTGAAGTTCCAGGTTTCTCATTAACTCTGCTCTGTTCAGTCTGATTATTAAAGTTAGTTTTCCTATTGGAGAAAGCTTGGAAAGGTTTAGACTTGCTTTCATGAAGCTTATGTACATTATAATCAGTAGCAAAACCTTCTTTTTGATGGAATAGCCATACATCTTTCTCAACCATTTCCATATTCACGGCAATGTTGCAAGCTTTAAGAAAGGAAACGTCGCCTTCTGATAACAATTTCTTTCTTGTAACTTCACTGTTAACGCCAAACACCAGCTGATCTATTAGCATATCATTTAAGAATGTTCCAAAGTTACACTTAGTAGCTGCATGTTTAAGAGAAACTCAGCTGCGTAGTGTCCACGTAAGGCTTGTAAGTCCACTTTACAAGCTGAAATTATTGAAGAAAACGTATTTCATTCCCGTATTTATCACTTGAACACACAAAGCAATATCAGACTTCAAGTAGAACTTTTAACGAAACAATTGAGGACTTGTTTTGATTTGAGTTGTTTCTCAGTAAGGCTTCTTCAGAGGACTTACATGAGGGTGAATGGAAGAAATGATTTGGATTCGCCCATGGCGGGTGTGTTTGCTTACGTAGTATCTTATCAACCAATGACAGGGCGCCCCAATTCTCACGCACTGTAAGGCGCATTACGAGTTGGTGCTATCTGGCGAGATTTCTGTCCCCGCTGCGTCTGTTTGCACGGTCGGAAGAGAAAACCAAGAAAATCGACTCCCGTGTTGTTTCAACAATGCTTGAAGGGAGGTGTAGCTAACATAAGGGTGTCATTTTAAATGTGTAAACTAACTATTAAGTTCACAAAGAGATGTTTTAATGTTGGATATTAACTTCATTAGAAGCAGCGAAGTTAAAGATAAAAGAGGAATGTCTGGCAATTCTAGATCTGGCAGTGCCCGCAAAATTAGGTCCGTGCATCCCAGTTGCCCGTAATGTTAAAAACATGCACGTAATACTTAGCGTTATGATTTACAGATTTTTTTTTACCCTTTCCTTTGACTAAGTTACTTGATATGCTTTTCAAAATGTGCGCAAATATCGTAGCCATGATAATGAGTAATATTTTTGAATGCATTTGCATTTGCAAATTGTATCTTACGCATTTCCCACAAATGGCTTTTTAGTGAAAGAAAAAGAAGAATAAGAATAAAAATATGACATGAACTGTCCAGAAGAAGAGTTTGTGTGCTTAACTAAGCTGTATGCGAAATTTGTCAATTGCTACCAGTTGAAAGTTGAGCTACAGGTAATTTATTCTGAAGCCGAATATCGAGTAAAGAGTGTGTTTGAACTTCATGAGTACCTGCGTACTACCCATTTGAATGAAGCTGTTGAACAAGTGTACAAACTAACAGAATTCTTCCTCACTGTTCCTGCCTCAAGCTCGTCTGTGGAAAAATAGTTTTCTGTACTGAAGAGGATTCACACATTTCAATGCAGCACACAGACTCAGGCAAGGAAATCTGACTTGGGACTGATATCCATTGAAAAGGAGCTGCTAAAGACATTGACCAGAAACTCCCGATTCTACGACGACGTGATTGAGGTGTTCAGACTAAAGGATCATCGGATCGAGTTACAGTATAAATGAGAATTTTCATTAAGTAATACATACATATGCTATTATTGTTAACATAGAGTGTGTGCATTTTATGTTTGAAATTGAGTATGCCATGCATGACTTATATTCAAATAGATTCTATTTAGTTAAAATATCTTTGGGTTTTCTTTATCCAATATTCAGATCAGGTTTATCTAAGGAAGCCTTACACCTTTCATAGAATCACGCTACGCCACTGGAGAAACTATATATTCAGACACAGGTTGACCTAATTCTTGCTTCAGAAGATGAAAATGGTATCTTTCTGCGACTACATTATGCTTCGGTTGAAAATGATTGAACAATACATCTTTTATTACTTCGTATGTTTTACTAGCAACAGAATCTGGAGTAACTAAATCCCTTAAAACGTCATATAGATTTCCTCCACAGAATGCAATAAAATTATTAATTTGCTTTTCCTTTGGAATACCATTAGCAACACAAATCTGTTCAAACTGCTCCCAATACAAATAAATATTACCTTTATCCACATCGAAAGGTTCCAGAATCTGTTCTTGAATCCCATACATAGTCGCCAAATTGTTGTATTACCAACCACGGTAATATGATATAATAAATCATGTGGGTTCGATTTTATACAAAATAATCATTTAATCCATAACTTAGAATATACAACATGGCTAACTCCATGCTTGACAAACCAAAACAACAAAACAATTGAACATCTATATTCAAAGATATAATAACATCATAGATGTTTCACAATCTAGCTACTGCAGGAAGTGTACCAGTTATCAGTAGTCACATTTCTATTGGTACTGAAAATTGGTTTACACAGCCTTATTATAGCCTGCGTAGGTAAAGAAAGCTTTTTCTCGTCTTCACGTAACTCTAGTCCATCTGTTCCTTTGCCACAATAGAGGTAAGTATTGTAAATGTAATGTGTTCTGGCATCAGCTAGACACTGAAGTTTTAGTCCATACTTTGCTGGTTTTGAAGTTATGTACATTTAGAAATGGCAATGCCCCCTGAAAGCAACTAGCATCTGATCCAAAGTTGCATTAGCACCAAGCGAATAGCAAGCTTGAGAATTGGCATTGAATTCACTCAGAACTTGTGAAATTGCTGCTGCAGGATCATGCACTTTCTGTTCAGATCTGCTTTCAGGGTTGTCAAATCTCATACAATTCAGAAGCACTGCAAATCTAGCTGATGACATGGTTACTCAAAATATGTCTCGACCTGTTCCGTCTGTAGCAAAGAGAGATTGTAGGTCTTCATTGTTTGATTTGAAAATTGCACTGTAAATGAGAAGGGCATGGAAGTTTTTCAGTCCTGTAAGGGTGTGATTTGAGCTCAACTCTGTCAGAATTGACGTATTTCCTTCCAACATTTTCAATTTTTTTGTTTGTCCATTTTAGCAAATTTTTTGCATAGTGTCCGTGATAATGTAACCCCATGCATCAACTGGATCTACTCTGTTTTTACTTCTTAGCTCGGGACTCAACACAGGAAGTTTCACTTTATTATGTTCCGGGACTCGAACATTTCTTGTAGGCTCCACTGCAGACCACTTGAATCTATTTCTACCATAGAAATATTTGTTAGTTACGGTATCAGGTCCACTGCTTTCATTGTCTTCATTGCTTTGAACAGACACACATGAATCGGTATCATGATCGCTTTGAATATATTCTCCGTCCTCTGTATTGGAAAATTCAAAGTCTGGCATGTCACTTGAAATCTCGGCAAGCATATTTACAAGTTTCTGTTTGAAGTTTGGATCACTTCCCCTCATTCAAGAGGGGCCCACACCACCTGACATATTTCACGCTTAACTAACGGTATGATACAAACACAGTTGTGAGGTCCGTGGGATGCAGTATATAAATAGAACACCACAGAAGCAGATAATGCAACTTTTCCCTTCACGCTTTCGCAGGACACTGAACTTGGGGAAGGTACTGAGAGAAAGGTAGCCTCAAGGTCAAAACTAATGGTGGGGTTAAAAAAAATGAAACGCTGCGGTTCATGGGACATCACAACTGTAGTTGAGGGTTCAATGGAATGACATAGTAATAAGACCAGTTTTCTTGTGACAAAAAGTGGTGTGTTAAGTGTTTGTTTATATGTCCTTACACCTTATATGTACCCATGAATTACATGTTCGAGTTGTATTTAAAACTCATAAGAAATGTATTTTGCATTAGAGAGAGAAATAGAATTTAAAAAAAAAAATCTATCCAACAATATGTACTAAAGTTTATGTCAACGTAGGATCCGAGGACTTCAAGTTCTGTCAGTCGCGGGGATTCCTAGGTCAGTTGTGAACATGGGGTCAGTCAGAGTTCCTTCGTGCCAAAGTCGTTTCTGCTTGTAATTGTTGCCACCTATGAATCGGAACTTTGTCAGCGTCATCAGGCTCTTCAGTCTGAGTGGCAACAGACATATTGGAATGGAAAATTACCATCTTAAATGCGATGAAACCTGTAAAACATCCACAGATGTTTATTCGGTGATGGTCCTTCTGATAAAACATCAATATTCTCAAAATTCTATGAACGGACTGTGATTGTAATACTTCAAAAACCAAACTTGCTCTGCAACACAAGAAAAATGCTTCATTAAGCAATCAATGTGACTTTGTTAAGTTTTTAAGTTCAGCATGGCACAATATTTTCAATAATGCTGATAGAATAAATAAAACCACAAGAATATAATTATTCTCTAGATGTTTAAATATACAGGGTGGCACACAAAATGATACCCCATTTGTTTTTAGTGTAAAAACTTTAGTAAGCAACATTTTTTTAAAAAAAACATACATTGCAGTGAACATAGCAATGTGGAAAAATGTTTCAATGCAAAACATGCTCAATATGACCACCATTGCACTGCACAACTGTAGTCAAACGAACAGTTAGGTTATTGATCACCCTCTGACACATGTCTTCTGTAATTTCAGTGAAAGCTTGCATAATTAATGTTCTCAAATCCATGAGATTTTCTGGATGTTTTGGTAAAATCCTTTCCTTCAGGAATCCCCACAGGAAATAGTCACAGGGATTAAGGTCTGGACTATTGGGAGGCCAATACTGACCACAAATAAAGCGTTCTGGAAACCTGTTTGAAATGACGTGGAAGTTGAAGATCTCGTGCAAGAAATCCAAAACCACATTGGCAGTATGCGGTCTTGCACCATCCTGCATAAACCATTGTGTGTTAAATGGCAAATCCTTCACAAGAAGCTGAGGAATAAATTGATTACGAAGCATGTCCAGGAAACGCACACTCTTAACATTTTCATTGAAAAAGAATGGTCCAATGAGTCCATGCGTTGAAATAGCGGCCCACACTGTAATTCTGGGAGAATGGCTTTCCTTTTGATGGAGTCTTGCGGATTGTCGATAGCCCAAAATCGCATATTTTATCTATTCACCACTCCATCCAAGTGAAAGTGAGCCTCATCCGAAAAGTGTGATATCATTGAATAGCTTTCTTTCACTTAATAAACGCGTATTTTTCGTTTTCCGATTCAATGTGTATTTCTCACGATATGTGACCATTCCGGGACTTTTGGACCACCCAGTATATATACATATATATATTATTTAATACAATATATAAAGCTGGTATGAGTTTTCAAAAGTTTGGCACACTTTTTTTAAAAAATGTTTTGTTCTTTATTTTTGTAAGAATATCATTCCGTGAGGAATTCAATAACAGCGCATTGTTTCAAGCGCACGTCTATGTATGTCACCATTTTACTCACTATTGTGTGCATTCGTGATGTTGCAGGCAAATGCAGCTAGATGTCGCAACAGTCAGTGAATCAGCGATTATTCTCACACCAATTTTGCATGTCTCTGAGCAGTGTTGCCAGAGTTATTGCATTGGAGGCAAACTTTTCAAAACGCCCACGTATTATAAATAGAAGCAGATATCTTGCTTTGGCAAGTCACAGACAGCAGTGTATACTCTGGGTCATCTAGGTAATTGGAGACAGGCTATTATTTTTAAAAGAGTGTTTTTTTTATTTTTTATTTCTTCGCAATATTCTTTGGAACCAATTTTTGGTTCATACATTTCTTTGCTTCTTTGCTTTGCAAACATTTGCCACTGAATGTCCGAGAAGCTTTCTCCAGCTGGTGGGATCTCAACAGGGTGAGATTACATGGGCTCCCTTTAAATCCCTTGATGGGGTGGAGGGGAGAAGGGAAGAAAACACTACTTCTCAGGCCTGCTAATTCCGTGGCCAGTGTTTCCTCCTTCTTGAGAGAGTCCACGGGTCGCACTCTCCACCCCAGAGCATTTTACCGTTCTCTCGGTTGGTGCCCTCTTCTGCCATTCTTCCCCGATGGCCTTTGTATTGTAGGAGCTGTATTGTTTACGACAGGGAAATTTCTCAGGAATAGGAATTCTGGATTCACAAATTATGTACTGAGAAGGGAAGTAGCAAAAATACATCTGAAAGTGCGTGAGAAACAGGGATATCTGAATAACATTTCTAAACCAATTCCATGTTAATTCTCATTTTATATTTGCTTCTGTCTTCCTCATCTCTGCTATTTCAACAGAATTTGTTAAAGGTAAAAAAGCTTATGCATTGAAGATGAAGATAATTCAATAAATTAAAATTTAAACTTAAAAATCAATAAATTACGCCGACCTCCATGGTGGAGTGCTTAGCAGATCTGCCTACGATGCCAGAGGTTCAGTTTTCGAATACCAGTCTGGACATGGGTGTTTTTTTTTTGTAAATGTCACTTCTTCAATTTCATCATATCATCACTCATTGGGATTAGCCAAAAGTGGCAGAAAACTCAATCAATCCAACAGCATGAAATATTTCACTAGCACATTCATTTCATATTTTATGTTATAAGTTTTTTTTATAGGTTTACTATACTTTCTTGTCTAATTATTTGAAATTCTAAATGTAGATTAACTGCAATCACAACAATTAATCGATAGTGGTCGCAACAATAAGGTAAAATTTTCCACACATATACAGAAGGTAGGCACAGCACAGAGCAGCCAGAGCCAGTAGGACGAAAGTACTGTATGTGGACTTTCAAAGACGATAGTTGGTGTGAGTGAGTGTTTATATGGCACCAAAAATTCCAGTCTTTTGGGAGGGGTACATCTGTGCCTTTCCGACGTTGGTTATAGTTATAGCCAGATAATTAAACAGTACCACAGGAAAGCATTCCATGTGTCAAAGAAGGGCATCAATGCAGTGTTGAAGCGCCATAAAGCTTGCACCATACCTGTTGCTGGAACCAGTCAAAGTGGGCCTCGGACATATCAGAAGCCCAAGCGTTCCTCTGATGTTGTGCAGAAAGTGAGATCCTTGGTGCAAAGTGAAAACCCTGCAATGCAAAGAGTGATTGCACACACAGTGCAATGTTTCCCTGCAACTGTGAATTGCATCATAGCCCAAGATTTACAACTTGTGCGGAAGCACAAGGCTCAAGTTCGTAAGTTACTTGCCTCACATGTCCAGGAGAGGAAGACCAACAGTCGGAAGCTCTACAAACGCTATCTGGCAGGGGACCGCTGGAAGTATGTGGTGTCCCTGGATGAAGCATGGGTGTATCTGTCGAGATGTGGTAAAAAAAGGGCCATCTACTATCGCCCATGTGATGCAAGAAGTCGATCTGAGTGGGTACGTGAATGTGCTGAAAGTTTTCCACGTGGGTTCATGGTTGGTGGTTACTGCCATAATGGCAAACTTCCACTGCGCAAAGTGGAAAAAAAGGCTAAAATAAATGCAGTCTATTACCAGACGAATATTTTGGAGCCACTTTACAGATATGATATTCCTTCTCTCTATGGCAGCGACACATCTCGTGTTGTCATCCACCAGCACAAGGCTTCCAGTCATACGGCAAAGTCCACGCAGGCATACATGGATCAGATGGCACGTGAAACGGGCATTCATGCAATCCAGTTTACAGACATCCCTGTGAAATCCCCCGATGCCTCTTCCATGGATTTTTGTGGGTTTCCGTTGTTGAAACCAGCCTTGGGAAGCAGACGTGCCTGCACAATTGAGGGTCTTTGGAAAGCTTGTCAGGAGGAATATGATCGTTTGGACCAATGTGTTCTTCAACGCAGTCTCCTCCAATGGAAACTCCGCTGCAGGGCCATTGCTGCAAGACAGGGTATCACGTGGAGCACCACCACTCGTGACGTCACAGTTTTTCTTAAGGTGAGGTGGGTTCTAACTTTGTTACCATGGTGGTTAGCACATTGTGCTGCAATGCCAAGGGCCCCGGGTTCGAATCCCACTCAGGCTTGTTTGTTTTCGAATGTCCATTCATCAATGTCACGATTTCATCACCCATCCCCATCTTGGCAAATTAGCCAAGAGGCACAAAACGAGAAGTAAAATAAACTAAATCAATCACTCAATTAAACCAACTCACTGGCTCAATGATAGTTTGTCTGCATGCAGGAAATGACTGCCAAAATTGTAATGGATACAGTTTAAATAATGATTAATATTTCTCATCTATTCTCAACCACCTCATTAGAGCTGTTGCTCTTCTTGTGCATGCATGTTTTAGAATTATTTAAATTCATTGTTTAGTTCTTTCTTTTTAATTTTCTTATTTGCTTTTGTTGGATTTAATTAGTTTTCATTCAAAATGATTCTATTTTTGTAGCTGGTAACAGAAAAGGATGCAGAAATAAGCAAGTTGCAAGAGGATTTACACCAATCCCAGAAGAAGGTTGTAAGTATCTGTTTATTGGTGTCTAGTCTGTATAAACTGTCTGGCTGCCTTAGCTGAGACCATGGAAGGAAGTGCACATGTGCAAACTGGAGGTGTTCATTGGCAAAATAGGAGTGACAACATTTTGGGCAGGAAGCAGGTTCTATGTAAATTGTTTGCTGTGGAAACCACAATGAAGTTTCAAACATAGTAGAACCTAACATCGCCGCCAAAATACATATTACGTAGAGATGTTTATGAATTATGTAGAGGTACAGAATGAAATAAATAGCCATTCATATACTATATAAGTAAACAGAGCATATCAGGAAAGTATTCACATTAGTAGATAAACTTGCTTGCAAACCAGTAACTTTATTTTGGATCATTCAATTAAATTGATCTTCATAGTAAATTTTACAAGTAGCACAAATGTACACAGTAGTAATCAGGATAGTATTCACTAATAATAGTATTATAAATGTAATATAGAAAATGCAGTAACTGAATGGTTTGTGGCATTGTCTAGTATTATATCGAGTCCGTATTGTAGAATGTGCAACAGGGACCAAAACGTCACAGTTTTCTTTGTTCCACTTTGAAATGGTTTGTTTGTAGGATACATCACAAACACAACACAGCAAGCAGTAATAAACACAACAAGCGAATTCATACAAGCAAAATGCCACAGGGTGTTTTGATGAGTGTTCTACCTGCTTCCCCTCTCACGTTTAGAATTGTATTTTCCAGCAAGTTTCGTTTCCCTCGACCGGACTGTAGAATGATTTTTCTTCAATTGAGTGAAATTACTTATTATCTGGACATAATTATATATTTTCTTATCATTTTTAAATCACAATATTTGTTGTCATGTCAAAGTCACAATTCATATGAAACACATTTTTTTAACACCCATCTCACTTCTTGGTATCATCAGCAGGCATGTTCGAAGGAGCTACTCCAGCAATCTTTTTGACCAACTCATCAATTTCAGGTAGAGACTGCTGCCAACAGGAAAATGGAAGATTTCTGTTTCAACTTCCACATCCCCTTCCACAAACCCACTGGCAGCTGTATTAGTCGAGAGGCCATAGTTTTATGTACTCCAGTCTTATCAGTTATCACCACTGAGGGATGGTTTCCCCTGATTCTCTTTTATTTCACCTGAGGAACTCAGGGGAGAAAGTTCTTTATGTTCTTTGTATTTACACCACAATTTTTTACATGTTAATTTATTTATAATATGGTATAAAATTTTATTATTTATGAAATGAGAATGTATTATGTATGCAGACAAATAATACTTGCAAATGTTATTTCCTTTTTTTCCAAATATGGAAGTTATAATGATTAAATAACAATAATATTTCACTCTCCTATTTTAATAGTGTTTTGAATATACAAGGGTCGTTCAAGGTTGACCGGGATTTTCATACGTAAAAAATCGATGAATAGCCAGATCATGATGAAACGTGTGGGTGACGTAATGTATTCCTTCGCGAGTAACTAGCGCCCGGCATGATGTATTTCGCGCATGCGCAGCAGTTGCAGCGAACATGGCGGCAAGCAGTGTGTCTGTGGCTGTGGAGCAGCGGTGTGTAATCAAATTTCTCGTGAAGGAGAAAGTGAAACCAGCTGAGATTTTCAGACGATTGCAAGCACAGTATGGTGAACAAACGATGTCGCGGACAAGAGTGTACGAATGGTGTGAGCAGTTTCGCGAAGGACGGGAGCTGGTGACAAATGAAGCGCATGGACACATTCGCCCGACTGCAGTCATGCCAGTGAATATCGCACGTGTTGAGCAAATGATTCTTGAGAACCGGCGAGTAACAGTGCGGGATATTGCTGCCGAGGTGAATATCAGTGTCGGGAGTGTTGAGACAATCATTCACGACCACTTACGCTTTGGCAAAATCTGTGTAAGGTGGGTTCCCCGCCAGCTGACATTCGATCAGAAGTGGACACGCAGGACGGTTTGTGAACAGCTTCTGAATCGGTTTCGAGCAGAAGGTGATGAATTGTTGCAATCCATCATCACGTGTGATGAAACATGGTTGCACAATTCAACCCCAGAGACCAAAAGATGCAGCATGGAGTGGCGGCTTAAAGGTTCCCGGCCCCCCCAAGAAAAGCAAAACGCAGCTGTCCCCTGGAAAGATCATGGCAAGTGTCTTCTGGGACATGAAGGGCGTTATCCATGTGGATTTTCTGGACAAAGGGAGCACGATTAATGCCCAGTATTACTCCACATTGTTGAGTGGTGCTGTACGAAAGTCCATTCGCAAGAAAAGACCTGGGATGTTGTCTGGAAATGTCATTCTTCTCCATGACAATGCCCGCCCTCACACGGCCAATGTGACAACAACAACTCTGGCCGACATGCGCTGGGAAGTTCTGCCCCATCCCACCTACAGTCCGGATTTAGCCCCCAGTGATTATCATTTGTTTGCACCCCTTAAAGACCATCTGGGAGGGAAGAAATTCACGACAGACGAAGCACTGCGGAGCGATGTCCTCCAGTGGCTACGACAACAACCAAGTTCTTTCTACGCCAAAGGAATTCTGGAGCTGCCAGAACGATGGCAACGGTGCCTCGGCGCGCACGGAGAATACTTTGAAAAACTGACATAGTTTGGTGTTTCTTCTGCAACCTATTTCCTCTGCAGAAATAAAAGTCCCGGTTAACCTTGAACGACCCTTGTACGTATCATCACAATTAAATCTATACAGTTGAAAAAGTATTGTGATGTGGTAAAATGCAATATAGTAAAGGGCGATAAAGTGATAACAAAAGATATGTTCTTTTCTTTCATTTTTGTAATACTCACAACAATATTAATTTTGCTTCTTGAGTTCTGGGATACGTTTTTCATTGAAAAATTATTCTATGATTTCACTGCTTGATTGATATTTTGATTCAAGTCCACTTTATGCACAGTAAGGCTAATCGGGACTGGACCTACAGTTTAAAGTGGGATCCAAACCACTTGTGCCCCACCGGGTATCGAACCCGGGACCCCTTGATTACAAGGCGACGATGCTACCACTGCGCCATCGGGGAGGCCCTATATGATTTCACTGCAAAGTGCATCACAAAGTATATACAACACATGCAAACTTGCATGCCAAAACAAGTACAAATCTTAGCTTTTCAAATTGTTTCATTAGAGGCTAAGAGATACGTATATTCAAAACACTACTAAAAGGCAAAGGGAGTTGGAACTCTGACAGAAAACAAGGGTGTACCTGAGATCCCACAGGTAGCAGCCCCAGAACCCAGGTGTAGGCTGTGACAGGCCCAATTAGCCAACAGCTGAAAACATTAAAAATTCTAGAAAAGAAAGAAGCAAGCCAGACTGGATATTGGAGACAAGGCAGGCGGTGAATAGGGATATTGAATATTTGAACACTGACAGGAGGACTGAAGAAATTGTGGATCTAATGGAGAGATCATCTTTAAAATGAGTGAAATGAAATGGAAAGGGAGTGAGGAAATGAAATTGAAGAAAGACTATGTACTGTACTGGCCAGGTACTGAAGAGGGCAGGAGAAGTGGGTTTGGATTTGTGGTCAGAAATTGAATAAGTGGGGAAGTAGAAAGGGTAAATTACAGAATAATAAAACTAGAAATGAATGTAAGAGGAAAAGTAACAGAAATAATTCAAGTGTATGCCCCACAAACAGGATGTACAAAAGAGGTGGGGGGATGGGAAGGGCGTGTAGGAAAGGAATGGCAAATTGTGATGGGTGATTTTAGTGCACAAGTTGGGAGAGACAGGAAGGGCTATACAGAAATACTTGGAGCAGATGGATGGGGACAGAGGAATGAGGAGCAAAGGAGGCTACTGGACCTTTGTAAAACAAATGGACTGTTAGTAGGTAATAGCTGGTTTAAGAGGAAATATGACAGCCATAAAATTATAATATACAGTTGAACAAAATGAACAAAAGTCTGTAATAGATTCTGTATATTGGTAAACAAGGAAGTAAAGAAGATAATGAACATTAAAGTAATACCCAGTGAGAACTTAGACAGTCAACACAGGCTACTACTAGCAGATGTGAGGAGATGGAAAATAAGAGATAGAAGAGAGCAACAAGAGAGAAGGATAATAGTATAGAAACTGAAGGATAAGATGATAGAAGAGAAATATCAAGAAACATTGTGAACTAAAGTGCCAAGAGATGAACCCAAAGGAGTAGAAACAGAATGGACAAGATTTAAAACAGAATTAGTAGAGGTAGCCGAAAAGGTATGTGGAAGGAGAAGCAAGAGAAGAAGAAGTAAACACCATGGTGGAATGAAAGAACTCGAGAGACAGTGAAAAACAAAAATGATGCATTTAGAAAATGGTTTAACGTTAAATTACAAAATGCACGAAAAGAATGAAAGAGGCAAGAAGAGTGTTAAAGGAGGAAAAAGAAAGTGGATGGAAGATGGGCCAAAGTGCTAGAAGTAGATGCAGATGGGAACAAGAAATTTAGGAGAGTGAGAGAAAGGAGAAGAGAGAAGAGGCAGCTGTAAGCTAATGGATGAAAGGGAAACATTGTAGAAGAGGATGAGAAATAAGGAGAATGTTGAGAAATAATTTCAAGAAATTTCTGAACGTGAAAAAAAAGGAGAGGAACATGAAGAAGTGAAGGAAAATGAAACCAGAAAGGCAAAAATGAATCTCACATGGAAAGAAGTGGAGGAAGCACTGAAGAGATTGAAGAGAGGTAGAGCACCTGGAGTAGATGAAGTGAGAGTGGAAATGATACTAGAAGCAGGAATGATCGGTGTGCAGTAGCTGTACAGTGTGTTGTGTGTTGAAAACCATGTAGCAAGAGAGAGAAATGCAAAGAGATTGGACAAAGGGACTAATAGTTCCCATATTGAAGAGGGGGGACACAAAGGAATGCAAGAACTACAGATGAATAACACCAATGTGCCACTCAGCAAAGGTGTATGAGAAAATATTAGAGAAAATAATAAGGTAACGGAGCTGAACATGAGAGAGGAACAGTATGGATTTAGAAGAATCAGATCAACAGTAGATCTGATATTCACCATAAGGAAACTACAGGAAAGGCACTAGGAGTTTGGAAATGATTTGATTATGGCATTCCTAGATATGGAAAAGGTATATGATAGCATGGATAGAAGAAGATTTGGAAGGCTCTAAGAGAGAAAGGTGTGGAGGAAGAGATAGTGTGTAGAGTGCAGAGCACATACAAGGAAAACCGGAGCTGTGTGAAGACACCAGTGGGAAGAACAAAGTGGTTCAGTATATGTAATAGACTAAAACAGGGAAGTGCTTTTTCCCCACTGCTCTTCATAATTACAATGGATGCAATTAACGAACAGGTGGGGAAGAAGATAGGAGAGGAAGAGATGAAGACCCTGCTGTTCGCTGATGACTTAGTAATATGGGGAAACAGGGAAGAAGAAGTACAGAGACAGCTTGATAGTTGGAATGAGGAAATTCGAAGAGCAGGAATGAGTACAGAAAAGAGTGAGGTGCTAATAACAACAAGAAAGAGAGCCAGAAATATACCAAGAATAAAGATGGGCATGGAAGAGTTGAGGGGTAGTGGAGAGCTTCAAATATTTAGGAAGCATAATTGAGAGAAGTGGAAGAATAGATGAGGAAGTAAACAGAAGAGGACAAATGGGTGGTGGACTCGAAGACTAATATGATTGATTGATTGATTGATTGAATTGGTGTTTTAAGTTCACTTTATGCACAGTAAGGCTAATCGGGACTATACCTACCGTGTAAAGTGGAATCCGAACCACTATGTGACTCCACTGGGTATCGAATCTGGGACCCCTTGATCACAAGGTCATAACGCTACCACTGCACCATCAAGGAGGGCTCGAATACTAATATGGAACAGGGATGGATGTACCTATCAAATGCAATGTTGTTTTCTGAGTATCCATTCTGTCCGAACACAGAACAAGGAATCTGTATTTCCTCTGGTAGATGCTCAATGTCACTGAAGGAGATCGCCTTATGGAACAAAGTAGAGAGTACTGTAGCTCAATGAGATGAATGATGAAACCTATTGACATTAAGATGTGATCAATGTGAGTCATTTTTCAGTATACACTGCATCCCAGAATTCCATCTGGCTTGTGTTTGATGAGAATATCCAAGAATGGAAGGCTGTTATTCTTCTCTGCCTCCATGGCGAACCTGGTGGTGCTGCTTGTTTAGGAATGATTGAAGAGTGTCTTCACCATACAGTGACATAGTGAAGATACCATCAATGTATCTACCCAGTATAAAAGCAGACGTTTTACTGGATATGTGCACAGTGTTTTGTGCTGATTTTTTCCCCCCATGAAACAATTGGCTACAGCAGACAAAAGTGGAAACCCCATTGCCATTATATAAATTTGTTCATAGTATTGTCCCCGTAGCTGAAGTAGGTAGACATCAGTGTGTTTGAATAGTCTGATGATTCCCAGCATAAAGTGATGTTCTAGTAACTCCAGTGAATCTTGAAATGGATACTTTGGTAGGAGAGTGACAGTACGTTGAAGCTGACTACAATGTCATTGGTGATTTTCTGATGTGCTGCAGTATCTTGATGACTTATGTGGAGTTTTCACATGATGTGATTCACAAGTGATTCCACCTGGGCAGTCAGGAATTTGGCGAGTTGGTATGTTGGGCATTCAATGGTGTTGACAACCATTCAGAACCCTCCCCCCCCCCCCCCCGTATCGACCACTTCTGGTGAAAACAACACGTGTTGAGTTTCATATAGCCCTTGCCAAGACACATTGTTTGATGCAGAAATCTATTGCGTAACCACGTACATAACAGCATTATGTATGTGGTTACATGATCGATTTCTGCATCAAACGATGCATTTTTTCAAGGGCTATATGATACTGTTAACATATCATTTTTGCCAGAAGTGGTCAATAGGGGGTTTCTGAAATAAAGAATTCAAATGGTTAGAACAATGTTTTATATATACACAAGGTTCACCCATGAAAAACCTGAACTTTTTCTTTTAGGAAAGAAAACAAGTAATTACCTTCAAATGACTTTATCACCTTCAAAATAATCACCAGAGGAGGCAATACACTTTGACCAGCATTTGTACAGGTCTTGGAAACACTGTTGATAGTCATTGACAGTAAGTGTTTGCAAAATATGTGTAACATTTAATTTAATGTCTGTGACGTCGTCAAATCTTTGCCCTTTCATAGCCATCTTAAGCTAGGCAAAATGGAAAAAATCAGCAGACAGTAAGTCCAGAGAATATGGGGGGTGATTGATCACTGTCACTGAATGCTTAGCAATGCAGTATGAGGCCAAGCATTATCGTGTAACAGAAACCATTGGCCAGAATCACAGAGGTCCTTCCTAACCCACTTCATCTTGTTTCTGAGTCAACCAAGCACTTCCTTGTAATACCACTGATTGATTGTTTGGTTTTCAGGGACAAATTCATAGTGGATTAGTCCTTGGGAACTTTGTCCACATTGTCGTCATTCCTTGATGTGGAAGGGCATCCTGATCTTGGTTCATCGTCAACACTTTCATGTCCACCTTTGAAACTATTGTACCAGTCATACCCCTGGGTTCTTGATAATGCTGCATCACCATACACTGCCCTTATCATCTGTAACTTTTCGGTACACGAGTTTTCCAATTTGTAACAAAACTGTATGCAGTAACATTGTTCCATCTTGGTACACGTATTTTGTACGCTGCTTGCACGCGACCTCCATCTGATGCACGCTTGCCCCAATACTGATTGCCTGTGACAGGTTGAAACATGCACTGACGGGAAGTTTAGATATAGCTCTTTGCAGTATTGCCAGAATACGGTACCTTTTTATTTGGTTTGTTTCTTTCATTTTGACAGTTAGGATTCTTTATGGGCGGACCTTGTAGTTAATATATCATAATAATATTATGATACTGACTGTATGCCAGCTATAATCCCCATTTCTTTCTAAAGGAAATGCCACTTATTTTATTACTTACTGTGTATAAGGGAGTTACGGTGGTCCAGTTAGTAGAGTGGTAGAATGTTTGCCTGCCACAAGGAAGACCTAGGTTCAATTCTCAGGGTGGGTATCCAGCCTTGTTCCTGCATAAAGTGGCTATGGGGTACATCCAACCATTAATAAATGGGCACCTGGGGTGGGGTATAAAGGCAGCTGGAGCATAGTGCTTCACATTACCTCCAAAAATGGCCCTCTGCATCCATTGTGTGTCTTCATGGAATGGTTTAATGTGCACAGAAAACGAACTCTTACCTTACCATGTATGAAATAATATCCAAGTTGTTTGCCACCAAAATATTTCCAGATTTTAACCATTTGCATTTTTGAATAAAAGCCCCTCTACCTCCTGACGTTATTACTTGTACCTTATAGCTAGGGACATTGAATTTTTGCGATGCACGAAATCGCGAAATGAGAAAAAAAGATTGAATTTTGAACATTCTGCACGTAACTACACCCCCAATGATGAGTTGTATTCGCGAAGTAATGCGAAATGTGTGCTTTTCCACGAAATGAATGCTTTTTCATGAAATATCATCAAATTTAATATAAAAAAAAGCAAAAACTGGCAATCGAGGTTGCGCGTGCAAACTGTCTATTTGTAACGAAACGTTTGCCTAAAGTTTCCTACCACTAGCAGCTGAAGAACGTTTTATCTTCGATCACATCAGGAAAACACTGCAAATTGGGATTTCCCATGCACATAATCTCAGTTCGAAAACTTCATTCCCTGTCAAGCTGCATTCATTTCTTACCCTGAATGTCTACTCAACTTCCAGTTTCATTGAACTTGCTAGCTGTAGCAGCGATAAGATTAGTCTCTTCCCACACATCAAGGGAAACAATGGTGTCATTGGTGTTCAGTCATGAATGAATTTTGTTTATCATCATGTGATTTTCAACATGTGCTTGTGTATATGCAGTAGTGATTGTTTTATTTGTTGGACAGCAAGGATATCCTTTAAATACATACAATGAATAAATCACTTGAGATATGCAATTTAGAAATGAAGTGATTTTGTGTTGATGTTTTCCTTTTGGTTGGACATCTAAGTACTTGTTCATGTGTACAGTATATAAAAATCAAGTAGTTTATCAATTTATAGCTCTTTTGTATGTTGTTTCCTCTCATAATGAAAAAGTGTGTGCCATTTTTTTTTCTTCACAGCTGGTATATACCGCTGATCTAACATTTTATTTACCGCTCTCCTCAGTTTTTATTTACCATAAATTTGTGTCCCTACTTATAGCACATCACATCAACATTAACAAATCATATATAGTAATAATAATTAGCTTTTAAGTTATAAGTATAAACTTGTCTGCACTATGAGTTGAGCACCAAAGAAAATCTTAACTGAATCTATTCTGTGCAAGCTTACAACAATGTTAACTTAATATGGTGTCATGATGTTTTGATATCTACTCTTTTCTAGTTATTTTTCAGTTATTAAAATTCAAATTCAAATTCAATTTTTCTTTATTGAAGGTCAAGGTTCAGCCTGTGGCTGTTCTCCCACCTAACCTTTCACACCTTTTAGTCTCAGTACTTTCAGTGACAACAGTCACTCTTCCACCCCTGCTACAGGTCTGGGCTTTATACATGCGTTGAAGAGGTTTTCTCTGGATATCAACCAGGTGATTTCCAGATAGGCTTCCAAGCTTTCGAGAGCTAACATCACTCTCATCTTCAGGAATTGAAGTGCAGAGATGTGTCAGGGCAAGGTTTTATGTATTTGGTTTGGAAGGGAACTGGTGTAGGTGGTGGGCCAATCAGGTAAAGTCTCTCCGACGCCCATGCTCTCAGTCAACTATTGATGACCAAGCTGGGTCCAGTTCGAGTCCCGTGTCCGTGTTGAGGTTTTCCTTTTCTCCATGGTTGGCTATTGCTTTTTTGATGATTCAGATTGGATGATATATTGATGATCTTGGTTCTTATGAAGTCAATTTTATGACATTCCTGGATGGAATGTTCTGTTAACCCTGATTTTTTGGGATGAAAATTCTTGATGTAGCTGGTGTGTTCTTTGCAACATTGTTCAGTTGTCCTTCCCATTTGTCTGATGTAGGCTTTATTACAGGAACAGATGATATGGTAAACGCCAGTTGTCTTCTTTCTCAGGTTTGGGCTTCTGACTTTTGGTGCTGGTTTGATGTTGTGCTTTGAAAGAATGTGGCTGATGACTGCAAAGAGGTTTCTAGTTTATGGGACGATGGCTATGTTCTCCTCTTAGTTGTGTGAGGGGTTTGTTTATTGTTCCTGTTGTGCATTACTTCCTCTAGTGCCTTGTTGATGATGTTTTCAGTGTATCAATTTTATCTGAAAGCTGTGCATGGGTATCTTATTTCATCTTGAAGGTGTTCTGTATTGCTGGGAGATAGCCTGGTGAAACAATGTAGAGTTGGCATTGAGGTATATAGGTCTGTGTGGGTGGGTTTCCTGTATACACTGCATCCTAAAGTTTTGTCTGGTCTGGGTGTGATGAGGATGTTCTGTCTCCATGGTAAATTTGATGTTTGGGTGTTGGTTGTTGAGGTGATTCAGGAATGTTTGCAGTGCTGCTTTGCCATGGAGCCAGATGACAAAAGGTGTCATCCATGTATCTGTAAAATGTGACAGGTTTCTGTGGAGCTGAATGAAGTGCTTCATGTTCGAAATTCTCCATTAAGAAATTGGCTATTGCAGGTGAGACCTGGGATCTCATTGCCACTCCATCATTTCGTTCATAGTACCTGCCCCTGTAGTTGAAACAGATCGAAGTCAGGGTATGTATGTTTGAAGAGATTGATGATGTCTGGTGAGAAATGTTGCTCTAACAGTTTCAAGGAATATTGAAGTGTCACTGGTGAAGAGTGCTACTACATCGAAGCTGACCAGAAGGTCACCGAGATAAGTTCTGATGCTCTGCAAGGTCTTGATGAAGTCTGATGAGTTTTTGACATGGTATTGCACTTGCCCGTCAGAGGTTGGAATTGTGCCATTAGAAATTTGGCGAGTCTGTAGGTAGGGCATCCAGTGGTGCTGACAATAGGTCTTAATGTTAGAGCAGGTTTGTGAATTTTGGGAAGGCCATATAGTTGTGGTGGTACTATTCCATTGGGTGTACTGGTCCTGAGTTTCTTTTGGTAGTGTGGATTTCTTCAGTAGAGCTCTGGGTTTCCTTTCTATTGCAGCTGTGGATCTCAGAGTAAAGGTCAGTATGTGCCATCAGTGAGAAAGTCAGAAATTTTGCTGTCGTAGTCTACAAATTGGAATATAACACAGGCATTTCCTTTGCTTGCTGGTAGTATGATGATGTCCTGGTCTTCTCTCATTTGCTTGAGTGCAACTTTCTCTGCTGCTGTGATGTTTGGCTTTGGCCATGTATACTTCTCAACATATGTCCTGGGCAGCTGTGACTTGGAGATCTTTCATGGCTTACTCAATGCTACTGATAATGTCTGTGGTTGGGATGGTCTTAGGAGGTGACATGAGGTTCAACACCTTCAACAGGATGGAGATCGTGGCTTCGTCAAAACATTTGTCCATCAGGTTAACAATGGTGTGATGGATGGTATTCTGCCGGTTTTGCCCGTCAGCCTGTTGGTTGACTGTCTGAGGTTAGGCAGATGTACAGGGTATTTTAAAAGTCCTGCAGGAATCTAAACTCCTATAATTTTTAAAGCATTAGGTTTATTGCAATGAAATATTGTTTGTTACACAGAGGAAACTTTAAAATTAATGTTTGATTCATTGCCAGATCTCCAGCTGGGCACAATTCACATTAATACACTCTTGCAATCTATGTTTCAATCTGAGAATTGTGTTCTGACAGTGCTGGTCCAGAATGTTGTGAATCACATCATGCATTTTGAACTTCAGGTTGTCAAGATCTGTAGTTTTCTGTGCACACACCTGAGTCTTGACATGCAGCAGAGCAGTAATCGCAAGGCATAAGGTCTGGATGACATTGTGGGCCCTCTGCAGCCAATCCATCTATCCCCCAATTGACCATCAAGAAACTCACAAACTTCAAGGGCAAAGTTTTGGGGCACCATCTTGCTGGAAGTGGAACTCATTGTTAATGCCTAACCTCTGAAGTTCCAGGACAATGAAAGTCTGTAATATGTTCAGGTAGCTGGTGCCCAGTGGCGTATGCTAGGTTCAAAACCTGGGCTATCTCTTCATACTGTAATGTTCAAATGCGAGTTTTTTTTCGTTCAATTTCTTGGATTTTGAAGTGATGCAGGTGCGGATCTATTGGGGGGAGGCGATGGGGCAATCACCCCTCCCAACTACCAGGCTTTTAAATATACTATGCCTAATATTTTTGAAGACTCAAATATTCTGTATTTTATCTCCAAGTTTAACAAGCTAGACAATGTTTTTTAAAGTTTAAGTCAGCTAATCAGAACTGCACTTAAGAGTTTAAAATTTGATCCGAACTTGCAATATGTGTTCAAAGGGGGATCAAATCTGTAACAGTTGTCGGGCCTGTGCCCAAGCACTACTGTTAGGAGTTATGTAACTCAGATGTCTGGGATTAGAGCTGAAAGAGAATGCATTATTATCTAGGTAGAGTCTTAATACTAATTAGGAGAACCTGTAAGATGTAGACATAATTAGGTGCACATAATTTATGATTAACAATAACAAGGTATATTATAGATAACAGATGTGGCTGATATATGCAGAATATCCCAACCTATGTGTTAAGGGTGGGGTGGGGGAGAGCTGTAAGGAAGAAAGGAAAATTAGCGATACTTAGTAAGCTTGAAGTGAAGATCCTTGTCCATCTTCTAAGTGCTGAAGTCAGCCTGGACTTGGCTGGGTGGATAGCCATCTTGGGTCAGAAACTGGACAGCGCCTCCATCTGTACTTCAGATCTGTTGGTCAACTACCAAACCTCTAGTCTTGTGACTAAGGCTTATATACTTCAGGTGGGGCCGAAACAACCTTAGGCAGGGTTATTTCTGTTGCCTCGTGTCATTCTCAGGAAGTGCAGAAGGCCAGGGAAGCATGGATAGAGGACTGACTGTCCTTGCATCATGTCATCGGGTCATTCTCATGTGGTGTCCTCACATGTGGGGCTTTTCGCACGTGGGGTAGCTGATCGTATCTGGTTCTTAGAAACCATCACAGTAACCACAGCTTTCCTGTTGTTGCTGACCTTACTTCACTGAAGGGTAGAGAGTGTATGTGGACTGAAGACCAGCGAGGATAAGATCCACAGTGCATTGAGTGCATCCTGTTGTGAACCACACCCATTTCCAAGTTCACAGAACGTCATGAACGTACAGAAACTTACACGTTACAAATCAGAACCCCTTGAAAGCATAGGTTTTTGTTTTATTTGTTGATTCAGTTTATTCCTCATATGTAATCGACCAGTTTACGGTGGCAATAGGAGGAATAATGATAACAACATATACTAATGACCATCTACTAGGGATCCCGCTTTCGAATCCTGACCTAGGCATGAGTGTTCCATCATCAGTTTCATCATATCATCACTCCTGCTCATCTTCGTGATTAGACAAAAGTGGCAGAAAAGAGAAGTAAAATAAACCAAATCAATCAAACCATCAACTGGGTCCCTCCATATATTTGCATGCAAAACAATACTATAATCTCTGGATCAATTGGTTCCTGTTTAGAGTATGATATATTGTTCACATAAAACAGTTCAAGTGTAGGTTAGAAATTATTCTTGGTGAGGTGAGGCACACTACTGAAATTCGCCCCTCCCAACTGTAATTTCTGGATCCGCCACTCAAGTGATGTGTCATTGTACTTAAATACTCGTACCTTACAATTTACAAATAATTATAAAAATGCCACTGTTTCATTAATATAGAAACAGTAAGGAAAGGATTTCCAGTATTTCATGGTTATTTATACAATATAGAGGCCCATGTTGTGTAATATTTATGTAGGCCTATGTGCAAGAATAAAATACATAATAAACTTCTTACATCGAATATTTCATTTGAACAGGAACTCCATTTTTATGTTGCCGATGTCTGTGGTAAAATGGTTATTAATACAGAGTACTATGACACCAAGGGTCCTGGGTTCAAATCCAGGCCTGGGCATGGGTATTCTTTGTGAATGTCCCTTCATCAATTTTTTCGTATCATCAGTCATCCTCATGGTCGTGGTTAGCTAAAGTGGCAGAAAAGCGACGCTAAATAACAAAACTAAATCCAATCCATTCTGCTCTTCTTTGGGATGCCAGGTCTGCATATCTTCATGCGATTTGAAGCTTATCCTCATACAAAAGCAGAGTAAATTGTTTCGTCAATAGTTTGTTAATTATGTCATTCATGTTCATTCACTACACTACGCAGCACAGATCATTCAAAATTTATATGTCACTCACTCAATACACTAAATAAAATCCACGCAGTAAAGTACGTAATTTTCTTGAACTTCCTTGAACATGGTCAGCCACTCTCCCCCAGTCATAAATAAAGCAGCCGAGGGGTTCAAGACTTTGTCACCATTGTAAATCATGTTTGGTTGAAGGTCAGCGCTCTCGCTTCTGGGTGTGTTCAATGGTACAGTGTTGGCCCAGAGGGGGACCAAATCCCTGTTACTTTGTCAGCCTTTCCCATTCCTGTAATTTTAGTTCCATTTAAAAAATTCCCTTTTCTGAGAATAATTATGCTGGTTAGTGAATTGGCATCACTGTAAGGTATTACCGCAGTTGTAAAAAGTCCAAGGCTTGGATACAGTGCTGTAGCTTGGGTTTGGAAGCCAGTACAAATACATCACAGATCCTCCTGGTCGGAGAAGAATTTAACCGATGAAGCCTGGTGGTAGCTTTAAAGGAAAGTAATCCATCCCAATGTACTTGTACTTTCGTTTTCTCCCGAGGTCGTTATTTGAGAGTGAAACAAACATCAGTCACATTTGCTAGTCGATTATTTTCTGTATTTAGTCTGGGCTTCGGAAATAGCCTAGCTAGCCTAGAATATATGCAACTGCTGGTGCCATTCACCATGTCCTCAAAGAAGAATGGACTAATAAAGTGGTCCGTGGAAACTGAGCACCACCCAATGACCTTGGAGCTATCCTGCTTGTGTGTCTCAAACTCGTGTGGATTCTCAATTCCCCAAATTTGACAATTGTGCCTATTCACTTTTCGAGAAACATGGAACATAGCCTCATCAGAGAAAAGAAATTCCTTCCTCAAGTCACAGCTCTATCGGATTGTGCACAAAGTTCAACTTGTAGTACCTGGCTTTCACTTTCTTGCAAAAGATACTGTGTAACAGAGACCTCGCTACTTCCAGTTCCAAGGATTTTCATTGGACTCCATTGCATGGTCTGCTGCACTGCATCCACCACATCATCACTCGTTCTTGGCCTCCCACTATGTGGCAAATTTGCTATGCTTCCTTTAGCTTTAAACTTTTCATATCATCTCTGGATACTTGTCTCTGCTGGAGGTGTTCTTCCAAACATTGTTTGGAACCTTTACCACACCAAAACACAAGATTTTTACCTGCGTCGACACCATCTTGGAATCACATGATCACATGATCACCTGCACACACATCATTCAGCAGTGTGGGCAGAACAAAATTTGAAATTTTCCTCTGTGTAAAAGAATCACATATCATTGTAATAAACCTATTACTTTAAAGTTATAGATTTTTAGAATCCTGCAGAACTTTTAAAACACACTGCATTTACTTGGTCTTCATCTTGCTGGCTTGCAGTTCCATGCAGGCTTTGGTGGATATGTCTGTGCATTTCCAGTCCTTCACTGAATGGAAGAAGAGATTTCAGGTGACTATCAAGTAGGTTTCTGTCTATTGATGCAAGTTCGTGTCTTGTTAAATGTATTCTTTCTTTACCAACGTGATGCTGGTGCATCTCATTGTCCTCTCTATTGCTGTATTTTTGATCGGATATTTCAGTGTGGTGAAGATGGGTATTATATTCTGCTATGGGGGGGGGGCACTTCAATACCTGAAGATGACAGTGATGTTAGTTCTCTAAAGCTTGGAAGCCTAACTGGAAATCACCAGGTTGATATCCTAAATAAACCTCTTCATTATTCACCTCCAGGACAGCTTCAATAATTATGTAAATAGTTGTCATGATTAGCCAAAAGGAGCAGAAAAGTGACATACAACGTTGTAAAATAAACTAAATCAATATGTTAACAATATTGTTTTTCAGAAATAATGTATAGTAAACACACTTTTTTGTATTATGGGACAGTGAGTCAACCAGTCAGACCCTACAAGCCCCTGAGGGAGACAACAAAATTACATAAATAAATTATCTTTTTAGACCAAATTTTCATATTGATATGGTATTTAGTGGTATACTAAGCATGACACTCTCCAGAAAATTCTGTCTCTTCTGCCCTTCCCACTATTTTTTTCTAGTGCCCTCTCCTCCTAGCCTTATCCATGAATGTGGTAAGATAGACAATAAGATACAAAAATCTTTAGGTACTTGATGAGGTTTTCTTGGGCAATCAGCCAGGTGAGTACTCTTGACATTGTTTCACTGAGCCATCACCATCAGCAACACAGAGCACCTTCAACAGGAAATAAGACAATTGTGTACAGCCTTCAGACAGAATGGATACAGTGAAGGCATTATCAACAAGACGCTAAAGAAAGTAACACACAAGAACAACCAACAAACAAACCCGCATCCACCTGATGACCAAGAAGACAAGAAGATAGCCATCGTCCCATACACCGGTAATCTCTCTGCAGTTATCAGCCACATTCTTTCAAAACACAACATCAAGACAATCCAGAAACCGCCATCGAAAGTTAGAAGCCGACTTCAAAACCCCAAAGACGACCTAGGACAGAAGACACCTGGGGTTTACCATATCATCTGTGCCTGCAGTAAAGCCTACATTGAACAAACGGGGAGGACAATCGAACAGCGCTGCAAAGGACACACCAGCTACAAAAAGAATTTTCATCCCGGAAAATCAGGGTTAACAAACATTCAATCCAGGAGGGAATAGAATTGACTTCACAACGACTGAGATCATCAATAAAGCATCAAATTACTGGGACCATCTCATCAAAGAAGCAATAGCCAAACACGGGGAAAAGGACAACCTCAACAGGGACATGGGACTTGAACTGGACCCAGCCTGGTTAGAGATAGTTGACTGGGAGTGCACCACCTGATTGGCCCTCCACCTACACCGGACCCCTCCCACACCAAATACATATAACGTCACCCTGACCTATCTCTGCACTTCATTCCCTGAAGATGAGAGTGACGTTAGCTCTTGAAAGCTCAGAAGCCTTTCCAGAAATCACCTGGCTGATTGCCCGAGAAAACCTCTTCAATATTTGCCTCCAGGAAAGCTTCAAGAATTACTTTAGGTACTTATCTTGTGAAAGACATTTGTAATTTGTATGAGGCATAGAAGATTAAGGTTGTTGGTGACACAATGTATGTGTGTGGTGTAATGACCATGCTATTATGCATAAAGACTTACATGGTATGACACAATTGTAACAGGACATGATTAACTACTAACTTGTATGTTAAACTCACAAGAAAAATATGATAAATTAGAATGTTCATTGAGAGGCCTCCCCACTGGCGAAGTGGTAGGGTCATCACCTTGTAATCAAGGGGTCCTGGGTTCAATACCTGGTGGAGGCACATAGTGGTTCGGATCCCACTTTAAACTGTAGGCCGAGTCCCAATTAGCCATACTGTGCAGAAAGTGAACTTAAAAACACCAAATCAATATCAATCACTATCAATAAAATGTTCATTGAGATAGTAATGGATATGGATGTAACAAATTGTAAGTTTATTGATAATTCCTATTGCTATGTTTTGGAGTTACAATGCATTGTTGATTGATTGTATAGTGTGTTGCATCAGGGGCATGCCGTGAGTTTTCGTAATAAACAAGCTTTGGGTCAGTTTTCATTTTGGCTAATGAAACTAACTAAATAACTAACTCTCTAGCCTTCTTAAACCCGAAGGTTCATGGCTAGCAATACAGGCCTTCCATTTGTCCCTATCTTGAACAAGATCTATATACTCTTTTCCATCCCTAACGATTTCCTTTAGGTCCATCTCAACGTTATCCCCCCATCTTCGTCTTGGTCTTCCTACAGGTCTCTTACCATCAAGTTTCCAAACAAGAATCCTGTAAACTCTTCCTTCTTCTCCCATTCGTGCCACATGGCCTGTGTCTTCTTGATTTAATTATTCTAGTAATATCTGGACATGAATACAAATTATGTAGTTCTAAATTATGTAACCTTCTCCACTCACCTGTATCCTCATCCCTTTTAGGTCAAAATATTTTCCTACGGAACTTATTTTCAAATACTCTCAATTTATGTTCCTCTTTCAATATAAGGGACCAAGTTTCACACCCATATAATACTACAGGCAAAATTACTGTTTTGTATATTTTAACTTTTAGTTTCTAAGATATTAAACGAGAAGACAAAAGTTTATGAAGAGAGAAGTAACATGCATTTCCTGAATTAAGCCTACTTTTTATTTTCTCTTTAATATAATTTTCATTTGTTAATATTACTCCTAAGTATTTGAATTTGGAAACTGGTTCAAATGAGTTGTTATTAGACCCGTAGCTAGAATTGATCTCCAGGGAGGCTCACAGGTTATCAGGGGGGGCTTTGTAAACAAAGCCAATTTTTCAAAATCTTAACAGTGTTAAATGAAGGTAAATTATGTGCATGTGTGTGTGTGTGGGGGGGGGGGGGGGTTATAAAGTTACATAAAATTTAGAAATATACAAAAACTTCACTTGAAGTGTTAATTGATTGTTATTGAAATCATCCCTTACTACACAACAATCCATACTACTTTTGATGATACAGATATTTATAATCACACAAAAAATGTACAATATTCAATCATAGTGCCTACAGTACATTCCACCCCTGCCCGAAGCAATGAAACACACCTTTGTTCCCAAAACTTGGGATCTGTTCACCTTTGATGCAGATATAGAGGGAATTTGCATGATGACGTCAAAGTCACAGATTTCTGTCTAAAAGGGAGGTCGCAACAGTGGCAGCAAAGGTACAGATAAATAATATAATAGCTGCTGTTCATGTTATGTAAATTTATCCTTCACCAAAGTTGTGAGGAAAATAATATCTGCTGTCTACATTTTCACTCTTCACTGCAAAAAAAATATACAAAATTGGTTTACCTAATGTCAAGGGGGCTGACGGCAGTGCCAGGGGTGGCTGATGGCAGTTCCAAGGAGGCTACCCTGGCCCCTGCCTGGCTATGGGCCTACCCTGGCCCCTGCCTGGCTACGGGCCTACCCCGGCCCCTGCCTGGCTATGGGCCTGGTTGTTATCAATAATTAGATTTTGATTATTACCTAACACTTGGTTTCGGCCTGTAAACGTATATTTAGTTTTCTCTTTGTTAACTTCCAAACCTATCTCTTTAGCAGTTTTGAAAAATATTTTAGCATTATTCTTAATTGTATTTATATCATCCCCTAATAATTACTTACGTGAAATTTAGAAGATTTCACACTTCTGCGTTGCGCAATTTAATGGTTCAATCCTATTAATTTCGAAGATCCACTGTCTTCATTCACAAAAGGGTACGGCGTTTTTGATCTTTTGTATCTTATATGAGCAAACACTGGTTGGGTGAGAATTGACTTCTCGGCCACATGCAGCACAATGTTGGATAGGGGTGCAGAAAGGGGGTTGCCCATCGCTAGGCCTCCTGTCTGGTGGAAGAAACTGTCCTCGAACTGGAAATAGTTGTGGGTGAGGCAGGCTTGCAGAAGGTTGCAGATTTCATCTGTTACAAATGGGGGCGTGCTATTGCTGAGGAGCCATGTTCTGGTGGAGTCAAGTGCAAATCTGATTGGAATGGAGGAGTACATGTCCACTACGTCTATGCTGGCTAGTTTGCAGTTGTCGGCTTTGACAAAAGAGGTGACAAATTCTTTTGCTTCAATGCTGTTTTTTAGGCAGTAGGTGAGTTTGTCATTGTGGGCGGTCAGTTTCTGGAGGAGCCATTTGGTCAGGTGGACACTCGGTTGATTTAAGCCGGCCACTATGATTCTCAAGGGGGTTCCTGGTTTGTGAGTTTTTGGTATGCCGTATGCACAGGGAAGGCTGGGGTGGGTGATCCTTAGCTTCTTCTTTTCACTATCTTGAAGGAGGGCACAGTTATCTATGGCTCGGCAGATGGCTGTATTGTATCTGCTTGTGGGGTCACGTTTCAGCTTTTTGTAGCCATCAGAGTTTAGTTTTGCATGCATTTTGTCACTGTATAGGCCTTTTCCCATTATGACATATTGATTACCCTTGTCCGATTTTATGCACCAACATTTGTTGTCCTGTAGCCACTTTCGGAATTCCTGTGTTGTGTTCCTTAGTTTATTGTGCACTGTGGGTTTATGTTTGCTAGTAGGTTGGGCGTGTTGGCGAAGGAAGATGGAAGCACAGGTAAGGCATACACACTCAGCAAACACTGTTTTTTCGGCAGAGCAGATTAAGTCTAGGGGGGGGGGGGGAGTTATTGAGGAGGTTAAATTTGAGGCCGTGTTGGAGGAGGGAGTGGAATTCTGTCGGCACAGTGAGGTTGGTGAGGTTGATTATGGTGCTGGCGGGGGTGCTGGGGTTCACTGGTGGGGTGGTGAGGACCGGTGGTTGGGCACCAAGGGTTTGCAGTTTCTGTGTTAGGATCGTTGTTTTCTTGTTTTGCTACGTTTTTAGCATGAAGTCGATGTTTTGCTGGGCTTTTTTCCAGTCGTCGGGGTTGATTCTCGGTTGTATGTAGTCACGGAGGGAAGCACATGTTTTTTGAAGTGATGCTATTTCACGATATTTATCACTGATCACAGCACTCATTGCCCGTTTTTCGGCATTGAACACGACCTTTTTAACGCTATAGCTGGTGGTGGGTGTTTTCCACTTGAGGAATTTCGAGGTTACTTCACTGTTCCTGCATGCCTTGAGGAATGCAATATCCGCTTGTCGGGTTTGTATTTTCCTGATATTACACTCGTATTCCCTCATTTCCTTCCGTATGAAAGGTGTAGAATTCATGATGGTTGCAGTAAACGCGGTTTAAAATTACTTACGTGAAATTTAGAAGATTTCACACTTCCGCATTGCACAATTTAATGGTTCAATCCTATTAATTTCGAAGATCCACTGTCTTCATTCACAAAAGGGTACGGCGTTTTTGACAACCAAACTAAACTCGCTTTTGGGTACGCCCCCGTTACTAAATTTCACGTAAGTAATTTTAAACCGCGTTTACTGCAACCATCATGAATCCCCTAATAAGTCTACATCATCTGCATATGCTAACAACTGACTCACACCGTTTAATTTTAGTCCTTCTTTAGTTTCTTTTACCTTCCTAACAGCATATTCTGAGGCAAAATTAAAGAGCAATGGAGATAACACATCTCCTTGTTTTAACCCATCATGAATTGTAAATTTGTCAGACACATTAATAAACACACGAATTTTACTTTCTGTTTCACTGGTGCATACTTTTATCATACTAACAAGCTTCTTAGGTATTACAAACTCTACTAATATATTATATAATTTATCTCTTTTGACCGAATCATATGCATTCTTGAAATCAATGAATAGCTGATGGATATTTTGATTAAATTCCCACTTTTTTTTCAAGCGTCTGTCTGATGTGAAAATTTTGATCTGTAGTTGATCTGTTACGTTTAAATCCACATTGATAATCACCTATAATTTCATTAGCATATGGGGTTAGTCTTGATAAAAGAATGTTATATAATATTTTATATGTTGTTGAGAGTAGAGAAATTCCACAGTAATTATTGCAGTTCATTTTATCACCTTTTTTAAACACAGGAACAATTACGGCCCCGGCGCCCACCCAGCGTCGAATATCATGGGTACCTGGGGGAAACCCTGGGGGGTAAAGGCGGTCAGGGGCGTGATGCTGATCACATCACCCCCACTCACGACCGGATCAAGGAAGTGTATGGCGTTACCCCCACACCCCCTATACGCCTTCATGGTGTGGTGCTATGCACAGGGGACCACTTTACTTTACTTTTTTTACACTGTTGAGGGATTTATTCTTTATTCCACATTAAACAAATTAATTTATGAATTTGACATACGTGGGCGTACCCAAAAGAAACCGAACTAATTTTGTGGTGGGCAGAGCTTTTGTAGTACCGCGTTTTGCCGCTAGGAGCGTATAGAGCGAACCTATCCGAGTCCATAACCCGAGTGCCGTCACTGAAGCAGGTCAGGACACGTTTCGGTGGAGTTTAGAGTGACAGATGTTTTGTGTGATCATCGTTTTTGCAATGGCTGATTTTCGGGAATGGCGTGCGGCGGTGAAATTCTGCGTTTTGCTTTTAAAGGGTGGAACAGAAACTCTTGAAATGTTAAAAACGGCGTACAAGGATGATGCAATGGGGAAAACTCAAGTGTTTGGGTGGTTTTCCCGTTTCAAAAATGGTGAAATGTCAATTGATGACAAACCTTAAACTGGTCATCCTTCCCCGGCCCGAACACATGACAATGTTGAAAAAATTCGTGAAATCATCAACGAAGATCGACGACAGACCATTGAACAAATTGTGGAGCTGTCAGGAGTGATTTGGAGATCAGTGCAGCTAATTTTGACAGACTATATGGGAATGACAAAAACAAGGCTGCGTGGAAGCATGGCATGCTTTGAAAGAAGAGTCCCAAAATGATCCAAACTTTTTTTCTAAAATTATCACAGGTGACGAAACGTGATGCTATGCTTATGATCCAAGATTGAAGCAACAATCAAGCCAGTGGAAGACTTCAAGATCACCACGCCCCAAGAAAGCTCGTCAGGTGAAATCAAACATTAAAACAATGCTACTTGGTTTTTTCGATGTGAGAGGAGTCGTCCATTCAGAGTTTGTTCCGCAGGATCAGACAGTTAACCAGGCTTTCTACTTGGAAGTTTTGAAACAATTGCACAACAGTGTGCGGCAGAAGCGGCCCGATTTGTGGCAGTCGGGTGACAGGTTTTTCCATCATGACAATGCCCCAGCTCACACAGTCTTGTCTGTAGGACAATTCTTGACCAAAAATGGTATGAGCCCTGTTCCTCACCCCCATACTCACCCGACCTTACCCTTGTGACTTCTTTTTTTTGTTTCCTAGAATGAAAGGAGACATGAAAGGAAAGTGTTTTGCTGATGTAGCTGAGGTGAAGAAAAAAACAATGGAGGCACTATCACGTATCACAAAAGATGACTTTAAAAATTGTTTTGAAAAATGGAATCAAAGATTGGACAAGTGTCTTAATACAAGTTTAGAGTACTTTGAAGGGGATTGATTTCTACTTAAATTGTGAATAAATAAGTTCACAAAAAAATTAGTTTGGTTTCTTTTGGGTAGACCCCCGTATTAACAAATTTCCACCATATTTAATTAACTCAGCTGGTATTAAATCAATGCCAGGTGCTTTGTTATTCTTTAGCCTTTTAATAGCATCTTTAACTTCATTCAAGTTAGGTTCTAGAACTAAAGGTTCTGCTGTGTGTACTTCATTTACTTCTGATTTATCTCCTACATGAACATTTAAAAGGTCATTAAAGTAGTTCTTCCATCTATTTAGAATATAGCTTCGGTCAGCTAGAAAATCACCGTCTTTATCTTTTATCAAGTTTACTTTAGGTTGCCACCCCTTTCTAAATTCATTTACACTTTTATATAAATCTCTGATATTTTTGTTTTTGCTGTTTGTTTCAATTTAGTTGATTTTGCTTTTCAAATAATATTTTTTTTTACTTCTAAACATGCGGTTAACTTCTTGCTTTATTCTATCATAATTGCTTAGATTTGTATCATCAGAGTTATTTAACCACCTAAGTCTAGCCTGATTCCTTATTTCTTTTAGATTATGACATTCATTATCAAACCATGGCTTACTTTTTCTTGGTTTATGGTATCCAATACTTTCTTTAGCTGCTGATTCTATTGCATTACGTATCTGCTCCCAATTCTTATTTACATCTGTTTCATTTATATTTTCATCATCATTTAAATCCTGCAAAACATCAAATCTATTTGACAGTTTAATTTGGTAATCTTTCTTAATTCTTTCATCAGCAAATTTTCCTGTATTAAATTTTAGAACTTTTAGACTTTGTTGCTTATGATTTATCACTGAGAGTCTTTCTCTTAATTTAGCAATTACTAAATAATGGTCACTGGCACAGTAAGCACCTCTATGTGTACGAACGTCAATTATAGTAGTATGCCTTCTCTTATCAATGAGAATATGATCTATCTGATTATGAGTTTTACCATCTGGAGAAGACCAGGTATATTTATGGATATCTTTATGTTTAAAAGTGGAACTTTTCACAATTAAATTCTTTGATGTTGCAAAAGTAATCAATCTTATACAATTATCATTACTTAATTCATGAAGACTTTCTTTACCAATCGTGGGTTTAAATGTCTCTTCTTTGCCAATCTGTGCATTACAGTCACCTAACAGAATTATCATATCATACTGAGAAAATTTATCAAAGACCTGTTCTAACTCTGTATAAAAATCTACTTTAGTATTATCATCTTTATCTTCCGTTGGAGCATGTATGTTTATTAAAATAATTTTACACCACCTTCCCTGTAAAACTGCATATGATATCCCATCATTAATAAATTCTACTGTTTTAAGAACCAAGATAATTCTATTATTTATGAAAAAGATTGTTCCAAAATTATGATTTTCAGTACCACCATAGAAAAAAGTATAATTTTTAATTTTACAATTCCCTTCTCCTGGCCACCTAACTTCCTGGACAGCTACTTCATCTAATTTATACTTAACTGTACACTGAAATGCCCCAGGCCGGTAAATGCTCACAACATTCCAGATGCCTAATTTAATATCCATATTCCTAATGTAGATCTTATCCTTAGTCCAGTGACCTCCCAAAGTAGTTCCCACCCGGAGATCCGAACGGGGGACTATTTTACCTCCGGAATATTTTACCTTGGGAACATCCATGGCCTCATATTGCTGTTTCTTGACATGTCTTTTTACAGTGCAGAGTTGTCAGCTCTACGCCTAACCCCCAATATGAATGGAGGACCACACCTGTCATTGGTCAGTGGATCCCTTGGATCTAGCTGGGAGGATCACATTGTAGTCCACGAACCATACCCCAATTCTGCCGATTGTGGGACACTCATAGAGCCATGACAGGACAGCTCTGTAAATCCCAACAGAGCAAAATGTTGACGATTTCACTCTGTTGGTTGACTAACTGCAGTGAACAAGTCACTGGGCGATGAGGTCGTCACATCCCTATGCCTATTCATTTTGGCTAATTACAACATTTAAACACCAAAATTGTTTTTAAGAAAATAACGTAAGTGGTGCATGCTCTGCCTTCCTTTACTGCATGCTTCTGGTTGGCTCCTTTGCATAGAGGAAGATTAAAATTGGAACTCTGACCAAAGTGTGCTATTTGAATCACATTGTGGTATCTTTCCATACATATAGTGAATGTTTGATTTTGGGTCAACTTTATGCACAGAAAGGCTAATCAGGACTGGACCTACAGTTTAAAGTGGAATACAACCACAATGTGCCTCCACCGGGTATCAAACTTGAGTCCCTTTGGTTACAAGGTGACTACGTTACCATTACACCATTGGAAAGGTCCAGCCATATATACATGGGAATCCGATAGACTGATGAAAGTAAAACTAATCTGTTTTCCTACACACATAAGTAGTAGTGTAAAGTAAGGTGTTGTTGGCGCTCACCTCAGAAATCTGAGGAGTCCAATTAAAGCGAGAGACCTAAACCATTATCAACCTTAGGACACACAAGCTGGTAGGTGTGTGTCAATGTGTCTTTACATAAATATGATCAAATGTTAATTATATTTATTAGATATATGAGAATGTATTGTTATTGTTTCAGGTTGACTTGGAAGAAAAGGTTCATGATATGGAAGCTAAACTTGGGTATCTGGAGGAAAAAGTTGAGGATCTGGAGGAACAAGTCAAGGATCTGGAGAAACAAGTCGAGAATCTGGAGAAACAAGTTGAGGATTTGGAGGGAAAAGTTGAGGATCTGGAGAAACAAGTTGAGGATTTGGAGGGAAAAGTTGAGGTTCTTGAGAAACAAGTTGAGGATTTGGATGAGAAAGTTGTGGATTTGGAGGAAAATATTGGGTATCTGGAAAAAGCAAATGAGGTGGGAGTGCAGGAGGAGGGAGTGCCTTTTGCTTCGGGAAGTCACCAGCATACACAGATGCCATTTCCTTATGGTTGGCCAAGTTTCCGGCGAACACAGATACCATATCCTTATGCTTGGCCAGGTTTAAAGGGAACACAGATGCCACATCCTTTTGTTTTGGAACATTCCCAAGCACAGCCACATCCTTATGGCTCAGGAAGTTTTCAATCTGTCCAGATGTCTTACTTGTATGCTACATGTATGGTTCCTATATCACTACCAAATGAGGCATTTTTAAAGATAAATTTCTACATTTCTACACACATGAGATTTATCCAGAAAATAAGAATATATTTACAAACTGTTTATATTGCCATTTCATGTACATACACTACTTTTGACATAGTTACCACCATTGTTAAGTCACTTGTTGTAGAGGGGTCTCAGTTTTTGTATCCCTTTATTGTAGAATGATTCCACCCATGATGCAAACAACATGGCAATTACATTTTTGGCCTTGTTGTTGTCATGAAACTGCTGCCAGCAAGAATGTTTGTACCATAACATTTATGAGAAATTTAGTAAAAGTGAAAAAAATATGGGTTTGCCTACACCACTAGAACTCTTCAACAGGGGCAGCGCAAGGAGGGTGCTTGTTCACCCCTTAATTTTCTTCCATGCTCCCTTCAGCACCAGTGATGGCGCCAGCCTGAAATATGTGGGGGGGCTACAGATTTCGGAGTCAAATTCTCAGGGGGGGTAACTAATACAGACTAAAATGTACTTACTTCATACTTTGAGGGTATAATTTTACCGCTTGCATATTTTACAATCAGAACTCAATATAAATTAATGAGATGTTGCATTTTGTTCCATCATATACAAAAGTACTTTTAGGTACACGAATCTATTATGTCAGATAAAATGCAATAATTATATTGTTTATTTTCCTAAGCAATTATTGAGTGAAATAATATCAGTCTTACTATTCATGTGAAGAGTACAATGTACACCATAGATACTACACTCATTACATTATCAACTCGCTGGATATTCGTATAAACACTACACGAAACACTATTTCTATGTAAACAGTGTGACTAATTTGTTGCTAAAATAAGAAAATGATCCACAGCAAGAAACTACAATAACATACGTTTGTTTTTATCAAGCTCTTCAAAGGTCAGAACAGATAAAGCACTCAACCTCTCGTCACCAATTCGATTTCGAAGGTTTGTCTCAAGCAACCGTTGATGGGGATATGAACATTTCAATAACACAAAACTTATAAAGTTCGTAGAAGAAAATTTTGAATGTTTCAATCATTGCAAGAAGCTGCTGAAGGTCTTTATTTTGACTTCCATTCTGCCTCATAATGTGCCATGACTCTAAACTATTAAAATCACAACAGTAGGAAGCGTGTAAAGATTGTAGCTTTTCATGCTTCAGCAAAGTGGCACTAACTTAATAAAGTAGGCATCAAATAAGAGAAAACACCTTTGAATAGAAACTGTATTAATGATACCATTTTCTCTTCCATGATGAAATATCTGACTTTCCTTGTTCAACGACTGGAATTCAGAACTTAGGGCTACAAATGGTGAGGATGTGAGAAAAATCCTCCTCTTATAGGATGTGTCACTTTCAAGGAACAAAAATATTTTCACTACAAATCCACCTCCACTATGAGACACATATATTAACATAAAATCAATGAATGTAAGTAGTTGCAACTCTTGTACTGGGCATTTTGGTTAGAGAAGTGACTGTTGAAGATAATAATTTTATTTCAGAATATATTATGCTCTGAATATTGATCAAAATTGGATCAATAGTTTTATGGGGTGTGCTTCAAAGATTGATTCTTCTGCACGGAATCAAATTTTGTCTCTTTGATGGTACTGCAGAAATTATTATCTAACATCACAAATAATAATTAATTAGCATGTAGGCCTAGGTGTGCATAGAATGAAATTTGCCCAAGCATGCTGATTTTTGCATCGTATGCAAAAATGTTTACTTGATTGGATTTGTATTAAGATCCACTATATACACAGAAGCTAACTGGGACGAAACCTACAGCTTATAGTGGAATCCAAGCTACTTAATGATATGTGCCTCCACTGGGGATCGAACCCGGATCCCCTTAATTTCAAGGCAGCAGTATTGCTGCTAGATAACCAGGGCGAGGAGGTCCAATTTTAATATTTCCAATTCTTAACGTTTAAGAATTAGTTACTTTGTGTACTCTTTGATTTCTTAACATCCTATTTCTCCATCTTGAATATTTGCAATGACAAGAATAGATATAACAATGAAAAAAATGAGAGAATAACACTCATACCATTGTCGGTACTCAAATGAAGAATTAACAAACAGAAAAGAACATTGACATATCTTTAGATGTTGAACGCTGTCCTACTTTAAAAAAAAATATATCACATAATGTTAGATTTATTCAGAAAATTAGCAATACGATTTATGGAGCCTAATAATGTACACATTTAGCTGCATATGTGAACAATTAAAGAGCAATCTCACAGCCACTGAATACGTCATCCACGTACGAGGCAGGTAATATATTTCATAGCAAGTTTGGCTGGCACTCAGGGGCGGCACCAGAAATTTTCGACCGGGTGGGCAGTAGCTGCATATTGATAAGTTAGGGTGGGCAGTATTAATGTAAGACCACATGTGACTTTTACATATTATTATGCAAAAAGTACAAAGTACGTACTCCATTTTATATATTCGTCCAAGACAGAATGTGTGATTGGTAGGCAATGGTGAAGAAGTTAATTAGTTTTCATAATTCAACTGAGCATGGCATTTTCATCACATGAATTTTTAACTGAAAGAAGCGTAACTTTCTCGTCGGGAGTTAGTTATCATTTTTCTTGGCTTACGAGTTTCTTTTACAACTGGCAAATGCATATCAATGTTTGGATTAAAAATAATTTCTTATTAGGAAAGTTTTAAAGCACATGGAAAAACCAATTCTTCAATCATTCTTTATAAATTTTCATAGGCTAAAGAAAGTCATTATGACAAAATATCACTGAAAATACAAATAGCATTGAAAAATCTGTTCAGAATTGAAGAGATTATTTGCTAAGCTGTTCTTTGATTTCTGAAGTCAGTCTTGGTCTCTCTCATGCGGGAGAAGGAAAAACGTACAGTTAGATGAGCATACTTTCATTTAGGCAACAAATAGTTTTCTGTTGTGGAAATCGATTTTGGCAACAAGGAATGTATCATCGCATCCCGTAATTCATCTCTTTTTCACAGATATCCTGGGCTTCAAGGGATGACTCTTTCAAACTCAAATGTCAACCTCTACATAATACACCCTGGAAACTTAATTTTTGCAGACCAACGAGTCTCTGGTACCTGGAACCTCAGTCAAGATAGTCACTTGTGGGGTTTGTTTGCGTTTAAGTTCGTTTATGAGTCCACTTTATGTACAGAAAGGCTAATCGGGACTGGACTTACAGTTTAAAATGGAATCCGAACCACTACGTTCCTCCACAGGTATTGTACCCGGGATATTATCACTAAAACAAGAGTTGGCTCCGTTTGTGGGTTTTGCATTGTGTGCTTATGTGCATTTGTGTTCACCCCTTCATCACTTTTATCTAATCATCATTCAACCTCTCGTCGTTATTAACTACAACTAACAGAAAAGTGGCTTAAAATAAAACACTCAGTCGAATCAGCCACAGCATACTCTTCCACAAATGGAGATTTATTAGTTCTTAGCACTTCGAAAGCTGAGTTAGTGGTTTCAATTCCACAATGTTTCATTTTTGGATCATGGCAGCTAACTCCATGAACAATGACGCTGTTTTCCGTAACTTTCAAATAGTTCTGTCTGTAAGTGGAAGATATATTTTAATTCTCAGGCAATACGTCTCTCAAAGGGATGCACCTCCTGTTTTGATAAAACGACACGTTTGGTGTGAGCTCTTTCTGTATTTTCTCTCCAAGGGCATAACACTGTCGTCTTGAAATTAAAGGGTCCTTGGTTCGAACCTCCTGGTGGAAGAACATTACATACTAGTTCTGACCACACTTTGAACTGTAGGTCTAGTGCCAATTAGCCTATATCTTAGTATAAAAGTGGGCTTAGAAACAAACAAAAATGTCTTCCGGATATTTTGTGACAACTTATTTTCTTTAATTCAGCTTTATCTACAGATTCGGTTGAATCTTTGATGCTTCTGAAGTTTAAATCATTATTTTTGTTCCTGATTATAATTATAAGTCTCTGATGCCCTCGAATCAAAGTTTTCCGTCCATCCCTTCCGTCTTTTTAATTCTATGTAAGTTAGTCACGTGCTTGCATAACTGACAGGCAAAACTGATATGTGGATAGAGGTTCTCATGAACTCAATAATTATGTAGCTTCTTTTCAAACCTACAGAACGGTTATATCAAAATGTATTTACCTCGGTATTGTAGTGATTATTGTGATTGTTTCTTATTGGTATAATGAAAATAAATTGTTATTTTGGATACCATATGGCTATTTGAAGATGACAAGTACATAAAAATTGCGATGAAATAAGGAAATGGACACATGAAATTGCCCATTTCTTTTCTGGTATTTCAATGTGGACCTTATTAAAAAGACAAAATGATTTGTGTGATGCTGGAGGAAGCAACGTGAAGAAGATGCTTTTATTTGTTTATTTATAGATTACTTTCTTACCCAGGTCGGAATTTATATATGTGTAGGTTCGGAACTGTCATCAAGAACTCTCACCCCTCTACACAGTTTCAATTACAACTTTTTGGTTAAGTTATGTCAGATACTTAGTTATATTTCTGTATTTTTACCACATTCCAAGTATCTATTTTTTTCATTATGTTGCACTTTTCAAAGCATTTTTACTCCAGTGCAGGTGCGGAGCTCAGCCCTCACGCCTCCTCCCCCAAAATCCTGATCTAATCATTATACCTCACATAATTTTGTGCCTCCCACAAGAAGCCTCATAAGCGTACTGGCTGCTTCTAATCATATAAGTGTTCATTGGACCACAGTTTTTGTTTCAAGAGCTCTGGTAATTCGTTTCGATTTACAATGACAAAGTTAATGAAGTTAAAAGAAAATTTAATTAATTTCGTTTAACGTAATATTTTTCTCCAACTTTCCTAAACTTATTTAATAGATAATGTTTCAGCAAAAGGCAGTAAAGCTTTTCTGGGGTAATAAATAATATGTGAACATTTCTAGTGTATATATTATTCACAAGTAAAATATACATGGAATTATCATCAGAATACACTGATATATTGAACATCATTCATATTTCCCATAGTGTATATATTTGTTGAATTTGATTGGGTGGGCAATCGGGTGGGCACAGTAATTTTTGGGTGGGCACTTGCCCACCCGTGCCCACCCCTGTCGCCGTCCCTGCTGGCACTTATGATTGGAGCATTAAGTAGTATCAAATGGTAACCACTGCTATCCAGGTATATATGCATATGCCCCCTCCCCTTGATTTTAGAACACATCATATTAAAACTAACATTGTGATCTAACTGAACTAGAAAATGTACTTGAACATTGTGCTTGCCTCAATGGAATTTTAATAAAGGAAAATGTAAACTTAAGCATTTTAAGTTTTCGGTGAAAATGCATCTACCGTACTACAAAAATCTTGGGGGGCTACAGGGGGCTGAGTCTGGTTTTGGGGGCTTCAGTCCCCTCTAGCCCCTCCTGTAGTGCTGTCCCTGTTCAGCACCCCCTACGTCCAACTGAAAACATTAACCCTTAGAGTGTCATATTATGTCATGTCGTCATATTGAGGACAGAATATTAGGTACTGAAGTAAATTTGCTATTATTGTATGCGACAAGCAAGCACTGAAAGAGATGCCGATGCATGAGTACACACTTTCCTGCAGTGGCATGCCCAAGGGGGGTTGGTGGGGGTCATAACCCCTCCCTTTGATCCAATATTCCTAAAAAAAACAAAGAACGTCAAAGGCAAGAAAAGTTGGCAAAATGAGGGCTGATTACTAAAAAAAAGTATACGTAACCCCTCCCTTTAAAAAATTATGGGCACGCCACTGCTTTTCTGTACTTGTGGCAGCCTCTATAAAGATCAGCTGCCCTTTTTTCCTTTGTCAGCATTGTTGTTATGAATTTTTCTTCTTTTGATTCTTCAAGTGGTATGTTTGTGGTTTTAGATAATTGCCTATAGCTTTTTTTTTCTTTGGATAAATGGTTTATTTTCCACCTGCTTGTTCTTTCTCACACTGGAGCAAAAATTTCAGCTCTTTTCAAGGTATCACCAAGCAGTGCTCGGGAAATTATTTAATGCCAGTTGTAACAAGAAGGGCAGTTTTCTTGTTAATACTTTCTATGTATTTGTTCCACGTAATGTCTAGTAAACATATGATTTCAGGCTCTTTCAAAAACTGTTAGGAAGAGGTCCAATGTTCACTTAGAAATTTTACAGTTCGTTGTTGGTGATAGTGCAGCAGAAGTAATTTTAACGAAGGCGCTGTGGACTTCACGTTTTGTCCTGAAGTGGCAGGCGGAAGGTACAATGTACTATATGCGTTTTGTACCTCCATTGTTTACATTGAAAAGTTCAAAAATTTCATATTGTATTTCAGTACATAGTTCAATAAGACTGCAATGTGTATCTGAATGTTTACACTGTATGACCACTTTCTTGGAGTATAAGACTTAATGCACATCATCATGGACATCCAGGGGGAGGGCAAGGGGTGCACAGCCTCCCTGAAAATTAATGTCAATCAAAAGTTATATATTTCACACATATAATTTCATTTCAGTCAGTAATTTACGTTAATCAGTGGCGGCGATTAGGAGGTGCAGTTGTCCCTGCTTTTTGCTATTTTTGCCCCACATTATGGTAAACCTTATCTATCAAGGGAAAGCAAACTGTCCTTGCCCCCCCCCTCCCAGTTTTGGCACCTTGCTCCCCCAGTTTTGAAAGATTGCATGCGTATTTTTTACGTTTTCCTTACTTTCAGCATCACTCCTCCTACATTTCTTTCCGCACCCCCTCAACACCCTTAGATGACACTGATAAACAATGAAATACTCCTTTAAATAAAACTAGGTGATCTTTATGTATTCAGATGTGCTGATAACAAATATCGCATCCGTTTTCCTGTATCACCTAAAGTTTTTACAGAACACCCACATTTTATAGTTTTATGGTTTCAGATCTCCGAACCCTGTTCCGCATATGGCTTAACGTTTGGTTCCTAGCAAATGGATATAACCTTTTAGCCACCTTGTGTGTTTATGACTGGCAATTAATATTTCGTGGCGGAAACATCTGGCAGTGGAGTAATTTCCCGTTTCTCTGTTAAAATTTGTTCTTTTGTGGGTTAGTCGAGTCTTAAGTTCCTTTCCGATAACTTCGCGAGTAGCCATATTTTATGTTTGTGTATGTTCGTGAAATTGTGAATGTAATATTGTGTATAGTGAAGTGACGTGTAAGTTGTATTTTAACAAAACGATCAGAGCATTCATAATTGTTTTTCTAAAGAAATTCATTATAACTCAATTAATGAGTTCGCCATGTCACGCAAATGTGTGAATAACCCAAACTTGTTTTGTTATGTTTGCAGGGAATTTACTCCGAAGTCGCAGAGAAATACTATCACTCACTCCTATAGTGAGAAAAGCATATGAGTTGTATTTTGGAAGTAAAGAAGACGACGGAAAACGCTGGGCACCAGGTAAAATTGGTTGTAATTGTTCTCAAACTTTACGTGGTTGGCTTAATGGCACTCACAAATCAATGCCCTTCGGAAACCCTGTAATGTGGACAGAACAGAAAGATCATACTACGGATTGTTACTTCTGTTTAACAAACATAGTAAGACATAGTTCAACATCAAAACATTCTATATTTTATCCTGATGTTCCTTCAGCCAAGAAACCTATGAGTCTTGATTTTATTCCAATTCCTAAGCCTCCTAAAGAATGGACTGTGGATGAAACAGAGCCAAGCAGTGCTTCTCCAGATGACGAACGTGGACCCTCATATTCAAACACCGATCCAAATTTTCCTGATCCAAATATACCTCACTTTATTTCCCAATCCGAACTAAATGATCTAGTCAGAGACCTCAACCTTTCTAAAGTTCAAGCGGAATTATTAGGTTCTCATCTCCGAGGGTGGAATTTATTACAAGATGGTGTTAAGGTGTCATATCGGAAACGCCAACAATCACTGACACATTTTTTTTCTGTTAGTAATGAGATAACTTACTGCAATGATGTAGAAGGCCTTCTGCAAGAACTTGGAAGGAGTCGCAACCCAAACGAGTGGAGACTATTTTTAGATTCATCTAAGAATAGTTTAAAAGTAGTATTTTTGCATATTGGGAATATATACCCATCAGTACCCCTTGCCTATTCTTCCACCATGAAGGAAACGTATGAAAATATGGATACAATATTAAAAATGATAAATTATGAAAAATATGGTGGGCAGATATGCAGAGACCTCAAAATGATTGGTATACTGTTAGCCATGCAGTGTGGGTTTACAAAATTTTGTTGCTTTCTTTGCGAATGGGACAGCCGGGCAAAAGATAAACATTACAACATTGTGGATTGGCCCATACGAAAAACTTAATTCCTGGAGAGAAGAGTGTTAGGAATCACCCTCTACTTGAGAAAGACAAGATTTTGTTACCACCGTTGCATATAAAGTTAGGGCTAATGAAAAATATTGTTAAGGTTTTGGATAAACACGGTGAGGGTTTTGGGTACTTGAAAAAAACATTTCCTAAACTCAGTGATAGTAAGTTAAAAGAAGGCATATTTATTGGGCCGCAAATCTGTGAGATCATTCATGATGACAACTTTGTGGAACTGCTAACAGAAAAAGAGAAATGCGAAAGCTGACAACGACAAGAAACTTGTTAAGAACTTGTTGAAGTGTTATCAGCACATGGGGTGCAATATGCCCTTGAAAATTCACTTTTTACTTTCGCATTTGTACTTTCCACCCCTAACTTGGACGCGGCGAGAGATTTCACCAGGATATTTCTGTCATGGAGAAACGATATGCAGGAAAATCGGTACAGAACATGTTAGCAGACTACTGTTGGAACCTCAAGGAAGAGGTTTCTGCTGGCAGTTACAAACGGCAGAGTTCAAGAAAGAAATTTTGAAAATGTGAGTAAAAATGTGTTTTTTTTTCCTTTTTTTGCATGAAATTTCTTAATTGAATAGTCAAAATCGGTCCTATATATTTTTTTTATATTTCATAGTTATTCACTTCAATATTTAAATCTTATTTCATGAGCAAACAAACAAAAATAATTTCAAATTTCGATGTATTATTACTAGAGCCCGGAAGTTCAGGCATTTATTTTCGTTAAAATAGGCAGGCAAAAAGGCATTTTAAAATGTGGAAAATAGGCACTAAAAATGAAAAAAGGCACAATTTGAGGTCGCTTACTTTTATCTATAATCTCTGGCAAAATGTTAAAATCTACATTGGGAAGAGCATTTCAATTTTCTCCGTCTTGATTGCACATAACTACAAGGTGTTTTTTTAAGTTCTCAACATTCATTGATAGTCGTCTATCGGAGAGAATGTTTTTCATAATAGAAAATGATCTTTCTACTTGGACAGAAGTTATTGGAGCATACATAAAACAAGCTAATGTAGCTGGACTCATTTCGGTAACAGCATTTTCACCTTTTAGAATATCACAAATTGTTTTTAATTGTTTCAGGTCCTCATTTGCACTCGCTACCCATTTGCACTTTTCCGCAACAGCTGACCCCTTTTCTCCTGGCACTTCCATCATCTGCTGCATAGATTCCTCGAAGATTTTCATGGATGCTATAAGAGTCTCGCCTCTTTTTTCTAGCTTTGTAATTGTCTCTGGCAATGCACCATAATGTGCAAAAATAAACGACAGTTCATTCTTGAGTTCTGAATAGCACAGGAGTTTTTTCACTTCACGAATCGAAGCCGCTTCATTTTCTGGAAGAGCATCGATCAACTCACTGATTTTTTCAAGGTTGTTAGCATAATATATAGCTGCTGATATCAAGGTTCCCCATCTCGTCAAGACTGGTTGCGGAGGTAAACTAAGCTCAGGCGCAACTTCCTGAAATTTTCGGGTTCGATGGGAGATTTCAGAAATATCTTCTTTGTGTTCGAAATCAACCTGTCCACTTCTGGGTGCAACACTCTAACTTCTTCGGCGATTCTGTGCATTGCGTGGGGTACACATGTGATATGAAGCATGTTCGGGAAGAGAATTTTCAATGCTATGGCAGCCTTCTTCATATAGGGAGCTGCATCACTGATAAAAAGTTACATGTCATCAAGATGTACACCATCTGACCAGAGAAGAAGTAGGGAATTTGAGAATAACTGAGCTATTGATGAACCATTGGCTCTCTCTAGTTGTTCTGACGTGAGAAGAAATGACAAGGATTCTCCGCATGTTGGTTCCATAGTTCATATGATGACGTTGGCTATGTAGCGTCCCATAGCATCAGTAGTTTCATCTATTGAACTCCAGATCTTTTTCCACCAACTTCAGCACAAATTCTTTGCAGAGCTTCTTAATAGCAGGCGCTTAAATATGTTTTCCGCAGCATAGATTCCGACGGCACCGTTTCTTTAGTGTATTTCTCCAGGAATTTCTTCAGTGACTTGTTTTCCACTTTCCAGAAAGGTATTCCTGCTTCCATGAAAGCTTTGCACAGTTCAAGAGAAAACTGAGATTGCCTGTTGGATGAAGTGCCCACTGTTGAAATTAGGGATATCTTCTTCTGTCCAATCCTTTTAGCAGCTGCAGATTTATGTTTTGCTGTTGACACATGCTGAGATATAAAGTATTTTTTCTCATGGTTGATTGTTTTTTCACATATCTTGCAGAGAAGAATAGTACCGTCTGTCAAAAATGTGCTTTCACTAAATTCACGCACGTAACCATGTAACTTACCACTTAATGGCACACTAAATTTCGGCATGATGACAACTACACGATCCTTTCCCTCCAAAGTTCAGAACTAAACTAAAGATAGAGAACTTGATTTTGGAATCCATGGAAAGGGCCTTCGGCATTAGCGCTGTTTCTTGTCAATAACCTCCGGACACGGACGCTGGACTTGATGACGTAATTGTGCAGGTATTCTGCAACAGGTATTCATCACAAAGAAATGTTAACGGAAAGGCAATATCCTAAATCAGCATGAAATACTTTTTTCTCACACTTTTCTCCTTCAGCAATGTTGAAACATACCTGAGTTCAACATTACTTTAATAAGGCGAAAATTATTCACATAATAAATGGAAGAAAAATAAATGCCAACAACATTTTTTGGGAGAAAAATAATTTAACCTACACATTTTTTTAAAAGAAATTGTTAAATTTCATTGAAAAAGGCAAGAAAAGGCATTATAATTAAAAATAGGCAGTGGGGTCCCAAATAGGCAAAATAGGCAAAATGAAAAGACTTCTAAAACATTCGAAACAATATAAGAAACATATATCCGGAAAACGTTTATCAATATATGCAGTAGATGAAAAGAGGCATTTTGCCAAACTTCCGGGCTCTAATTATTACAAAGGGAATTAAATTTTTATTAAAAACAAAATATGAAAATCCAGGGAAAACGATAGGTGATACAACATTTCTACTTTGAGATTTGGATTCAGCGGGGTCGAATTATAAATAATCACTTATTTTCATTCAAAGGAGCAAAAAAAAGTTTGAATTTGTTCATCAGTGTGATTAATCCTGGTGCCGCTGCTGCTCTTCAAGTTATTGCAGCTGGCATGCCAGACAGTTCCTTGCATGCTTGTGGGTGATTAAAACTGAAAGGAGAAGGGAAGGGTGACTACTCAAAGGCAGAGACTCTGGACTCCATGTTATGACCAGGATTTTTAATACTGACTGCAAAGTGAAAGCAGTAATTCCAGTTTTTCTTAGCTTTGTCAGTGACAGGGGAAGTGGGGGTGTTCAGTGATGAAGTGGAAAATGTCCTGAAGAGGGAATTTTGGAGTCAACAATTGCAGAAAGGAAATATCTAAAATTTGCTAGAAACAAGGAAATTCAGACCATCATATGTGGTACATCAATGCTCATCTCAATGCTCGTTTAAATTTTTTTATTTCATATTTACTTATATTTTCCTCTTGTAGTACAATGTATTAAAGATTGATATTTTCTTTTACTGTAACTGGGGAAACAAGAGGCAGTAGATATCTGTTACATGAGATGATTGCATTAGAAAATTTCATTAAACTTCAGAGCAAAGTAATTGACTTCATTATATATGTACTGATTTTAGTTTGATTTTCTGTATTTGAACTGTTTACGTTATTATTTCATTACCTTGCAACTCTATATTAAACTGAATGTATACAGTACACAAAGGATGATCAGACTATTACGCAATTTTAAAATTAGCTAAATTGCAAGTCCTCAGCACTCAACTGGTTTCCATAATGTTATTATACTTATGTTGCAAGAATTAAACAACACAACTCAGCATCATAAATATTATTTCATTTTAAATCATTCAATACAAACTCATTTGCAATGTTTTAACACAAGATATTTTAAATCAGTCTTCTTACATAACGAAAATGAATCAAAATCAACAACTTAAATCAAATATCGACATTGATACAGCATTCATAATCTTATAATTCACACAGATATAATTCACACATATGTGAAACAATACTTAGTACTAGCCCATCTACTTGTTGGCTAAACTACTTAATATATAGAATATACAAAATGCACAGTCATAACACGACTCTTCAGTACATTAATTCTTGAATTATTAGATATTCAATAAATAACTTATCAGTATTTGATCCCTATATATAACTGCATTAATATATTTACATGAGCATACATGATCTCTGTGTAACGTCAATACGTGACAAGTTTACTATTAAAAATTACTCTTGAAATTTTCTCGTTTCATAACTACAATGACTGGCACACATCATTCTACAGATTACAATGAAATTAATTCACATTTCATATATTGGTACAATGAAATTATTAATTTTAATTAATTACTTTTCAAACGCTATCAATAACTAACATTTCTTTTCCTCGTAACAGTTAAAACATTTCAAACTTGAGACATTCTGCAATGTAACACCTTTTGCGTACAATGGCAAAAATTTTGGAACATGACATGAGGATTCATAATTTGCGTAATGCCATGTACAAACATTACATAATAACTTGTAACTCAAAATTTAATTAAGCTAATTTAGAGCAGTTTTTAGTTATGCTTCCATTTCGGACAACACACTTTGATTTAATTGTCTCTGCCTCAGGTCAAATGAAACTGTGTTTTCATTCAGTCTACTACTGGAAGTAACATTACTGTTTGGAGAAATGAATGGTCGTTCACAGGGCTGACAATAAGTTAGAACACAAAGTTACTTCATTATGCAAACTTTGACTATTGTTCTGGAAATAATGAAAACAAGCCACATTAAAATCTGAATTGGATCTTGTTTGTAGATAACCTTGCCTTGCATTACATCATTTATCATTCTGTGGTGTCGTGCTGTCTCATTCAAATTTAGTATTATTATTATTTCTGTTATTTGCATTTGAGTTTCTTCTAAAGAACTGTTGATTGTTCATTTTGATTACTTCTTTGGAATGTAAAGTCCTGTCATCAACCATAGTTATCACTCACAGTTTGTCCTCTATTATATGAACTACTACTAGATATAGAACCAGAATTAGATTCTCTATTGTTGGGAGAAAACTGTCCTTTATTCCTTTGATTTGGATTTGGCTCGCTGTTCTTTGGTTGTTTGTTAACTGTCTGTCTTTGCTTAGGTCTAAAATCTGACTCATTTGAATCCTTAGTGAACCAAGATGTTCTCATTTCAAAATCCATACTCATACTGCTTTTTGATCATATTTTCTTTCTCAATTCTGACAATGGCTTGCATCAATGAGTATGATGTGTACTGATTCAAAAACTCATGTCCAAAATGTTTGTATGTTATAAAGTGGCCACGGTGTCTCAGTCGGTAGTCTGGCGAGAGCTGCGATACAAGGTAGTTGTGAGAACGCTCAAGGTGCCCATGAGGTTTTAATGACATGGGCGGACCGTTACAACAGTAATAGTTCGACTTCATGTGATCCCAAGTGAATTAGACGATGACCCGATAGTGGAAGCGGTGACTCAGTCGGTAACACGTCTGACTACCATGCTCAAGGTCCCGGGTTCGATCCCCAACCGGTTCAAATCCGGGAACTTTTCTAATGTTGGAAGCGGTCCAGGCGTCCACCAAGCGTGAGAATAACATGGATACCCGGGGGAAACCCTGGGGGGTAAAGGTGGTCAGGGGCATGGTGCTGATCACATCACCCCCACTCACGACCGGATCAAGAAAGTGTGGGGCGTTACCCCCACACCCCCTATATGCCTTCATGGCATGGTGCTAAGCACAGGGGAACACTTTACCTTTTACCTTTACCCGATACGGGTAGTTTTGAACCAGTATGGAACCATACATACATAAGTAGATGAGAAGTATAATGATGATCATGTATATCCAGTACATACAGGCCAAAAAATTGTAAATATGACCTTGACCTGTTCAATATCTTCTTACGTGTCTATAAGTGGAGGGAGATATTGGGTCACACATAATGATACAGCTAAGACTTGTTCAGCATGCAATTCCCAGGAACACTTCTTCAATAAATGCCCCAATCGACAGCGATCATCAGCAAGAGTGGGTGACAATTCATATGCAGGAAAAGTCCGACCCATCCCATATAACCTGAACAGCACAGAAGAAGTGATAACCAGTGAGCCTACAATATTCTCAGGTGTGACAACCAAGCAACAAAACGAACCACCTACATGTGTCAGTGATGAGACAATACAGGGTGTTCCACAAATGTTAACCAGAAAAGAACAAATCACATCAAATGATGAAAGTACTGATGAATTTATGGAGAGTTCAGTGTCAACCAAAGACGAGGATCCCAGTTTGCCGATCACCAACACTTTTAAGGAAAAAGAACCCAGGAAAACCTTGAAGATTCACCGACAACAGATGAAAGTTTATTGCAGATGACTACCAGGGACCAGTCTCCAGCACATTCATCGGTGCAGATCGCATCATCACCTACAGCGGGGAGGCAGAGATGGAGGATAAATCGTCGCGTTGAATCGATCAATGGCCCTTCAGCAAAGAAACCAAGTGTACAACATTCCCCTTCGCAAGTGAGGGATAACCTGTCCCAAAGTGTACCCAACAATCTGGAAACAACCCTTGCTCTTGATGATAAACATGTGAAGAATGGCTCTACAAAAAGTATGTAAGTACTATTGTTATCCAACATTTGACATAAAAGATGTGTTATTAACTAGATGTGTTCATGTTCCCTTCTCTCACCCCCTTTTTTTGGTATTGAGTGTAAGAGAAGGTTTTGTTTATGGGTTGAGTTAAGAGATATATTTAACAGAAATGTTAGTGACGGGTACTTTTTGGTGTGTATTTCTATTACTTGTCACGAATAACCTAGATGTGAATACCATAAACGATATGACGCACGATACAATATTTCATTTAGCCACGATTAATATAAATAAATTTACCTCGACAGTAAAAATTAAAGCTTTCAAATATTATTTAAAAACTTATGATTTGGATATCGTATGTATACAGGAAGTCGGTATAGAAAACCTTGAGGTAGGAATAGACTATGCTGTGTATAATAATAGTAACCCTCAATTCACAGGAACGGCAATAATTGTCAAGAAAACTATCCTTGTCGCTAAGGTATTATACCAACCATCAGGGAGGATTACATATGTGTTTGTGGGATCGGTGTGGATATGTAATGTATATGCACCCTCGGGTACTGCAGCAAGGAAGGAGCGCGCAGACTTTTTTTAATACCCCTGTAGCGACAGCATTAGGGGGAAATCGACAACATTTGATATGTGTGGGCGACTTTAATTGTACTTTGTGAAAAGTAGACAAAAACCCCGGATTTAATCCCTGCTACAGTTTGCAAGCTCTAGTGAGTGGGTTTAAGTTAAGTGACGTATGGGAGAATAAACACCCTCACGAGCCAGGCTACACATATATAAGAACCCATTCAGCAAGTAGACTGGACCAATTTTACGTAACCAGCAGTTTACTTTCACAGACTAGTAGAATAACTGTACAACATGTTTTAGTGATCACCTTGGAGTAAATATGGACATTCAGTTAAATATAGCTCACATTAGGAAAGGTCGAGGATACTGGCATTTCAATATACAACTATTGCAAGATTCCACATTCCGTATGGAATTTGAACAACAGTGGAAGAAATGGGAATCCATGAGTTTGCATCAAAATGATTTGATTCAGTGGTGGGACTCATTCCTCCAACCGTACAAAAAATATTTTTGTCAACAATACAGTAAACAACAAATGTCTGACATCTACAAGAAATATAATTTTTATTATGCTGTATTATGTGAACTAGCTAATAAAATCGAAAGTGACTCCTCACAATTGTCCGAATACAAGAAAATGCAAGCTGTTGTCTTCAAGATGTATAACCAAAACTTACAGGGATACAACTATCGTAGTCAATTACCTATGTTCGATCCAACGGAACTACCAACCTTATCCCACGTGTTAAAAGAGCGACAAAGAGAACAACAGAAATTAATCACAGAAATAGAAGATGAGAATGGATGTAAACATACAAATTCAGCAGATATATACCTATATCTCGTCAATCACTTTTCCAGTAAATTTGGGGCCCAGGCTACCACAGAACCACCAGATTTATCGATTCTCGCCAATCACATTCCGAAGATAACAGAGGAAGACAACAAAATGCTGGAGAAACCCTTTACAATGGATGAAGTAGAGCAAGCGGTAATGACAGGAAAGAAGAATAAAGCAGGTGGCATTGATGGCCTTCCCATGGAACTATTTCAAACTTTTTGTCCCCTAATGAAGGACTTAATGACAAGATGGGTAAACGACGTTTTTCGTCATCAATGGATGTGTCCCTCAAGCTTGTTAGGAGTTATGGTATTGGTACCGAAACCTGGCCGCTGTCAATCTGCACAACATTACTGGCCAATAACGCTGTAAAATTTACACACGCCTTCTTACTAGTCAGTTGCAGCTATATACAGATAAAATAATTGGTAAACAACAACATGTATTTGGCACCAAAGGATGAATATTTGAATTATTAACTACCTTGAAAGAAATAGTAGCCTTAACACAAGATGAAAAGGAATGTACAACAGCAATTTTAGCATTAGATTTTGCAAGTGCATTTGATTCCATACAACATGATTATCTATTTGCATTATTACGCAAAATTGGACTAGGAGACAAAATTATCAAGGCGATTCAAGGTCTCTGTTTTGAAGCAAGAGAAAAACTTAATTTAAATGGAATGCTGACGAAACAGTTTCCCTTGTAACGAGGCCTCCGACAGGGATGTCCATTCTCACTTCTCGCCTTTTGTTGAGTGTTGACACCTATCATAAACTGGCTACAGGATGAGGTAAAAGGAATAGAATTATATTCTCAAACACATCGAATTCTGGCATATGCAGACGATGTGACTATAATACTACAAGATGAACATGATCTGAAATCAGTACAAAAAATACTTGAAGCAACACAAGAAATAACGGGCTTGACAGTGAATTACAAAAAATCGAAAATTCTACAACTGGGAAAGCACCCAACACATTGTTATAGATTCTCTGTCTATGAGATTGTGAAGAATGTGATGATATTAAGAATAGTTTTCGGTACCACCTTAACAGAAACCAAAGTTAAAACATATAATTGAGTAGTGACATGCCTCCGACATGCAACTTTTCTAGATCGGAGACGGGAGTTATCAATAATAGCCAGAGTAACCTACGTTAATGTGTTTCTCTCCTGTAAAGTGTGGTATGTAGCTCAAGTCTTAGAACTTCCCAAACCAAAAGTTGCTGAAATATGGCATATAGCAACACAGTTTATTTGGCAAGGACATGTATTACGGATCACTTATGAGACACTGTGTCTAGCTGAACGGTTTGGAGGACTTAACCTGATGAATGTTGAAATAAAAGCACAGTCACTTCTAACACACCGCAACATAAAACAGTTATTGAGTACAACACGGAACCTGACAGGGCATGTGCTACATTCTTACTTACGAGATGTCGAACTTACAGCCCCTGTCTTAGTGCCTAAATTAACCAGTACTCTCAACTATTTACATATGACGATGGTGGAATTTACGTATTTACTCATAGCATGCCCGCAATTACAAAGTGAAACAATTACGGGCAAATTCTTATATCGAATGCAGTTACAAAGACGACGAGTGATGCCAAGAATTCAAACCATGCACCCTACTATCCAATGGTCAAAAGCATGGCGTAATGTAAATGCACGACACATACCTACACCTGTGCGATCTATGTGGTACTTAGCAGTGCATGACAAAGTCTTGACAAACCAGATGGCGCTCCAGCTACAATTGGAAGGAAACGAAGGGTGCGGATTTTTCAATCAAAGTTATACTTTGAAACATAGACTCAGTACGTGCTCCGAAATACGTGATGATTGGCAATACCTTTGCCAAAGGCTAGGAAAAATGTGTCGACTCGCTGCCAACTACTTTACAGTAGACCACATCCTATTTCCAGACTTTAATTTTTATCAAGAACTAAATTACAGGCTGTGCAGTGGATCATAGCTCATTATGTGTATTATGCCTTAAAGAGGAAACCAGGCAAATATGAAGAATTATTACATAATTATGTACAAAATGAATACTTAGAACTGAACAATTACGACAAGAGAAGTTTGTATGCAAACTTTTTACAAAATGTATTAATGTAAAGAAAATAGCGTAACTTTGGTACGATTGTATCTTAATAACAAATGATTAAAGTACTTCATAATGTAATGTAATATATTATGTAAGCTCTGAATATACTGACGAAGAAAGATGGAGAACTTACTTAGTAGAATTACGAAATAATATTGAATTACTGACGTGAATGCCTTATTTCTAGCATTCACATAATCTCTTATGTAAAATTCTATACAGATTGAAACCTATTGTATAATCCACTATGTACCAATTTGTAAGATCTCTTAATTATTTGTGTAAAGTCTTAATGATTGATATTGTGTAATGTAAATTATATAGAAATAAAAAAAAAAGTCGGTAACACACCTGACTACCATGCTAAAGGTCCTGGGTTCGATCCCCGACTGATTCAAATCCGGGAATTTTTCTAACATTGGAAGTGGCTCCGGCATCTACCCAGCATCCAATGACATGGGTACCTGGGGGAAACCCTGGGGGGTAAAGGCAGTCAGGGGAGTGATGCTGATCACATCACCCCCACTCACGACCAGATCAAGAAAGTGTGGGGCGTCACCCCCTATACACCTTCATGGCGTGGTGCTAAGCGGAGGGGATCACTTTACATTTTTTTATGTTATAAAGGAATTCACGTGCATATGGTACTGTCCTTGAAACAATTAACAATACATTCCAATCTCTGAATGTCAGGAATTTGAAGTAAATCCAAATGGGAAGTTAATGTTTTATAAATTTTTTCAGGCTAGATTTTTCTGCATTTCCAGAAAATTTAGGCAACATATTCAACTCATTCGACTGTAGATACTTTCATGGTTGTTCCATAGAAGTAGATGGTTTATTTGCATGAGAACCAGTGAGAGTAGCATGCCTATGGTGCTTTGTGCTGCATTTAGGTTTAAATCATTTGCCAGAAGATGCTCGCAAATTATATCTATTCTTGTGTATTTCAGACATATCAGAGTCTGTTCATTACTAGAATGTGAAATACGTATATTATTTTGTGGATCAACATAAGTAACATGTGAAGATTTATAAGGCTTCTTTGATCGAGATTTTTGCACATTAACTGATGAAGTAGGAAAGACAAAATTACATTTAGTATTTCTTGTAAATTTATGTTTGCCGGACATATGCAATGGAAAAGATTTATCTCCTGAAGCACTGGAAGATGACAAGCAATTTGAAGAATGTTGTAGGAGAATTACTGATTTGTGCTTTATTAAAAATTAAAAAGAAAAGTATGGACTAGAAATTTGCTAGGAAAAAAAATCTGGTAATCAATGCGTACCAAACAAGCATTTTAATGAACTCAGATATGCATGTTCATACATGAGATTCATTCACAACAACAAGAAAAAAATAATATTAAAAAAAAAAACACATTTAATACACTTGATTTTCATTTTTGGCTAATCATATTTGTCATGTACACATCTCATCACTTTGCATAAATACCTAAATATTAATGAACTGAACACGAATGCACTGCATGTAATCTCTACTTTTTTTCTCTTTATTGAGAAACTAACAAAAACAACCAACATTCGGAAAACACAGACACAAGGAGACAAAAAAACTCTCCTTTGCAAACTCACAGGTTGTCTTCACATGCCCAAACTTTGCTCTGATTGGCTGTTCCGCAGAATCCAGTCGAGGAAAGCCAGTAGCAATTAGAGCATGGTGTATTCCTTAGCCAGGCTGCTAAGACATCCGATCAGGTAGCTAGTTCATCGCCAACTAACTGGATATCCAGATCCATGTGATTCAGTCTTCGGAGACTAGTGGGTTTCAATTAATCCCACCAGTGGCTTGAAGATCTGACTAACACTGAAAACAAAATCGTGGTGTCAAGAGGAAGGTCAGAAACTCAGCCAGACAGCTGGAGGGTTGACGAAACAATCATTGATAAATGGCAGCGTTAAAATGACATACATACAAAGAAGTAGAGACCATGCGTGATAAATGCAGGGTTAATTATATAAATGGAGCATGTGCTCCAAAAAGTTTTATTCTTATTCATAGGACCCGATATCCTCATGTCACTTGTCATCAATGCCAAAGTGGCTTTAGGCAAAAGGTGGATTTAGCCAATATTGGTATATGATCACAGATCTGTGAACACTGATTGATTGACTGATTTGCTTTATTTTTACTTTGTTTTTTGTGCCAGTTTTTGCTAATTTTCAAAGATGGGGATGAGTGATGATATGATGAAATTGATGAATGAACACTCACAAACATCCATGCCCAGGCTGGGATTCAAACCCAGGACCCCTGGCATCATAGTGAGATGTGCTAACCACTCCGCCACGGGGACTGGCCAGTGAACACTGAATGTATGAATATACCAACAGGATCAGAAGTTTGACTACCTAAATAAACCACTTTATTTATTTATTTGTTTATTTATTTCTTGATATTCATAGGAATCCGTGGTTGAAACATGGAGTGCTGACAATGCTAGCCACGTTACCCATGATGCTGATGATAGTTCTGATTTTGTCGCTGATGATGCTGCCTACGAAGCTGATAATATTGCTAATGATTATGATGATAATGGTGATGATGATGATGATGATGATGATGATGCAGGATCACACATGTAACAGAAAAGAAGAAGGGAGAAAGGGATGAGGGAAGAAAATGCTTACACCTAAGGTAAGTGATACAACTTTCATTATTTTCTATGTAAAATTTCTATTTTTTAAGGAAAAATGCAACACATCTTAATACTCATATATTGAAACCCTGAATTTCTTTTCCTCAAAACATGGTTTCAGAACTACTTGAGGTGCCAAAAATGTTTGCTTAATTCTAAATGGCTCCTGATGTCAGTTATTTTCAGCTAAGTCCTTTCCTAGAAAATATAATTTTCTTTATTTCAGAATTTAATATTATTTTTAAAAAAAGTTTTTCTTATATATATTTTAAAATGATGGGAATGCTGCATAATGTCTATTTGTACACACCACATAGTATGGGAACAAACCTGGACAAATCTCTTGATGAACTCTTTATCGAGAACTAAAGACCAAAACATAGAACTGATAGCTAAAATTCCCATATCTATGATAAGAGTTGAAGCTGTACAGGGGGCAATCAATACAACTGAGTACAAAATGTATGACAATACAAATACTCTCAGCTAATCATCCTGGCTGTGATACACATACAAGAGAGCTTTGTTAGCCTGCAAGATTGTAAGATGTACTATGTGGAAAAAGGAGAATAATGCTTAAATATCTTCAAAAATGTTGTTTTGGAATAACAGTATTTACAATTGTAATGGTGTAAAATGTGTGATACCTGTATCTGCTGATATGATTACATGCTTCAATGAAATATTAACCCCCTGTTGGTATATGTCTTTCAGAGTAACACAGTTGGTATACGGTGAGCGTGGGACTCGCATATGAATTTCATTGCTTTTTGTTATTTCTTCGAGTATGATTTTACATTTATCACATTATAAATAGTTTATAAATATAAATTGCCTAAAATATATCACTTAAAGTTTAAAATTTATCTTATTTATTATATTGTAAAAAAATGATATTCTTGTATTGCAATATTACTGATTACCTAGTGTAAGAGACAATTTATCATGAAATCACAATAATTTTTGTAATTTTATTTGGAATATACTTTCGATATTAACAAATTTACACAACATTAGTAATAAATTAAATATTTTATTACTTGTTGATGAAATATATGTACATTCTACTTTGTAGTTTTATCCCGCCCAATATATTGAGGGAAAAGAGCAAGTAAAAAGTAGTCTCATCTTCATAAGAAGTTTGATCCGTGTTGCTATCATTATCATTAATCTCAACAACATTATCATCTGAGCCCTTAGAATCAAAAACTCTGCCCAGATCTTCTCCTTTTCTCATCACTCGGTTCAATAATTGGTATGATCTGCCCCACATCTTCATGTTGATCTGTACAAGCATCCCTCTCATATATCCAGTGGTGGTTGGTGGTCTGGATCTATGGGTGTGCACTTCAGTCGCACGTCCAGAAGTGTTATATCACCCCTCCCAAATACTCGCACCCGTTTTGCATACATAATGATGCTAAATGTATTGGCAACCCAAGTTTTGATCACCTTTTACTGAAAATTAGGCTATGAAAAAGCACGTATCTAGAAATATGTTTCAGGGGGGAGGGGGGGTCCGAACCAAGTGTCTCAGGAATAGTAATAATAATAATAATAATAATAATAATAATAATAATAATAATAATAATAATAATAATAATAAAATGTTTAATTTAAAATAATTAAATTTAATCAAATTATTACTAATTACAATACATCAATTAATATTATATTATTATTACACAATTTGGTAAAAATACTGTATAAGAATAAAGATGTAACAACGCATATTCATTACGTAGCTTACCTGTAGTTAAGATCAGAATAATTTACATAAAAACTGGTGTCCTGGCAATGAAATTAATGTCAAATAGATGAATAATTGATTTTTTATCGAATAACAAAAATGATATTACATGTAGTTGGAAAAAAGTAAGTTTCTGATTAATATTTTATGCATATTATTTTCAGTAGTAGTGTACATAAATCTTCTTTGTAATGCCATTCAAAGCCGTATGATCCCAATATAATCCTTGCCTTCTAAAATGTTCAGATGAAATTAATAACCATAGATTATGCAACAAATGTTAATATTCTCATTACTTAATTTTTATTTGGTCAGTCTTTCGGGAGGTCTGGATCCCTGGACCACCTTAAGTATTTCCTTCCTGTCCCTCAAAGCGGTATGATCCCAATATCATCCTTGTCTTCCAATAAGTTCAGAGGAAATTAAGCAACAAATGCAAAACAAGTATATTTTCATTTAATTTTCGTACTTAATGAGTCTTTCGGGTAAGGAAGGGGGGGGGGGGTCCAGACCCCCAAAGTATGTCCTTCCTGTTCATCAAAGCTGTATGACTAAATAACTAACTAACTCTCTAGCCTTCTTAAACCCGAAAGTTCATGGCTGCAGCAACACAGGCCTTCCATCTTTCCCTATCTTGAGCAAGATCTATATACTCTTTTCCATCCCTACCGATTTCTCTTAGGTCCATCTCAACATTGTCCCTCCATCTTTGTCTTGGCCTTCCTACAGGTCTCTTACCATCAGGTTTCCCAACAAGAATCCTGTAAACTCCTCTTTCCTCTCCCATTCGTGCCACATGGCCTGCCCACCTAAGTCTTCTTGATTTAATTATTCTAATAATATCTGGACATGAATACAAATTATGTAGTTCTAAATTATGTAACCTTCTCCACTCACCTGTCTCCTCATCCCTTTTAGGTCCAAAGATTTTCCTAAGGATCTTATTTTCAAATACTCTCAATTTATGTTCCTCTTTCAATGTAAGGGACCAAGTTTCACATCCATATAATACTACAGGCAAAATTACGGTTTTGTATATTTTAACTTTTAGTTTCTAAGATATTAAACGAGAAGACAAAAGTTTATGAAGAGAGAAGTAACATGCATTTCCTGAATTAAGCCTACTTTTTATTTCCTCTTTAATATAATTTTCATTTGTTAATATTACTCCTAAGTATATGAATTTGGAAAGTGGTTCAAACGAGTTGTTATCAATAATTAGATTTTGATTATTACCTAACACTTGGTTTCGGCCTGTAAGCATATATTTAGTTTTCTCTTTGTTAACTTCCAAACCTATCTCTTTAGCAGTTTTGAAAAATATTTTAGCATTATTCTTAATTGTATTCACATCATCACCCAGTAAGTCTACATCATCTGCATATGCTAACAACTGAGTCACACCATTTAATTTTAGTCCTCCTTTAGTTTCTTTTACCTTCCTAACAGCATATTCTAAGGCAAAATTAAAGAGCAAAGGAGATAATGCATCTCCTTGTTTTAACCCATCATGAATTGTAAATTTGTCAGACATATTAATACCCACACGAATTTTACTTTCTGTTTCACTGGTGCATATTTTTATCATACTAACAAGCTTCTTAGGTATTCCAAACTCTACTAAGATATTATATAATTTATCTCTTTTGACTGAATCATATGCTTTTATGAAATCAATGAATAGCTGATGGACATTTTGATTATATTCCCACTTTTTTTCAAGTGTCTGTCTGATGTGAAAAATTTGATCTGTAGTTGATCTGTTACGTTTAAATCCACATTGATAATCACCTATAATTTCATTAGCATATGGGGTTAGTCTTGTTAAAAGAATGTTAGATAATATTTTATATGTTGTTGAGAGTAGAGAAATTCCACGGTAATTATTGCAGTTCATTTTATAACCTTTTTTTAAACACAGGAACAATTATGGATTCTTTCCACTGTTGAGGGATTTCTTCTTTATTCCATATTAAACAAAATAATTTATGAATTTGACATATTAATGAATTTCCACCATATTTAATTAACTCAGCTGGTATTAAATCAATGCCAGGTGCTTTGTTATTCTTTAGCCTTTTAATAGCATCTTTAACTTCAGGAAAGTTAGGTTCTGGAACTAAAGGTTCTGCTGTGTGTACTTCATTCACTTCTGATTTATCTCCTACATGGACATTTAAAAGGTCATTAAAGTAGTTCTTCCATCTATTTAGAATATAGCTTCGGTCAGCTAGAAAATCACCATCTTTATCTTTTATCAAGTTTACTTTAGGTTGCCACCCCTTTCTAAACTCATTTACACCTTTATATAAATCTCTGATATTTTTATTTTTGCTGTTTGTTTCAATTTCGTTAATTTTGCTTTTCAAGTTATCTCTTTTTTTACTTCTAAACGTGCGGTTTACTTCTTGCTTTATTCTATTATAATTGTTTAGATTTGTATCATCAGAGTTATTTAACCACCTAAGTCTAGCCTGATTTCTTATTTCTATTAGATTATGACATTCATTATCAAACCATGGCTTACTTTTTCTCAGTTTATGGTATCCTATACTTTCTTTAGCTGCTGATTCTATTGAATTACGTATGTTCTCCCAATTCTTATTTACGTCTGTTTCATTTATATTTTCATCATCATTTAAATCCTGCAAAACATCAAATCTATTTGACAGTTTAATTTGGTAATCTTTCTTAATTCTTTCATCAGTAAACTTTCCTGTATCAAATTTTAGAACTTTTAGATTTTGTTGCTTATGATTTATCACTGAGAGTCTTTCTCTTAATTTAGCAATTACTAAATAATGGTCACTGGCACAGTCAGCACCTCTATGTGTACGAACGTCAATTATACTAGTATGCCTTCTCTTATCAATGAGAATATGATCTATCTGATTATGAGTTTTACCATCTGGAGAAGACCAGGTATATTTATGGATATCTTTATGTTTAAAAGTGGTACTTTTCACAATTAAATTCTTTGAGGTTGCAAAAGTAATCAATCTTATACCATTATCATTACTTAATTCATGAAGACTTTATTTACCAATTGTGGGTTTAAATGTCTCTTCTTTGCCAATCTGTGCATTACAGTCACCTAACAGAATTTTCATATCATACTGAGAAAATTTATCAAAGACCTGTTCTAACTCTGTATAAAAATCATCTTTAGTATTATCATCTTTATCTTCCATTGGTGCATGTATGTTTATTAAAATAATTTTACACCACCTACCCTGTAAAACTGCATATGATATCCTATCATTAATAAATTCTACTGTTTTAAGAGCCGAGATAATTCTATTATTTATAAAAAAGCCTGTTCCAAAATTATGATTTTCAGTACCACCATAGAAAAAAGTATAATTTTTAGTTTTACAATTCCCTTCTCCTGGCCACCTAACTTCCTGGACAGCTACTACATCTAATTTATACTTAACTATCTCATTAACTGTACACTGAAATGCCCCAGGCCGGTAAAGGCTCACAACATTCCAGGTGCCTAATTTAATATCCTTATTCCTAATGTAGATTTTATCCCTAGTCCAGGGACCTCCCAAAGTAGTCCCCACCCGGAGATCCGAACGGGGGACTATTTTACCTCCGGAATATTTTACCTTGGGAACATCCATGGCTTTATACTGCTGATTCTTGACATGGCTTTTTACAGTGCAGAGTTGTCAGCTCTACGCCTAACCCTCAATATGAATGGAGGAACTACTACAATTTTTATGTCTGCAAAAAAAAATTCAAACATAATTGCCAGAGCCAATAATACATGCATAATTCCTGGAATTCAAGGAATTCCCACTGAGTAGCCACCCTGCCATTGTCAAAGTGAACCTACACCCCTCACCTCTATGGGAAATGCTGAAAACCTGTCCTATGCCACACAGGTAAAGGGTAACAAGACATGAAGGTGGAAGTGCTGTGAAAGTGAGGTCCACATCTTTATTAACTCGGTGATCAGCCCAACGCTTCTGCAGTCTCTTTTTATTTTTTGTTGTTGAAAAATATTTTTTTGATTTGTGGCGGTTCCATCTTGATTTCAAGCCAGAAACGCCACAACAAACTCACTAATATCCTGATCAACATTCGTGTGATAATCAAAACAAACAGTGTGCCTTCATGTGCTAACGAATGCCTAAAAGATAGTACAACTTTATTGCTGAAAAATATTTTTTTGATTTGTGGCGATTTTATCTTGATATGAAGTCAGAATTGCCAATAAACGCATTAATATCTGTTGTGCGATGCAAACACGTGCATCATCAAGATACACTCCATTTATTAAGAAAATGCACAAACAACCTAACACTTTACATTATAACCAAAGTACGTTCTACATTCCATCTTGTTTGCACAGACTATTCCATAGCAACATCCTCCTCAGTGGCCGTGCGGTCTAAGGGTTCAGTCTCTGGTCCGGTGCACGCATGTCAAGTGGAAATCGCCACATATTAATAAATCATTAAATTATATAGCACATCCTTAGCACATGAAAGCACACTATCTACTCTAATAAGCACACGTCCACTGATCAAGACATCAATGAGCCTATCGTAGCGATTCTGGCTTGATATGAAGACAAAATCCCCACAAATTTTTCACCAACAAAATTGTACTATCTTTCAGGCATTCGTTAGCACACGAAAGCACACTATTTATTTAAATTAGAACACAAATATGTAGTAATCAAGGTATTGTAGTGCTGGCTCCTAGAGGAAGAAGAAGCAGGCTCTACAGCCCATTTATTTAATACGTATTAAATGCCTATGTATTCTTTTATTTTATAAATATATAAAGTTACTACAAGCAATCGCCGTTTTTTCGTTGTCATTTGAAATTGGTAGATACAATATGCGCCACCCTGTATGTCTTCAATTTTGAAATCGTTAAGTTAGAGCTGTATGATCCAAATATAATTCTTGTCTTCCAATAACTTCAGATGGAATTATACAACAAATGCTAAATGAGTAGGCTATATTTAATTTAATTTTTGTACTTAATAAGTCTTTCGGGGTGAGTCCGGATCCCCTAAATACGTCTTTGGCTATGACAGTTATATTTCATGATTTCTTTTAACATGGATTTTTTAGAAATTTCAAATATTTCGGAAATTATCCAGCCACTCATTAGAAGATTGATGTTATTGTGCAATATGTAATTCAGTATTCAATAACCTGACAAAACCACTCAAAACATAGAAATACGCATTCACCAGGCGCGGAGCGTCCATGTAAGCCGTGTAAGCCGGGCTTACACTTTATTAATTCTAGTAAAATGTATGTAATTATATGGCAAAATTCGTAAAAACTTCAAAGTTCATCTCGGCCTGATACCAGTCTTCGAGATCCTGTTTGTTAGATTGCAACACTTCACACCAGATGGCACATGAGAACTCCCGCCTTTTGCTTGGGGAAAGTTGTAAGCGGTCTGAATGTTGCCTTACAAATTCTGACCGCGAAGGAGCAGTGCCTACCGTCGCCCACCATATCTGGAAGGAGAAGAACAAGGAATATAGGGAGAAGAGCGCGTCGAAACCCTAGGTGTGTAAACCTACGGGCAGAGGCTTACAGCAGCGTTGCAAACCTCATGTTTAGAAAAAGTGTTGTTCATGGACGTCCGCAGTATTTCTTTCCATCAGGGAGGATTAAGCAAAGTATTTTTTCAGGGGTTGGGGTAAACTAGGTATATTTCCCTTCTCAAAATATACTAATTCAATTTGAAGTTAACATTTTTTGCAACGCCCTTACAATAATTAACAATTTGATGTGACTGAAATGAAATTATATGTGTGAAAATGGTTGACATTCATTTTTCAGGAAGTGCCTCCTCCCCTTGCCCCTTCTGGACATCCATGGTGTCGTTTAAACTCCGAAATTATGCTACATACTACTAAATTGTTCTGGGATTTTCATATTATAAATATTAATTTATAACAAAAACAAATATAAATTTGAATGGTTCAACCAACGACATGGGTTCCACGTTATGTGAAAAGTTTGAGAAAATTCAACCACAACGAAAAGCGGCCCTCTTGTTTTATTTATATCTCCAACTTACAAACGACTTTTTAAACTTGTGCGAGATTTAGCACCATTATGCTTGGGTTTGCTTCACTGAATACGCGCCAGCGAGAGACAGGTCCTGTAAGAGAAGGGGCTCCAGCGTTGTCGGGTATGAATGGTTGACTGTAAAGGAAATTTGAGCCGGTGGTGCTTCAAGGAGGTTTTTTCCCCCCAGGAACAGGGAATTCTGAAGCAAAAAACTAACAGGAAGGGAAAAAAAGGAGAAACCTAGAAATGAGCGGGATACGGGAAAACTAGATACACATTGATGTGCTAAATTCTTGTTGTTTCTGTTTTTCGCTTGTAGGAGAGCATAAACATTAGAAATATTAAGACTCTGTTTTCCGTTTATGTATGAACTCAGCTGGTAATAATTGAGCTAAAAAGTGAAAGAAATAAGTAAATAAATAAATAAATGTTAATGAAAACTGAAGATTGAACCAATTTGACAAATTTCATGTCAAATGTGAACCAAATATTATTAATTACATAGTCCGTGATTCAAACACTCTTCGAACAACGTACGAAAAGCCTGTTTATGATCTTTTAGGTGCTAGATTTGCTTTTACACTATCCTAAGAAAACACTTACATGTCCTTTGATAGAAATTTCTTGATATATCCCTACAATTTGTGAGCATTTCTTTTATATTTTATATTGTATTTTTTTTTTACTAAATATAGGGAATTTTAAGGCAAGAGAGGGAATTTATTTATATCCGAAAGGGATATTCCCCTCACAGTCCGAAAGATCACTGCTTTGAGCAGTGACCGATTTTCGATCTGGTTTCTTTTTGTTTTCCCCTTCTTGCTGTGTGTTTGTTAAAGTCTCGAGGTATTGCTTTTGCGAATTCCATCTATTGAAAAGCGGACTGTCGTCATTGTGCTGTGGTGTAATACAGTAGTGAAGTGCATTATGGAATAAAATGAGTGTGATTGTGCGGTGGGGTGGAGAACTTGTTGAAGACGCCGTTGTCCAGCAAGGATTTTGCTGCCAAGAAGAAACTTGTGGATATAGGTAGGCCCACCCCTTCCTTCTCTAGCAGACATAGTAACAGAAACGAAAAATAAAGTGCACCGATATTGCGATTCATGATACGGAGCTGATACTTGGTTATGCGGTTGTAAAAAGTATTCAGCACTTTTCTGTTTCCTTCTGTTTTCGTTTGTTTATTATTATTATTATTCATTTTATCTAACTTTGCATATTTTTTATCGTTACGTTACTCATTGTGATAGGAATAACACTGACTTAATTATCAGATATCCAGAATTTTTAATTTGGTGAAAAATTCCAGGGAAGTGTTCTGAAAAAATTGGGGGGGGGGGGGTCGGGGGTCGATGTGTGTGGATAAATCACTAACCATGTCAGCCCAAAAATAAGCACAACGGGAAATAGCCTTCGTCATGCTAGGCTTACACTGTTGGAAAGGTCACGCTCCGCCACTGCCATTCACAATATCAATACTATTGTAGATTTGCAAAATATTTTGTAAAAACTTCCTTCCCCGCTCCGCTGATGTTAATGAACAAAGAGAATAATAATATTGGTGTATACCAAAGAAGCCGATCCAACTACCACATGAAGGAAATCAGTTGTAATCTATCTATCTAGCTGTTTTTTTTTTTTTATTTCTAATGACAGACTGATCAAACCAAGCAGATCAAGCAAAATCAAGAGAATAATAAATGTTAAAGAAAATTACAGTACTCACTCAGTCCACACTGCCCTGCTTCATACTTCAGAATTTTCCTTCCCTTCCACTGTATCCATATATTACTGCAGTTGCTACAGGCTTTGTAGCTAACTTCCCTCCAAAAATTCAACAATGTTAAATTAATATTAAGTCTCTGCTTTTTGCAACTTGCACTGAAACAGGAACGACCTTTTGACAGCACTAAAGAATTTTGCAATGCAGTAATAGGCACACAATGCAAATACAGCTGACTGATTGATGTATGCTCCCTCTGCGTAGGTTGATAATTCGGCTACTGCATCACAGGAACCGTTTATTTTGGCCAAGATGCACTAAGCAAAGGCAATACCAGACATGTTTAAAACACCTGTTTCGCTTTCAGTTGCCCTCCTCCCCTTTACCTTCATTCTTCCTCCTGTCATGCTCGGTAAATAATGAGAGGGACAATATACCATTGACTATTTCCCTTTTCTAAAAAATCCCTCAATTTGCAATGATGTATGGGTTGCCTCGACTCTCTCACACGATCTCCAATGGAATGGGTTTGCAACACTACAATTGCTAACACACCGATAGCTGCGTTCATGGGTTTCCTAAATGATGCAAAATCCCCAGGCATGGCACTCAAGCCAGAAGACCCAATCGCAAGCTTGTGATAGGAATCATACAAAAGCACTAGAAACAATCAAATACCAGCTTGGAGAACAGCCGGAGATTCTTGTATCTTTTCAGCCTGCTTTTTATAACGAACTCGATTTGCAATAGCGCTAGTTCACTTTATTTCTAATAAATAAATTGTAATAACATTACAGTCTGCGTGTTCGAAACGAGGCAGCAAACATATCATCATGCTTACATTTGTTCGTTCGTGGATTTCCCCTATATCACGTGTCCCTTGCAATTGTTGATATTGCATGATATACGAAATGCTCCATGGTGATATGGTTAACACAGCTTGCTATGTGGCGAGATGTCTCGGGTTTAAATCCTGGTCTAGACATTGGTGTCATTTGTTATTTCATCATATCATCCTCATCTTCGCGATTAGCCAAAGGTGGCAGAAAAGTGAATTAAAATAAACCAAATCAATCAATCAATTATGGAGATATTTTAGAATGAGTAATCTTGAATTTCAGTCTGCCCATTATTTGTTTTGGTCAGTTTATAAATACTGTGAATCCTTCTTACAACATCGCAAGTATCATTAATGTTTTGGATTTTGCTCAGGGAAGACTCCCAAGTTGTTGTTTTTAAGTCGTCTCTCTTAACGAGGAATGCTAGTGGCAACCCTGCCACGCGCCCCTGCTAGTTATGTCAGAGCAAGCGTTTGCTGTGTTGGGTTGCATACGTACAGGATAGACTTTAAGCGCTTATAGCACAGAAACTAAGCCCTTTCGAGGTAAACTTTATAGGGAAAAGTTACTTGTTTTTATGATATCTACCAGCTCCCAAGCGTTGTTGAAAGAGTTTTGCGACACCCTGTATAGTTTTGTCCGACAGTGCGAGATATAATTTTGATCTTTCTACAAAGTTATCAGTGTGATATTGTGAAGTGAAGAGAAGTGCAATGTTGTCATATTTCTACATCTCCAATTACGATATTAACTTCGATATTATTGTGCTCGGCTGCTTATGTTATCAACACTTTTAGGCCTTTGACCAAGACTGCCACATTCCCGGCTGTGAGGGTCAGAAAGAAGAAGCCGAACGTGCTGCTATTACATTAAATTGCAAGTTTAATTTCATCTTAACCTCAGAAATCATGTCAGAACATGATAGATAAATAATCAGTGCTGTGAAATTAATAATTTTAATGAGACGTTCGTCAACAACAGAAAAGATATCGGGACTCAAAACAGCATTATAATTTGCACAACACTTGTTTTGGTCACCTGCAATTTTCACAATTTAAGAGCTTTATTCTCGTGAATCTGGTAAGTAATAATACATAATAATTCCACGCGACTGTACTTTAATTTTTATAGTTGTTATTAAATAACTGACTCCTTTTTTATTACGAGATATCACACTTTTCCTCATGAATAGTAAATATGGTTCCTTATTTATCGAGAAGAATAGTTATTACAAAAAATGTTTTATATTCTGTTTCATGTCTCGCAACCTCTATGGCTTTCTTATTTACAGGAAATATAATTTCAAATTGGTTGTAACACAAAACACAAAAGGACGAAAATACCGGGGGGGGGGGGATGTCTGCTTAACCCATTATATACCAGCATCCTATAAATAGGACAGTTGATTTCTTAATTTTTATTAAATGTAGATCTAAGTTTATGAACAAGCAATTGTTTTATTATTCAATAAAGCATATTAATAACTATGTTCATAAATAAAGATAACAATTTGGGTTGAGAACAGCATAAGTAAAAGTACAGTTAATTAAAGCAATATTTAGTACTATGTCATGTTATCAGTTTCATTCATCTAGTTTGCAAACAATATCCAGTGGGCGTGTAAAAATGCTATATATGACTTTGAAAGGGTATTTTGTGCAAATTTATCCCATTGAATAGTCGGGTTCCTCCATCTTCTCACTGGAACAGTAATATGCTGAGTAAGTCTACTTGTCGATGGATTGAGTTGTGGGGTTGTGGTCACTACCTCGTAAATCATGATCTTTATACCAAGTGAAATATGGAAATAAATCCTGTGATGAAATAGTTATATCAATACATGAAGGAGTATTTCCATTCCTCGGATAATGAGTAGGTGTATAATCGTTATAAATAATAAAGTCATTCTGAATGATCCAATTATGAATCGCTAACCCTAGTCGGTCCTGTTTTTTTCCTCCCCATAGGGGAGAATGTCCATTTAAATCTCCCAATATGATATAGTAATTCTCTCACTAGTTCCTGTAAAACGTCGGGTGTGATGCGTTGAGATAACTGGTGAGAAGTGATGTTATAGTACTCTGTCGGTTCTGTAATTTCACTCTTACTGCTGTGATTTCTACTTGGAAGTCATTTGTTAATTTTAGTTTGGAATGTAGACTTAAATTATTGTGTGGTACATTTCCATGAACATAAATGACAGTACCATTATGCTTAGTGGGGGAACCACAAAGAGTGTAGTGTGACTGTTGGGTAGCTTTGATTTTTTGTAAACATATTACCTGTGGGTGGTAATCTGCAATAATATCGAGTAATTCTAATTATAGGGCAGAATAACTATTGACATTCCACTGTAAAATATCCATAATATCGACGTGTTCCTGTCTTTCCTTAAAGAAAATTAAGACATCTCTTACTCAGTAATGATGAACCTGGATAAACCATCGTTGTTAAAGGAGCTGAGAAAGATGAACGTAATATCTTACTAATGTACTTAGTTTACTCCCGATGATGATTAGTTGTGATATTGTAAAAGTTGGATTAAGTTAGCAGTGAGTTCTTGGATATTTTGTAAAAGGGCTATTTGATCTTGCGGTGACTTGACTAACGTCTCCCAAAGTTGGGCCATGAGATTAAACAACGATTGACACGTGGAAGTGTGGTTACACTTGTGGGACTTGAGATTTTTTCCGTCCGCATATTCTGGGACTGATGATTGTTCAGGATGGAAAGGTTGAGGAGGGAAGGCCTGATTTCCTATCGGTGGAGAGTGATGTACTGCCGAATTTATTTCGTTATCAGTATCCGAACTGGAACTGGAGTCATTCCGACGATCCAAGTGTTCTGCACCCGGATGCCTATTCTTGTTGTCAAACTTCTGTGTGCCCGATGACGGGGTCTGGGAAATTTGGTGTGGTTGGCGGGACCCACTAAGTCGTGGGTGACACTGGGGCCTGCTTCCGGGTTGAAATGACTTGGTTCTTCTGTTGACAACGCTGTGAAAGGGGTTTCCCAAGCACTGAAGAGTGGGCCGATTTGACTAGGAGGCGGAATGATTTTGCTGGGTTTGAGGGGTGGAAAGTCAGATTGAGTATCGCTTCTCTGGAAGGAGGGACCCAATATGTTCCCATGGTTTTGTGTCTTGCATCATGGTAGGATATATTTTCCGTGCCCATCCTATTTTGGATTTGTAATTCCTGGCGCCAACTCTCTCAGGTGCGATCAAGGGCCCCATGGCCTTGCTTACAGTTAATATAAAATGGGGGCTTGGTACAGTCACGGACACTTCTGGGTTGAAAAAAATTTCATTGAAAGTCAATGTGATTATTACAACCCAGAAGTGTCCGTGACTGTACAAGGTGTATCGTGTCTTTCGGATCCGCAGTTACTGCATAGTGGTTTGACCTACATTGGGCCCTACTGTTCAAGTATCTCATACAAACGGAACATTGCAACACTGCCCTGACCCGGGGGTTGACTACCATGACTTCACTGTTGATGAGCAATGAATGGGGCTGTTCATTGCCAAACTTTTCCGCTAGATGCGCCACCCCTGTTGTGTCCCTAAAGAATGTCTTTCGTCATATGGTTGCCCTAAGTTTTACATTGGAGTGCGATAGGATGGCTATTCAAACGTTGTTTTCAATGAAGGTAAGAATTTCTCATGTAAAACGATAACAAAAATGTATTTAGCACACCTGTAAGATTATGCAGCAAGTCATAAGTTTCCGAAAATTACATTCTCTTGAACCTAAGAATGAATATATAGATGGTGTTAAAGGCGGTGCTACTGCGGAGCATGCGCACTCATCTGGTCCCCCTCGAACATCCGGTTACGCTTACGATGCTATGGACGTTAATATGAAATGGCAAAGTGGAGATTCTTTTACAAGGAAATAGGGTGTCAGATGTGTAGCATATGGTTGCACAGTTCAATCGAGAACACATTTATTGAGTCAAGTATCACTTCGTAGGTTTCCGAAGGATGTGGAGAGATGAAACCTGTTGATACAAGCAGAACGAGAAAGGATTGGTACCCGAATTGAATTTTTACGACTTGCATTTTGTTACAAGCATGTTGATCGTTTATCTGCGTATTGTGTTGTAGTGAAAATCATGTCTCTTAGTGAGGTTTCAAACCGAAGCGACACACGACAGCAGTGGTACGTACCGAAGTGAGAAGTCTCAGGAGGCACAATACACGCTATGGGAATCTGAGCGACACGTGCAGCTTGTCGTGTTGCTTCGTTTCGAAAAATTTCATTGCTCACTGAGGATCCACTTTATTTTAAGTGGCACGGAGATTACACACCGAAGCGACAAGCAACAGCCCCTTTACTCTAAAGGACACAATTCACCTTGCATACGAGTACAACAGACCGAGGCGACACGATGTATGGTACTGAGAAAACAACAGTCCAGTCCAAGCGACACATGCATTTTCTCGTGGTGAATTGGTTCGAAAGGAAGCTTTCAGACTGTAGCGATACGTGTCTCTTGGAAACCAACATTAAAAAATAAACAACACCTTCCAAACGACAAATTGCAGGTGTCGCTTGTCGCTCGGACTGGGCCGTTTTTTCAGTACAGTGCATTGTGTTGCCCCGGCCTGTTATTTGCGCAAGTGTCACTGGTGAATGGTTTGCTTTAGATCGAATGCTTCTGCGTGAAATCCCGATATCGCTTGATGCTTCAGTCTGAAAACTCCCTTGTTGCTTGAAGTAAATTCGTGCAAGTGAAAGCGGCATGCCCTATCATAGGTTTTCCCTAAATCCCTCAGGCGGAAAGGTGACATTGAAAGCACATATATTTAATGTGTCATTACTTCTGCAGATTTGTTGGCAAAGATTCACTTAAGCATACTTTATAATATAATAATATCACTAGTTTTATAGAATTATATTTCCCTCACTTTTCCATTTACAAAATAAATGAATATATCTAAACATTTGTCGTGCGTGTACATGAGATACTTGTATGTACGTAGTGTGCTATACAACTGGCAGCCACAAAGACACGTCATATTTTAATAATCTGTTCTGCAGTTGATCATCCAAAGGATTCTAGACGCCCACTCCTTCATAGAAGAACTTTAACAAATATCTTTCTTGACTATCGTCGCATAACTGATGAAAACAAGCGCTCATTTCTTACTTCGTATGCCGGTGAATCTGCACTGGCAACAACGGGGACTGGCCTAAACTGGAAGTTCCGGGGGGGGGGGGGGGGGGGGCAAAACACATTTACATTTTTAACACGGTCTATTAAAGGGCAACGGTAGGGTAGGTCAGACGGACTAAGTTTAGTATGTTTATGCACAAAGAGCAATAAACTTGACGTAATTTTGATAGTCCCTAGCTGCCATGGTGTTTTAATTTTTGAAGAAATAGATTTTTACACTACGCTTTTATGTTTCTCTCTTGTTGTGACTGTCGAGTATGTGTAATTCAACGGCCGGAGTAGAAATCGGAGAAACTCTCCAAATTACAAAGGAAGAAATGTATTAAGTGAGTGAACGCATGATATTTATTATTATACACTATGCCCCATCCGATAACTTAATATTAACATATGTTTTCTTCGTATTAACCCTTTAAGTACCAAACTTTTTCTTTTGGTTTTATTGACTGAAATTCTGATTGCATATGATAAGGGGGTTGTTTTAAAGTGATCCACGCAGCAATAAAAAAATTACCTGTTACCAGTTTCATATAAATAACAGTCCTAAAAATAGGAAACTGGTACAATAGGGTATCATACTCAACATATTCACCTTTCTGACATAACCTAAGATGATATAAGAAGTTTCAAAGCTTGGTTAAAAGTTGTATTACTACTTCTCTGTTTATTGATTATTACATTTGATACACATGAAACACATACATTTTCAAATAATAAGAAAAGGAAACAATACATATATGGAACTCTGGTTGCTTATTGTGTGTGGTAAGGTGTGAAACAATCTCACAAAATGTTAAGGGTTTAGATTTGCAGTTCAGTCCTTGGCACCTTCTTTGTTTATCTCTTCGCACAACATAATGTCCAATGCCATCATACCTCACATCTTGAAATGTGGATTGTGATGTTGTTTTCGTGGGTTTTCCAAATGCAGATGGACGTCCTTGTCCTGCTTTCAAATATGCCACTGCAATTGGTCTTCTGTATTCCAGCAAGTCCATTCCTGATTGTGATACCTTTCTGTACACAATCCACAAATTTACAACTGCCATGTCAAGCATTCTTGTAAATAGACACCAATACTATTTTTTACCTCGACAGAAGCATTGTATTTGCTTACGAGCCAGTCGTGGTGGTCAACGCCACCCATGTATTTATTATATGTCTTTACAATATGTGGCTGAGGGATGGAAATTTTTGCTCTAGCTGTTCTGCTCCATCGTGATGTTTGACACAATGGCTCAATAGTATCAAAGTTGGTACCGATAGCAACATATTTACTATCATTCCACTTGACAAATAGTATCTCTCCTTCCACATCAAAATAGTAGTCAAATGTGCCCCTTGCATCTTTACTCAATTCTTTTGAATCCTTCAAGGGACACTTACTAAGGCGATTCTGTCTCAAAGTACCTGTAGCTCTAATGCCTTTGTCTCGCAAGTGCACAAGGAAGTCTCTGCTGGTAAATAATTATCAAAAAATACCCAGTAGCTGTTTGGCTCTTGAATTGGTTCCAACATATTGAGCACAACACGGGAACCCACAACTAAGTCTTCTCTTTCATTGTGTGCTATGTATTTGCCACAATATAGGTCAAAATTAAAGCAGTATCCACTTTCACCACACAAAGCCCACATCTTATATCTAAATCGAATTGGTTTTCCCCGAATGAATTGCTTCAGTCCATTGCGGCCATAATATTTCATTATCATTTCATCCACTGACAAATATTTCTCGAATATGCCCCACCTTCGGAATTTCTCATACACAGCATCCAATAGTGGACGGATTTTGAAACCTCGAATCATCTTTGAGTTCGTTCACTTTGCTGTTATCATTGAAGTGCATAAAACTCTTAATTTTGAGATACTTATTTCTTGGCATGGCCTTTCTCACAATATCTACACATAAATCATCATCTTCACTCCAAAAGTGCTTCTCACTGGGCACCTTGTGATAGCGTGATAGTAACAGAATCCCTAATAATCGCTTTAACTCATCAACTGATAGAGAAAACTGCAATTCGTTTTTTTATTTCTGTTGCATACTTCACAGACTGTGTAGTAATCAAGTTCAAAACATCGCAATCGAAAAACAGTTCTAAAACTTGAAGCGGAGATTTGCCTGCCAATGTAGTTTCCATATCGGCTGCCTGTGATTCTGCACAAAGACCTTCAACTTGCAATTTGGTGTACACTGGGTCACATTTCCTCCAATTTACATCACATGTTGATTGCTGCCTCTTCTTCACTCCCCCTCGTAACTTTCTAGTTTTGCTGCAACCAGGTGTAGGGATTTCTTCAGGTTCTTCCACATTCGAAGAAGAAGACTCCGTGTTTTCTTCATTTGGTACAATTTGCAAAAGTAACTCACCAGGAACATCTGCAACCTCCACATCATTTATTTGATCATCTTCAAAAATATCTTCATCGCTGATGATGTCATTATCGGGAGGCAGAACCACCACACTCAGTTCTGCAGAGTTGTCAGCTACGGCTGGATCAAGGAGAATATCCTTTATTTCACTTGCTGTAAACCCCTTCCTAAACATGTTGACAAAGTTAAGATGATGGATAACGAGCACTGTAACATGCAAGCTGTTACCTCCTGACACGCAAAAATCACAATGGCTTTGCATACGCAGCTACTCGTTTGTCTTCTGTTGCAACGAAGCTAGAGACATCTGTGAGGAAAAAGATGAAATTGATACCTTTAAGTTCCAGCGTCCTATAAATAGGACAGCAAACTTCATTACCATTCCACAAAGACAAAAACCTCGTTGGTTTGAGATATTCTTCATACAAATCGTATGGAGACCCTTTCAAAGTCATATATAGCATTTTTACACGCCCACTGGATATTGTTTGCAAACTAGATGAATGAAACTGATAACATGACATAGTACTAAATATTGCTTTAATTAACTGTACTTTTACTTATGCTGTTCTCAACCCAAATTGTTATCTTTATTTATGAACATAGTTATTAATATGCTTTATTGAATAATAAAACAATTGCTTGTTCATAAACTTAGATCTACATTTAATAAAAATTAAGAAATCAACTGTCCTATTTATAGGATGCTGGTATATAATGGGTTAAATAACAGAAAAAATACCAGTGGAAAAATATGGCTGTACATAGCGATTCTCTTCCTGTGAAGAGAATCTTTCATGATTCTTCTCCTTTTTTTGGAGAAAAAGCTAAAATTCCTTCTACGGGTAACAGTAGACTTCAAAGAACAACGTATGATTTTAAAATTGAGTATAGTAAGCATGTGGAAGTAGCAGATCTATTATCAAGATTACCCTTAATGGAAGTACCTGAAGATGATGTTCCTAGCGATGCGTATGTATTTCACTTAGAATGTGAACCAGTCTTGTTACAATGTATTAAGGAAGAAACAGCCAAAGACTTGTTATTGCAGCAGATAAAGTTGTATGTTACTAATGGATGGCCAGCAAAGCTAAATAAAGATCAACAAGCTTCACCATTTGCACATTTTTTCCGGAGAAGACATGAAATAGTGATTGTAAAAGAATGTTTGATATGGGGCAACAGGTTATTTATTCCACGATCGTTGCATGATACAGTCTTGAAAAAACTGCACGCAAATCATATAGGTTTCTGGAAATTCCAACAATTAGTAAGATCTATGTATTGGTGGCCGCAAATTGATATTGACTTAGAAAGAGAAGTTATTAACTGTCCACAGTGTCAAGCACTTCCGAACAATGCTCCGCAAAATAAATATGTTTGGGAGCAAACAAATAAGCCATTTCAAAGAGTTCATCTGGATTTATTTTATTTTGCTGGTCGCACATGTTTATTGTTAGTTGATTCATGCACATGATGGATAGAGGTTTGGAAAGTTAAATCCACATCTAGTGAAGAAACGATAAACTGTGTTCTGAAAGGTATGGATATCCTATGATCTTTTAGTAGGAGGGAACCACCTGACAGGTTGCAGCTGTCATTTGGAAGAAGGGGAAAGTTACAGTAGCTAGATTGTGAAACATCTATGATGTTATTATATCTTTGAATATAGATGTTCAATTGTTTTGTTGTTTTGGTTTGTCAAGCATGGATTTAGCCATGTTGCATATTCTAAGTTATGGATTAAATGATTATTTTGTATAAAATCGATCCCACATGATTTATTATATCATACGAGGGTTACTATTTATATTTTGAGCCTAACAATGAAAAAACAGGAATTTGGCATTGAAAACTGCTTTATTGTTTTTCGAAGTATTCTCCTTTATGGTTAATACACTTTTGCATTCGTTCGAACCATTTGTCAAAGCAGTTTTTCCAATCTTCTTGAGACACCTCCATAATATGGTTTTTGAACGCATCAACGGCGTCTTCCGCAGATGAAGATTGTTGTCCACGCAATTTATTCTTGACATTCGGGAACAAGAAGAAGTCATTGGGTGCCAAATCAGGACTGTACGGCGGATGACCCATCAATTCGATTTTTTCACTGTTCATAAAGTCGGTTGTTAGACGAGATGTGTGACAGCTGGCATTGTCTTGATGAAGAATGATCCGACTGCGTTTGTTTGTTTTCCGTATTTGACCGAAGACCTCTGGCAAACAAATTGTTGTGTACTATTCAGAGTTGACCGTTCTACGTTCCTCTAAAGGCACAGTTGCCACATGACCAGTTTTCCCAAAAAAACAGGCGACCATTTGTTTCGATGTGCTTCGAGCCCGAACAACTTTTGTTGGATTGGGTTCATCTTGAAACACCCATACAGTCAACTGCTGTTTACGTTCTGGCTCATATGCATATATCCATTATTCGTCACCTGTTACAATCTTATATACGTCTTTTGAAGCAACACGATTGTATTTATTGAGCATTTGTTTGCACTAATTGACGCGAGTGTCTTTTTGAGTTTTTGTCAAATTGTGTGGGATCCAACGAGAACATACCTTTCTCACAGCTAAATGATCATGTAATATTTTATATATGCTGGTGGAACTAATTGCCTCAATCTCACAGTATGTCACATGACGATCTTGCAGTATTAGGTTTTGCACAGCATCAATGTTTTCTTGAACAACAACTGATTTTGGACAACCTTCGCGAATATCTCGTCGGTGAGCGAATGGCGACCATGATTAAATTCGTTATACCAGCGTTTCACAGTGGCAAAGGATGGGGCTTCATTGCCAAATGTGGAAGTAAGTTGATCGATGCACTTTTGTCTTGATAATCCACGTCGAAAATCATAAAAAATCATCCCACAAAAATGTTCACGATTTAATTCCATTTTATTGTTGTCGCGCAATCTCCAAGGCAACATAAACAACACAAATGAAGCTATTGACAAAACATTTGAAGTACGTTATGGTCAATAATGCCAGACGATTCCGTGCAAACGTCAAATCGAGCCTAACTTCAATCAGTGTTGCCAAGGTTCAAAATATAAATAGTGACCCTCGTATTATCGTGGTTGGTAATACAACACTTCCATGGAACTTGCAGATGTACTGTTAAAAAATGGGTTAACTATTGTAGGAACAATGAAGAGGAACGGAAAAAAGATTCCGCCACAATTTCAGGCTCAAAAAGAACTTACGGTTGGAACTAGTATATACAGCTTTATGAAGAGTGTCACAATGGTGTCTCACGTACCTTAAAAGAAGAAAGCTGTAATTCTCATTTCAACAATGCATCACTGTCGGAATGAAGATGAAGAAACTAACAAACCAGAGATTATAATTTATTATAACACAAAAGGTGGTGTAGATACAGCAGATGAAAAATGTGCAAAACACTGCTCAAGCCATCCGACACAAAGGTTGCCAATGACCCTGTTCTTCCCCATTGTTGACATGGGCGCCCTCAATCATCACCAGTCATTCAAATCAAGGAATCTTCTCACAAGAATGAATTTCTTGAAAAGTTTGGCCAAGCAACTAACAGAATCTGCCTTGAGGGAAAGAGTTTTCAACACAAGGATTCCAAGAGAGCTGCGGATGTCCATATCTCGAGTATTGGGAACAGCTATAAACATCTATGAACATCAAGGGGATGATGACAAACTGTCAAGAGATCAACGGAAAACATGCTTCTTGTGTCCACCAAAGAAGAAAAGGAAGACAAGTTACTTGTGCTATAGGTGTAAAGCACCGATGTGTCTTTAGTGTTGCAAGAAAGTGTGCCTGAAATGTGTGAACAGTAATCCTGAGTGACTGATGTGAGAAGGTTTACAGATTTTTTATATATGGCATATACTGCAAAGAGGGACCAGTGGTTTTGAAGGACGAATGTTACACAATAACTAAGGACTAAATTCAAGTCAATCAGCTGTGTGTAAATACTCAGTTAAGAGCTATTTTGGATTGGTGTATTTGTTTTGCTTAAACTCACAGTATAAACGTAATATTTGGGGGGGGGGGGAAGTTAAAAAATAATGTTTCCCTCTCAAAACTACGTAATTGTGTTCAGTGAATAACAAAGCATAAGACATGATTAAATTCACATCATTTAAAATATGTCTTGATATATTTATGTTCCTTTTTTTCATAGAGGTCCTGTGGACAGCATGACTGTGTTAGTGCCCAAACTGTTCATGACTGTGGTTAAGGGTTAAAGTGCGTGTTGGATCGAGAAAAAAGAGACTCGCTGCTAATATCCTTTTGACTATATTCTCAAGAACATGTACACAACAGAGTAAAAAACATGACAATCTTCATAGTTCATATTTTTTCTGCCCAGGATGCAGTGGCGTAGCGTTATAGTATGCCCGTACGCCCGGCGTTCCCCAATTATAAATTTCAAAAATGCGTAAATACTGTCAATATAAAGTAAATCTTGACTAATTTCATATATGTCTGACCTTCATGGCATTATAATAGCTATTTTTCGCGATCCGCTTGCAAGGCTCCACTAACAACACTCGTTCTAGCAATTTATTCAATGCCTTTCCTGGCCGGACGCCGAGCAGGTTCAGCGTACAGAACCCTATATTCCTTGCTGTCTTTCTGGAGGGAAAGCTTGGATCTCTAAAGCATGCAACCAAATGCTCTCTCGTACGCCCACGTATGGAGCCGAGGGCTACGTGATTGGTTCACGTGACCTTTCCTGCCTTCTGAAGCAGACGATAGCGGTAGAATTTCTTTCCGGTTCTTCGCGCTCGTGGCTCTCATGCTATGTGTTGCTACAATACGCAATATTGACTGACGTAACTTTACCAAACTGAAATATAGCACTTCTTAATGGCCACTGCATTGTATAATTTATCGCACGAACAGCGATGTGCATTAAAAACTAAAAGATCAACACAGTTTTTGTCAAATAAGTTGGTGAAGTCCTTATGGTAGAAGTTCAACCTGTGGCTGCTCTACCACTTAATAAAAAAGAATAATAATAATAGTTTTGCGGGTTATTATTTTTTCGTTATTATGTAACTGCTTAATATTGTGTCAATGGAAATGTTTAGCATTGATTTGAAAACTCTTAACATCGAATGGTCTCTGGACAAAATTATTTCAAAATGTTTATCAGCATTCTCAAGATGTAATAAACAGTGGTCTGAATTACTAATCGGCACTGTTACGTTAGTAGAGTGTACGATAGTTGGATCATCCGCCCACCACCGTGTCAGAGTGTTTTGCACAGTGCGCCAAGGCGACAGGCCCATGATTCTAATCCCAGCGTGAGCACGGGTGTTCTTTGTCAGTGTCCCTTCATCAATATCATCACTCATATTCATATTCGCCAAATCAATAAAAACCATATAAACCAAATCAATCAGTAGTTGGATCATCCACAACAATGACGTCTACTGTTGTGCAGAGGCGCTTGTGATTCAGGTAGGTTTTATAATGATTTGCGTCATGCCGAAAAGTATAAAACACCAGAGTTCAAAACATTTGTTGCATAGTGAGGCATCTCATTTTCTAGCTAAAGCATGCATGGATGATGATGCTTTATTGAAAACCCAGCTGACTTCAGGGAAATAAACAATACCTGTGGCGACTAATTCCATAAGTATATTATTAAGCAAAAAAGGGCCAACATTTCCTTCGGACTTGGCGTTCCCACCCGAAATGCCCATGCTACGCCTCTGCCGGGATGACAGTAATGTAACACAGCATAGAACAAACAAAATACTGCACAGGCTATTGCCCAGAATACAGAGTAAATAATATTGCCAGGTGCCAACTCACATAATATCTAACATCCTTCCACCTGAGTTGGCATAGCAAACAATAATAGTTTCTTAGGTAATTTTATCTCTCTCCCACTACGTCTGGTACAAGGTTTGGTTTCAGTGGGAGGGAGAACGTCTTTCTGATGTTTCTTTTTGGTTTGTGGCTTAGGTAATGAACTCTTCATTGCTTCACCCTGCACTGCAGTCACCTCCAATGGATACAATCTCTGTACAGGATGAAGTAGTTCACCATGGCAAGTTTAAAGACGTACCAATCTTGTCACTTGATCCTTACCTGGAAGAATCTCAGTTACACAACCCAATGGCCAATTATATCTTTTCATATTGTCAAAACCAATCAACACAATATCTCCTACCCTGACAGACTCACATGCTCTGTGTATGGCTTTTTGTGTTAAGTGTCCAAGATACTCATTCCTGAAACGATGCCTGATATCTTGTCTCAACTTCTGACAGTAACGGAGACGATTGTTGAGCATTGAAGAATCCATATGGTCACAATCAGGTACACCTGTCTCCCTGATTTCTTGTAAGAACATAGCAGGTGTTAGATTCTGTGAATTTCTACTATTATACAAAAATCTTTTGATACACATGAGTCTAATAACTTGGTTATAGTTAGAGAAATATCTGTAATACCATCTAGACTCAGCATCTTGAGCTTTCATACTAAGCATCGTTGATGAAAGTAGCATATTCCTTCTTTCTCTGTCAACTTCCTCCTTGTTGATAAGAAACTCCGTTGGTGGCCACTCACACGGATCCCCTTTCAACCAATAAGGTCCCTCCCACCATAAGGATCTCAACAACTGCCTTGCTTCACAACCTCTTGAAGGAAAATCTGCTGGATTCATTTCACTGGGTACATATTTCCATGCACTGGGATCAGAGAGTTATCTAATTTCTTTATCTCTGTTCCCAACAAATACTCCCCAAACTCCTTCTCGTCGAATCCAAGTCAGTACTGTAGAAGAATCAGTCCAAAAGATAATGGAGTTATCTTTTAAATTCAAATGTTCTCGAATCCTGGTTGCTAGCCTTGCTCCCACCATCGCGGCAAGCAATTCTAGCCGAGGAATTGTACTATTCCACTCGTGCCTTTGCCTCAATCAATTGTACACTAACACCTCTCCTTGTGTCAACCCTCATGAAAACTGCTGATGCATATGCCACTTTGCTAGCATCACAGAACACGTGAATGCTCATAGAGTTAAGCTCATTGGATTCATAATCCCAGCCCATGAAACTTCTGGGTATCCTTACCTCTTTTAGTATCGGTAATTCTCGTAACCAGTTTAAAAACTGTGTTCTCATTTCTTCACTAACTTGCTCATCCCGTCTGAGCCCTTCTGCCCAAGTCTGCTGAAGTAACAATTTTGGTAAAAGAGTCATGGGACAAGTAAAACCTATAGAATCAAATATACGGTGTGCTACAGATAATATCACACATTTCGAAACTGTCTTGACATCTTCAATGTCCAAATTAACTGTAAATGTATCAGCTTGAGGATTCCAACTGAGTCCTAACACTGAAGTAGGGCTAATGTCCTCATCAACGCTTTGAGGGACTGAATACTCCCACCCTGTAAGGTCAAAAACTGCTTCAGCCATAATTTCACGCGATTCTCTTATAAATTTATGGAGATTTTTGTGATTGTCTACATTGGTGGCACAATTGTCCACATAAAAGGAACCTCATAATTTTAAAATAGTATCTTCTGTATAAGCTAAGTCTTCCTTCCCGAAATGACAACTCTGCAATGCTTGATCCAAATGATGTTCAATAACAGCACCCAACAGAAATGGACTGCTCGTAACACCAAACACTACACGAGTATGTCTGAATTCTTGAACCGTTCCAGTATTAATATCGTGCCACCAGAGAAATCTCAGGTAGTCTCTATCTTTAGGCTGTACAGCAATTTGTAAAAAAAGCTCGTTTAATATCTGCTATAACTCCAATTTTTCCTTTCCGAAAATGTAGTAAACTATCAGCAATAAGAGCAATCAAGTTGGGTCCAGGTTCTAAACATTGGTTCAAAGACGGGTGTCCTTTTACTTTAGCAGAAGCATCAAACACTGGTCTAATTTTTGTCGTGTTACTGCTCTCTTTCACTATATGTCGATGGGGTAAGTAATGGCCAAAATTCTCTGTTTCATCCTCTGGAACCACCTCAATGACTCCCTCAGACAACCATTCTTGTAGCACTTCATCGTAACTCTGCAACAGATGTTCTTGTTTCAACTTCTGTGTAGTTGACCAAAGTCGTTTTTCTGCTAGTTCTTTATTGGTGGGGAGAGGCGAACAATCTTCCTTCCATGGTAACTATACTTCATATCTTCCTTCAGCATTGAATGTCAGTGCCTGTAAAAATTGTTCCTTGACAGCCAGTGTGTGTTCTTCCGCAGACTTCTTGGCAATGGGATCCTTGATTCCTATGGTATCCAGTTCCCACAGATCAGCTATGGCTTCACCAACATATAAATTCGATACCAACAAAGCTGTATCTGATTTTCTGTTTTCACCTGGAACTTTACCCATAAGTGTCCATCCCAGCTGAGTTTCCACAGCCACTAAACCACTCTTTAATTTCACAACATGGCCAGTCAGTAATTTACCACAAACATCCACACCAATAAGAATTTCAACTGGACCTTTCATCTTACCAGTATCTGTTAACCTTATTTGACTTTTGTTCAGCTCATTTAACCAAACACCTGGTGTTATATAAGCAATCTCACCACATATTGTATCTTGATCAAGAATATCAAATGTGCACGAATATTCTCTCTCAATGCTATATACCTTAACATTATAAACATTATGATTACAAGGACTAGACATGGTACCACCAAATAGCAAATGTATCAAACTTTGTTTGCCAATGGAGTTATAACCCATATCTGTTACAAGAGATTTGCATATACCGCTTGAGGCACCTAAAAGTACCACCTGAAATAGCGAAGACACCAGAAACAGTAGCGATGTGAGGTTTGCGGGAAACAATAATATCAAATGGGGCTCGTAAATCGGAGGTATGGGGTGGGTCGAAAAATATCGACAAATGGGGCATCTGGAGCAAAGTCATATTTTTTTTTAATGGAACGATATACAATAACATGCATAATATAAAAGAGCACATGCAGAGAAACACAACGCCGTTGGTCTCATGCATCTACTTCACATAGGAACGAAGATATGACCATGTGAAAATATGTAAACAAGTGGCCCACTTGACCGTCAGTACCACGGCATGTACAAGTATGAGATGTCAGAAGCCATTGGACAAGATGAAGACAGAACGTGTTAAAGGAAGAAAAAATACAGTAGACATCGTCAGCACCATGTATTTGACAGTGTTACAGCATAATGAAAATGACCATGACAGTATGTCGAAGAACCACTGCGTAAGAAGCGAAAACCTGTCAAAGTGTGTGTTCAAATTGGTGGCCGTCAGCTGCGATACAGGCAACGAGGCGCCCACACAAAGACCGTTGCACAGAATGTAGCATCTCGTAGGGAATGTCCCTACAGGCTGCAGTAATGCGATTTTGCATACCCTCTGGAGTTGTTGGCACATCCCGGTAGACAATGTCCTTCAGCTTTCCCCACAGGAAAAAATCTAACGGTGTCAAATCTGGGTAACGAGCCGGCCATTTGACAGGCCCTCCACGTCCAATCCAACGATTTGGAAATGTATTTTCCACACATGCTGTAGCGCGTCTTGCACTGTGAGCTGGGCACCCGTCATGTTGGTACCACATTTCCCTCCTTGTCTGAAGTGGTATGTCCTCCAATAGTACAGGCAGTTCATGTTGTAAGAACTGTATGTATCGGTCAGCATTCAGTGTCCCTTGTATAAAAAAGGGCCAATGAGATGTTCACCCACTATACCACACCACACGTTCACACTCCATGGGCGGTAGCGTTCCACTTGGCGAAGCCAATGTGGATTTGTCACCGACCAATAGTGCATGTTCCTTAGGTTGACATTTCCATGATTGGTAAAAGTTGCCTCGTCAGTGAAGAGGATACGTGACAAATCGGGTGTGTCGTGTCGTAACATCCATGTGCAAAACCGAACACGGTCCACAAAATCATTCCCGTGAAGTTCCTGATGGAGGGAGATATGATATGGGTGAAACTTGTGTGTGTGCAGAATGCACAATACACTTTGCTGACTCATCCCAGCATCCCTGGCAATTTCACGGGAGCTAACGTGCGGATTCACAGCAACAGCGGAGAGAACATTTGTTGCACCTGCCTCACCTGTAGTTGGCATGTTCCGCACACGTGCTTGTGGTGTTACACTTCCGGTGTCTCTTAATTTAATAAATAACTTACCAAACAGACGTCGAGATGGCTGTCGTCTCTCCGGATATCTCTCTGCATACACACGGTAGGCTTCTGAGGCATTCTTTCGGCATTCCCCATAAATCAGGATCATGTCCGCTTTTTCTATGTTTGTGAACACCATAATCTTCGCTCTTACCACTATGACTGCTTGCTATGAACTAACACGATCTCGTGGACCTGCTATCAAAACTTGCTCTGCGTAAAGGCAGTTCTGTCAGGCACCTGAGAAGTTTTACATGCCGTGGTACTGAGGTCAAGTGGGCCACTTGTTTACATATTTTCACATGGTCATATCTTCGTTCCTATGTGAAGTAGATGCATGAGACCAACGGCGTTGTGTTTCTCTGCGTGTGCTCTTTTATATTATGCATGTTATTGTATATCGTTCCATTAAAAAAAATATGACTTTGCTCCAGATGCCCCATTTGTCGATATTTTTCGACCCACCCCATACCTCCGATTTACGAGCCCCATTTGATATTATTGTTTCCCGCAAACCTCACATTGCAACTGTTTCTGATTTATTCGCTATTTCAGGTGGTACTTTTAGGTGCCTCACGTGGTATATGATTTTTGTGAACCTGTGTCAATAAGAACTCTCACATTCCTGCTCTTATTGTAGTTACCTTTCAAATCTACTACCAATGTCTGCATGAATACATGCGGATTTTCAAGTTGATTTATCAGTGTATTGTTTTCCTCAGCATTTGATTCTTCGTCTTCAGAATAATGGTCAAAATCATTATCTTTGTCTGAAATATTAGGACACATCAATACAACATGCTTTTTCTTGCAAACAATACATTTCAAATTGGCCTTGCACTTCTTCGAAAACTGACCAAATTTTAAACATGCAAAACAATGTTTTTTATCTTTTAGAACCTTCTGTCTTTCAGAGAGAGACATTTTCTGGGCCTTAAAGCAATCATATGAACTGTGCTTACCACCAGAGAACACACAACTTTTCTCCCTACCACCACTGACACTCAATAAATCTGTCGCACTGGGGATAATAGGCTGACGCGGTGGAGAACACCTTTTCTTCCGAACTTTCACTGCTGCACCATCCAATTCAATCCCAGCTGCTGCAAGGTTGATTCGTTCTTCTCCTTCCACTTCAGCTCGCAGGAATGACATCAAGGACTGCATTCTTCCGGTTGGTGTTGTCTCATTATTTTCCTCAGCAGCAGACAATGTTCTTCTCTGCCACACACGCATCAAATCCTCTGGGAGACTGGACTCCACCAATGGAAACAGCATTGCTGCATATTTGTCGCTGGTAACACCCATCGATTCTAATGCTTTAAGTTGGGACTCCAGTGTGTCATACAAAGTGCTCAAACAAATTTTTTCTTGAAGGTTCAACACCTTTTGTAACACCAAGTTTAGCAGTTCACGCACATACACTTCCACGATCATATCATCTCGACCAATACGTGATTTCATGGACTGCACAACTTTTGGGTAATTTTCTTTTGTTGGTGGAAAACTGTTCACAAGCTGGCATGCACGAGAACCTTCAATTGTCGCTTGTATTAAATACTGGAACTTATCCTCTGCAGGAATTGTATCATCTTCATCGATCTTCTTGAATTGTCCCCAAAAATGTAACCACTCTTTCAAGTCCCATCCAAACTTCTTCAGTTTGATTTTAGGTAACTTGAATCTTCAATTCTTTACTTCCGAAAATGACTCGCCTTGACAGCAGTTTCCTTCCGACAACTTCAAAAAGTTCGACACTTCAATATGTTGCTTGTTGAACAAACACTGATAATCATCCGACAATGACTGTCCTTTCTCTAACTCATTTTCACTAGCAACCGATTCCAACATCAAATCAAAAACAGTTATGACAGTAGCATGCAAATCACTTGCCTTATTTTCAAGCAACTGGATATTTGCTTGAATAACATTCCTGTCCGAAGTTTGCATTGCTAAGTCATTTGCAATCTTCTCCGAAACACGTGTAAAAGCTGACCTAGCCACTGCACGGCTTTTCTTGAGACGATCAATGTCCGTTGACAATTTTCCGATATTTGCACTTACTTTTTCTCCGGTCCAACACAGAAAGAAAAGACAGGTCCTGCCACAGTCGCCAATAAATGTTGGATCGAGAAAAAAGAGACACGCTGCTAATATCCTTTTGACTATATTCTCAAGAACATGTACACAACAGAGTTAAAAAACACGACAATCTTCATAGTTCATACTTTTTCTGCCCGGGATAACAGTAATATAACACAGCATAGAACAAACAAAATACTGCACAGGCTATTGCCCAGAATACAGAGTAAACAATATTGCCAGGTGACAACTCACATAATATCTAACAGTGTGTGTGTTCCAGCACTGGTTGCTCAACTACTTTGAAACGTTCTGATCTTTTGTAAAATGAATCAAGAGCAAGAGTTAAGTGGTCAGAATTTATTATCTCCCTTACAAACATAGGCTGTGGTCACATGCCACACTATACTCTACTACACAGTGTCACATGTGTTCTATTTGCTATATGGAAAACTTCCTTGCATTTGAATACGAGCTGCCACATAGAAAGACCCTTTAACCATTGCATAAATTTCTGTGTAGCTGCAGCATTAGGGATACAAATGACACATACTGATGTGAAATATCTCTGCAGTGTTCTTCCAGGGGACTGAAGATGGAGAACAAATCCACTGCATCCTAGTCAAGTTGCTATGTTTCTCATGCTAATGTTAATGGACAGAATAAAAATGTAACTGTGGCCATCAACAAAAAGATAAAATCCAATGTTTCAATCCTACAAACAAGAATCAAGAAAAAGTAAAAAGAGGATGTCAAGGGCTGGAGAGTATGGGAGGAACTAGCAAAGTACATTATTTGTGGTTCCATTTAGATATTCAGAAACTTGTGTCATATCAGACCTTTTTGAAGCACAGCCCACCGGGAAACAAACCCGGGACCCCTTGATTACAAGGCGACAATACTACCACTGCGTTACTGGGGAGGCGAGCAGTATTTGGTTGTTGATATGTGTGTGTAAGAAGTGCAGAAAGTTGAAATGGCCAAGTTAGTGATGTTGAGTGCAGAATAAAATTGGAGAACAGCTATTATTCAAGGTCATCACTATGAATTCTGAGGATGGTAATGAAGCTCTGGATAGAAACTGTGGCATCCAGGATGCCATATCTTCCAGCAGGATGACTCACCAGCTCTCATGGGCCTTTTAATGCAAAACTGGCTTTCCAACAATGTGGACATGTTTTGGTCCAACGAATTCTGGCCTCCGAATAATTCAGATTTAAATCCTCTGGACTATTATGTATGGAGCATTACTGAAAGTATTACTAAGAAGTCCAGGCACCTCAATGTGGCATTTCTTCAGGTTGCTACTGAGGCAGCATTCATAGATTTGGACTGAGAGCAGTTAAAAGGACATGCCCGCACTTCAGACAGAGAAAGAAAGCAGTGATCAAAGCGAAAGGGACTCGGGAAGGATCCCTTCATTGGCATGTAAAACCTTTTAAGTGTAAGTTTGAAACTTGAACTTGCTAAAATGCACTGTTTGTTTTGCCCAGATTTTGCTGATGCATCCTGTAGTCAAGCATTTTCATGACCCATCTTTTACAATATCGAACCATCTGTTGTTCAGCTGATCTAAATTACAAGCCGTTTGAGATTCCCATAATCTAGCCTGTGCACCACCTAAGATGATCCAATGTGATGCACATGTTACTGAATTGGTCCAATAGATAGCACCACAAGTAATGTACTTTGCTAGTTCCTTGCACATCACCACATGCTTCCTATGGAATTTATCAGCTTTTACATCTCCATAGTTATGTTTCTATTTCTGTTTTATTACCACTGCTTATTTTTCAAGTATGTTCCAACTCTCTGAACAAGAAGACCTTTTCAAGTTCATATTTAAGGGAAGAGGAGGAGGGGGAGTTATTTGTTCTAACATACATTAGAAGCAAATTTTTGGTAATATGGTAGCAAAGTACGTCCTGCACCAAGGTGCAAGCTTCGGGCTTCGACACGCATGCAGGTTTGAGTCTCATTGGTGAAACATAACTTTTCTTGAGATTTCAGCCTGTGTATTGGACTGGTGGCCACCCACCATCCTGAGGAAATTGGGGAGCTACGAATCAGTAGCATAACCTGGTCTTACAACGACAACTTGGAGGTTTCTGTTGCTGGCCACACATCACCCCGTAACTGGTTGAATGATCTTCCACATCTGGTGGGAATGAGACTGGCAGTCGGTAGGTAGACACTGCCCACTGGCTCATATGGGCTGTTATGTCATGGGTTTTGGGTAGCAAAGTATGTAAAGAGATTTGTTTGTTTTCACAGATACATGTTTACATTGTGCTATCTTGAAAAAGCCACCTAGTCAGGATCAATATTCCTACCAAGAACCCTCTTTGATACAATGAATTTTGAGCACTACTTAAAATGACAAAATGGTTAATAAGCCTGAAGTCCAATGTGTGTCAACTTCCTCATTAGAATTAGAGTTACTATCATTGAGAGGCCTGTCATAAAATGAAAGTGCTTTACAAGGAATTCTGAAGTCAGATTTATGCATTGCCAATATGAAACGTCTGTTCAATATGTCTATGATATCGTATGTATCCCATTATACCTGAGAAAGGTTTCCTGTATTAGCTTTTTGGGAGGAAATGGGGGCAGTCAAATTTCTTACCATGTACCCATACATCACTAATCTCCAAGGGATGTCCATAGGATATCCATTATGCCCAGATCAGATCCATGGATATTGAGGATATCCCATAAATGTGCTATGGATATCTAGTCCTGGATATCCAGCTCTGGATATTCATGGGACATCCATGGGATATCCCATCCTGGATATCCAAAGAATCTCCCACTTTGGACATCCAGGGGATCTCCTGTCCTGGATATTTATGTGGTATGTGGTATTATGTTCATGTGTTAATAAAAATTTGACGTGAATGTCTTTATATTCATGTAAAGATTCATTCATGGTATCTAGTATCAAGTTAATTATGTTAGAACTCAAATTCTGAGATGCAGTACTAAATCATAACTTAAAAATATCCCCCAAAGGAATTGTGTCGTCCGTAGGTTCATTGTCTTTTCAGCGAGTCATGCATGTGTGCCAGCCCAGGCAAAACTTTCTTTGCCAGAGGTGTTCTTTGTGTTTCGAACACAGCACCAGTTGCATCAGGCATGTTGTCTTGCTTAGCCATGGTAGTGAAGAATAAGCTCTGCATACTCTGCATATCATTGATATGCATGTGAATACAAATCATTTCTTGGATGTATAGATGTGTGTGTGTGTGTGTGTGTGTGAATTTGTGTGCATCAGTGCATGTGTGTGAGACAGAGTGAGTGAATGGGTGACTGAGAGTGAGAAGTAGAGAGAGTGAAGTACTTGTTATAAGCATATATGTACCCAAGGTCTTCGATTTGTGTAAATTTAGTTCAGGAACGTTCTTTTCATATCCAAAATATGTGCAATAAATATCAGCATAATATCCAGATTATGTACAACTTTAGTCAGTATATATCCTTACCCACAATGAAATAAAAACATCTATAGAATGTGCAAAACGATCCATATATTGTCCAAAACATGTCTAAAATTAATCCACACAATGTTCAAAACATGTTCAAAAGTGATCCATAAAATCTCCAAAACATATACAGGGGTCGTCCTATGGATGTCTACTGGGCATTCCAGGACATCCTATGGATATCCAGAATTTCAGCATGAATATATCCAGAAGACATCCATTAGACATCTCCTGGATATTTGTGTGGTATATTGGTAGTGTTCTTAATTAATTTGCGATTGAGTATAAAATAATGAAAATTTCATGAAGAATCTGAAAGAATAATCACAAGTATGCATTTTGAAACTTTTTATCTGCTTCACTGTAAGTAAGAACTGATTTACATAAACTTATGTGTGCTGAATTCAGATCTGCTTTCAGTTTTCTCCTATCACGTCATTTTCTTTTGTAATATCGTTTTAAACTTAATGTACTAATCAAGTTTGGAGTATTTTCAATTAAACTGAAGCATTACAACAAGTCATAGGAATTTTATACAAGTTTTGTCATTGATGTCAGTGCACCATCATAAAGAGAAGTTCATTGAGTGTGAGTGAACCCTAACAGATCAAACAGAAGATATTTTGCACTGTTTCACTGAGCTTCTACTGTAATTGACAGAAGTATCTCTCCTGAGGCACCAGAAGTAATCAGCCATCATGGCCTCATTCCACTGCCCTTGATATCTTGTTTCCATGGTTCTGATATCTTTGTGGAATCTTTCACCTTGCTCATCACTTTTTGCACCAAGATTCTCAGGGAAGTAATCAATATGGCTATTCAAGAAATGCAACTTAACACTCATTCTGCACCCTAACAATTTCAAGTTTTGTAGCATTTTGTCAACAATCTGTTTGTAGTTTTCTGATTTCTTGTTGCCCAGAAAGTTTTCACATACACGTTTGAATGACATCCACGCTGATTTTTCCACTTCATTCATGCAGTTAGGGAAATGTTGGTCTTTCATAAGAATGCGTATCTGTGGGCCATCAAATACACCTGCCTAAATTTTGGCTTCAGATTTATTTTGAAACTTTGACCTCAGATATTGAAGGACATTGCTTTCCTGGCTTAGACTTGTCATGAATTGCTTCATGAGGACTAACTTAATATGGAGTGGAGGAAGGACAGCTTTATCTCTAGGAATCAAAGATTCACTCACAACATTTTTCTGTCCTGGTATAAGATCAGTACGTTTTGACCAGTGTCTTCTCGTCCAGTGTTCATTTCGTGCTCTGCTATCCCAGAAACACATAAAGCATTAGTATAACTTAGTAAAAATAGTTTGTTGACCAAGAACAATTGCCAACACTTTTAAATCAGAGCAAACAATCCAGTTATGATCGTTGTACTTTATCTTTTCCAACATGAACCTCACGTTTATGTACGTTTCCTTCAATACTACTGAATATCCTAGAGGTATTGAGGGCAGGAAGTTGGCGTTATGAAGCAGTACTGCTTTCATGCTCCTCGCCGAACTGTCAACAAATAACCTCCCATCAGCAGTAGTGTTGCCCACAAGATGAGACTTTGGCCTGTCTCGTCTCTTGGAAATGCTGTCTCGTCTCGAAAATATTTGTTTGTCACATGACACATGGTCAATCTCGTCTTGTCTCGTCTCGAATTTTTAAAAGCCTGTCCCGTCTCGTCCCGTGGGCAACACTAATCAGCAGCATTATACTAGACTCCAAGGGCTTCAATCAAACCTACCACGTTATTGCAGTACACCAGTTTATCAACCTTTGAAAAAAAAATGTACAAGTTCATTTTCCCTATGTCTGTACCAAGCAAACATAGTTCCCAGAGCAAGTAAATTATTTTCTTTGAGTCGCGATCCAAGAAGTTCAGCACTAATTTTGGGTAAATACAGGTCTCTAACTAAATCGTTTAATTCACCTTGTGGGAACAGACGAGGAAAAGAAGGTCCACTTGTTTGAAATGAAGGATCATGTTCATGTTCAGAGGTCTCTTCTGATTCACCACTGTTATCCTCCAGCTGCATAGGTGCAGGGATTGGCAGTTCATCACTGTGTGGAAGGGGGTGGATGGCTGATCTAAGATTGGGATATTTCACGGATTTCTTGTTCTTCTTGTTTAAGCCTTGCACATTACATAAACAGAAGTAACAACCACTTGTGTGATCTTGAGGTTCCAACCACACCATTGGACAACCAAACTGCAGTGAAGCATGTTTTCCTTTCAACCACTGATTCATGTTCACTGAACACGTACTACATATGTAATGAGGTGCCCAGGCTTTGTCTTGATCGCCTAGACGAACACCGAAATATGCCAAGTAGGCCTTTTTGTAGAAAGAAGTAATATTTCTCCTCAGTGTTGGCAACATATAACTTCCACAAGTGTAACAGAAACTATCGGGATGATTTCTACACACCCGGTGAGACATTTTTCAGTACCACTTCACACTACAATCTCAAAACTAGGTTTCCTCGATAAGCTCACACACAAACACATATAGACCACCTGAAAGCAGTTAAATCCAAGACAGAAAAACAGTTCAACAAGTGAGGAGCATTTCCCAAATGAAACTAACAAACGCCCATGAAGAAATGAGTATTTTCTTCACGTGCATTTTGAAACAATAGGTAGACATTATTGTATCAGCAATACTCGGGCATTGTTGGAAGCCAATATCAGGGCATTATTGAAAGTCAATGTCAGGCCATTGTTGGACGCCAAGTTTCTTAAAACAAAATTGAAATTTACTGCAAGTTACTTACGTAGATATATCCTAATTAATTGTATTATACTAGCAAAAAGGCGGTTTCGTTAGAAATTGAAAAAGCATAAAAAGATATTCTGACGTGATGAGAAGTAACGAAATGTCATTTCTGTCATCACTGATGGTAAGGTTTGTGAAAATGTAATTACTTTCGCTGAAGCAAATTGGTCGCATACTTGTAATTCACCTCATTAAATAGTATGTGTATTCATGACTCAGATAAGTTTTGCCTTAGAGAACTAAACTTCAATCAAAAATTTAAGAGTGTACATAACTTAAGCTTTTATACCTAACAAAATGACTGAATTATACACTCAACTACAGATTATAGAAATATTTGGTCAGTATAATATTATCAAATAATTTACCAATATACCGGGTGCGTCAAAAAAATGTATACACACTTTGAACTGTCATAGAAAATTTATTTCCCAACCTACAAGGTTAAATTTCTGGGAAAAGAAAGGCTAAAGTCCAATTTGAACGCTGGGCTTATAGGCATACTATAACGCTACACCACTGACAATATTCAATCATACTGCCAACTTCTGCTTACTTCCACCCCTGGCCGAAGCAATGAAACTCCACTTCGTTTCCAAAATCTGTTGACCTTTGAAGCAGATGCGGAGGGAATTTACATGATGCCATCAAAGTCACAGATTTTTGTCTAAAAGGGAGGTCGCAACAGGGGTAACGAAGGTACAGATAAATAATGTAATAGCTGCTGTTCATGTTTCGTGAATTTATACTTCACCAAAGTTGTGAGCAAAATAATATCTGCTATCTACATTTTCACTTTTCACTGCAAACTAATTACACAAAATAGTTTTACCCAATGTCAAGGCAGGTTGATGGTAGTTCCAGGGGGGCTGAGCCCCCCCTGGCCCCTGTCTGGCTACGGGCCTGGAGCAGAAGTAGCTGAAAGTATTTAGAATATTCTCTAGACTTCAGAAAGCTCCTTCATAGGGGAGCTTCTTTATCTGTAGGGGAGACCGGGGTGAGTTGAGCATGTTTTTATGTTTAAATTTCTGCAGTTCTTAAAAATTACTATCTACTATTGATGAAATGCTACGAGCAATACCTGTAGTTTCCTTAACCACTGTGAATTTTTATTACACCATGATGCTAAAAGTTGTAAAGTTATAGCTTGTTTTTTTTAAGCGTGTCAGTATTGTCAATTCACCCCGTATATGGGGTGAGTTGACTATTTATGTGGGGTCAGTTGATAATATGTGTAATTCTACCCCATACATGGTTTGGAATATTTTATTTCAAACAATATACTGCCTTAAAAATTACGGATTACAAAAATGTTTTCAAATGAACACTATAACATGAGACGTAAATGTTCAAAACTTTAAAAAAAAAGTTTACAAAAGTGTTTACTGATTTTTTTACCCAGTGTTTATTGTTATATCACAAATATAAATCCAATATACTGTCCTATAATCCTAACCTAATATATATTATTACAAACAATGTGTATATTTGCTAAGATATTTGTAATGAAACAATTAATTGAAGAACAATTTTCTCAATAGGCCTACAGTATTGTCAACTAGCCCCTTCCTTCCTATTGCCAACTCACCCCAATCGCCATATTGGACTTTCTGGTCATGCCGCTGCTAAACAATGCAGTTTAAAAAAGTATCCAATTATAGTATCGGTACAATTTACCATAGTCTTCTGGATAGCCTTAGCATAAACTATGTGCTTACTTTCTTTGAAAACATATAAGAAAGAATATAGAGTTGAGAAAACTTACTTTGCAAGTAAGAATTGATGTTATTTGTCATGCAATAGAAACTTTGTGAACAAGACACTCAACTTCTTAGTTGTGAGTTGGTTTTAGAGATGACACATATTCACAGTAACCTGCAATATTGCCAATTTTTGACTGGTGGGGATATAATGGACTTTGTCAACTCACCCCTATGGGCAACTCCCCTCGGTCTCCTCAACCTTCACTGTCCCTATTGCGACCTCCCGTTTAGACAGAAATGTGTGACTTTGATGTCATCATGCAAATTCCCTCCGCATCTAGGTCAAAGGTCAACAGCTCCCAAGTTTTGGGAAGGAAGGGGAGTTTAATTGCTTCAGCTGAGGGTGGAATATACTGTTAGTACTGGGATTAAATATTGTGCATTTTTTTGTGTGTGATATAAATATCTGTAATCTAAAGTAGTATGGAGTGTGTAAGGAATGATTTCAGTACCAGTCAATTAACACTTGAAAAGATGTTTTAAAAGATGTAGAAAAATGTAGTATTTGTGTAGTATATGATATTTATAAATTTTATATAACTTAATGAACCCTCCTCCACATAATTTACCTTCATTTAATACTGTTAAATCTTTTAAAAATGGACTTGGTTTACAAAACCCCACCCCCCTGATAACCCATGAGCCCACCTGGAGATCAATTCTAGCTACGGGCCTGTGCATCCCCCAAAGTATATGATAATTGCCATGAAGTATTTAATTACGACAGCGTGTCTGCTGAAAGTAAGTTATTTTAAGCTTTACTGAACACTCTACTTGATCTACCCTTCACCCTTAAGCAGGTGTTCCCATCCCCAATAAGACCATGAATGCAGTACCCCCCAAAATAGTTTGGATGAATATGTAGTAATTAATTTTTATTTGAATACAATAGCCTGTTAAACTTTCCATTTTTTTAAAAATTATAAGGTACCTGAACCCATTATGGCCTAGTACCCTATATGGCCTATTTGCTGTTTCCAAGTAGTTATATGGTTAATTCAACAGTTAACATTAGTATGTCATTTAGACTGGTTGAATGATGTTATTTTCAACCTGCTGGCTGTACCTAAAGTACACTAACTTGAGGATAAAGAAGTAAAATAGCTGGATCTAGTGATTGTGTTCTGTGTGATCTAATATTGCATATGTAAGTTATTACTTACTACATCTTCCAAGTGATAGGTGTTTATATCTCTAGTCCCTACTATGATAGCTCATAAGTAGAGCCCGGAAGTTCAGGCATTTATTTTCGTTAAAATAGGCAGGCAAAAAGGCATTTATAATGTGGAAAATAGGCACTAAAAATGGGAAAAAAGGCAAAATAAACTGAAAAAGGCACATTTGAAAGTCACTTACTTTTATCTATAATTTCTGGCAAAATGTTAATGAAGCATACATAAAACAAGCAAATGTAGCTGGACTCATTTCGATAACAGCATTTTCACCTTTTAGAATATCACAAATTGTTTTCAAATGTTTCAAGTCAACATTTGCACTCACTACCCATTTGCACTTTTCCGCAACAGCTGACCCCTTTTCTCCTGACACTTCCATCATCTGCTGCATAGATTCCTCGAAGATTTTCATGGATGCTACAAGAGTCTCACCTCTTTTTTCTAGCTTTGTAATTGTCTCTGGCAATGCACCATAATGTGCAAAAATAAACGACAGTTCATTCTTCAGTTCTGAATAGCACAGGAGTTTTTTCAACTCACGAATTGAAGCCGCTTCATTTTCTGGAAGACCATCGATCACCTTACTGATTGTTTCAAGGTGGTTAGCATAATATATAGCTGCTGATATCCAGGTTCCCCATCTCGTCAAGACTGGTTGCAGAGGTAAACTAAGCTCAGGTGCAACTTCCTGAAATGTTCGGGTTCGAGAGGGAGATTTCAGAAATATCTTCTTTGTGTTCGAAATCAACCTGTCCACTTCTGGGTGCAACACCCTAACTTTTTCGGCGATTCTGTGCATTGCGTGGGCTACACATGAGATATGAAGCATGTTTGGGAAGAGAATTTTCAATGCTATGGCAGCCTTCTTCATATAGGGAGCTGCATCACTGATAAAAAGTAACATGTCATCATGATGTACACCATCTGGTCAGAGCAGAAGTAGGGAATTTGAGAATAACTGAGCTATTGACGAACCATTGGCTCTCTCTAGCTGTTCTGACGTGAGAAGAAATGACAAGGATTCTCCGCATGTTGGTTCCATAGTTCATATGATGACGTTGGCTATTCAGCGTCCCATAGCGTCAGTACTTTCATCTGTTTAAATCCAAACCTTCTTTCCACCAACTTCAGCAAAAATTCTTTGCAGAGCTTCTTTGTAGCAGATGCTCAAATATGTTTTCCGCAGCGTAGATTCCGACGGCACCGTTTCTTTAGTGTATTTCTCCAGGAATTTCCTCAGTGACTTGTTTTCCACTTTCCAGAAAGGTATCCCTGCTTCCATGAAAGCTTTGCACAGTTCAAGAGAAAACTGAGATTGCCTGTTGGATGAAGTGCCCACTGTTGAAATTAGGGATATCTTCTTCTGTCCAACCTTTTTGGCAACTGCAGATTTATGTTTTGCTGTTGACACATGCTGAGATATAAAGTATTTTTTCTCATAGTTGAATGTTTATTCACATATCTTGCAGAGATGAATAGTACCATCTGTCAAAAATGTGCTTTCACCAAATTCATGCACGTAACCATGTAACTTACCACTTAATAGCACACTAAATTTCGGCATGATGACAACTACACGATCCTTTCCTTCCAAAGTGCAGAACTAAACTAAAGATAGAGAACTTGATTTTGGAATCCATGGGAAGGCCCTTGGACATTAGTGCTGTTTCTTGTCAATAACCTCCTGACACGGACGCTGAACGTGATGATGTAATTGTGCAGGTGTTCTGCAACAGGTTTTCAGCAGTCAATCATTCACAAGGACATGTTAACGGAAAGGCAATATCTTAACTCAGCATGAAATACTATTTTTTTTAAACACACTTTTCTCCTTCAGCAATGTTGAAACATACGTGAGTTCAATATTACTTAAATAAGGCGAAAATTATTCACATAATAAACGGAAGAAAAATAAATGCCAACAACGTTTTTTGGGTGAAAATTAATTTATTTACACATTTTTTTTTAAAGAATGTTCAAATTTCATTGAAAAAGGCAAAAAAAGGCATTATAATTAAAAATAGGCAGTGGGGTCCCAAATAGGCAAAATAGGCAAAATGAAAAGGCTTCTAAAACATTCGAAACAACATAAAAAACGTATATCCGGAAAAATTTTATCAATATATGCAGTAGATAAAAAGAGTCATTTTGCCAAACTTCCGGGCTCTACTCATAAATTGTACTTTATTAACTTTAGACTTTAATCTATAAAGTCCTGTTTACCATAGGAATATATCAAGAAGAACATGCACACATGTGACATTTGTTACTCTTATGTTCATGTAGAATGTGTACCCAGACTGTGATGTGTAATACATGGTGATCTGGTAACAAATTGTGACACATCACTCTCTTGTTTATTGGTTTGTAAACAATGTAATTTCTTTGTTCAAATCTCACATGTGATTATGTAAATAAAATATGGTATTTTCCTTTACAATTTCTGTTGCATATTTTGATGAGAAAGAACAAAATATATGACTAAGCCATATTGGGTACATACATACCCAATATAACCTAAATGTAACTTTTTAATAAATCTTTCCTGCACCCTTGTTTTTATTAGGAACACACCCCAATTTTCAGTGAAAGTAAAGAAATGTTCCCTCTTTTGAATCTTGTGTTTAGTTTCACCTTTCTGACTTTGCACATTATTAAATACAATCGCAAACCCTAGGTAGGCCATATTGGGTTCAGGTACCTTACAAATTTTCAAAATAATGGAAAGCTAGCAGGCTTTATTCATTTAATGGATTAATATGGTGCAAAAGAAATTCGAGGCCTGGATAAAGAAATGCGAAATTGGGATACATACATAAATTTAGAAGCAACTGTAAAGAACATGCTAACGTCCTTACGTGCAATGGGAGAACTACAGAATCCCGCCATCAGAGAGCATCACTGGCATCAACTCATGAAGGCTACCAAGGTTGGAACATTTGCACTTTGGTTTTATGAAGTTTTGAGTATCTCATTTGAAGAAATTATTACCTGAGAACACAGCACATAATAATTATACCCAGATTTTATTTTAGGAGGTGCTGAACTTTGAACCTAATATATTCTAGAGGAAAAAGTTTGTAACATTTCCATATGTATTAAATTGAAATCTAACATTGGTTTCAAGATAAAATTTTCCTTGAATAATTCAGCTTACCTTGTCTACTCTGGGATAAAAGTAAGGGATGAAGGTTGGTGACAAAGCTAGAAACTCAAATTTTTATTATTTTTTTTTTTTAGCAGGAATTTATAGATATAGGATTCAAACCATTTTTGCTCTAGAACAATAATTACTAATTCCAAACTTTCCAATTTATATACTATGTGCACCATAATTTAAGGAAGGGTTTAAGTAGTATGTTTTGCACTATTTAGACTCTTTCATAAATAATGATATATATACTTCATAGAATGCAGATGCAACATGTTAAAGATAGAATTAAAGACCACTTAAGATACGTAAGAAACAATGAGAATCTTGTGGTCTTGCTAAAAATTGTATCAGATCTTAACTTTCCTTTTTGTTGGGCGATGGTAATTTTCTTGTAGAAGCTAAGGGTAAATTTGAAAGAAATGATGTTATTGCTTCTGGACACCATCAATAAGGAGGATTTCTACTAAGAGAAAGTGGTAATGTTATTTCAGCATAACATTTTTTTAAAATATATATGGACCTGGTGTTACACAGGTAAGAACTGGCCCTTAGGCCAGTATGCCACCTCTCAGGCTATTTTCTGTAAATTATTTGCAGGTTCTGTGGATGTGGATTACTAATGAATTAGTTCAATGGTTGATTTAATTATTAATATAGCTAATTTGTTCTATTGGGTAAACTGTGATTGGGAAATGAGCCAAATTATAGTCTTTTGATTGTAATTGGTTCTAATGGCATGATCTGTATCTAAATATTGTTAGTGAACAACTGAAATAAAAAATGAGTTTTGAAAACAGGAACAGAAAAAGTGGTTTTATAAAGTTATACTTTCAAAAGCAGATTTTCAGTACCCATAGGCATACTTAACATTTTTCAAGAACGAGATATTTTCACAAATATTATTGTTCTTAACCATATCATTTTCACACAAGATAACCGCACTGCACAGCTTAAAGTATTCATGAAAACAGTTTATGATAAATAAAATGACATGCCTAGGTCATATTAAGAGATGACAATTTTGTGTGTGTCCCTAGTCCTGGACCTATTGAACATAGACCAAAATCTAGTCATGGATAAGAATAGGCTCTGTTCAGCATCTGGTGTAAGAAGTCATTTGTGAAAAATAGCAAAATTGTCTTGATCTGAAGATTACAAATCCATACACCTCAAATATACTGGGAATATTAAATTTTCTCTTGTATGCATTTTTTAAAAGTGAATTGGTAGGTAATTCATCACATGCCAACATTAGTATAATGTAAAATTTTAAGAAATTACTGTACAACAAGGGGTACTGATGATCTAATAGCACACATGCATATAACAAATTAAATACTTCATTTATTTATTATTCTAACATGTACAATTGACATATTGAACATAAATCGAGTTGTAGTGTGTTTTGAGCTCATGAGTGCACTAATTCGGTTCTGAAAAGTGAGTTTATTCTATGGTAAGCAATTGCACGTTCAGAACATTGCCAAGAGCACATTGTGAATATGGTTACTTAACATTTTTTACCACAGCAATGTACTTACAATGGTTAAACTGATGAGAAAATGAAATAAACATCTTCGGTATTCAGTAATATATACAATTGCTAGTCATTAAATTCTATTACATGGTATGTAGTTATCTTGACATTGTAATTATTATAGATGAAAGCACATAGTTTTCTTAGAACTAGAGTTAAATGCATTAGTTTCACGTAAACAACATAGCAAAGAACATATTTAGTAGCATCATATACATAACATGGAAATTCTGTAATTTTATTCTGAACATGTTTATGCACAATGTCACAAACTCTTTTTCACTTGCCTTTTCTGTTACACGCTGCAGACATCTAACAATCTTCCCATGGACTTTACTGTAAGTATACACGTACACATCATTTACATGGAGATTTTACATTCCTTTTTGTGTTCTTGGTGATAAATACAGGTTTAAAATTTTTTTCATTCAAATGCATAATGTTCTCATACACATTATATACTATATGGCATATGGTTTTAGAAGAGATATCGGATGGCACCGTGCAGAGCCTGTCCGTGGTGACTAGCCAATGGCAGGAGTGCAGCGTTGTACAGTTCGGAAACTGCAGCATGCAAGTTAAATGCCGTGTTCTGTATTTTTCTTGTGTTCAAGAAGTTTTCATAAAATTCGTCACTTTAAGGTTAATCCTAAGATGGAGCAAGACATTTTGAACCTGACTGTTCAAGTCCCATAAATTTCCATCGCTTACATCCGGCTTTATCATTTCTTGAAGAAACACTGGGAAACAACATGTCTGTTTTTCGTTGCCACCGTGTTGAAGCACCTGAGTTGTTGTGTCTTGGGAAAACAATGGGTGTTAAATTCATCCTAATATGCTCAATGACCCTTCATTTTTGTGGACATTCTCAAACCTTGGATTTGCAAGTCGGAGTCAGTTTGAGTTCGTCATTTTTGTAGCAAGGCCGGTGTAAAATTATTATCTTATTGTTTACTCGTATGCCACAAAGAACAGTTGTGAGAGGATTATATACACAGTTGAATATTGGACATATGGCTAATTCTCTTTTTTTTTTTATCCACTAGCAGTTAGTTTGGCAACAGCACAATAGCACTGGCTGCGTATTGACTTAACTTATGTTCCTTCTAAAAGCATACGCAGTTTAAAACATTTTATCTTTCAGCACTTTTAATTTCCTCATAACATTAATCTAGTTTTGTGTTATGAAAAACAGTTAGTTAATGCTTTAACACAACAGTTTTTTTTGTTTTTTTAATCTTAATGATATTCAAATTTACTTTATTCTTCATTACTCAAATAATCTCTGTTCTTCTTTCTTGCTTTTCTCTTCTCATCTCTTTTTCAATAATTTTCTTCTCTTCCCCTCTCTCATCTATCAATCCTTCTCTCTTATTTTGTCTTCTCTTCTGTGATTTCTCTCTCTTTTCCTTCCTTTCCATTCCATTCCATTGTTTTCACTCCACTTCTACCTTTTGACTTCTCTTCTTGAGCTTTTCTCTTTCTCTTCTATATTCTTATCTTATTCTTTTCTTCACTTTCTCTCTCCTTTTCCTTCTTTTCTCTTTTCGTTTAGTTATTATTTCCCTTCTTGTACTTCATCTTCTCTTTCCATCTCTTCCCGTCTGTTACTACTATTATCATGTATTTTAGGTTCTGTGTCTCATGTATTGTTCTTATTCCTTTTTTTACATCTGTTCTCTCTCTCACTTGCTGCTATATTTGTGATTTTCTTACTCTTATATTTTCTCTTCAGTCCAGTATGTATTCCTATAATCTATGTCAATATATTTTGTAAGGAATCTTACTTTTACAACACTCCAATTTATCAGATTTAACTCGATACATAAAATAATTAACACACAAGAAAATTTACAACAAGCTTATGTCATTTCATTTGTAACATAATAAAATTACTTCCATCAACAATATTTTTCAGAATAACTGTACATCATATCAGTTATTGATCACAGGATGAATTTTAATCTTGAAAGATAGGTAAAAATACAATATTTAACATGGAACGAGTCCATATTTGATACAGTTGCTGATAGGCTTTTTTCCTACTCTTGGTGTTTTATGCTCTGAGTTCCCTAGTTCCACTGTACTTTGCATAATATGTGTGGTAAAGTACATATCAGAGGTTGCAATTCAAGTTACATACCTGCAAAAAAATAAACATCAATTATTTACACACGTTTTGTGAGTTTTTTGTATTTGCTTTGATTTATTTTAGGGGGATTGTTGTGAAGTAGAAATTGCATATACTTAGTTGATGGTTTCTTTTTGTTGTTATTATTTTTTTTATTTTTTTTATTGAGTATTCAGTCTAGTTATGAACAAATGAAAACAGGAAAAGAGAACCAGAGGGTCTCTTGAATAGGAAGGACATAGTAAACACTCACCAAACAATGAAGGATACAGAGAAACTTGGATTATACCTTCTTCAGGGAACTGTGGCTAAAGAAATTAAAGTACAGAGAAGCATAAAATTCTTGTAAATAATTCCAATATCTTGTTCTGTTAGTATCATGAAAGTTAAATCTATAATGTGGGTAAATGTAATGTTTGGTACAGTGGTACCCCAACTTTACATTTCCGGATTTTATATTTTCCCACATTGTACATTAAATCTTGATAAACCCATAATAGCAAAATGTAATAGAATTTTCCCCAATTTTACATTTTCATGTATTTTAGTTTGTTTCAGCTTGATCCCATTAAAATTGCATAAATCGATGTTAGGCTCTACTTGCCAATTTACCACTAGAGTTGTGCATTCAAGTTTCAATCCAGTCAGATTTGAATCATTGAACTGATATCCAAATCTTGAGTCTTCTATCCAATCCTGGATCTGATATTCAAATATCAATTCAGTATCGATTAAAAATTCAATTTGGGTCCAATATCTGAAACTTTAAAAATTTGGTCCCATCCACCTGTACTCGGAGGCACAACCACGATATTTTGTCTGGGGTGGGGCAAGTACCAGGATAAATCTACTAATAATAATAATAATACTAATAATGTTATTATTATTGTGCTGTATAATGTGTTTGTGTTTGTCTTCTGTAGTAGTTCCTCCATTCATATTGTGGGTTAGGCGTAGAGCTGACAACTCTGCACTGCAAAAAGCCATGTCAAGAATCAGCAATATAAGGCCATGGATGTTCCCAAGGTAAAATATTCCGGAGGTAAAATAGTCCCCCGTTCGGATCTCCGGGTGGGGACTACTTTGGGAGGTCCCTGGACTAAGGATAAGATCTACGTTACAAATAAGGATATTAAATTAGGCACCTGGAATGTTCTGAGCCTTTACCGGCCTGGGGCAATTCAGTGTACAGTTAATGAGATAGTTAAGTATAAATTAGATGTAGTAGCTGTCCAGGAAGTTAGGTGGCCAGGAGAAGGGAATTGTAAAACTAAAAATTATACTTTGTTCTATGGTGGTTCTGAAAATCATAATTTTGGAACAGGCTTTTTCATAAATAATAGAATTATATCAGCTCTTAAAACAGTAGAATTTATTAATGATAGGATATCATATGCAGTTTTACAGGGTAGGTGGTGTAAAATTATTTTAATAAACATACATGCACCAACGGAAGATAAAGATGATAATACTAAAGATGATTTTTATACAGAGTTAGAACAGGTCTTTGATAAATTTTCTCAGTATGATATGAAAATTCTGTTAGGTGACTGTAATGCACAGATTGGCAAAGAAGAGATATTTAAACCCACAATTGGTAAATAAAGTCTTCATGAATTAAGTAATGATAATGGTATAAGATTGATTACTTTTGCAACCTCAAAGAATTTAATTGTGAAAAGTACCACTTTTAAACATAAAGATATCCATAAATATACCTGGTCTTCTCCAGATGGTAAAACTCATAATCAGATAGATCATATTCTCATTGATAAGAGAAGGCATACTAGTATAATTGACGTTCGTACACATAGAGGTGCTGACTGTGCCAGTGACCATTATTTATTAATTGCTAAATTAAGAGAAAGACTCTCAGTGATAAATCATAAGCAACAAAATCTAAAAGTTCTAAAATTTGATACAGGAAAGTTTACTGATGAAAGAATTAAGAAAGATTACCAAATTAAACTGTCAAATAGATTTGATGTTTTGCAGGATTTAAATGATGATGAAAATATAAATGAAACAGACGTAAATAAGAATTGGGAGAACATACGTAATGCAATAGAATCAGCAGCTAAAGAAAGTATAGGATACCATAAACCGAGAAAAAGTAAGCCATGGTTTGATAATGAATGTTATAATCTAATAGAAATAAGAAATCAGGCTAGACTTAGGTGGTTAAATAACTCTGATGATACAAATCTAAGCAATTATAATAGAATAAAGCGAGAAGTTAACCGCATGTTTAGAAGTAAAAAAAGAGATAACTTGAAAAGCAAAATTAACGAAATTGAAACAAACACCAAAAATAAAAATATCAGAGATTTATATAAAGGTGTAAATGAGTTTAGAAAGGGGTGGCAACCTAAAGTAAACTTGATAAAAGATAAAGACGGTGATTTTCTTGCTGACCCAAGCGATATTCTAAATAGATGGAAGAACTACTTTAATGACCTTTTAAATGTCCATGTAGGTGATAAATCAGAAGTGAATGATGTACACACAGCAGAACCTTTAGTTCCAGAACCTAACTTGACTGAAGTTAAAGATGCTATTAAAAGGCTAAAGAATAACAAAGCACCTGGCATTGATTTAATACCAGCTGAGTTAATTAAATATGGTGGAAATTCATTAATATGTCAAATTCGTTAATTAATTTGTTTAATATGGAATAAAGAAGAAATCCCTCAACAGTGGAAAGAATCCATAATTGTTCCTGTGTTTTAAAAAGGTGATAAAATGAACTGCAATAATTACCGTGGAATTTCTCTACTCTCAACAACATATAAAATATTATCTAACATTATTTTATCAAGACTAACCCCATATGCTAATGAAATTATAGGTGATTATCAATGTGGATTTAAACGTAACAGATCAACTACAGATCAAATTTTTCACATCAGACAGACACTTGAAAAAAAGTGGGAATATAATCAAAATGTCCATCAGCTATTCATTGATTTCAAAAAAAGCATATGATTCGGTCAAAAGAGATAAATTATATAATATATTAGTAGAGTTTGGAATACCTAAGAAGCTTGTTAGTATGATAAAAATATGCACCAGTGAAACAGAAAGTAAAATTCGTGTGGGTATTAATATGTCTGACAAATTTACAATTCATGATGGGTTAAAACAAGGAGATGCATTATCTCCATTGCTCTTTAATTTTGCCTTAGAATATGCTGTTAGGAAGGTAAACGAAACTAAAGAAGGACTAAAATTAAATGGTGTGACTCAGTTGTTAGCATGTGCAGATGATGTAGACTTACTGGGGGATGATGTTAATACAATTAAGAATAATGCTAAAATATTTTTCAAAACTGGTAAAGAGATAGGTTTGGAAGTTAACAAAGAGAAAACTAAATATATGCTTACAGGCCGAAACCAAGTGTTAGGTAATAATCAAAATCTAATTATTGATAACAACTCGTTTGAACCAGTTTCCAAATTCAAATACTTAGGAGTAATATTAACAAATGAAAATTATATTAAAGAGGAAATAAAAAGTAGGCTTAATTCAGGAAATGCATGTTACATCTCTCTTCATAAACTTTTGTCTTCTCGTTTAATATCTAAGAAACTAAAAGTTAAAATATACAAAACAGTAATTTTGCCTGTAGTATTATATGGGTGTGAAACTTGGTCCCTTACATTGAAAGAGGAACATAAATTGAGAGTATTTGAAAATAAGATCCTTAGGAAAATCTTTGGACCTAAAAGGGATGAGGAGACAGGTGAGTGGAGAAGGTTACATAATTTAGAACTACATAATTTGTATTCATGTCCAGATATTATTAGAATAATTAAATCAAGAAGACTTAGGTGGGCAGGCCATGTGGCACGAATGGGAGAGGAAAGAGGAGTTTACAGGATTCTTGTTGGGAAACCTGATGGTAAGAGACCAGTAGGAAGGCCAAGACGAAGATGGAGGGACAACGTCGAGATGGACCTAAGGGAAATTGGTAGGGATGGAAAAGAGTATATAGATCTTGCTCAAGATAGGGACAGATGGAAGGTCTGTGTTGCTGAAGCCATGAACCTTCGGGTTTAAGAAGGCTAGAGAGTTAGTTTTAGTTAGTTAGTTAGTTTTAAAATATATAAATACTGAGTTTTATATTGTTTTAAGGCAAAAATCCCCCCCCCCCCCCAAATATTTCAATGGCACAGTCTGCACCATGATTCCCACCTGTGGGCACCCCTGGTTACTGAGAAACAGGAGGCTAAAGTTTCAGAATTTTGCACACATAGGTTATTTCCAAGACCATGCATAGTGCTTAACAGAAAACATTATATCTCAGAGTCAAATCGGCATATCACTTTGAATGAGGCATATACTACTGTCAGATTCTTTTATATTCCTGTTCCCAGAGCCATTTTAAAATGAAACTTACACCAGACAGAGGCTGCATTTAATTGTATTGCATACTTTATTCTCCACATAATTGAACATATACTTTCTTAGATATTCAACGTCAAATGTCACATCATGTGGCCTTCAAATGGAAATTTCAATATTTTTCATATAAAGATATTTTTTTATGAAAAATATATTCACTTAGCTGAAGTTATACCATAATTAGAACCAAACTTATCAATTGCTTAACTTAACCTTGTTAGCATAAATTTGACATTTTTTATAATCTTGACAAACCTGTGTATCACTGAGGGCTAAAAGTTTACATGTGTAAGTTAATGTCCTCTACCACAGGGACGGACGGCGACAGGGGTGGGCACGGGTGGGCAAGCACCCACCCAAATATTCCTGTGCCCACCCGATTGCCCACCCAATCAAATTCAATAAGTACATATACTTGGGGATATATGAATGATTCAATAAATGAGTGTATTCTGGTGTACATAACATGTATATTTTACTTGTGAATATTATCTATGCTGAAATGTTCACATATTATCAACCCATAAAAAGTCAATTTTGTCATTAGAAAGTGAAAGTAATTACTAGAGCTATTGTAACAAAAACTGTGATCAAATGAATACTTCCATGACTAAAAGCAGCTAGTAGGCTTAGGAAGCTCTGGATAGGGACAGATGGAAGGCTTGTGTTGCAGCAGCCATAAACCTTCAGGTTTAAGTATGCTAGAGAGTATAATAAAAAATTAATGTAAAGTGCTGCCCTATGCTTTGCACCACGCCATGAAGGCGTATAGGGGGTGTGGAGTTTGGGCCCCATACTTTATTGATCTCGGCCGAAGCTGGAGGTGATGTGATCAGAGTATAATATAGTTTTAATAAGCTCTGCATTGAAATTCCAGAAGTGTCCCTTTTTTATTTCATTACAATTTTTATATACCTGTCATCTTCAAATATCAATATGGTATGCGAAATATCAACTTTATATTCATTCTACTAATAAGTAGGAATCACATTAATCACTACAATACCTAAGTAAATAAATGTTAATAAACCAGTTATGCATGGAAAAAGCTACAGAATTTTTCAATTGCTAATGACTGGCTTATCCTATTTAGAAATCTTCGTTCCACACATAAATTTTGCCACATGAATCAGCCGAAAATGTCAACAGAATCTGTAGATGCAGCTGAAGTAAAGAAAAAAAAGTTATGTCACAAGGCATCCAGAAGACGATTTTGTTAAGTTTGTTTTTAAGCCCACTTTTATGCTCAGATAGGCTAATCGGGACTAGGCCTACAGTTTAACGTGTAGTCCGAACCAGTGTGCATTGTGCTTCCACCAGAGGAGGGGGGAATCGAACACAGGACCTCTTCATTTTTAAATTGACAGCGTTATGCCATTGGGGAATAAATATACAGAAAGAAATCGCACCAAACGTGTGTCATTTTATCACCAAAGAAGATGCGTCCATTTTAAGAGGGTGATTGCCTGAGACAAATATTTGAGACTTTCGAAAAACAATGTCATTGTTCACGTAATTAGCTGCCTTGATCCACTAATAATAAAACGCTGTGCAATTGAAACTACCACCTCAACTTTCTAAGAGGTATGAACTAATGAAACTCCACTGATTTGTTTTATTTTAAGTCATTTTTCTGCTCTAATTTTGATAATAACGACGGTAAGGTTGAATGGTGATTAGATGAAAGTAACGAATAAGCGAAAACAAACACATGCTGACACTCAAAATATAAACCCTCATGAATTATTACTTTGACAGTGGTTCCAGGCGCCAGGGACTCGTTGCCCTGAAAGAATAAAGTTTCCAGGGTATGCTGCATAGGATAGAGGTTGACATTCTAGTGTGTTCGAAATGATCATGCCATACAACCCAAGACATCTATGAAAAATAGATGAATTATTACTGGTACGGTGATCAACTTCGATGAATTCCTTGTGTCCTAAATCATTTTGTTACCTCAAAAAATATGTTCATGTAACCACACGTGTATTGTTTCTCCCGCATTAGTAACATGACAGTTCAGAAAACGAATAGCAACTTAGCTAATAATCTCTTCAATTCTGAACAGATTTTTCAATCTTACTTTTTTATTACTTATGAGTGATATTTTGTCAAAATAGCCTTTCATTAGCCTAGGAATACTTCATGGACAAGGAACAAAAAATTGGTTTTCGTGTGTGTTTTAAATCATTCCTAATAAAACGTTTATTTTAATCCAAACATTCAGTGGCGGTGATTAGGAGGAAAGGGAAGTGGAGGATGCAGTTCCCCCCGCCACATTTTGCCACTTTTTGCCCCCGCACTATGGCCTTTTTATGCTAAGCCTTTTCTACCAAGAAAACGTATATTGTCCTTGTCCTTCAAATGTTGGCTCCCAATCGCTGCTACTACAAGCATTCAGATAGATTTGTCAGTGTACAAACCTTGTATAATAAGAAAAGTGACCCTCAAGGAGTAAGAAAACTCTTTCAGTCAAAAACTCATATGATGAAAATACTATGCTCAGGAACATGCATTTAAATTACGAGAAACTTCACTGTTGTCTACCATCGCACTTTCTATCACTGTCGCCGAATTCATAAACTCAAGTATGTGCCTTGTATTTGCAACACAAGCTTAAACCTAATTCACATTTATTTCACTGAAGGAATGTGATTAGAATGTATGGCTGCGCATGGGTAAACACTTCCTTGAAATAATTGTGTCCATCAGAGACAAAGCGAAAGGAAATAGAACAAGATGCGAGAATAGATTAGAAAATAATAAAGAGGAAAACAAGAAAAGGAAAGGAAAAAGAAGTAAGAGGAAAATCGGGAATGTAAGAGAGAGGAGATACATACGTCTTACATACAAATACTAGTATATACTATGTATGGTCTTACATTTATACTGCCCACCCTGATCTATCAATATGTAGCTTCTGCCCACCCGGTCGAAAATTTCTGGCGCCGCCCCTGCTCTACCATCCTACAAAATTTCATGAAACTCTGAAATAATCAGGTTGAAAAGTTCAACTCATTTGGATGATTTGGCATGGAATGACCAAAGGAAGAAAAAAAGGTTCGAGCTTTATGTTTACAAATCTGCATATGCATTTGCACCATGCATATACACAGTCGAGTCACATTTTGATGACCACCTACGTTTGACGTCAGCAGCATGTAGCCCATGAAGTACTTCACATGTCATGATCTGGCATGGTTGGTATTCAAGCTTGTATGTGTGTGATAGGCAGTCTGCGCACATATCACTTGATGCTGTCATGGGTAAAATGGGTGATTTATCACAGTTGCAAAAAGGAATCAAAGAGTTGCTTTTAGGCCAAGGGTGGCAGCATTTCTAAAACAGTGCAGTTTGTGAACTGTTCGTGAGCTGCTGTGGTGAAAGTGTGTGAACAAATGACACCATTGCTAGGGTTACCAGATGTCCAGTTTTTCCCAAACATGTCCTACATTTTAGCCTTGTGTCCGGCATTCGGGCAGAATTTGAAAAATATGATAAATGTCCTACATTTTGAGCATCACAAAATATGAATTAATAAAATACGTGCTTCTATTGAACAAAGAGAATCATGCATGTTATAATACAAGTCTATGGACTGCACTTCCAAACTTAAGAGTGAAATTTATTTTGATTCAGTCATTGCCCAAAGAAAAAATAAAAGTTTGACCTGCTATAACAAACACGGAAGCAATTTATGAATAAATTTTGGGGCCATATTCGGATGATGTCACTGGTCGGTGCATGAGTGAGATTTCGTGGTTTATACTGATGGAATAAAGTCTGTAAAACGTTTCGTACTGGTTCAACATATTTTCAAAGAGTTTGACTGTTCATCAGTCTCTCAGAAATATATTTTAACTAAACCTGAAATTTTGAGAGAAAATTGGCTCCTCTGAGAAATACCAGTTAAAATATGTAGTAAGAAGTGTACTGTTCACTTTTGATTACAAGTTTTGGAATTCTGCATTTAAGAATTCGTAAAGAAATCATATTTTTAAAAAACTAAAATGTGTCAATTTAAAATTACTTTCTAACTTATTCTGCAAATCTATATGCGAATGTTTTGCGTCCTACATTTTGACTTGAAGTCCTACATTTTGAGACTTTACATCCTACATTTCCCTCATAGCGATCTGGTAACCCTAACCATTGCGATTTTCAACATGGAAACTGTGTATCATTGATGTGAGAAGTGAATGTCAGCTATGAAGGTGTGTGAGGGTCAACCAATATACTAGAATGGAGCAGCTCAGCATCAAAATGAAACAAGAGGCTAACAGACATATGTCTAAAACAACAGTTCAGGGAAACCTGCTGCATATAGGGGCTCCAAAGCTAATGGATGGTCACTGCACGTATGTTAAAGAAAGTGCATTGGTGGAAAAGGTGGTACAGGAATTAGACCTCCACTGATTGGTGAAGGCTTTCCTTCTCTGATGAACCCTATTTTCTGTTTCGTCGAAGGGATGGACATTGATGTGTCATGTGAGGAACAGTGGAGAACAAACACCCTGTAACCAACCATTGCTGGAAGAACACAAGCTGGTGCCAGCAGAGTTATGGTCTGGGGAATGTTTTCGTGGCATTTTCTGGAACTACTCATCCATGTGGAAGGCACTGTCAACCGATTGGGTTATGAATCCATCCTTGCAGATCATGCACACTCATACATGCTGATTGTCTTCCTAAGGGTGGGTGGGTTCTTCCTGCAAGATAATGCAACATGTTACAGTGCTAGGAGCCTTCCCAATGTCGTAGTGGTAACATTGTCGCCTTGTAATCAAGGGGTCCCAGGTTCAATGCCCGGTTGAGCCACATGGTACAGGGGTTCAGATCCCACTTTAAACTGTATGTCCAGTCCCGATTAGCCTCCTTGTGCATAAAGTGGACTTAAAACAACAAATCAGTCAATCAATCAATGTCACAGTGCTAGAAATGTCAGCCAGTGGTTTGAAGAACACAACCAAGACTTCTAAGTACTTCACTGGCCCATAATTTCCCAGACTTGAAACCTATAGAGCATCCGTGGGACCACCTGGATTGCTGTGTTTGCTCTATGGATCCTCTGCAACACACCTTCTCACAGCTGTGGGCTGCACTGCAAGCAGAATTGCTGTGACAACCTACCAGCTCCTTATTGAGTTACTCCAAGCTTTGTGAAAGTTACTTGCCCAGTGTGCAATTTGAAGAACCAAAATCCATCCAGCTGCTGTCTGTGCTGCACACAGTGGATATTCTGGATATTAGCTGATAGTTACAATAATTTGACTTGACTGTGTATTTGTATGCAGTTTTCAGCATATCTTCTATGCCTATATCAGTACAGATACAAAGAAGAAGTGCAGAGACCATTGTTTCACAGGTCATTGCACTAATGAATAGGCCAAGAAAGTCAAGAGGTTACAAATATTTCTGTTAAAACTGGTTATATAGAATTCATGATTCATGCTTTATGCAACATAAATTGAGCACCTACTATTTTCCCAAGAATCTTTGTGGTGTACTTACATTAGTAAAATTACTGTCACATATACAGCATAAATACTTTGAACAAGTAACTGGTCAGCTGACTATTGAGAATTCACAAACACAATAAAGCATTGCCACAAGGTTTCAGAGAAGTTTTGCCCCTAATTGCTCTCATGCTTTCCTGCCTACAACGTGAGAAGAAGGAATTTCCAGATCAGTTTTCCAGACAAAATATAATTAGCAGGAAGAATAATTGTGGGTACATACCAAAGGTACTTCACCATAAATGAAATCAAGAGGCTGCAGTATGGAAATTCCAAGAAATGTAAAATTGACTTCTTTATTCCAGCAAAAGACAGCTTTTGGTTGCAAATCAATATGCGAGTTCTTAATCTAGAAAAGGAAAGTAATCTGGTAAGTTACAATTACTCATGTAATTTAGGTGACATGTAATTTAGGTGACACAATTACTGGTACTAGCACAATTGCCAAGCAGTAACAGCGTAACTTTCATTACGTTACTTTCCAACCCTGCCACACTAGAAATTATACCACCCTTAAGAGCAGTGGTGGTGATTGGGTTCCAAAACTGAGGGGAAACTCCCCCCCTGCCACCACTGCTTAAGAGTGCATAACAAATATTTACCCAGATCCTTGCCAAAACGGAAATATTACACATGAAGATTAACATATTTTAACATAATATGAACTATTTTACTTATTATTCGCACAAGTCTTACTTTGAATGCATAAGTATAGAGTAGAGAAGGGTAAGACTGCACGTCGAGGAAGACTGCGAACCATTTTTTAAGGTGAAAATCATACATGATTAGCACCACTGCTCCACCGTCACTTCGCCATGATGGAAGCTATCCGCGGATGTTAGTCAAGACATGCCGGTAGTTCGCTGTACTGAGAGAGGAAAGTGAGAAGAATTTTAAGCTGTTTACTTTTTATTTTGATACTAAGTTTTCTTAGAATTTCTTCACTGTAAATGTAGAGAATATCATGATGTTGATTCATAGAGGCAGCTGTGTTGATGCAGAGTCCACCTGTGTATTTGGTTTCATTGCATTGTGCAATGGCTCAACAGCATCACGTGCTTTGTTACCGATTGCAGCGTGGGGCAAGACTGCACAATAAATTCCAAGTGAACAGATATTTTACAAATCTGCAGTAATTATTGGATAGATATAAATTTCAACCATGCTGTATATTTAATATGGATGAATCTGGTATCAGCAAAGTTCCTTGGAAACCTCCGAAGGTAAGTGTGGAGGGGAAAGGATCTGTTAACAAAGTTGTTAGTGGATAAACCATCACTGCTGTATGCCATATGAGTGCTTCAGGAAGTTTCATTCATTCCTACATTCATCTTTCCACAAAAGAGAATTAAAGCAGAGCTACTTGATTAACCCCCTGCCCCTTGGGGGAACTGCCATCTGCTATTGGTATGATGATGAAAACGAACATCCTTGCTGAAGAAGATGTATCAAGCTGGCTGGCATCGTCAAAAGATAGAGTACAGTTGCCCTGCTTGTGATCAGAAGTACAGAGAACTCCCAGTTGAGGATTGGATTCAGTGGGCCACATGTGATGAATGGTGGCACGAAAACTGCACCTCATATGAAACAGGAACCTTCATTTGTGATTTGAGTTCGTGATCTCCCAGTCGAGGACTTGATTCACGGTGCCACATGTGAGGATGGCACAACAAATGCTTCTCATATGAAAGAGTAACTTTCTTCAGTGATGTGTGTTCCTTTTTATAGATCGTTCAAATGAATGTGACTCTGTTTAGAAAGTGTTAGTATGATGAGCATTCTTACCCGAAAGTGATTGACATCTTACCCCACGGTGCGGAAAGACTGCTCGTTTGCATGGTCATGCTTTTGTTTGTTTTCTGCTGGGCTTTCGGAAATTTACTGTATGTTGGCAAAGGATAGTGCATTTTGTGTAACTTTTTCCGTATGTTACTATAGATTCATAACTTCAATAAAACATAATGAACAAAAACTGCACAGTCTTGCCCCATCTTACTCTATATTTATAGTGATTTTTTTCTGGTGGTGCACAATGGTACTCCGTACAGACGCCTTTTTACAGGTGATCATTTATGAACATACCACAATATTTTGAGTAGTCCTTATGATGAAAACAACAACAAACCAAGTTGAGGAGCATTGAAACATCCCCCCAGAAAAAAAAGAGAGCACTATGTGTGTATTATCCAAGATCAAAAACAATTGCAACCAGACGGGGATATTCTCATTGATGTACTCACGTTTTTTACAATAGGGGAATGGGCATTTGGCGCTCTGTTTTTAGGAATGGAGATTTCCAAAAAAGGGGGTTATGACCCCTGCTGGGAATATCCTCATCCTTCTTAGAAATACCACCTCGAATGTAACAATAACGTTTCTCTGCCAACTAAAGTACGATGTTGACAATCTGCTATTGTTAAAAATAACATTTAAAAAAAATGTTAATATGCAGCTTCAGATTCAGTTCATATGGCAGTTCTGTACAAGAAATCCGACGGCCTGGACCATACACCACCATAGTGGGATTATGGGGGTCAGAACCCCCACTTTGGACTTAATTTTCATGAAATACGATACGAGAAATACAATAAATTTCTTTGTTAATATGCAGCTTCAGATTCAGTTCTGGCCAAGTTTTACACCTTACACGCCATTAGGTATTATTTTTTTTTCATGAAAATTAAGTCCAAAGTAGTGGTTCTGACCCCCATAATCCCACTATGGTGGTGTATGGTCCAGGCCGTTGGATTTCTTGTACACAACTGCAATAACAATGACCTACCTCACTCTCCCTCCCTTTGTAGTAAATCTCCGATGAGCCGCTTGAACTAGTCATCCTATTTCTTGCAGAGCAAATTCGAAGTTTCTAGATGGTAGTGTTTCTCGATGCTATATTTGGTGTTCAAAGTTACAACTTCTGTAATCTCGATGATTTCGGTGGACAATGAAGTTTTAAACTCACTAACTGTCACTTTAATCGTCAATTTTGGTGTTAGCGCCACACTAATAATAACAGATGACAATTTTCAACCTTGCTCCAGTTTCGATTCCCTTCCTGCTTGAGGCTACCCTGTGCACACAATGCTCCCAGCACACAGACTGCTTGCAGCAAGTGACAGCAAGTCGGAGTCGACGACAGAGACGTGTCTACGGGGCAGAACCTTTGACGACACTTATGAAGCTGTTACATGATTGGTTAAAATAGGGAAGGACAAAAGAAGATCGCAAAGGATGTTTGCTTTTCAGCCTAGCACTAGCTAGGAACTAGGGAGGCTGCATTCCTTGCGATGACGAATGGCTAAGATTGATTAAAGACTACGTACCACTCAGGAAAACTAAAACGTGTGATTCCTCTGCTTGGTTCGCCTCTGAACTTTTACTTGCCCTTAGGAACCAAAAGGAGGATGGAATTATCCGTTAAAAAAAATCCCTAATGAAAACTCTCAACTCTATCGATTTACCGCTCTAAACAACTGAAGATAATAAAATACAGAGAATACATCGGTGGTACCATTAACGAAATAAAAAAAAATCCTAAACGTTTTTGATCTCTTAATAACTCAGAGGCAAAATTCTAACATAATCTTTCAATGTAAAACATGACTCACTACATGCAGAGGGTCTTAGAGAGCTTCTATTTGTAGATTATTTTTTCTCCAAAGATAGGGCCTCAAATACACCCCCCTCTTCCCCCCATTCTCTCTCTCCACCGGCTTATTCTCTTCCCAATCTCACTCCAGAATGCTGTCACTCTCTAACATTTCTCACCACGTCTCATGAAGAAGTTCAGTGTATTCTATCGTCAATGCCAGAAAATCGTGCAAATAGTCCTTATGAATCATTTTCCTCAAGAATGCTGGTTCTTCCCTCGCCATCCCATTGTCCATTTTATTAAACAGGTGCTTCAATTAGGGTATATTCCCGGATCCATTAAAAATATAATGTGGTGCTGTTATATATGCTGTTGCTTCTTGTAGACCCATTTCCCATTTAACACTACTTTCTATCGCCTGTGAAAAAATAATTAAGAACCGCCTTTAGAATTTACCTCTCCCAGCATAAATACAACACAGCACAGCCTCTTACCATGGAGCACCTGCTTAACCAACTTGAGCATTTTATTATCTGATGCTATCACGTCTATATCCGAAAACTCCCAACTGAATGTAATATATATCTTGATTTTTCGAAAGCTTTTGACTCTATGAACTTCAATTATCTAACAGATTCCATACGATAAATTTATTTCTCTGCTCAAACACTATTTCCAAAACAGACAACAAAACGGAACTTATGTTTCTTATCAAGCTCTATCTTCTGATGTATCCCAAGCATAGGCATCGATTTCTTTTGATATTTGGGTTGCTGTCACTAGTTTCTGAGTCCAACATTTCAAAATACTGAATTCTAAAGTAGTATTTAGGGCCATCTCCGGAAAGAAACACTTGACACACTCCTGTACATCGCTTTGCAGATCATTTCCTCTAGGAGATGACATCTGATGTTGTTCTTCAATAAGATTCTCAGTTGCATGAAAGATGTGCTCAAAATCATAATAAATAAAATTTATATGTATGTTTCGTTGTCAGGTTTTTCTTCCTAGTTCGATAAATAGTTCAAGTCAGAAAAGTAATGTTACCTGATTGGTATTTCCACAAAAAGGAAAAAAAAATATTTCAGAATAGGCCATTTTAATTCCATTTGAGACACAATACTATGCTCCTTGCCACCCGGTGCAAAGACTCAGCCTGGCGCCCACAGTCCCCTTTTATTGTTTCTAGATATTGTAGGGTGTTTTTGTCAATAAACATATAAAGTGTATAAACGAGAGATCAAGAGTTAATATACTACATAGGTTGTAGTCTGTGCAAGGCTGCACTATCGATGTTCAACTGTTTTGGTTCTTGAATATTTTTTTTTTTGTAGCACTTGAGTTAATCCGAGTGAGAAGCACAATAAACTTCTCAGAATAAACTGTAGATGTTCTTTTATTAAACCAACATAGGTTATGGGCCCAGAACACCCAGAACACTGAGATCACGTCTAATGCAGTTGTAATAAGGAAAACGAGGAAGTGTGGCTGTTCATGTTTGAATACGGACTGTGAAATTGGAGTCGGTGAAATCGACTATACAGAAGTTAAATAACAGGAACTATCAAACGTGGAAGTACAAATTGGAGTTACTACTTCCAAAGGAAGAATTGTTGGATGTAGTGACGGGTGTGCAGCCAAAAGAACCGGAATAGGAATGGAAGAAAAAAGACGGAAAAGCTAGGGCCACCATTGGACTTTTGCTGGAAGACGATCAACTAGTTCATGTAAGAAAGCAGGAAACAGCAAAAGGATATTGGGATTCTTTGCAACGGTATCATGAAAAATTAAGTCTCACAACTAAAGTGTATTTATTGAAGAAAGTGTACCGCTTACAGCTTAGTGAAAATGGTGACATGGAGCAGCACAATAATGCAATGTTGGATATTGTGGATCAACTTGCAGCTTTTGGTGAAACTTTAGCGGAATATTTGCAAGTAGCAATGTTGTTGTGTAGCCTGTCGGACAGTTACGAGATGCTAATTTTTGCACTGGAGACGAGACCGGAAGAAGACCTAACTTTAGAAATGGTGAAAGGGAAGCTCATACATGAATATAAGAGAAGAAAGGAAGCCAAAACTGACAGTGATGTTTATTCAGAGAGTGCTCTTAAAGTGAAATCCGATAATGTGAAAAGTGTCTGTTATTTTTGTAAAAAGCCAGGTCACTTTAAATGTGATTGTTTTAAGTACAAGGCACATAAAAGGAAAAACGTGTATAAAGCAAAGCAGGTGAGTAACATTGAAGAAAGTGAAAAAAGAGATGATGAAAGTGGTTCTGATTGTGATAATGTTCATTTTCTGTGTTTTGAAGCAAGTGAAAAAGGTACAGGTAAAGACAAATGGTACATTGATTCAGCAGCCACATGTCATATGACCAGTGACAAGGAATTTTTTGCCACATTTAATCCAAGTATAACAAATGAAATATACCTTGCAGATGGAAGTAGTTTAAAATCACAAAATATATTAGTAAAATCTGTGTTGTATGTACCTGAATTGCATGGTAGTTTACTATCGGTGAAATGTCTTACTGAAAAAGGTTTAAATGTTGAATTTCACAATAACACATGTATCATTAGTAAAGATGGAAAAGCTGTTGCATCAGCAGATCTGATAAATAATTTATATAAGTTGAATACTATTTCAAATGTAGAATCTGTAAATCAATTGCACGAGGTAAGTAATGAAAGTGATAGGAAATGTATTCATCTTTGGCATCGTAGATTAGGACACAGAGATGCAACAATTGTTAAAAATCTTGGTAAAGGAAATTTAGTTAAAGGTGTTGATATTAATGCATGTAATGTAACTAAAATTTGTGAGGAATGTATTGAAGGTAAAATTCCTCGTAAATCATTTCCAAAATTGAAAACTGAAAAATCAAAGGAATTATTAGATATAGTGCATTCAGATGTATGTGGTCCGATGGACATTGAAACTCCTAGTGGGAACAAATATATACTTACATTTATAGATGATTTTAGTAGGTTTACTATGGTATACCTAATGAAGAAAAAGAGTGAAGTTGAAGATAAGTTACAGGAATTTGTACAGTATGTGAAAAACAAAAGTAAAAGAAAACCTAAAGTAATCAGGACTGATAATGGAGTAGAGTACATGTCATTACAATTGAAAGATTTTTTCAAAAGGGAAGGAATAGAACATCAAACTACAGTACCATATACCCCACAACAGAACGGCGTTGTGGAAAGGAAAAACAGAAGTTTAGTTGAAATGGCTCATTGCATGATAATTGATGCTGGCATACATAAGAAGTACTGGGGTGAAGCTACAAATACAGCAAATTACTTACAGAACAGGTTACCCACAAAGATATTGGAGACTATTCCATATGAAAAATGGTATGGATAGCAAACATACATGGGTCATGTGAAAGTGTTTGGGAGTGTTGGATATGCTATGATTCTAAGTCATCGACACAAGATGGACGTTAAAGGAACAAAACTTGTCTTAGTTGGATATGAAGGATATAAAGAATAGAGGTTACTAGATATGACATCAGATAAGATTTAAGTAAGCAGATTGGATTGAATTGGTGTTTTAAGTCCACTTTATGCACAGTAAAGCTAATCGGGACTAGACCTACAGTTTAAAGTGAGATCCGAACCACTTGTGCCTCCACAGGGACCCCTTGATTACAAGGCGACGATGCTACCACTGCGCCATTGGGGAGGCCCCTTACGTAAGCAGAGACTGTAAATTTATTGAAAACTCAAGTCATGTAATTTCAACTTTGAAAACCTATTCAAAAATCTGATTCTAATCATAATACTGATTGTGAATTATCCATGGACATTCTTGAAGAGGAACCAGAAATGCATTCACATTTTGGTAAAAAGGAAGTGAAGAGTGATTCAGAACTAATTTATGATTCAGAAACTGATGAACATACAGATATCAAAGTAAATAAAAGGACACCAGTTGTTATCAGAAAATCTGCTCCTACAACAAAAGGACAATTACCAGCTAGATATCTATAAAAGGTCATTGTGGAAAGAAAGTTACCAACATCTTTTGCAGAGGCAGTTACAGGACCTGATAATGATAAATGGGAGATGGCAATGAATGAAGAAATGAACTCATTAAAAGAAAATAAAACTTGGGAACTAGTTCAACCAGTAAATGGAAGAAATGTAATTGGTAGTAAATGGGTGTATACCATTAAAGAAGATGCACAAGGAAAAGTTACTTGTTACAAAGCCAGACTAGTTGCTCAAGGATATTCACAAATCTATGGTGATGATTATGATCAAGTGTTTGCACCAGTTGGAAAACAAGCAACATTCAGAGTTCTTTTAACAGTTGCAGGACAAATGAATATTGCAGTCAAGCATTTTGATGTAAAGACAGCATTTTTGTATGGTGATTTAGATGAAGAAATATACATGAAACAACCTGAGGGATATTATCAACCTGGGAAAGAAGAATATGTATGCAGATTGAAGAAAAGCATATATGGGCTAAAACAAGCCACAAGATCATGGTATAATAAAATTGATGAATTTTTGGTTAACAATGATTTCAAAAGAGGTGAGGCAGATCCATGTCTTTATACAAAATTAGTTGATGGGAATATGATCTATATTCTAATGTATGTAGATGATCTTGTGGTTGCATGTACAAATGTTGATTTGATTAATGATGTATCAATGTTAATGTCAAAGAAATTTCAGATTAATTGTCTTGGTGATATTAGTTGTTATCTGGGAATTCAAGTTGAGAGAAGTAAGGATGGAATTTTTGGTCTTCATCAAAGTAATTATATAGGGAAGTTAATCAAACAATTTGGATTGGAAGATGCAAAATCATCAAAAATTCCAATGGATCCTGAATACATTAAATATGCAGAAACTTCTGAACCATTACCAAGTAATGAGCAATACAGACAAGCTATTGGAGCATTATTGTACATAAGTATAAATACTAGACCAGACATATCAGCAAGTGTGTCAATTTTGAGTCAGAAGGTCAGTTGTCCTACTAAAGCTGATTGGATTGAAGTAAAAATAATTTTTCATTATTTAAAGGGAACTCAATCATATAAGTTAAAATTAGGAAACAAATTTGAATTTGAAAATGATTATTTGTTAGGTTACGCAGATGCTGATTGGGCTGGGGATGTATCAACTAGAAAATCAAACAGTGGTTATGTATTTATGTATAAGGGAGGTATGATAAGCTGGGCTTGTAGAAAACAATCTTATGTTTCATTATCTTCCACTGAAGCTGAGTATGTGGCAATTGCAGAAGCATGTAAGGAAGCAAAATGGATAAAATATGTGTTAAATGTTATGGATAAAAAATGTGATTATCCAATTATCATAAATGAAGATAATCAAAGTTGTATCAAACTAATTAAAAATGAAAGGGTTAGTTTGGGAACTAAACATATTGATGTAAAATATGATTTTGTACGTGATCTGTATTATAAAGGTGAAGTAACATTTAGGTACTGTGCTTCAGACGACATGATTGCAGATACATTAACAAAACCACAAACAGGTATAAAGTTAAGAAGGAATTGTAACTTAATGAATATGATGAATGAGTAATTATTATGATATACACTTTATTATTCATTGAAAAAAAGCAGGGTTATATGTAGAGTGTTTTTGTCAATAAACATGTAAAGTGTATAAACGAGAGATCAAGAGTTAATATACTACATAGGTTGTAGTCTGTGCAAAGCTGCACTATCGATGTTCAACTGTTTTGGTTCTTGAATATTTTTTTTTGTAGCACTTGAGTTAATCCGAGTGAGAAGCACAATAAACTTCTCAGAATAAACTTTAAATGTTCTTTTATTAAACCAACAGATATCCCCCACCCTTAAAACGATCAAAATAATGTTGTTTGTCGTGTAAAGGCAACACCCGGCTGGGTAAACGCACAAACCATGTGAAAGAGGTGAAAGGATAAACACCTAGTATGTAAGATGAATAAATAAATGTTATATAAGAGTTCTGTAAACAAAGTTACTGATTACATTTTTGTAATTCTTCTTGAGTTAAAGAATTTTCCAGTTTTCCTTTTCTCCGCTCTCCTTTCTCAATGGTGAGCTCAACGACATCCACTTAACCACAAATCACTGGGATCAGTTCTTTTTCGCACTACTTTATTTTGTATCTTTCGAATGCAAGTGACAGCCAAAATATTCCAAATGTTGGAACCTCCGAAGTTCATAAAGTGAGGAGAATCGACAATGTTACACCTTACAGCGTGTAGCCTATCCCAGCTAGCAATTTCCACTTCAGGGGCTAGGAATACTCTAGTTCTCATGTTCTGAGTGAGTGTGAGTCAGTCCATCAAGAAATAGACTGACTCACACTCACTCAGAACATGAGAACTAGAGTATTCCTAGCCCATGAAGTGGAAATTGCTAGCTGGGAGTATATTTTGGCAAGGCTTCGGTCTAGCTGCAGGGATGCTCCTATGTTTTAACATGATAGCAATGAGACAGCTTGCAAAAAGTTTACTAGCTGGGAGGATACCATCTCCCCGCATCCTCCCTCACTTTGAGCACCGAGTATTCCCACGCTTCTTTCTCCATTCTCTCACAGTGTCATAATATACCATGTGCTTTTCTAAATTCACTCCATGTTCGAAACGAGAAATGCTGAAATCGAGAAAAGGCACTGACATGCCGGGCGCTGCCAAGACTCGGCTGAGTGATAGTTCCATATTGTTGACGTGCCCATTTCAGAGTAGAATCCAAAGCCCCTCGGTTTAGGTGCCCATGATCCCAAGGCAATGTTCTTGGCCCTCTTCTCTTCATCCTGTATCTTGATGATTTTCCAGATTATTTTTTCCGGCTCGTATAGAAGCCATTTGTTTGCTGATGTAAAATCTCAAATTTCAGTGACATGACACTTCTGAAAAAAAATTCAAATTCTCTAATAGAGTAGAGAGAAATATGGAATTTGAAACTTAATCCTCAAAAATATACTACGATGTGGTGGCCGGAATATTTTCAGGGATGACAGTCACATTTAATACAGTCCTAAATACTGTACAAATTGCCTATGGAGTTTTCGTGTTCCCTGGGAAAGGTAGGATGTTGAAAATGTCACAATATTCGTTGTATTTTAGTTGAATTGTTTATCAATATCCAGGGAGAGAAATAAGGCCCTCGGAAGTCGCCCCCATGCAACTCTTCAGGTCCTCTGTGGAGGGCAGTCACCTCTCAAATCCTTTAATCCCCAAGGTTCTTTTTGCGCTCCCCGTCCTGCATTGCCCTATATTGCTCCTTCCTTGCCCGTGTTTATCGTCACTCCTATCTTACATCACCCCTATCTTTCATCGCTTTCTTATCTTTTACCGCCCCCATATCTGGTCACCTTTTATCTTTCGTCGCCCCTATTTCTTGATCCCTATCTTTCGTTGCCTCTTTATCTTTTGTCACTCCCATCCTTCGTTATTTCCTTATCTCTCGTCGCCTCCTATCTTTCGTTGCTCTCTATTTTTGGCATCCCTACCTTTCATTGCCCTCCTCTCTTCAGCGTGAGTGACAAGGCCTTGCAGTGTGTGTATCGCAAAATGCAATGCCTTATTTCATTCTAATTGCGCAAAGACCCCATCAGGTTGCAGTCTCCAGAGTTTCCTCAATGTCCTCAGCTCGGTCGGCATCGTTCCCTATGAGTTATTTAAGGATATGCTGCCGTATAATACGCCAATATCTTACTTTACATATTCCAGATTATTGGCGAGACGTGCTCCTGTCACTCCTGTGGACAGATCATAGGCGTGCGCAGACCCTCTGATTAGCAGGGGCAAAACTCTTGATGAAAGTTCATTTGGAGAAAGAAAAAACCTCATTCAATCTCACTGTTTTATTGTATAGGTATTAAACAGGGGCGTAAATAGTGTCTGACCGGACCCACCAAACAGAACTATTAAAATAATCCCGTGGTACAAACGTTATCTGTTTCCCTCCCCCTTTATTTTCCTTCTCTGTCATTCAGACTAATTTACATATAAACATGATTTCGTACAGCAGATTCATAACTTAATCATTTCCAATGTGCGACCAATTTATTCTGCGAGCACATAAGTGTAACACTAAATTTCTAAGTGAGAGTATTAGGAGGGGCAACTGCCCCTTTGCCTCCCTGCTATGCGCACACCTATCGTTGGACATATCTGATTTTGCCACTGTGTACGGTCATTACTAGACCTCGGATTTTTAGATTCTAAAAAAGTGTGCTTTTAGGTTCCTAAAATAGGCTCTAAAAATCCGAAAATAGGTTCTAAAATCCTAAAATAGGTTCTAAAAACCTTAAATTTGGTTCTAAAATCCTTAAATTAGGCTCGAAAAATCCTGAAATAGGTTGCAAAAAGACTTCATTTGGTACAAAATTCCTGAAAAAATACTGATTAGGTAGAATCGTTAAAAACAAAATATCACAAGAATCGTAATAACCAAAATATTAATTTTCTAAACAAATTTTCATTTCTATATATCATTTTCAAAATTATCTACAAATTATTATAATACTGCACTTGTGCTGTTAGAAAAAGTTACTTGTTGATATGAAATGTATGTATAATTTGCTGCACAATATCAGGGTGGCTACTCAATTGGAATTCCTGGATTTCCGGGAATTATACGTGGATTATTGGCTCTCAAAATTATTCATGAATTTTGGCAAGACCAGAAATAAGGTACAAGCGGATGTTTTCTCTATTCCATTTTTTTTTCTCCGTAGACGTGTAAAATTGCAACTTTTATTAATCCATATCCCATTAAATTTATACATGTTTATAAATGCCCTGAGACAAGTTTCTCTCAGTTTAGATTTTATTTCATTCATTTTTTTGAGGATGAAAAGGAAAGCTACACAGAAAATGAAACAAAATTTTCTCAGTCCATTTACTTTGTTAGTGTCTTTTACAGAACAATCTATCTGACAAATGGAAGATTATTACAAAATAATATATCTTGAAGTTGATTAGGCAAATTTTTTGTTACATTGGAATCAATCAAACCCTTTATATTGCCAATATTTTTGTGTGGAAGGGAGGGTGAGAGTCGGTAATACATAAGGTTGGAATAGAGAAAACATCTGCTTGTAAAATTCAAATTTTGGAAAGTTCACCTTGAAAACCAGGAATTATACTTGAATTTTATCATGGTCCTAGTGACCACCATAAATCTTTTTGCGTTATCCACACTCAAACTCCACCTTTTGTCTGTGAGGATCATTTCATGTGCTGAAAATTATCTCTCAACAGATACATAGTCAGTAGTGCTAATTTGAATGCTGAAATATTACTCTGCAAGGCGTGAATGCCAAAAAGGACCAAACTGATGCGAAAATGAGCAATGCCACACAGATCAGAAGTTTGTACTTGGGACTGTGCAGTCAGTAGAGACGATTGGGTGCCAAAACTGAGAATGGGGGAGGGGGGCAAGGACAGTTTACTTTATCTTAGTAGGCAAGGCTTAGCATTAAGAGTCTATAGTGCAGGGGTAAAAAGTAGGGGGGAGCTGTCCCCTTTCGTCGCCACTGTCTGCAGGTAACAGTGACGTCAGACATTTTTGTATTGTTTAAAGCTTTGATAAATATCATACACTTGGAGGGAGGGAAATCGACAGAAAACATGTTTCAAACACGATAGTCATTGAATTATTTCGCCACCAAACCTAGTAAATAAATAAATTTTAAAAAAAGTTTAATTTAGGCACATAAACCTAAAATAGGTTCTAACAAGCAAAATAGGTTATTTTAGGCACTATAAAACTTAGTCAGTTGTTTCGTTTCTTTATAACTTGCTCTTTCTTATTTACCTGCAAAGGAAAAAATAGGTTAAAAACCTAAAATCCGAGGTCTAGTCATAACATACCAGTTAGTTTCAGGCCCGTAGCCAGGAATTCTTTTAGGGGGGAGGGGGGGGGGCGAAGTCAATCCTAGAGGGGGCAAATTTTTAATAAAATATTGTGTCGCATTGGCAGATATAGCAGGGTATACAGAGGCACTTGCCCCGTCCCCCAAAAGAGATAAGTAACAGAAAAGGGATGGTATCTTGAAACTCCAACGAACAAATGAAACTTCGAGCAACATCAAATAACAATATTTCGATAATAACCTTCTCGGATTGCCAAAGAATATAAAGACAAAGTTTAACATAATTAGGCTAATTGGGTCTGTATCTACTTGATATTTACAGGTCGATAATATCAATAGACGATTAATATGTACCAACAGCTTTGGGCCCCTCTGCAGAACTGATTAAGGGAGAGCCCTTCATAAACCATGCATCATAATGTTTCCCTCTAGTTTCCAGTATGCAAGATTTTTACTCACAAAGGAATCTAACAAGAATCCAACACCACCTTTGTGTTGTGTTATGGAAGAAAAATCGAGTTAATTAAATAATTATCTACACTTTGATGAATTGTGTAAAATTTGTAATACATTTTTTTGTACTTGCTGAAACATGGGTCTCTTAGTCCACCCTACTTCAAAGGGGAGACTCTTGCCTCACTACAGACCAGCGGCGGCTCAAGGGGGAGAGCCGCAGTGCCATGGCACTACCCTCAGAAGAAATGCTTACCTAGCCCAAGTATTGTTAAATTAATACATTGATAGTTTACAGACAAGGAGATTCGAATCTTTCAATCGGTCAAGCTGACATGACGACCGCCCCAACCACAGTCTAGATATGAACCGCCCCAACCTCCTCACTGCGTCGCCAGCTGTTTCGTACCCTCGGTGAGGCAGCGGTCTGCGCCACCCAAGAGCTGGCCTAACCAAGATGAAACACATGCAGGGGGTTGGAGAAGTCTCAGGGAGTAACATTTCCACCATGAGCCGGGAAGAAGGTGGCAGGGGATGGTGTTAGCCAATGGGGTTAGCCCATCAGACACCAGCCGTGCCCGTTTTCACTTGGAACAGCAAGGGAACTTTCGCAGTGTTGACACAGTTGCCATCTTCAGAGATAAGTCGCTAAATACGACGGATTTGTAAGACCCGTTGGGGAAGTAATTCGTGAAAAAGGTACTATCTACTTTTCTGCCAACCTTTGGAAAAACGACCCTACTATTTTTCCATAGTTAAATGAACATTTTGATAATAGGCAGATGCGCCTAGAGGGCCACCCAGACTTTTTAAAAATATAAATGTAAAAATCCTATGGTGATGCGAGTTTCCTTTGGCATTTCGACAATTTCTTTTTACGTCATATGTCTAGAATATTTTCAACATCCAGTTGGAATACGTGTGCATGGGGAGGAGAAGGTGAGAAGATTTGTTTTTTCTTCCTCTTGTAATTGTGTTTTTTAGTGAAGTGTCCTCTAGTGCATAAAGATAGGTGAAGATGAATCGTATTAGTGTGTTATTATTTAAACACACACTGTTTTCCATGTTACCAAACAAGGATAAACATCTTGGCAATTGGGGCAACCTCAAGGATGGGGCGAGGGCATTGCGGAGGGTTTTTTTTTTTTTATTTCTTGATCACGTTGTCATTACCCATCATATTTTCCGCCGGCCGCCACTGCTACAGACAATGTTTGCCTACTGGTTACGAACCATTTTGCAAAATATTGTGTGAATTGTATTATATTACACTGGTCTACAAATTTTCATGAACTTTCTGCTTATGTATATTTTTCAGTCTTATTTTCATAATTTGGACCCGCTGAACACGAATATGACATTGGTTTTGCTGTAATGTCAGTTTTTCGGATAATATGGGTCGTTTATTATTTCTTATTGAAAGTGCAACATGTAGCCTATCCTATATGTCATATGTATTATGTAGAAAAACATAAAATTACAAACACAGTACAGTCAGTGACCAGTAAATTAATATAATGAACAGTATAACAATGAAAAATAGCTAAAGCAATACAATGAAATGAACAGAATACAACAATATTACTCATCAGTCCCTTCCTTTAGTTCATCTTATGTGACAACATGCTCAAGAGTGAATATTTGTTGTTCGTTGTCTTTTTTGGGAAACACTCCCTTCCAGTTCGTCACGAACTAATCCCCAAATGTAATCACCCATCATGGCACAGTCCCTTCTTCCCTGGTATCTGCCTTCCATGAATTGAATGTCCTCTTGAAAGTGTTCGTCGTATTCTTCGTTTATCTCTCGCAAATTCTGCCAAAGAAATCAAGATGCAAATGAAGCATGTGTAATTTTACAGATATTCTACAGCCCAGTGCTCTATATTTATCAATTAGTGTCTTAACCTGATTGTCAAGAGCTCCACTTCTGTTGTGGACAAGAAATCCCTTCACTAAGTTGTGGAAGACCTTCCAAGCATTTCTTTCCAGCTCGGTCATATTTTAAGTTTGTTACTATTTAGCATGAAACAAATCTGTGGTCCTGTAAAAATGCCACTCACAATTTTTGCCTCTGGCAGATTAGGATTTTTTTTATGTACTGCAGAGCAGCTGACTCACTATCCAATGCTGTCACAAATTGTTTTGCCAACCTCCGTTTAATGTGTAGCGTTGGTAAGAAAATTTCCTCTCTGGGCATTTAAGCTGAGCTTATCACATTGTGTTTTCCTGGAATTAGCTCTGTTCTTTCACGCCACACAGTTTGCTCGTAATGTACCAGAGACAGAGAAAACAAGAATACTTACTATATCCACTTTGTAACCCAAGAAGAAAACCAATTCTTTTGAAATCACCAAATAGTCTATGTCCCACTGGTGTTATCATCATATTGAAATTTCTCCAACATCAACTTCACACTTCAGTAACTTTCCTTCAAGTGGATGGAGTACACGACTAGAATTGGTTCGTACTGAAAGCCAATTGCACTAAACACGAAAACACCTGGTGTCTCTTTCTGAATTTTGTTATTCTACAGGAAGGAAGTAGCAAGTTCCATTCCTTCAACCGTGAAGCTAAAAGATCAGAATTATTTTTTGGTAAATTCAGGTCTCGAATAAGGTCATCTAGCTCTTTCTGGTTCAGTAAATGAGGTTTCTTGCTATCCTCATGGTCACCAGAACTGTCCAAATCACTACCTTCTTCTGCAAACGTGGTTTGGATTGGAGGCGATGCTATAGGAAGATCTTCACTGTCAGGATGAGGTGTTCGGGAGGATGGTATGTCAAGGTACTGTAGCTGACGCATGTTCTTCCCCCTCTTGAAATGTGGCAGGTCGATCATGCAAAAGTAACAATCATCATGATGATTTGTAGGTTCCCTCCACACTCGCAGAATCGCAAATGGCATGCCTTTCCTGCTACCACGCAACCAATGTTCCATCGTACACCTGCAGTTACCACACGTAACATGTGGAGCTCATGGTTTGTCCAGATCACCAACAGCCATTCCAAAGTACTCTTTATAGGCTTCACAAAATTTTGTCCCTGGTACAATGACATGTTTAACTTTCTTGGGCCCAATATAATATCCACATACATAACAGAACGAGACTGCATGTAATTTGCACTTCCGACCCGCTGACATGCTGTTCCATAACAAAGCAAATGAACTTAACGCAGATTAACACACACCCAGACTGAAGTAGTAGACATGGTGGCGAAGAAACAACCTTGAAACACACAACCACTAGGCCAAAGTAGGAATTCAGGTGAGCGCTTGTACTCTTCAAATTTACTACGCACCGATAAAAACACACACAAAAAATATATAAACCACACAGACGGGGTAGACATGAAGGGGGAGTTTCAAACCTTTACACGAGTTAAAATCAACAGAAACTGTGCTTCCATCTAGCTATGTAAGAGTAAATACACCCATATTGATGTGGCTAAACCAGCAGTGCGAGAGAACAAAACATGCTAATATTTTTCAAAATGTTGATATTTCGACAAAATCGTTGCCGGATTCGTGTTTAGTGGGTCGAAATCTATAAGAATTCATCACAAAACAATGATAAGCAAATTCTTGTTGACCAGTGTTATAGGTGACATACGTGTGTTTGACACCTGACGAACAAATAGGAATCCTTAGATTGATCAATGGCTTCTTGGATTACAGTGCCTTAATTAATATTTCATATTATGTTTCACAGAGAGAAATTGCTTTAATAGGGCGCAAATAATTTTTCGGGGTGTCATGGCATTCTCTTTAACATGTTTTTCCCATATAGATCGTTTGGCTCCCAGGACCGACTTGCGCCACCCCATAGCTATGGCTCTGAACTTGGATTATAAGAATATCAGAGATTGCGAGCGAAGCGAACAAGAAAATTTTATGAAACTTTGAAATCATGGGGGTAATTGCCCCTCTATGCTCCCTGCAAGTGCCCTTGGCCATCTGGAAGAAGAATGCAAGGAATACATCAACACTAATTCCATCTTGAGTATCCATTTGTCCTGCTATTCGTAGATTCTCCTAGTCTTGTTTCTTTAGTTCAATGTTTGTTTCCCCTAGAATGGACTTCCGTCCAAGGTCGGGGGGAGGGAGAAGGGCAAGGCCCCCTGCCCCCCTGTGGTTGTGTCACTATTTGTGATTGTCTCTTCATCAATTTCGTGTCATCGCTCATTGTTGTGATTAGCTAGAAGTGGCAGAAAAGCAACGCTAAGTAACAAAAATCAAATATTCACTCGCTCTCTCTCATGGATGTCTGCAGGATTTTTTCCAGGGAGGGGCAAGGATGGTATTTTTTTCCAGGGGGAGGGGCAACCGAAGACAAATTTTCCCCAAAAATAGTGTTGTTCCCTAAAAAACATTGCTTAAATTTGAATTTATTGTGTTCATGCAATAATTAACACATATTATTTTGGCTAAAATGAAATTATATGTGTGAAATACATATTTTTTTTTGTTGACTTTCATTTTCCAGAGGGGCATGCCCCCCCTTACCCAACTTCCGGATGCCTATGCTCTCTCTACTCATGAATCACTATTATCAAAAGGTAGACTTGGGAAACAAAAATTTAAGCAGTTCCAAGTTCATAGCAACACATCCAAGAAAAACATCCTAACACATTAGGCACCTTTAATACAAGACTACTCAAAATGCCACAACTGTTCTAGATACTGAAAATTATGAAATCATTTCCCAAAGTCTGAATCTGGAAGGGAATTTTTTCCAACAATCCTGATACATTATACGGAATCCAACACACCTTAATAAATCACCAAAGTAATAATTGCCTTTGTTGAGTTGCTAGATCAATACAGGATATAATTGTAAAGATTAGAGAGAATTCCAGGTAGGAATGTGTTCTATATTTTTCACAGGGGGGCAGTTGCCCCACCTGCACCCCTCTAGCTACGGGCCAAGCTAGTTTGCGACCAGTTTGTGAACAATGGATGTTCAGAGTAGATATAATTTGGTATTGTATTGTAGGTGAGAACAATGTGACATCCTTTTCATGTTTGCATACCGCGTAGAGCAAAGGCTCTAGAAATGCTATACATTCATTTCTAGAAGCTATGCGTCCTGCGTCGCGGGCTTTGGACCATTTCGAGGAATGTCGAACACAACGTTGCCAACACAACGTTGCCAAATCGTATTAGTAGAGAAGAACTAACCCCCATTATTAAAAAGAAGCAGCAGAAGAAACTTTCACGAACATAGCAATGGGGTGGGCCGGGGGTTGATTTAGAAATGAGATTTGTTCATGATACATGGGACCAACAGGAAACTAAAAGTATGTGCAAGGGCGATTGAAAATCGCAAACAGTCACAATCGGTAAATGCGTGTTCGGCGTTTTGATGAAGTGATTAATTGATTTGATCTGGGTTTTGTTATTTAGCATCGCTATGCTTCCACGTTTGACTAATCGTGACGATGAGGATGAGTGATGATAGGAAGAAACAGATAATGATCATTCGCAAAGAACACCCATATCCAAGCCGGGATTCGAACCCAGGGACCCTGGCATACAAGACACAAAAATATTCTCAGTATTGATTAGTAATACCAGCTATCAAATAATACTTGGTCACCTGGTGTTTGTTGGGCCTCCTTGATGGCATAGTGGTATCGTAATCGACTTCTAATCAAGGGGTCCCGGGTTTGATACCCGGTGGAGGCATATAGTAGTACGGAACCCACTTCAAACTGTAGGTCCAGACCTTGTTAGCCTTTCTGTCCATAAATTGGATTTTTAAACAAAAGTCAAAGATATAGTGAAAGAACAAGCATTTTATTTACAATGTTGGTCTCATAAGCGGTGGAACCACAAAGCCAATTAGCTCAGTCAATAAAGGTTTCATGTTGGGAATAATTCCGTAAAAACTGAATTTTGGCCAGTTGTTAGAACGGTACTAGCAGTGAAAAATCCCAAAATTCCCCACCTCTCCCCACGGTACTTTCCTCAGCGCCCCTCCAAAAAAAAAAAATTTCGCAAACTCTCAGTTTCTGCACAGATATATCTTTATCTGTGGTTTCTGCCTTGTATCTCCGTAACGAATGGTCACAGGCAGATAACCTTTTTTAGTTTAATCCTCGTTAGATGGCCTACCAAACAGTTATCTACATTGTTTCAATAATGTCAGTGGTTTTGCGGTAATTTTAAAAATCATCTGTAAAAAGTTATTTTTTTTTAGCATTTTTAAAAGTTTTTGCCTTGTAACTTTTGAACAAGTAAATGACAGGAAATTGTTTGGAATAAAAGTTGTAATATAATTCATAAGCTTTAAAACAATATTAGTGTCAATGTATTTTAATGAAAGATATACCGTAAAATGAGTCTCCAAATGGAGGATAGTACCCCCCTCTCCTGCGCCAAAAAAATTGTGAAAGTGTTGAGTTGGTGTTTTAAATCCAATTTACACACAGTAAGGCTAATCGGGACTGGACCTACAATTTAAAGTGGAATCCGAATCACTATGTGCCTCCACCGGGTATCGAGCCTAGGACCCCTTGATTACAAGGCGACGACGCTACCACTGCACCATCGGGGAGGTAATTGTGAATGTGTGTCTTTATCACAGTCCGGCAGTTAAGTCCGGTATCATTTCCGTAGAATTAATTGTTATACCATTTAAGAAATTTTCAGTCGGGTAGCCAATCGCCATCAGCATTCTGATGACCGCCATCTTGAAATGAGTCCGCCATATCGGATATTTTTTGATTTGATATATCTCAGGAATAGTGGCACATATCAACAGCAGGGTATATCAGAAATGCTGCAAATAGTGTAAACTTTCGTAATAAATCAATGAGCCCGGTAGAGCTTTTCAGCTGCTCGAATAGTTGAACTCAGTCGAAAGCAGACGGAGAAATCAATTTTATGGTCTGCTTAGCGATCACGAAAATTAATTATTGCTTTTTTTAAAAATACAAACAGAATGTTTCAAATAAATATTATATTAAAAAACAGGTAAAGTGCTCCCTTGTGCTTAGCACCATGCCAATAGGCATGTAGGGGGTGTGGGGGTAACGCCCCACACTTTCTTGATCCGGTCGTGAGTGGGGGCGATGTGATCAGCATCACGCCCCTGACTGCCTTTACCCCCCAGGGTTTCTCCAAGGTAGGGGAGAGCGGGGCAAGTTGATACAATTTGAGAGTTTGATTTTTTTTTTTTTTATGTTGCTAGCAAGAAAATAAAACATGTTAATACTCGATAGCTTAACTCTTTGCGTTTATAAAAAGCACAAAAATTTCACATATATAATTTGTAAGCTGAGGATAACCTAATTAGTAACACAGGACGCAACGTCTCAACCAGCCCTGTCGTGGGGCAAGTTGATACTGGCATGGGGCAAGTTGATACGAATTTGAAGTAGATTGATAACGATGTGACATAGTTGGATTAAATAAGCAAAATACAAGAAAGTACAGTAGAGCGTCGATTATCCGAACGTCGGTCAACCGAACGACCGCTTAACCGAACTGTGTACTCGCTCACTTTCAGATATCTGTAATGAAAAAAGTACGTGACTTAGCTGCTCGTAAGCGTGTAGGCTTGCTTAGACAGACCAAAATAAAGGATTTTTTTAAACGTTAATTTTGTGTACTGTGTGTATTGTTCATGCAAAATGCGTATGTAATATGTACATATTTTTGTTTAATAAACTGTACCACATACTATATATTCCTACTAAAATTGCCTTTGTACGTTACTTTGTAATACATACTTAAAGAGATGCCTGTTTTTATGAATAAATTTACTGTACAGTACTTCTTTTTGGCAAATAAACATGTACAGTTCGATTATCCGAACAAACCAGTTTTCCGAACACCCATGTCCCCCAATTACTTCGGATAATCGACGCTCTACTGTAATTTTGAATCAAAGTTTAGTATTCTGGAAAAGCATACATACATGAACAAAATATCATATCATGATGGATAGCCTACATGCAGTCAGTCACTATCACTTTCTGTTATGCACATATCTGATTTACAGTGAACACAGGTGTACATAGAACTATCTTATCCACATTTTAAGTTAGCCTTTCTACTGCAGGAAATGCATTGTATCCATTTTTGACCAGGCTTAGAAGCTGAAAATGGTTCGAGGCACATTAGACACAAGCTGTCTTCATCTTCTGACTCTGACTCTGACTGAATTATTCTTCTCCAGATATTTCCTGTTTGGTATTTTCTTCTTTTTACCTTGAGTTTCTCTTTCGGTCAGTCCATTATTTATTTTCTTACTATTATTTGCTGACTCCTTTTTCCTTTTTTCAAAGAATGGCACAATCTTTTTTCAACTCTTTCTGATCTCAATAATTTATTGTTAACTCTTGTACAAGCTTAATTTTCTAATCTGTTCTTCACTGGTGTGTCTGTAAGAATTGACGATATCATTCATTGTTTCCCTTTTCGACTTGCGTTTCGTTCTCCAGCCTTAGTGTACAGACGTAACTCTTCTGGGCTTACTGACACACACACACGATGCAATTCTTGATTGTCACTGCTGGTGGAAGGGGTGGCTTTCAATCCCAAGACGTTGGTTTCAGAGATTCTACTTCCATCAGTTAAACGATCTTGCTCATGTTCTTCGGTCATTGGTCGATCAGTTACGGAGCATGGTAAATAATCTTCTTCAGTAAAAATACCTGGATTGAATGGCATGATTCCCATTGCTTGAAAGCCTGATGTAATATTTTTTGGTGTTAGAGCATTGGATAGTGAACTATTAACGACTCCTGCTATGTCGTATATAGTAAAGGTATTCCCTGGATTGCTGGTCATCCAACTGTCAATTGCTGCAAAATAAAACTTCTTAAAAGGTCCATAAACAGATCTGTCTAGGGGTTGGAGTTTGTGGAAAGTATGAGGCGGAAATGACAACATAATTATCCCATTGTCTTTGCAGAAATTCAAGACTTCAATCGACAAATGAGAATCATGATTGTCCAGTATCAATAGACATGGGTGATCTTTACTTGCCTTCACATGGCTCTGAAAGTGTTTCATAAACAGCAAAAATGAAGACGCTGTCATCCATCCTGTGGGATATGAAGTTCCAATACAACCATGGGGTCCGCTCTGAATAAAGTGATCTTTAAAATAGACCCTTGGAAATATGAACATTGGGGGCATGGAGTTTCCAATCGCATTTAAGGCAGTGGCAAGTGTTACAATTGTGCCCCTCTCTGCTGATGTTGCCTTGGCTACTTGAAGTGCACCCTTTTCTGCAACGATTTTCCCAGGGTGCTGAACAGTGTGAATACCTGTTTCATCGGTGTTCTATATATCTTTGATCACAAATTTGTACTTCTCCAGAACAGCCATGGGCGTCCAGAAGTGGGGGCAAGGGGGGGCCGTGGCCCCCCCCTGGAAAACGAAAGTCAATCAAAAATTACATATTTCACACATATAATTTAATTTCAGCCTCAATAATGTGTGTTAATTATTGCACAAACATGATACATTCAAATTTAAGCAATGTTTTTTGAGGGATGAATACTATTATGGGGGAAAATATGCCATGTTGCCCCCCCCCTGGAAAAAATACCTTTCTTGCCCCTCCCTGGAAAAAATCCTGCGGACGTCCATGAGAACAGCTTTTAAGCTATTGAAAAATATGTTACATTGTGTCGGTTAAAGCTAGTACCATGGATTAGACTCATGCCTTCAGGCTCTCTAAGAGACAGTCTAGGATGCCTTTTCATGTATGCAGTAAACCATTCTTTCGAGGCAATTTTATTATTTATCCAAGTGTCAGGAATTTTCACCTTGTTAGCTACTGCTAATTCACATGCAAACTCTCTGATGTTTTTAGTCGTCAAACCATAGTAGATCCTTGAACAGTGGACAATGCATTCCTTTAGTTGAAGTTCTAAATCTTCAATGAAGACCTGACGATGTTTGGAGTAACCGATTTGTATTTTGGTATCCTCACTTTGGTTTACCTCATAAGAGTAATTTTGTCGGTCCCATATGTCTTTGCGACTTCTTTCAGTGACAAGGTAGCCAACCATTCTTGACATCGGTGTAAGCTACCTTAAATGTTTCAATTGGTATTTCTCCTCGAATGCCGGACCATTTTTTGTAAACAAACAAACAAACAAACAAACAAAAAATAGAAGCAGCTGGGGTAAGTTGAAACACCGTATCAACCCACCCCAATTCAGCCGTATCAACTTTCCCCAACCAGCGCCATTTCGATTAACGAACTATAACGTACTACAGAAAACAGAAAAACAAACAACAATAACCGAGTTTTCTTACCTTTTAGTGGCATAACACACATCCACCAAGACAAAATAATTCACAGTTCATGAAAGCCCACCAGGAGACTTCAAACAACATCCAAAAAAGTTAAATTACACCTTGAAAAATACACTTGGTCAGATAACTTTACCCACAAAATTGTTCGTTAGTGATGCACATGCTCAGACAATAGGGACTGGTGAACGGTGTCTTCTGTTTAATGAACATTACCTAGCCCATGCACGTTCCCTCGTAAATGGTAATGTATCAACTTGCCTCCATCTCAACTTGCCCCGATCTACCCTACCCATGTTAATCGACGCTGTGTGTCCGCCGGGAGCACTTCCAATGTTAGAAAAGTTCCCGGATTTTAACCGGCCGGAGATCGAAATAAATATTATAACCATTCTAAATTCCATGTAGACAAACTTTAATGCAATTGCTTTAAGGTTCACGATTTGATTGATTGATTGATTGAGTTGGTGTTTTAAGTCCATTTTATGAACAGTAAAGCTAATTGGGACTGGACCTACAGTTTAAAGTGGGATCCAAATAGTGAACGACTATGTGCCTTCACTTGGTATCGAACCCGGGAACCCTTGATTACAAGGCGACGATGCTACACTACGACATCGGGGAGGCCCTATTTCACGATTTGAAAACACGCCAGGTGTTAAAACAAGGTTACTGTTCCCAGAATCAGGAGCATTGGAATTCGTAGAATAGCTTGGCGTCTCCTGCCTCTGCCTCTTCCATCTCAAATTACAACAAGAGTGTTGACAGCTACTAAATTATTTACACAATATTTACAGTGAGTTGCTAGACAAACAAATTAAATGAAGTAGTAAATTTTGGATAGAACTTGGAGATGATAACGCAATGAAACTCTCTTCGGAGATCTGCAACCAACAGGACAAAACCAAGTCCCAAGTGCCGGCAAAGTCGAAATGCTATTATGATGCATTATTATGCAAACAGTGTGCTCAAGAAGTGTTAGAAAATGAATAGCTAGGTGTATTTTCTCCTGTTGTAATGATCTATGATCCCAAAGCTTAATCTTTAAATTTAATTAATTTACTCTACCGTGAACAATAATTTGTGCAAATCACTATTCTGTTAGTTTCAGAGCTTTTCGAAATGAGTTGTAGGCAGAACGCATGCTTACAAACATATGAGTGTGTTGTGAATTTACCAAAAGAAACATGGATAGGCTATTCTGGTCAGGGGTGCCCATCCCCTCTAAGGCCAATGGCGCATCCCGCCAAAATCATGTCATGCGTACCCCCAAATCATATCATTCGCGCCCTCAAACCATATCGTAATCCGCACAAATTATTTAATTATAACACCATTAAGCCTTGTTTCTATGTTTCTACACAAAAAAAAAACTCTCCTCCAGACTATTAGAAAGTAGTTCCGTAACAATCTAGCAGGTGGCTTTCCCTTGTCAACTGTACTTTCACTTGAAAGAGAATGTCGCTGGACTCTTTATCTCATGCTCTATTTCCTTCATTCTTCTTCCTTCTTCTCTCCTCTTCCTCTCTTGTCCTTTACAGTTGACAAGGGAAAGCCACCTGCTATATTCTTCCAGAACTACTTTCTAATAGTCTGGAGGCGAGTGTATATATATCGTCCTGTTGTGTACCTGGTTACATTTGTACTTGGAACAGAGTCTGAAGAAGACCTTACTAGAAGGTTGAAACGTTATGTTTAGTTTATGTTTTATAATTAAATAAATTTCTGTCTTGGTCAGCATATTTAGTTTATAAATTATTTAATTACGACAGCATGTCTACCAAAAGTAACTTTTTTTCTTATCTTTACTGAATGAACACTATACTTAATCTACCCCACCTCCCTAAAAATGGGGCCCATCACTCAAAACCACCCCTGAAATCGTTCATCATAATCAAGAATATCGGTTGTCTTGTAATGCAGCTATAGTATAAAAGCTTCACATTCACCTCTTTAAAGTGCGAGCGAAGCGAACAAGAAAATTTTTACATCCATTTCTTTGCAGGCTTTCAAGAATATTAATTTAATAGGATGTCAATACTTTCTTAGTCTTTTCCAGCTTCTGCTTTGGCACTTTCGAGGTCGAAAACGTGTGGATACCATATCGCTAAATACAGTCTCCAAAATGTAATGTTCGAACTCTCTACACTTCAGAAATCCCTTGACAATCTAAGATTTAATACTTTATCAAGAGCTTTAACTCTCCCCCTTTAAATTTAATACTCAATCAATTTTAGACTTACTGTTGATATTGAAGAGTGAATATTGCCTCCTCCAAAAAAATTAATTCTCAGTCTCCACACCAGAATTTCCGCAACAGTCTAAGAAAATAGCAATACACAAGAATTGGATAGCCCCTCAATTTAATGCTCAATCCCCCTCTAACTAAAATACCCGCCATAATCTGAGACCTAGAGTTGGATGCTGTCCCACCCAAAATCTAATTCACAATCCCCCCCAGAACCATATTTCAAAATATGTAAAAGTTGGTTATGTCCCCCCCCCTACCACCACCACCTTCGATAATACCCTTAAACATACTATTCTTCATCTAATGGATTAAATTTGGTGCATTTAAGGTGTAAAATATTTACATATATTTTGCTAAAAGATGTAAATGTTATTTTATAGAGGAAAAGGTCTAAATATGGGCCCCCTTTCTATTTTGTCATTTTCGGAGGAAAAAATGTAATATATCAAGCACCTGCGTTTAAAATACATATCTATGAAATATATACTTAAATGAAATAGCATGCTAAAAGCATAGAAGGTCTCCAATTTTTTTTTTTAAAAAAAAGGAATTACCAGAAAATGGTAAAATGATGTATTTCAAAATGGTGGTCTAAATATGGACTACCATTGGAAATATCACAAAAACAATTAAAATTTAAGGAAACAGTCATTTATGAATAAAACATTATAAAATTCACATTTATGAATAATATATTGTTTTGGAAATCACGCAGAATGGGAAAAAAATCGAAATTAAGAAATATATCCAAATATTTGTTGAAAATGTGATCTCAACATGGACGAACAATTGAAATAACATAAAAGATCAAAAGTAAACAATGAAATATATTCATTTCTCATGGAGCAAGATGGAAAATGTTCTATGTAGATGGCAGTCTATAATTTGCAGAAATCGCAAATATACAGATCTTTGTCTGCCCCTGCACACTCGTTGTGTGCCCACAAAGAACAGGATGGACACATCACCCACAATTCATTAGGATGGTCTTCAGAAAATTTTTCACTGCAAAACATGCACTCGGCATCATTATCTTGTGGCTGTATTTCTCCGAAAGGAACTTCAATATCACTTTCGTCACTTTCAATCAACTGCATCCTAGTGACGGCCTCTTCTTCATATTCAAATGAATCGCTGCTCTCTGCATCTTCCTTGAGTTTCGTCTTTCATGCTGCAAGGTTTGATGAACCCTGTTTACAGAGGATTCCTTTTGCTTTCTTCTTTTCTTGGTCTTCTACCAATTACTTTCGTTTCCCTTCTCCAAAATCCAAGTTCCTCTTTCCCTTTAGTGGTTTACTTGCCGACCTCTCCATCGATGCAGAAAGAGCAACCTTGTAGGGAGATCCCGTAACAACAGAAGCCATCGCAACCTTCGGACCTCGATTACTCGCTTTCTTTGTGATTGATGGAACAGGCTAGATATCGAATGGGCTAATGAGATCTCTTGACATTCCTTGGTGATTGGTCTCATCCTGCATGCAATGTGGCACAGAATCTAGCCAGCCTTCTGGCGGTGTTCGAAATCGCTGGGTTGATCCACTTGGTCCAGGGATTGCATCGGGTGACATCTCAGCTGATGAGCACGTCTTGTCAGATTAAGTTTGAGCTTCAATGAAGTCCACCTCGGAGAAGATATTTTTATTCATAGGGTAGATTCCTGTTGTTCTAAATCCATTTACTGCAACTTCACCGGCTTGGACCTTCAAATAAGCTTTTCCAAAAAGCTCCATCATGTTGTAGGGAATGACAGGTTTCTGATTGTGACGTATCCACATCCGCACTTCCTCGCTATAGTACACCTTCAAGGGTCCCATGAAAGTTTTATCTAGCGGTTGAAGCTTGTGCGTTGAGTGCGGAGGCAGAGAAATTATGGTTATGTGGTTAGCTCTGTCAATGTCATATTCCATATTCCTAACAAGGGTGTAGTGTCCATCCAAGATAAGGAGCACAAGGGAGTTTGCTGTAGGGACTACTTTTTCGATGAAATGGTTAAGCCATTTCATAAAAATGTTGGCTTGAATCCACCCAGATGGATGTGCGAAACCAATAGATCCCGGTGGAGCACCTTGCATGAGCTGTTTGGACATGTTCTTCCTGAAAGACACGGTTGTTGGGGGGATGAAAACTCCACTAGTTTTGCATGAGCAAACAATGATTGTGACTGTAGCCCCCCTTTCTGCTGCTGTGAGTGCAGCGATTTGCCTCTTTCCTCTCCTTCCGATGACGTAGGGTACTTTACTTTGCACTATCGTGAGACCTGTCTCGTCGACATTAAAAATTCTGGCGGGAAGGAATTTAAACCTTTCGTAAGCTTCATCAGAAGTTGAAAAAAAATCTAGATGTTTTCTTTGTTATATCCTAGAGCTCTGGAAAATGAGGTGCCACTCGGTTTTCGCATAGACAAGACATCGCTGTGACGACGAAGAAAGATATCTGCCCATGTTCTTCCTGCCTCAGCTGACCGGAAAGGATGGGGTATGTTGTTCTTTTCTGCAACTTGATAGCCAATTCTCTTCAGATCGCCAATTGTAAAACCAAAAAATTTTTGTTCCGTGAGAAGCAAATATGACAAGCAACTTCTCCAGTTCCTCCCCTAAGATTGTCTTTCTTCCTAACTTTATTTTTGATGCTTCAGCCGGCGTCAATGAATTATTCTTGCTATCTTTGCAACTTAGAACAAGGAACTTTATGAACAACGGCCACTTTATCATAACTCATTTTTTCGATGTTACGTCTGCTATGGCACTCGCCATATCATCTTGATTCCATATCTTTCGTTTTCCCTTCCTTTCGTAGCATGGCTTTGTGCTGGGCATTCTAAAACAAAAATAAACATTTATTAGTTCTATATTTAAGTATTACTATATTAATATCATAACCTATGCAAAGCAGATGAGAATTCAGAAAACGTTGAGTTAAAACATACCTGCAAAACGTTTTCGAAGGTCGCAAATCTATAACAGCATCAAAGGCCGAAACGAACCACCAGTTTCACTTGCAAAATGGCACCACAACCTTTGTCCTTGACACATAACCAGTTCCCATTGTAACGCACAGCTCATTGTGTTGCATAAAAAGGGTGTAGCTTCCAAGGAAGTATTAACACACTAACAGGATGTAAAGACTTACGTCACATACACTTGTCTCCTCAACGCGTGTGATTGAAATAAGTCTCTTCCCTCCCCCTTCTTAGTCAAGGGCAAGGTTACCGACAAGGTGACCAACAGGCTGTTACGGTGGCTTAGTAAATATATACAAGGCCAAGACCTTGGCCCTGACAATAGGCCACAAGCTAACCACAAAATCCTCCGTCAGGGCCAGCAAGGCCAAATGGACAGATTACTAAAATAGCCACAAGGTTGGTAGCACTAAGAGCTGGGTTGAGGATGAAGACAAGGTCGTATTGTGCATATATACTTCTTGCACAGAAACGTGTGTGGGTGGGTCCTGCGAACTGGTGAGATGACGAGAGACCGCTCTGACTAACGCCGCTGCTGTCTTAGAGGGTAAGATCCATTTTATCTAAGTGGACTTTCCACTTGGAACTTGCTTTGTAGTTAATAGTTAAAAGATTGCCCATGAAGTTAGTAATTAGTACTTAGGTACTATGATGTTAAGATTTAGAACAATAAATAGTTATTATGTCTTGGAACAGTGCTTTTAAATGAAGTCTTAGTATGAAAAACTAAATATGCTGACCAAGGCAGTAATTTATTTTATTAAAAACATAAACTAACGTAACGTTTCAACCTTCTAGCAGCTTGACATTTTTGCAGCTTGACATTTTTGCCAAAGAAATTCAAGATGAAGAAAGAGGGATATTATTGGAACTTGAAATAGAAGAAGAAGACAAGTTAAGCTATCTAGATATATTGATGGAAAGGAAAAGAGGACAAGAAATTGAAACCGCTTGGCATCAGAAGAAGTGTGCAGCAGGGGTATTCTGCCACAAAAGAAGTGATGTAAGTGAGGTGACAAAAATAAATTTTATAAAGAATATGGAGGACAGAATCAAGAAAATATGCATGAAAGAATGTGTAAAAGAAGGCAAAATAAATAGCCTATGGAAACAGCTGGAAAAGAATGGCTATGAGAAGCAGGATAGACTGGACATAAACAGAAGAAGTAAGAAAACGGGCAGGGGAGAATTGGAAGAGAAAGAAAAAGAGGAGAGAAGGTTTGGAATAAGGAGCATGGGGAAGACCACAGAAAAGATATGCAAAGTGCTTAGGAAAGCGGGAATTAAAACTTACAGGAAGGGAGGGAGAAGCATCTTAGGAATAGCGAGGAATGCTAACAAGAAAAAGGAAAACAGAGAAGAGGAAGAGGAAGGGATTATCTACGAAGTAAAATGTAAAGAATGTCAGAGTGTGTACATAGGAGAAACGAAAAAAAGGCTGAAAGACAGGTTGAAACAACATAGGGATGATGTACGACTTAAGAGAGAGAGAAATGCAATATTTAAACACACGAGAGAAACAGGACATGACATAGAGTGGGATGAGGCTAAGCAGATAGGAAGGGAGAAGAGAATGCTAGTGAGAAAATGGAAGGAAGCCAAGGAAATAGAGAAGACAGGTGAAGAAGACACAATGAACTGGAATGGGGGACTGAAGTTAAACAAAGAATGGAAGAAGATGTTGGAAAGAGTGGAAAGGACAAGAGAGAAAGAGGAGAGGAGAAGGAAGAAAAATGAAGGGAAAAGTGCGTGAGATTAAAAGTCCAACCACATTCTATATGGAAGTAATTGTGGTTTGCCTTTTAGGTGAAAGTAAAGTTGGCAAGTGAAAGTCATCTGCTAGAAAGTTCCAAACAACTTTCTAAATAGTCTGGAGGGAGTAATGTTTGTGTATATATAATGCCCTTTTGTTGTATCTGGTTACTTTTGCACTTGATACAGAGTCTGAAGAAGACCTTGCTAGAAGGTTGAAACGTTACGTTAGTTTATGTTTTTAATAAAATAAATTACTGCCTTGGTCAGCATATTTAGGTTTTCATAATCATGGAAACAAGGCTTAATGGTGTTATAAGTCTTAGTATTAAGTATATCATAAATAGTACCTTATGCAATAGCGTTACACTTGGTGGAGGTGCGATCTCTGCTTTATACAGCGGAGGGCCAATCCCAGTTCCCCCCTCCCCCAGAAATTGGTTGTCTGGATACTTTAATTGTAGGTTGAATATTGTCTCTTGTGTTTTCTTGGTGATCTTTTGCTTGAAAGTGTTGGCTCGCTTTGTTGGTTTCTGTTGTCTTTGTTCCGCTGGTTCGAAACTTGATTATTATGCTTTATTGAGGTATCCGCCTTGTTCGTTGTCAGGAATTATGTGGTGTTAATGGTTCTTACACGTCAACAGACGTCTGGTGAACGCAAAACCCTGCTTACTGCAACCGGTACGTGTCCTCTCCCTGCTTGCTCGCAGGAAGCAATACATACACCGCTACCTGCTGAAAGTGATATATTTGAAATGCCGGATCCTTTAACACCAGGTACGTCAAACCCCACTATGTGTTCTTACGCTAGGGTTCTGTCGATCCAACAGGATATTTTTAACGCTCACCCTGGAGAAAGTATAACATAATTTTTCAACACATATAAGAGAGTTTCTTCATTTCAGGCTGGACTGATGCGCAAAAGGTCACATTTCTGCCTGCATACTTAAAGAAAAGCTTGTTGGCTTACTGGGATTTGAACCGCGCCACGTTAGAAAGTCTAGAAGGGTTTTCTCATATTGAAGAATCATTGACTAAAGCTTTTCAACCACTTTTACCAGTCGGACAAGCTTATCTAGATTTAGCTGCAAGAAAGAAACAAATCAACGAGTCGATAGAGAATTATTTTTACGATGTGCCAAAAATGTACAAGCGAGCAGATCCTAATATGAATGATGACAGGAAAATAAACTATGTTTGTAATGGCTTGCCAGCACAAGACCCAGAAAGGTTAGTAACAATGAAGGCGCAAACACTAGATGAATTGCTAGCTAATTTGCGACTTCTGGAACATGCAAAACGGCAAGCAGATATTGCTTCGCAATCTTACGCGCAAGTTGTCAAAGGTTCAAATGACAGACAGAAGGAATTTAACGGAAGATCGGGAAATGAAACGCGATATGTGCACATGATGGATGAATCTCGAAACGCTGACCATGAGAGACGAAACAACCCTTCAGTTTCAAACAAACATAAAGGTACCAATAGAGGTAGAGGATTTTCCACGTCCTTCTGAGGTAGACCTAATAACAGCAATAACAGTAGGAACAGTGATCGAGTTTGCTACTCGTGTGGATCTAAGTTTCACTTTGCGCGATTCTTTCCAAACAAAGGTTCATACCCTTCAAATGAAAGATATTCGACCAATCGAGGACGGGGATCTTTTCCATCCAAGGGCGTGATTCTAGATTAAATAATCATAGGAATTTCGAACGAAATCCTAACAGAGGGTCTCGAACCCCTTCCCCTTTTCCAAGAAGCTTGGGAAACCCAAACGCATAAGGGGAATGCGCCACAGGGGTCACCTTCGCCCAAACAAGCAAAAACCGCTGAGAAAGCGATCATATCGTGCAGAAATTTGTTCTTCTTTCTCATTAGATGACAAAAATTACAACAAAAGACCGATGATACATGAAAATATTTTTAGGAAAATGATTCCAGCACTTATAGACACTGGTAGTACTTGTAGCCTATTACACTTTGGTATGCTACCTTGCCATCTTAAGATTTCTGCTAGAAAAACAGGTTCAGTAACTTTGTCTACTTTATCGGGAGTTGCATCAAGGAACACTCCAGTCCATAACTTTTAGTTTTCTATTGGACCACACAAGTTTAATATGCCATTATCAGTTTGTGCTAATCCTTCGTTGCGAGACCGCATCATTTTAGGCACAGACTTCTTTGATTGTTTGTCAGATATTTAAACTCAGCCGGAGTAGTGTTACATAAACCCGGACCTTCATTTGTACCTTATATTCAGGAAAGGTAGACACCTATTGTGAGTAACGAGATCCAAGCCCTAGAACGGCAGGACGACCAAATCAGACACACGACTATTCGATCGTCACCCAAAAAAGGCTCTACATGCTTCGACATGGAATCTATACAAGTTCCAAACACATTCATGCCTCCTAAGAAATTCGTCGCATTTGTTCCCGACATAAATCGTGATCGAAATTTTCATCACGTCGTTTCCAGAACACAACTGGAAATGAAACCGGAAGAAGCACTGAGAACACCTAACGATAACCTCCCTACAGGAAGGAAGAGCACTATTATGACACATTCCAGTGACGTAGCAGATAAGGCTCTATTCGAGGAACTTCCGCACATAGACAAGGAGGAAAACAAGAAATACACGTCTGCCACAACCAAATATAATTATTTTCGCATTACGTGGTATTGGAGCCATATGAATATACGGAATTAACTACAGGGTGATCGAAAAGTCCCCGAACCCAAACTTCAAATATTTTTTTCGCCGGTCGTTATTATGATAATGTCAAAATTTCTGTGGAAGCTGGTTTGCGAGGGTCTTGGATGTACACGACACAAGAGATGGCGCTGGGGAGTGGCAGTAGCAGTCGTGGCGAGGAAATGAACTACGAGCAATGCTGGTAACAAAATAATCAGGTAAACCAAACCAACAGTTAACCTAAACTGTGACCCCACAAGAAAAAATCGGGTGTTGTTAAATCAGGTGATCTTGCCGGCCAAAGCCCTGATGAAATCAAGCGGTCATCAAAAAATTCACGCAGAACTGCCATGGTGGCATTGGACGTATGGCATGTTGCCCCGTCTTGTTGCAACCACACATCTCGTTCATCGGCGTACAAAAGCGCGATAAACTGCTGTATAATGTCCTGGTACACAATAGAATTCACTCGGTTTTCGAAAAAAAATCCTCCTCCACCGACAAAGTCATCCTTGCAACTGGCGTGATTATTTTGTTACCAGCGCTGGTCGTAGTTCATTTCCTCGCCACGACTGCTAGCTCCACTCCCCAGCGCCATCTCTTGTGTCGTGTACAGCCAAGACCCTCACAAACCAGCTTCCACAGAAATTTTGACATTATCATAATAACGACCGGCGAAAAAAATAATTGAAGTTTGGGTTCGGGGACTTTTCGATCACCCTGTATAACTTTTGCTACAGCTGTTCCCACCAATCAGGATTTTATCCTAGAAATGAATGATGGTCTTTATGACCAGTATCGTTGCTTAGTCCCTCGCTTGTTAATAAATTCGTACACAACGACTCATATCCCTATCATAAACATGAATCATTCTCAGGTTACTTTTCCACAGAATTATGTAATTGGAATTTTATGCAAGCCAGAAATAATTTTCCCGACCCTTTGTTCTCCTAGTCAGGATGAAATACATCATCATGTGAATGTAATAAAAGATGAAAACCTGAAAAATTATTTCAAATTTGAAGACAAAGAATTCAAAGTTGAGAGAGCGACTTAGATATTTCATCTGATATCACGGACGAGCAGAAACACGAATTACTGACTATTTTGGAGAAACATAAGCACTGTTTTGCGTCATCTCTGCAACAATTTGGTGTTACAAATGCCTATGAAGTTACAATTCCACTCACAGATGATATTCCAGTTAAACGCACGCCATACAGGGTTTCCCCAAAACAACGTGACTTTATCGAGTCGGAATTGAAGAAAATACTTTCTTTAGGTATTATCCAGGAATTTGAGTCCGAATATAGAGCCCCAATTATCCTTGTATAAAAAAAAGATGGTTCTTGTTGTATGGTAGTAGATTTTCGCGGGATTAATTTGAAGATGAAGGTTCCTCATTATTGTTTACCAGTTATTTCAGATATAATTCACTATCTAAGTGGAGTAAAATATATATCTACGTTAGACCTATTTTCCGCGTACCATCAGCTAAAAATTGCAGAGAAAGATAGGCACTAAACAGCCCTAGTGACTCCTCTTGGAACATTTGAGTATACTCGGCTACCTTTTGGCTTGGCGAACGCCCCTGCAGCATTTCAAAGGTGTGTAGATAAAGTTTTTGCAGGTCTTAAATTTAACAGTTTATGTATCTTCCTGGATGACATAATAGTATTTAGCGAAACTTGGAAACACCATTTGGAGAGGCTGGAAAAAATGTTTCTTGCTCTGGACCGAGCAAACTTACAAGCTAAGCCTAGTAAATGTCACTTTTCCTATGCAGAAACAGAAATATTAGGTCATGTAATAGGAAGAAACGGAGTCGCCACCGATTCGAAGAAAATAGCAGCTATTAAGAATATTCCAACCTAAAACAGGCTAGATCATTTATTGGCTGTGCAATTTTTTTCGTCAGTTTATAGAAGGCTTTTCATTAATTGCCAAACCTCTTACCAATCTTACATAGAAGGGTGTACCATTTCATATGGGTGAAAGTCAAATCGCAACATTTAACCAACTGAAAGAACGTTTGTCGTCTGCCCCTGCGCTACGACATTTCGACCCCACATTACCAATCGAATTGCATTGGGATTCTTCGCAAATGGGCTTTGGTTCAATGCTTTGTCACGTGACACGAGATCCAAATAATGAAAAGAAAACTATCACCCAGCTGGTTTCATTTTGTTCACGATTATTCACCGGACCACAGGTCAACTATAGTATTTTCAAAAAGGAAGTGTATTGCCTTGTGTTTTCCGTGCTTCATTTTTGCCAATACTTGACAGATACCTTTTTCACTGCTGTAGTGGACAGTGCAGGAGCTTGTTGGTTAAGAACCACAAAGGATTTAACGAATCGATTAGCACAACTCTCAGAATTTCCTTTTTCAATAAGACACCATCCAGGATGTCTTAATTGCGTGCCAGATTGTTTATCTCACAGTGCATCAGCCCATTTAATAGACGAAGAACGCGATTTCATAGATCATGGAGACATGGTAGAGACTATAGATCAACAGGTCGATCTTGGGTCAACTGACCGTGCCACCATGATACGAATCGCCAGATGCAGGATCCAGAAGTCAGGGTACTAATAAAATTAAAGGAACGCGAACCATCCCATCTTTCAGTTCGTTATTACGAACTAGATAACGGAGTGCTGTATAGACGCAATAAAGACAAAAAACTCGTGGTAATTCCCGATAACATGATACATGATGTGCTAACAGAAGTACATGACTCACCGTACACCGGAGGACACTTAGGTCAAACTAAATGTTTGCAGAAGTCAAATCAAATATATTACTGGAGAACATCGCGAAATGACGTTATACATTACTTACGCTCGTGCCAGATATGTCAAGAGAAAAACGCATCAGCAGGAATAAAACAGGGTTACCTTCACCCTCTCCCAATGGGAAATATTTGTGAATCTTGGAGTTCAGATGTATTCGGGCCAGTAACGCCATCCAATGGTTACAAGTATATTTTGTTTGCTGTAGATTTTATCCAGAAAATTTTTACATTCTTCGATCCAGTTTCTACTATACTCACAGAACGTGGTTCTGTTCACCAAGCTGCCTTGGTGGAAAATATTTTGAACGAACTTAAAATAAAACATCTGAATACCAGTGGCTATCACCCTCAGTGTAACGGAAAAGCAGAATGCGTAAATAGAAGCATTGCTAATATACTTAGTAAATATACTGCTAAACATCAGAAGGACTGGGCATCTTATCTGAATCTTGCCTTATATGCTTATAACTCTAGTCCCTTAGAAGGATTATCTGTATTATCTCCCTACGAAATAATGTATGGTCGTAAACCCAATTTTCCATTAGAGATAGCATTAAACTCAAACCCTGTAGACCCATTCTCTGAAAATTTTCGGAAACATGCACGAACCAATCGTGATATAGCCAAGGAACTGCACAGTAAACGGCACCAGAACTCAAAAAATCGGTACGACAGTGACCTTCAAGAACCATCATTTGTTGTCGGTGACCTTGTTATGGTTTACATGCCTGCAAAATGAAAAGGACTTTTCCGATAAACTAAGATGTAAATATGATGATCCCTTTTCAATTACAAATGTTAGAGGAAAGAATGTTTACGATGTTGAACAAGTGAAAGGAAAGAAAACACTAAAAAGGATAAGGTATATTACGTGGAAATGAACCACGACGTAGAAATATTTCATGCCTTGGACAAAATGGTAAGTGAATTTCAACACTTATTTAGTGTTCATTTGAATAATACACACGTTGAATTTCCCACACCTCCTGAGGAGTATGCCAGAGCTAAACGTGGACTTGGACTAAACTTCATTGGAAATTTTGCTAACTGGTGCTGCGGTATTATGAGTGAGAACCAGTTCCATGAACTTCTAGTGATTGAACACACTCTTAACGCCGAAATACATAAAGTCACGTCTAGTCTTAAAAATGAACATCAGAAAGTACACCTACTGAAAACAAAAATTCATGATTTAATTCAACAGACTAACGATACGCTAGTTACCCTTTGAAACTCAAGTAAATTTACTAAAAACTAGTTTTGGTACCAAACTTTCAGAATTGGCCAAAATCACCAATAAGATGACTCAAAATTTGAATATAATGGCTTTAAGATCTCTATTATTGCATCAACTCTTGTTAAGCACTATTACTAATTCCAAGATACAAGAATTAAGAACATCATCATGTTTCGCAAACAAAATTCCATTATATTTAATCAGACTTCAAACATTAAAACGAGACCTGAAACAACAAAAATTTATCTTAGCCGTAAATGGATATCAGTTAGCTATACCTACTACTAATCTAATAAAATATTACACAGTCCCTTTAGCTCATTGTTTGTTCTCACCTAAACAAGTAGTCATCACGCTAAAAATTCCGATCATGAAAATAGGCGAAAACCCTATTCTAGAAGAATTTCTCACAGTTCCATTCCATTGGCTAAATAGCACTTGCAACATTATCCATCCGCCATTATACTCGGCTATGAGTCCAACTTCGATTCGACTCTTGTCAGGTACCTTTTTGGCCACCTGCGACCCACACAATTCACCGATGTGTTACTTACCCCGTTTCGGTCATAATGCCACTTTAGGCTCTTCTTGTGCTCAAAAGATACAGCAAGGCGCGACTATTTGCGAGTTAGCTGGACATTGCATGTATCAATGTTACGAAGGAAGTAACGTAATCGCGATTGAAGTATCGCAGAATCATTACGTAATCAGCAAATCATTGCCAAAGATTAAAGGAGAATGCAACGATAAAGATATCATCATTTACACTTACGAAACTGAACCCGGAGCTTTGGAAGTCACTCTATTGTGTAATTGTTTGTTGTCAATAACCGACGAAACCCATATCCCTAGAACTTTCCCCTGCTCTAGTCACAGGAGCAACAAGCTGCATAGTTATCATATTCTGCCTACCTCGTGGGGTAAAATAACGACGATGAAAATAGATGTTTTATTTTCTGGTAGTAAAGCAGCCAAGTTTAAACATTTCAACGACTGTTTAGATGCTAATTGGCCCACGAAAATATCTTTTTTAAAGATAACAACTCAGACAGAACCTCGTGAGGAAAATTATGATTTAATTGACGATTTAGACGACTCAGACACCGATATCTCTGAGGGAGACCTTTCCAAAATTTCATTAAGTCTAATTTGGAATGTAGCTCTCACTCTAACCACAGCATGGTTGATATATAAATATTTCTTACTCACCACACAATTAATTGCTCTTAAACAAGTCCAACCCACAGAAGCACTGGAACCCTCAAAGTAAGTATTCCATACAGTGATACATTACTCAATAGTTATAATGATATTGATATTAGTTCTCCTGTTTATAATTTGGTTGATCAAGAGATATAAGGAATGTTGTTGCCATCGCAAACCGACTCAGGAAACCCAAAATGCTTCTACCAGTGTTCTATTTCATAATGACAAGGTGAAAATGACACCTAACCCCCCCCCCCAAAAAAACCACGACGTATACCACATACATTCATACCAACACATAACACAATACATATGAGCATGACAGCATGACTTGGCATCCTGACAATCTTAGTACATTCTTCTACATTAATTAACGGCTTATCGATGAAAACCTTTGTCTCTCCAGGAATTTATATGACAGAAATAGACCCCAACTATCTTATATACAACTTCTGTTCCTCTGTTGTACCGCTTACAGTACAACGCAGCCTTTACTGAGATTGTTGATTGGGAAAATGTATCCTCTTCTTTAGGAAATACCACGATTGCTACTGATCCCACTGTACAGGGATGGAGTTATTTTCTTGCTTCCAAAACTCACATTCGCTCACTTTTTCTAAAAGATACAGATATCAACAGAATCCAAACCAGAATGCGGCAATTTCCTGCCAGTGATTGGATACATATTAAAGAGCTCGCATTAAGCATCCAACCCCAAATTCTAAATATATTAATTTCCGCTTGTCAGAATAAGAAGATTCATCCTGCTCTGTTACCATTTCACATTCTGTTACAACATATTGAAGATCTCACCAATAAATTACGGAATTATAACTATACTCTTGCCATATCTTCTGATAATCTCGAACAGTACTATAGCACACCTATACTTGAATGCACCATTGGACCCACATATGCACTCATCGCAATGAAAATACCCTTAATACAACGATGTTCCAGAATTAGGATCTTTGATCTAAAACCCCTGCCCTTCCAGTATAACGATCAAATATGTCAAGTACAATTAGTAAAAGACAGTGTCATCTTCGATGAAATCAATCAAACCTATTTTGACCATTTATGTTCTTTAACCACAGACACGTTATGCTTCATTTCCCCGATTCGGAATGTAGTTACTGCAGAACACCAATGCGTTAAATCAATTTTTAACCAGAACGTTCCTTCTGTTGTATGAAACTGTCCCCTACACTGTCATACTGATTCGACCTATTTAGTGCTCTCTCCAATGGACATTGAAATCAATGTGAAGTGTGAAAGCATCTTACTTAGCTTCAAGAGGAATTCTCCCTATGGCACACTAGTTGTACAACTTGGTTGTCAATGTACACTCTACGTTCTTTCTAAGTGTTATCAAGCACAATTTCCTTGCATATTGCCCAATCAGACAAGGGCCCAAATCTCTCATTTTATTCCTATCCATTGGGTAAATTATCTATCCACAAACATCACTAACTACGAATGCACAACCGAATTAATTGAATAAACTGCTTGCACTTTGTTCAGCCATCAGATATAACACTTGAATGGGGAACCAATATCATTAGTCCCTACTCATACCTGGTTGAGCATTGTGACAGGCTTAGTCTTCCTTATCATAGTGTGGATACCATACAAAGTTCATTGCAGAAAATTGAAGCCATCGAGAACTACTCCAGTTCCGGAGGGCATGAAAACAAATACCCTGAGAGCTCCATCTTATGAAGCACCGAAAAGTCCCATTTATGAATGTATTCTTGAATAAACTTCACTTTACTAATGACACACTGGTTTCAGAGTAAGGACATCTTTATTTTGCAAGATGACCAGGGCCTAGGACAAGTCATCCTTGAGAAGACTCTCCTGACTCTCCAAGAATTCTCCAAGAATTCTCAAACTTAATGGAATCAACTTCAGTGAGGCACTTCTTCAATTCAACTGGTAATATCGGCTGTGTCCTGTGTACACCACCAAGTCACCCTACGGGCAAGATCTTCCATAAGTAAAAAGTGATGCCTACATAAAAGACAATAATAGCCAGATAATAGGCCAAATTTATTAGTGTAGTTATATTGTATGTAAACTAGTACTTCAAAGGCCATATCCATGAAACTATATATATATATATATATATATATATATATATATATATATATATATATATATATATATATACAAATAATGAAGGAGACAGTAAACACTTACCACACGAATAGAAATAATTCAATATTTCGCGATCTGAGTCGCATTTTCAAGAAGGTAGATAAAAGATCGAGGACACTTTGAGTAGAGGCACAGAATACTGACCGTAGCGTCTCTACGGTCAGTGTTGCCAGAAACAGTTGAAAGGAAACACGAAATACTTTAGCCAGTGTTTACTGTCAGGTGGGTGGGTAGTTTCGGGGAGGAGAGGAAAGAGTTACTCAACCTAGCCAACCAGTAACTCTTTCCTCTCCTCCCCGAAACTACCCACCCACCTGACAGTAAACACTGGCTAAAGTATTTCGTGTTTCCTTTCAACTGTTTCTGGCAACACTGACCGTAGAGACGCTACGGTCAGTATTCTGTGCCTCTACTCAAAGTGTCCTCGATCTTTTATCTACCTTCTTGAAAATGCGACTCAGATCGCGAAATATTGAATTATTTCTATTTGTGTGGTAAGTGTTTACTGTCTCCTTCATTATTTGTATTTATCCGCCCTTCTGGCACCATTTCTAACCCTATTCCTGTTTTTATATATATATATATATATATATATATATATATATATATATATATTCTAAATTTTAATTTTAACTCTGACTGCCACATATATTTTATATACAGGGCATGTCAATAATTAGCTTAGAAGGGGGCCATCTAAGATGAGGAGGGGCGTTATGTAATGCACAGCTCATTGTGTTGCAAAAAAGGGCTTAGCCTGCAAGGAAGTATTAACACACTGACAAGAAGTAAGGACTTTTGTCACATACACTTGTATCATCCTCAATGCATGTGATTGAGACAAGGCCCTTCCCCCCCCCCTCTTAGTCAAGAGCAAGGTTACCGACAAGTGACCAACAGGACGTTGAGACGTTGAGGTGGCTTAGTAAATATAAACAAGGCCAAGACCTTGGCCCTGATGATAGACCACAAGGTCTCCTAAACACGAAAACCTCTCTCAGGGCCAGCAAGGCCAAATGGACATATTACTAAAATAGCTACAAGGTTGGTAGTGCTAAGAGCTGGGTTGAGGATGAAGATTGTGAATATATACTTCTTGCACACAACCGTGTGTGTGTGTGTGTGTGTGTGTGTGCGTGTCCTGGGAACTGGTGAGACGATGAGAGGCCGCCCTGGCTAACGCAGCTGCTGTCTTAGAGGGTAAGATCCATTTTATCTAAGTGGACTTTCCACTTGGAACTTGCTTTGTAATTAATAGTTAAAAGATTGCCCTTGAAGTTAGTAATTACTACTTAGGTACTATGATGTTAAGATTTATAACAATAAATAATTATTATGTCTTGGAACAGTGCTTTTAAATGAAGTCTTACTATTAAGTATATCATATATAGTACCTTACGCAATAGCGTTACACTTGGTGGAGGTGCGATCATTCCGCCATTGTGTGAGGGCAGCAATGCCAAGTGGCAACAGCTGACCGGCGGGGTCGAGTGATTCACGTCAGACATTTGCTGTACAGACTGTGAGCAGTGCATGATGTTTGTGTGCAATCCGTGTTTCGAAGTAAACTGGCTGTTGGTACTCGTAAAGCTGTAGTATTCATGTACCATGTTTTCTTTATTTCCTTTTGTGAAATAAATCTGTTGTTCAACATATGGGCTTTCTGTGCAGTGTGGTGATAAGTGGCACACGAACAATGGGCCGAACAACGAAACACAAAGGTTTTGACCGTTACGTTACGAATTGTGCTGGGAAGGGAGAAGTTGATTTGATAACAAAGGTAAGCAGCTATTCTGTGCCATGTACTGTAATGATCGCAAATGTTGAGGAAGGTCCTTGACTACCAGCTACGTGCGTTTAGTGGAAAGGATAAGTAGGTCACTTGTTAGAGCAAAATGCCAGCAAAACCAGACATTGAACAGTCGTTCAAGCAGTTGGAATCTCAACTAGAAGACGTATTGCAGCAGCAGTTGTCTAAGTTTGGATCCCAGATCACTGCCTTGCAAGAAAACGTTGCTTCCATGCAAGAGAATGTCACGGCGAGGGATGAAAAGATGGAATCTCAGCTGTCGTCGTTGGGTTCGAAGTTTGCTGAACTAGAAAAAAATGTTACAAGAAAATTAAGGTTAGTAGAAGACTGTGTTGCTAATGTGAAGGAGAAAATTGCCAATGTAGAAACCAGTATTTCGCATGTTGACGAAAACGTGTCTAGAAAACTAGATCAATTTGAATCTAACTTTAATTACAAATTTGTTCGCCTTGAAGCAAAGGATGAAAAAGGAGTTACTGATTTGTGTGTTCAAACTCGTGAGTCTTTAACTGATGTGAAGAATAATTTTGAGTCATTTCGTAATCAGTTAGAAACAAAAATTGATGAGGTTGCAAAAAACTGATCTGATCAAAGAAACAAGTTACAAGAAAAGTAGAATGAAAACGTTAAACAGAATGATCTTGAACTTCGAGAAATAAAGTCCATTATCGGTACTGACCAATCTAGGTATGAAACTGTAGTTACTAAAATAGGTGAACAGAATGCTAGTATTGCTCAGTTACAAGAAGAATTCTCAGAACTTTCAACGAAGACAGGTCAAACAATACAGGACCTGAGTCAAAGCATTCCTTCAGTATATGTGAAATTACATATAAGGGTTGTATTCAACAAGTAACTGACATTGCGTCAAAAGTAGAAATAGTAGAAAATAAATTTGTTGACTTTGATTATCAGTTAAGAGATATTTTGAAAGACTTAAGAGCATTGCAGGCCATTTCTCAACAACAAACTAATAAAAGTCAAGTGCAAAGAACCAGTAAACTTAGTGATTTAAATAAAAATTCTAGTAGTATTGCTAGTCATGTACGTTTTTCAAGATCTAGTCAAATAAATGAGAGATATCCAGTAAAAAAATGTTCCAATGTTACATTTAGAAAGAAAACTACTAGTACAAAGTCTGATACTTCTAATTCTGATACTGAAAACTCAATAGAGTATAAGAAAGAGAAAAATAGACTTAGTAATTCTTTAAGAACAAGTGGAAATGGTGTTAACAAAAGAAAATCAAGTTTTAATAAAGATAGAAAACGTTATGTATCTAGTGCAACTGAATCTGAAATTAATAGAATGTTCAAGAAAAAGCATGGTGTATTAAGATACTCTGATATAGGAAAGTTGCCAAATTTCAATGGCACAAGGACACATTACTTAACGTCTCAGTTTTCAAAAGAAATTCAAGATAGTTTTGTAATGTCAGACATTCCAATTAAACATTACATGAAGTACTTACCCATGGTTCTTAAGGGTGTGGCAAAACATTGATTTGATCAAAACAAAGAGTATGTAGATAGATGATTATGAAAATTTTAATTTCTAAATGTGTTTGAAAGTCCGTCATGAATTTTCTTACTATCTAAGAAATTTTCCAAGGAGAGTAAACAAAGTTTGTTAGGTTATTTCTGGTCAGAGGTAAATGTGTTGAATGTAATTCAACCTGAAATGACTGGTCAGCAAAAACTTATTCTCATTCTCATTGCTCATCAGGTGCCAATGAAAGTGAAAGATGCTATATTTAATCAGTCCAATATCTCATTGAGAATTGCAGCTGAATTGGTTTCAAGACATGAAGCTCTTTATAATTCCTATGATGTAGATTTAAAGCCATCCAGTACGTTTGTTAGGCAAGTAAATGTAAGAAAGTTTGATGGTAATGTTGAACCAAATACATCCAGAAATGTAAATAATAGTGCAAGAAATGTTGATAACAACAATCGTGATAGATTTAATTCCTATAGAAGGTATAACAACAATACAGATTATCAATCTAGAAATAATACTGTAAGCAATAGATTTCTGAATAATTTCAATGATTACCAAGGAGGTTACGGAAATGGAAAGTACAGTAGATTTAATGATAGAAATAGATATAATCCATAATAGGTTTAATCAGAGGAAGCCTCTGATGCGAACAAGTAGTACAAATACTGAATTTGAAGTAAATACAGGTGTATTCAGTGGCGGCTGCTTAATACGTGCTGCCGTGCTATAGCACGCTACTCAATTTACTAAAATGAAAAGAAAGAAAGGCGCACATTTCATAGATTGAAGAAGTTTAATAAAACACTGCAGTGAAATGAAAATTCTCACGTTAAGAGGCTCAAAAATTTGCAGCGCGCTATCTATTTTCCGCATGCTCTTAACCTACAACGAATACCGTGCTATTGGCTTCATAGCACGCTTTCGCCACCTCGCGGCGCGCCGAATCTGACCGAATGCCCCTCGGTTCTACGGGGGAGGTAGGGTCGGAGCCAATCAGCTCGCAAAATTCGTTTGCTAGCGTGCTACACAGATCCACAGCACGGTAAGTGTTGTCATCTCTGTATAAGAAGAAAGTTTGCGGATAGCTTTACAGAAACACACAAATTCTTTTCGCGCTGTTCATGGTCATGCACTTGGCATATGGAGCAGTCATTGTAAAGGACAGTTGTTCCAAGCAGTGGCGTACGAGAGGTTGGGGCTAGGAAATTGATGAGTGGCTACATCCAATCTCCAAATTTTGAGTTTCGGACGAAAGCAGCAAAGAACTCGGAAACAAAGAACCGTGTTAAATGCAAACACCCCTTAAAATAATCTCCGAATTACCATTTTTGTCTTTGAATAACTTAAAATGAAGGCTTAAATCGGTGATTGCAATATATTTTATAGTTTATTCCGGCCGTACGTAGAAAGCAGCTATGTGATACAGACCTTTACAATTCCAGACCCCCCGGGGAAAAAAAAAAACCTGTGTACGCTAGCAACTCCAAGTGAGTGTGTAAATGTGTATGTGTTTTTCTGGGGGGGGGATAATTGTAAGTGTAAGAAACAACATCTACCTGTAGCACGCATCTGTGAAAAGTCACGAGCCGCCGCTGGGTGTAGTACATGCAGTAAATTTTCCAAATGGGAATAATAGGAGTGGTATAAGAGAAAATTCTTCTTTTAGAGCTGAAGCTTCTACATTTTTGCCTCATGAAAGTTTAAACTGAATTGTGAACCTATTAGTATGGCGACACATGGTAGTGATGAAACTTTATTGAAAACCACTAACATAAATTCAGAGTATAGACCTAAGCTTAACACTTAAGTACATATTTGCCAAGTAGATATTGACTTTTATAATGACTTGATGATAGAAGAAGAGAAATTCAGTCCAAAAAAACATGAATTTACCTATTAATGTTAGACAAAAAATAAAAGAATAAAAGGTACAAGCTTTATTAATTGTGAAATTAATGGTATAGATTATAAATGCCTCGTAGACTCGGGTAGTGAATTCTCATTACTCTCTGAAGGTAAATGGAAAGAGATTACTCAAGAAGTTACACGACCAATTTTACAACCAGTAACAGACATAATACTTGTAGATTATTCTGGCAAGAAACAACAATAGGTATTAGGCAAGATCATTGTCAATCTAAGTTTTGATGGAGAAGATATTTTAATAGAATTTGTAGTGGTAAAGAACCTAAATGTTGGAATTTTATTAGGTTTAGACTTCTTATATAATATAGGAGCCCATATTGATTTTTCATGAAATGAATTCGTATTCAAGACGGCTCAAGTTAATAAGTTGGTTAAGCTTATACCATGTGTATCTGAAGAAGTAGATGGTATATTTCATGAATGTTTGAATGTTGGATAAAATAAAAATATATCAGAAATGGTTGCCAATACTACAGATTTGAGAAACAAGGTAGATCAGGCAGAAATCTTGGCAATGGAAGAAAAAGAGCAATTGTTTAATTTGGTTGTAGAGTTTCAAGATTTATTTTATGAAAAACCAGGTGTGTGTAATGTATATGAACATAACATTGAACTAGACACTCAAGAACCATTAGTAAGTAAGCCTTACCCTATTCCTTACCAATATAGAAAGGATGTGAGAGATTATATTGAAAAATTGTTAGAATGGGATATAATTGAAATTTGTGAATCTCCATATTTTAATCAATTAGTTGTTGTAAATAAATCTTCTGGAGGTATAAGAGTGTGTACAGACTTTAGGCTTATAAACTTACATCAAACACCAGCCAATTGCATCCAGTAAATTTTGAACTTGCTTTAAGAGGATTTAAGAATAAACCTTATGTTTCAGTCATAGACATGTCCGCTGGATTTCATCAGATACTTCTTACAGAAACGTCTAGGCCTTACACAGCGTTTGCTTTTGAAGGAAAACAATTTCAATTCAAGAGATTGGTTTTTGGTACATGTAACGATGTCCAAGCTTTTACAATCGCTATGTCTAAAGTTCTAGGTAACACTTTAAGTGACTCTCTTATCATATATGTAGATGATTTGTGTATACGTAGTGAAAGTTTTGAAAAACATTTGCAAGTGCTGAGAGAAGTATTTGAAAAACTTAGGAAGGCTGGAATGATCATAAAGTTGAGAAAGACATTTTTCTGCAAAGAAAAACTATTGTATTTAGGACATATTACAGATAAAGATGGTATCAGTATGAACCCTGATAGAGTTAAGGCAATAGCTGAATTACAACTTCCTAAAGATGTTAAAAGTCTTCAAAAAATCATTGGATGTTTTACTTGGTTAAGGAAGTTTATTCCAAATTTTTCGAATTTATGTTCACCCTTGTATGAGTTGCTGAAAAAATGGAAAAAATGGCACTGGGGAAACAAAGAACAATCTAGTTTCGATTTGTTAAAAGAAGCAATTGTACAGGATGTCAAACTTTATCATCCAGACTTTGAAAACAGATTTTACATTCAAACCGATTCATCTTCTGTTGGTCTTGGTGGTTACTTATACCAAACTATTAATGGTGAAAAACATGTAATATTATACATGAGTAGAACTCTTAAGGATTATGAGTCACACTATACAATTAGTGAATTAAAATGCCTTAGTATTCTTTTTTGTATTGATAAATGCAAGGAATATCCCCTAGGTAACAAATTTACTATTGTATGTGATCATCATTGCCAAATCTGGCTTCGACATGCAAAAAATTGGAATTCACGTCTCTTGCTATGGTCTTTACAACTCCAAAGTTATGACTTTCAAGTGGAGTACTGCAGAGAAAAAGATAATTTGATAGCGGATTTTCTTTCTAGAAATTTTCCAGATCAAAGTACTCAATATTTGCATGTAAATGTAGTAGATTTATTAAGGAATGATGTTTTTAATATACCAAAAGAAGTTGTTATGGATGAACAAAAGAAAGATTTGATTTTTAAACCAATCATTGATTATTTATCTGGAAACATAACTATAGATACTTTAGAGCCTAGATCAAGAAACTGGAAAAAGTATTTTAAGTTACAAGATGGAATTTTGTTGTATCGTGATTTTCATTTCATTAATAATTATAAGTTGTGTATACCTGTATCTTTAATTCCAATACTTTTAAGGTCATATCATGACAACATGGGTCATTTTGGAGCAGTCAAAATGCTCAGAAGAATGAATAAAATATTTTATTGGTCCGCAATGAGAAAGATGTGCAGAAATATGTTAAGAATTGTGAGATACGTCAAAGAACCAAAGCTAAACATTTATTTTCATTTCATGATTCTTTTTCTAATGATGTTATTTTATTTCTTGACGTACAAGGGCCACTTGTCAGAAGCAAGTGTGGCAAGAAATATTTGTTGGCAATTCAAGATTTAACAACAAGATATCTTTTTGTTTATCCTATTTGTAATTGTAATACAGATAGTATTTTAAGATGTTTGAAAGAAGGATACATCAGTCCTATGGGTATTGCAGGCGGTATTGTTTCTGACAATGCTAAAACATTCCATTCAAAGAAATATGCAGTTCAACTGGAACCTTCACAGGATCAAGACATACGTATGCAGATCCTCATGCAGAAGTTACTCGTTCAACTAGTTCTTGCGCTTTTGTTACCAAGTGATAGTGTAGTGAACAGGTATTGTATAGGAACACAGTGATACATATACCTTCACCCGGGTAGCCAGCCCGAACAGCCATGGATGGGAACGAATCCCCGGACACCGACATGGACACAATAGAACAACTCTCAAGGACAACCAAGACTAACCACATACCACCCTCTCAGATAAGGGCGGACAAAAACACCCAAAAATGCCACTGGGATGAAATGGAGGAATCGATCCAGCCAGACAAAGTCTCCCCCGGAAACTCTCTTTCCGAAATGCAACCCACTCTTCCCGAATACTGGCACTACAAGGACATGCTGGGACCATATGTCGTCCTCCTGGATGGCATTGAGGAAAACGCAAAAAGACTTGCCGCAGGTAGCATCGGAAACATTCTCAGGAAAAAAATGTGACCATCAACTTGGTAGAACAATGTGGTATCAATCGGGTCTGGGTAACATTCAAAACAGCAAGGACTGCTAATAATTTCATGCTGCAGACTGCTTTACATCGGGAAATGCTGGTTCAATCACGGGTGCCACTTTCATTAGTTCAAAGGGAGGGTCTGGTATTTGGTATCGAACATGATACCTCTGAACAAGACGTATTGGAAAGTATAGAAAGCCCCATCAGGGTTCTTACAGTCAAACGCTTGCCGAAAAAGATCTGTTGAGAAGATGGGACTTTCGACCTCGTTCCAACAAAACTTTTCTGTGTTACCTTCCGCGGGAAACAAATACCTGACAAAATCATCATTAATAGCCAAATACATGAAGTAACACCTCGAACAAGAGCAGTATTGCAATTTCCCAATGTTGGAGTTATTCCAACCACCAGAAACAATGCCGTTCGAAACCCATGTGTGCCAATTGTGCCAAAGATAAACATGAAGACCAGTGAGACAGTTCACCGTCATGTATTAACTGCAAAGAATCCCATTCCTCTTTATCAAAATATTGCCTCCCGACGTAGACTTGAATCAGCCATGCAAAACAAAATGGCTGAAGAAAACATTTCATACCACGAGGCAAAACACAAACTACAAGGGATTTTTATTCCCAGCCCCACCAGGGAGGAAGTTCTCCACCCAAGATTCACAGGTGCTAACTTCCCCCCATTACGTCTTCCAAGGTCGGAACGTTCGGTGGACAACACTATACCGCGTTTGTTACAACCTGTCCCGGTTCCCACGCTAGTTGTTCCCTGGCTTTTCTCGGTGCTGGGGAAAGTCAAAGCCAGGCAGCCAATTAAAATATGCAACGTCGCAACAGCGTCTACGTAAGCGCCTCTCTTCTGGCTTCCATTCACTCCTCGCTGCCCAGCAGACGATTTTTTCCTTGTTTCTCATTGGCACCGAAACTGTCGAGCGATCCCTAGCGCGGGAAGCGGGACAGGTTCTACCAAACACGGTATAGACTTGACTTGCCCCATTCGACACAAACAGTCAATAACTCTCAGATATTGAATCCTACACAATCGGTGCTCACAAGGGAAGAACCAGTATTAGAAAATACTTCCACTACTGATGCCATTAAACCGCCAAGGTGACCCAAAACATCCAAAACAAAAAGAAAAGACGACCATCAACCCCGCAAAACATACACTAGCAGGAACTGGTATGATGATGATGAAGTGTTAATCATGACCTCCAGTCCCACCTCCGACACAGAAAGCAATTATTCCAAACCGATAGGACAAAATGCCCGGCCCGCTGCTTTGACAAGTAAGAGGGAGATAGATAGAGTGAATCCTGTTCGGCCACCAACAAATGTGTTCTTGAGTAACTCAACCTCAGCACATATAACAATAGAGCACAATCTTATTTACAACTCGATCCTAGACATGATTCCCAATTTATGGGACGCGATGCGGGAAACAGAAAACAAAAACCATTGCATTCAACTCATCAAACAAATCCAATCTTTAACGTCTAATCTCCTGGCTATCATAGAATCCACATATTAACAGAACAAGGTTTTAGATAGATAATGGAAATGGAAACAATAGTACAATGGAATGTTAATAGCTTCTCTGCGAGAAAACTTGAATAACTAGACTTAATTGCTGAATATCAACCCCAAATTCTCTGTTTACAGGAAGTTAAAGGTACCAAACGCGAAAAATATCGTATTGCACATTATAATATATACGGTACACCAACAACTAATAGGGGAATGGTAATATTCGTACACAAAAAAAATCAACATACAGAAGTACGGATTCCAAATGACATAAGATTAAAACAAGATTTCCAAGTAGAAATAGTAGCTATCCACATTTCTATCTTCCTATGAACATTCACAGTCATACCGATATACATCCCTTCCAATACTAACTCCCAATGCATACGAGCAAGAGACCTTTAAGAAATGGTAAAACACGTTCCCGGACCTATTGCCCTTTTAGGTGACTTTGATGGACACCACTCAACGTGGGTGGACAAACATAACGATAGACTAGGTAACGCAATTGACATATGGATCACTGAGAATATCCTCATTCTCTGTAACGATGGCACCGCCACCCATTACCCTCTCAACGGAAATAACCCATCCTGCATAGACCTGACTATAATGTCTCCGGAAATATTCCCTCAATTCGCGTGGCATAAAGATGCAAACTTACGGGGCCACGATCACACACACCCATTCTCTTAATCAGACGTCATCACAATCTCTGACCCCTAGGCTTGGCTAACAGCCAGACACCCCCAGTACGGCGATGGAATAAAACTTCCATTAACTGGGATGCGTTCAAAGCCACGTTCTCACGGATATACATGCCAATTCTATCATTCTGAAATATCAACCTAGTATACTCAAATCTCATCGAAATGATTACGGTCGCTATGGACCACAGTGCTACTCATACCCGCTTTAGCATCCCGGCCAGATATCCATCCATAAGTTGGTGGACGAGAGATTGCAAAACCATTAAAATCAGAAAATGACAACAACTCCGAAAATATGAACGACACCACCTCTGAGAAAATTTAATTGAACTAAAACGCCTACAAGCGAAAGCAAAAAAAAAAACTTACCTCCAGGCGAGGAGAGCAGCATGGCAAAACTTTTGCAATACGTTAGATCGCAGCAATAGCATAAGCTTCATTTGGCAAAAATTTAACTCCATTCGCAAACCCACCCAAAGTTAGGTGAACACGCTAGACCGAACCTGGGAAAACGACTTCATATCTTTATTAACACCCCCTTCTGTTAGCTCGGGTTATACACATGATGAAAGATTAAATGCAACATTCACAGATGACTTCCCCACTGTAACTGCATTAGAACTCACAAATACCTTGAACTCCCTCAAAAATACTGCATCAGGATATGACGGCATTACATATGACATACTTCGCCACTTGCCGGACGAAGGTATCCATCTCATTGTACAAATTTACAATGAAATATATCACACCAGTATTATCCCCATAACCTGGAACAATCACATCATAATTCCTATCCTCAAACCATCCAAACCTCACAACAACACACAATAGTATCGACCCATAGTAGTAATTCCAGTACTCACCAAACTTTTTGAAAAAACATTATAACATCGAATAAACTGGACCCTGGAAAAGCAACAATTCCCCCCCCCCCCCCTTCAACACAAATGGGATTCAGGCTCAATCACGGCAGCCAAGATGCCGTATCCACTCTCACAGTAGCAATACAAAATAGTCAGATAACTAAGGACTATTGTATTAGCCTGTTTACAGACATTGAGAAAGCCTATGATTGGGTTTACATCCCAATACTATGCAATGTATTAGATAAATTATCAATACATCCTTCCGTTGCTAATATTATCTGGAATCTATATAATGAACGAAATCTTGTATTTTGGTTCAATGATCGAGTGGACGGGGCCCAAAAAGTATGAACCGGAATACCACAGGGGTTCCCCCTCAGCCCCCTACTATTCAATATATATACCCACCACATCCACCAATTAGATCTCACTGACTTTAAAGTATTACAATACGCCGACGATTTATGCTGTTATAAACAAACTTCTGATGCCACTCAAAGCATACTTGCTCTAAAAAGGGCTATTACTGGTCTTCGGGATAACATCTGGAGTATTACTTCATATCCTCACGTCGGGCCTTCCACAATGTCTTATACTGACCGATGCCTTGAGTGTGCTCCAAACGTTGTCAAGAGCAGGCACTGCAGTCTATAAACTTACAATTTTTCCTTATCTTATTCAAAGTGCAGCGTTATGGCTTCAAGAACGTGGACAAGAAGTGACCTTTACCTACATCAAGGCACATTCCAATCAAAACAAATCTCACGACTTTGTAGACATTTACGCAAAGCAAGCTCGGACACTCGAACACGTAACCCCTTATGCTTGCCTTACACAGACTTACTCCCTCGCGTAAAAATGAAAATCCAACACGAATGGGATGAATGGTGTGCACACGAAATCCAAAACACAATCACCTATAAGTGGAACTGGCACATCGGCACAAAACAACCTTGGTATCAGTCTTTGAAAATGCCTCGAGCCGTGATTGTGTTCACCTTGAGAATGCGCACGGGTCACGTTCTTTTGAATCAACATTTGGCAAGAATACATGCGGTACCTATAACTTCCTGCCAATGTGGAGAACCCAGCCAAACAATAATGCATCTGTTTTTCCAATGTCCCTTACGACAAGCCCATCGGGAACAGTTGTATCAAACCCTACTTCGACTAGCTGTCAATCCCAACCCGGATAAGTCAGCCTCGAGCTCCCATCATGTGGACGCTCTATAGTTTCGCACGAAAACACAGCAATGTAAACAAAAACAATAAGGAAGATCACAGTGTAACATACCCAACAGGATACCCTCCCATAGTGAAAATCACAAGTGAAAGTGAAAGTGTATTGTGCAGGTGCCATAAGGAATAACGAATGAAGGAGACAAGAAGAAGTTGGATCAAGTAAAGCAGTCCTGATTGCTAGAAACAGCAAAGGATAGGCGGTGTGAGCCACGATAAAGCTAGCAAGCAAAGAAATATGTGGATACATTAAGTTCTCTAGGTGTTAAAGTAATGTATACTTCACATTATCATGCAAGTTCTAATTTAGTAGAAAGAGTACATGCAGAATTGAAATAGAATGATGCATATGTGTTGTTCAGAAAATCAAATAGTATCCATTCCAATTTAGGATATGCACCAGTGGAGTTAATGTTCAATTGTAAGTTAGATGACAGTGTAGTAAATTATTTTAATATTCCCCAGACAGAAGAAAAGAATTGGGATGAAAAACTTTTTTCAGCCACTATACAGGATATAAATAAGATAAAAATGAGAAACTTGAGACACAATGTAACACAACAGAAAAGACATGAGATATGAGACATGAGACAAATTCATGATTTGATATTTCTCAAAACACATTATCTCAGTAGTCTTGTTGACAAGAGAATATTATAATGTATATGAAGGTCCCTATTATGTTTTTAAGGAACTCAGAAAAGGTGTATTTAGTTTAATTGAATTAAGTAAAGGAAAAGTAACAGAAAACCATCATATAGAAAACTTGAAAAAATGGAATGGTAGTATAGAAAAAAGGAAACTTTATTTGAATGAATTTATGAACAAATATCCTGAAGTGTGGAACTGGATAAAAATTTAAGATGATTTTTCTTTATTCAAATATTTATATTGAACTTTGGACTAAACTTGTTATATTTTCTTGTATATTTTGTGTATTGTAAATATATTTTTCCTATGTCAAAAATTATTCTTTCCAGGGAGGTGTGTAGTTCCTGTTATATTTTCTTGTATATTTTGTGTATTATAAATATTTTTTTCCTATGTCAAAAATTATTCTCTCCAGGGAGGTGTGTAGTTCCTGTGGAACTGGATAAAAATTTAAGTTGATTTTTCTTTATTCTAATATTTATATTGAACTTTGGACTAAACTTGTTATATTTTCTTATATATTTTGTGTATTGTAAATATTTTTTTTCCTATGTCAAAAATTATTCTCTCCAGGGAGGTGTGTAGTTTCTGTAAATTCCGCCATTGTGTGAGGGCAGCACTGCCAAGTGGGGTCGAGTGATTCATGTCAGACACTTGCTGTACAGACTGTGAGCGGTGCGCGATGTTTGTGTGCAATCCGTGTTTCGAAGTTGGCTGGCTGTTGGTATTCCTAAAGCTGTAGTGTTTGTGTACTATGTTTTCTTTATTTCCTTTTGTGAAATAAATCTGTTGTTCAACTTATGGCCTTTCTGTGCAGTGTGGTGATAAATGTAATCGGTTGCGTTAGAGCTCTGCGCTCACTCTGACAACACTATTTCCACAACAATGGTCTCTCTAATAATGCCGTTTACGTCATCTCATAAAAATGTGATCAGGTCACTTGTGAAACTCTAAAAGTCAGCTAAAAATGTTAAATTTTGGGCTGGTGCTTGAAGTGACAAACGTGGTGTTGGTTCTTCCAGTTATGATTCGTCTGATAATGATGTACCTGCAATTATTAAACGTAAATCAGGTCAGAACACTACTTTTTTAGGAACTGATTTTACCTATAGGCTTTCCAATACATCTTATTTGTGGGATCCTCCATCACATGACGAATCACCTGTTGATTTCACTACACATCTGTTGACCAATATGGATTTTGCACTTTCGAAGAATACAGGTAGAGTGCCTTACAATGAACCCTTTTCTACTAACCATCATGTTTATGGAAGTCCTCTGAATGCTGGTTTTCATAATGAAGCTCAATGTTGTACAACGAAAGCTTATTCAAATAATCCAATTTCAAAAATGTATCTTCAGCATACACATTCATGTGAGAAACCAATATATACTGTGGATGGTAATACAATTGCTACAACTTCAGTGAGTCTGATGTTTTGTGACCAAAATTACATTCCCAGAAATGACATTCTGAATGATCCAATTAACATTTTGAGTTACTGCAGAGATTCAATAGAAAGTGGTCATGTGCGAGTGAGCTCTGTGATTAGTAGGGACATTGAATTTTCGCGACGCGCGAAATCACGAAATGTGAAAAAAAGATGCAATTTTGAACATTTTGCACGTAACTACAGCCCCATTGATGAAATATGCATGAGTTTTATTCGCGAAGTAATGCAAAATGTGTGCTTTTCCACGAAATGAACGCTTTTTTGCAAAATAAGCATGAAATATCATCAAATTAAGTAGAAAGCATGCAAAAACCGGCAATCGAGGTTGTTGCTGGAAATTGGGATTTCCCATGCACATAATCTCAGTTCAAAAACTTCGCTCCCTGTCAAGCTGCATTCCTTTCTTCCCCCGAATGTTTACTCAACTTCCAGTTTCATTGAACTTGCTAGCTGGATTAGTCTGTTCCCACACATCAAGGGTGTCATTGTGTTCAGTCATGAATGAATTTTGTTTTCATGTGATTTTCAACATGTTTGTGTATGTGCAGTAGTGATTATTTTATTTGTTGGACAGCAAAGATATCCTTTAAATACATACAATGAATAAATCACTTGAGACTTGCAATTTAGAAATGAAGTGATTTTTTGTTGATGTTTTCTTTTTGGTTGGACAGCTAAGTACTTGTGTATGTGTACAGTATATAAAAATGAAGTAGTTTATCAATTTATAGCTCTTTTGTATGTTGTTTCCTTTCATAATGAAAGAGTGTGTGCCATTTTTTTTTCTACCACTGGTATATACCTCTGAACTAACATTTTATTTACTGCTTTCCTTAGTTTTTATATACCATAAATTTGTCTCCCTAGTGATTAGTGTCGATTCGTACCGATATACGTGAATATATGTGCGTGTCAGTGTGTTACGACATGCGTGAATGGTTGATGATGGGTACCCAGACCGTAGAGTTTTGGACATGAGTGGTAAGTACTATTTTACTGCTTTTGATGAAAGCATTCTGTCTTAAGTGAGCTCCTACCTTCCATTCGATCGCCGTGCGGGCAAGGTGACAATGGACATGTGTCGAGTGTGAGCACTGAACTTTGGTCCGTGATTTTTCCGACTCTGGAATGGGTCACTGATCCTTGAAAGGAAAAATAAAGTGAATATCAACTGCAGCTTTAAAGTGAGTGACGAAAATAATTTCATGCCCCAAGAAGGGGGTTCCAACAAAAGTACTCCCCAAAGTTTGAAAACTACAAAACAGTATGACACCCCATCTTTTCATATTGGGGGCCCTGTCTCTGTGAACACACGGAACTCACCAAACTTACTGATGCCCAAAGATAAAAGAAAAAGATCTACAGAAATGACTGAAGATCCCAGGAAAGAGAAGAATTAGCTCCGGGGAGACTGCACGAAACCAACCCCCCCTTTAAATAAATCAGAAAACATGGAGAATTCTGTTGTGAATATTGACCTAGAAAACGTACAAGGGACAAGTTAATTTCACCTGGTACTGTTTGAAAAGCTGGCCCTAGAGGTGAATACATTAATATCCAAGGACAAAAACATTACCGTTGACAAGCGTACCATCATTCACAAAATTGTAGCGAAGATGGGCCAGGTCAGTGAAATTAAATCACTAAAAACTGCCTGCAAAATATTACAGGAGATAGCCACCCACACATCCAAACCAACTTACGCACAAACGGCGGCAACACCTCAACACCTCATACTGGCAAAACAGCTCAAATTCAAAAAGCAGCAGCAAGCACTAAATACACTTGTGTTCATTTCAGACATGAAGAAAAATAAGGACGCGTAACAGATTCATCAAACCTTCACGAAGACCATCAACCCTGTTAGAAAAGGTATAAGGATCAACAACATGTTTACCACTAATAAAATGCTGGGGCTCTCCCGATGGCGCAGAGGTAGCGTTGTTGCCTTGCAATCAAGGTGTCCCGGGTTCAAAACCCGGTGTCGCCTGAGTTGACAGCCACTGCAACACGGCCGTTTTGAGGCTTTCGTTGTCATCGTGGCACTGACTTCCGAGATGCCTCTTCAGATCGCTAGATCGGGGCTGGATAGAGGATGATCAAATTGTTCCCAGCCAAATGATGCGATGAGATCTTGACAAGAAAAGTCAAGATGCTACCTAAACGTTTGTTTTTTGCGCCTCAGTTAACATTTTTGGTACCCATCGTGAGCACAATTTTCGATAGTTTAAGCGTTCGGTTACAATTTTGTAGATAACACTTCTTGAAACTTCAGGGAACTCCTCTGATAACGAAGAAATCATGAAGCGTCTGTTCTTTTTCATCGACTTTCTGCACCAAATCGACAGTGATCACTGAGGGTCACCCACTCCATTCCTCGTCATGAACATTCTTTCCGCCATTTTTGAAAACTCTTACCCATTTCGTACAATTCCATCACTCAAAATGTTTTGTCCATACACTTCACAAATCTGACAGTGAAGAAAGAAGAAAACAAATAACAGCGCGTATTTCACAGTCGGCAGGATTCTCAATCGGCGGAGCATTTCAAATACACAAAGCAAATGTAGACGTGATCGATTGTTGCCGCAATGGCGTCTCTGGCTTGCCAACAGATGTAGGTACACAGTGAGCATGCACCGGACACCGATCGCAGCGCTGCAGCGGCGGAATTTCAAAATGGTACTTACTTTAAAAATACACCTTGTACATGCTAAATCTTGAAGACAAAATCACATGGGAGGACTATGTACAACAATTCAACCTAAAATTTAAAGCAGGTCCAAGGAACAAAGCAACATGTTATTGGGTATTTGAAGTAGATCCTAGCCTAAGAAAAATAGTCTTGAAAACTGGGAAGCTATATCTACCATTTCTTGCACTTCCGTTGAATGATTACATTGCGGTAGCCAAGTGTAATAACTGTTGTGACTATGGGCATATCGGTAGATTTTCTAAGAACAAGCAAGTATGCATGCACTGCGGGGAGAAGAGTGATTCAAAGGAGCTCTGTCCAAAAAAAGAGGAACCGAAGACTTGCATCCCGTGCAAGAGAAGGAAAAAATCATACAGCAGAAAAGAATGCCAAATCCATCAATTGCAACTGCAATGACTCATTGATAGGATTAACTATGGATATATGTAACAAGAAAAAACATAAGAAAAAGCGAAACACCCCCAGTCATTTGTGTCGCAACACCGAAAGAGCGGCTGCATATAGAAGGAAGAAAATGGAAGAAATTAAGTCTTTATTAGACACGATTGCATTAAACGGCCAAAATAGCATCAAATATACGTTGAAGCCCTTGATTTCCCTATTGTCTCGACCCAATCTAACATAAATTTTACCCTAAATAAAAACTCACACCTGACAATACACAACCAACCTTTTGAAGAGGAAGAGAACTTAAATTTACCCTTATTTAGTCCCTGACTACCAACCCTTCCTTTCAGTGTATTTCTACATCCCCCTGAGCCGACCATTCCAATGAGCCCCCTCATAACCCCTCCAGAATCCCCTCCACATGAAACTAATTCCTACCCTGTTGAGACCAAACATTCTGGACTGAATAGGAGCCCCTATCATATCAAGGAAATAAACCCTAATGCCCCGGTCTTTCAGCTGACACATCCTTACAGTAAAAATTTCTGCCCTCCAACCTTGCTTAACCCGAACCATTCCCCTCCAAAATTCACAACTAATAGCAACCTTCGTCAGCACCTAGAATTTGATAACTCTAACCCAAAAACGGATTCGAACTCTGAGCCGGAAAGTGAGGATACCATCTCCAGTGTGAGGGTCGTCAGTCCAGTATATATATACACAATGATTTAGAAAAAAACACTCAGACTTAGCCGATTGGAAGAAAGGGAAACTCTAGTGTCTGCCCGTTGTTACTAATTAGGGAAAAACACCCGAAAGGAAGAACAAACACATTCCCCTATCCCAAAGCGATGGATAAAATTATGCTAAAATCAAATAACATTCCAACAGATACGAATGAACTCTCTGAGCTACTGGAATTGGTATTTGCTCACTGGGGTGAGACTTTCACACTCGATGATATTTACGCTGACTTTGCATGAGCGCACGGGAGAGTCGTGTTCATTGCAAATCTACCATGGCTGCATTGCTATCAATTGGCGAGGCACCCATTAACGTGAGATTTTCGATTTTACAAAACTACATAATAGAGACATATTGGCATTGCAGGAACCGTAGACTTATAAAAACAAAATACCATTTGCACCATTATGCGCAAAAACAATACAAGGCAATGAAAATTCTGCAGCAGTAATATTAATTTTAAATCAAAACATAATTCCAACAAAAATTACATAATACACAGACAGTCACACAAACTGTGTTCAAATCTCACTAGGAACTTACTCCTGTATCCTAGTTAATAGTTATTTTCAATTTAGTCAAAATATAGAAATATTTTTGGATAAAGTCAACTAAGCTTGCAACGCTTACAAAAATAAAAAGTTGGTAATAACAATGGACGTTAACTCTTCCTCCCCATGGTGGCATGGAGACAGGACAAGCAAAAACGGAGAATTGCTGGAAGACTTCATTGTTGAGATAAACCTTTTTTATAGAAAATCTACAGGATAACCCTAAGACAGATAGAAGTAGAGCTGTAGCCTCAAGCAACATCGTTGTTACCCTAACAAATAGCAAATTATCTTTGAAGATATATGATTTCAAGGTGCATGACATGAAGATCACCAGTAATCATAATATAATTGCATTTAAAATAGCTCAGAATGTTGTAGAAGATGAGATGCATCCTGAAATAGTGTACGACTGGAATAAAACTAACAAACAACTGTTAATAAAGTTGATTGATTTCCCCTTGCAAGCAGATCCATCCAAAACTACTGAAGAATGGGCTGTGGAAATCACAAAATCATTGAAAAATGCTATCGACATGGCCACCCAAAGCAAAAAAATAAAAACACAAAACAAACCTTGGACAAAAAACTATCCACACTCAGAAGTACCACCCGCAAGGCGAGAAAATTATACCAGAAAACTAGAATAAACTCATTACGGCAAAAGAATTTAGAACTCTACAGGCTATCCAAAATAAAATATGAACAAGAATTAAGAAACTTTAAAATGACACATTGGACCAACTAGGTAAAACTCAGAATGGAAATGGACAAATGGGGCCTTCCATACAGGATAGCAGCAGGAAAAATAAAGCTAGGGAAAAGCTTCTCTATGCTTAAAAGAGAAGATGGAAGATACAAAAAGAATTTACAAGAAACGGCTAAACCTCTGTTACAGGAACTCCTTCCAGACGACATGGAGGAAACAGATAACAAATTCCATAAAAACACCAGGGATAAAAACCAGAAAGAATACAATACTATGCCCATTTTACATTTTACAGAGGAGGAAGTTGCAATAGAGATAAAATTACTTAAAAAGAAGAAATCGCCAGGACCCGACAATATTCCGCTGAAATATTACAACTAGCTATGCAAAAAATAGTACCATTCCTAACTTCCCTTTTTAACCTCTGCCTTGCAACAAAAACTTCTCCCAACATCTGGAAGGAATCAACTGTCATAACTATAAAAAAATAAATCCACCGTGACGAGATATTAGTAAAATCATACTGTCCAATTTACCTAATTTATGTCTTGGGCAAAATCCTAGAAAAAATTATTACCGGAAGGTTACTTCAATTCCTAGCCCTTAAAAACAGAACCAGAAATCAGTATGGCTTTACGAAGGGGAGATCCATTGAGGACGCAACGCATATTCTGTTAGAGTAAATAAGAAATAGCACCAATAAATACATAGTAGCCACCATAGCAGATGTTTCAGGAGCATTCTAAAACTTGTGGTGGCCCCACCTCTTTGCCACCCTCAGAGAGCTGGATTGTCCGGGCACTTTATACAGAATTCTGGAGAACTATTTCGAAAATAGAAAGGCAACCATAAACTTGCTGGACCAAGAAATTTCCAAAACATTAACGAAAGGATTCCCGCAGGGTTTGGTCCTGGGTCCACATTTATGGAACATCAACATCGAGCCTTGACTAAAAATTTTAGGTACGTTACATGAAATCCATAAAGCAATAGCCTATGTGGATGACCTAATAATCGTAACAACAAGCAACTCCAGGAGAGAAATAGAAGATAAAACAACTACTGCAATGGAGAAATTGGATACTTGGTGTGGAAACGCAAAACTTAAACTGTCGGAAGCAAAATCAAATTACATAATCTTGAAGGGAAAACTTAGTACAAATTGCAACCCCCAAATAAAGCTTCATGGCAGTACACTAAAAAAAGTATGAGAAACCAGATACTTGGGGGTAACCTTAGAAGAGGGGATGTTTTTCAAAAAACACATTGAAAGCGTTACTACAAAAGGGGAAGCGATAATGAACAAAATTTCAACATTAGCTTCAAACAATTACAAACTTCCCCCCTCAACAATTAGAACATACCTAATTTCCATATACAGTATAACTCAGTCATATGGAGCATCCACATGGGCCACATCACTTAGTAAATCAACATATGTACAGAAGCTAAGATCCTCACAGAGGAAGGTGATACTCCGACTAACCGGCACTTTCAAAACCACCCCAACAGAGGCCTTATTTATTATTATGGGCCTCTTGTCAGTGGATTATGAAATAAAACTAAGAGCCCTATCCTACCATTTTAAAAGAGGACATGATTTGATTTGATTTGATTTATTTTATTTTACTTTGCGTTTTGTGCCTCTTGCCTAATTTGCAAAGATGGAGATGAGTGATGAAATGATGAAATTGATGAATGGACATTCACAAACAACCATGCCCGAGCAGGATTCGAACCTGGGACCGTTGGCGTCGCAGCGCGATGTGCTAACCACTCAGCCACAGGATCCAGCAAAAGAGGACATGAAAGGCACATAATTGACTTAATGGGTAACTTTTATCCTACGTTCCAAGAAATAGAAAATCAGGTCAAACAGGAAAGGCAAAGGGAATGGGATTTGTTGGACAGGGGCAGTACATGGGAAAAAGTGATCCAGAAAGACTTTCTACCATCAAGAGGCCTGGTGCACTTCCTCATGGGACACAGCCCCTATGGCACCTATTTAAGGAAGTTTGGTAAACGGGAGATAGATAGATGTCCCACATGTCAAGATGAGATAGACAGCATAACAAAAGTTAAACGAACTTGCTGACTTGGTTTTCGAAGCGGAACTACAATGATACAGATGGGAGCCAAGGATCCAACAGATGCCGCCACCCCTCCACCTCAAGTACCCATACCCAGAAGATCAACAAGACGTAGGAGCCAGATCCTTCCCCAGGACTGATCTCCAACCCCGCAAGAACAAGGATCGGAAGAGGAGGGAGCATCGAGACCACAGAACTGCCTGGTGTCGACTGGGAGATGGAAGGCGACTGCCCGACGAAAGATACGTCCACGCATGCCAGGAGAGGCACACGAAGATTATGTATACAGGATTCGACCCAGGCAAAATTAGTAAATAAACTAACCAAACATAATACAACAAATTTCTATTCACACAACCCAACTAATAAACAATTACTTCATCACCAGACCTAGTACCTATATATTAATTCACAACATATTTTACAACTGTTCTGCATCCCTGAATGGTTTATTTCACTTACTTACTCACAACCCCCAAGAATAAAATATAAGAACATAACATAAAATAACTTACATACAATAATTAACCAAATTCCAAACTATCCATATGCTAACAGAAACGACTTGTTCTGGATACCAAAATAAATCTTAATATTAACACACATTTAACTATTATAACATAAAACATATCATAACCAAATTATGTGTGTAACATTGTTTTATTTCTTTTCTTTGTAGTATATATGTAAATGTATATTATCAATAAAGAATTTAAAGAAAGGAAAATTCAGAGCAACTGACATTCTGTTTTATTTAAAGGCACCAGAATAAGCATATACCCTCGAATGTATGCAGGTGGAGGTTCCTCCTTATCAATTCTTTATTATTGAGATATATTTATATATTATTGTAGAGGCCATGTATATTGGAAATAAAGTCTTGTCATTTCATTGACAAAAAAAAAAGTTTACAATGCTAGGAATTCTGAGTCTCCAAATTTTGTATCAAACAAAGTTTTGTAATCCTGCGTGTGCAGAATTTAATACAAATATTTCTGCAGGAAACCCATTTGGAGAATGCATGGGTAAAGTTATTCGTGTAAATGAACTAAGCCAATTACCACGTTTTTGGGGGTGACGTCTCGAATCAATCAGCTAGGGAGTTTATAGACCAGCTGACAACAATGTTAAATTTGAGTGGTGTATCTTCTAAATATCGCCTGCAAATTTTTCACAAATGTTTCTACAGTACTGCAGCATATTGGTTCAATAGTGAAAGGTGGAATTTCTCATCATATGATGTTTTGTGTGCAAGTTTCTTGAACAATTTGCTTCGAATGATTTGTTAGAAAGCCAACTGGCAGTTTTGCGTTCTTGTAAATACAATACATCTTCTGGTTTATCATTAGAAGCATATGTACTGAAAGTATATTCCTCTTATTGTAACCTTGTTGAGAAGCCTAACCAAGCTGAAATAAAAAGAGTAATTCTGAAGCAATTGCCAGAAACAGTTTTTAAGAATGTGGGTTGTCACTAAATTTCCAACCTTAAACAATTAATACAAAAACTCAGGACAATAGACTTATATTCTAGTGATAAAACCAAATCTTTGTCACTACCTGGTGATTATATAAGTGAGGAGTACAACTTGAATAATTTCGGAAAATCTAGGCATTTTGTGAGGCAAGTGTCTGTGGAAAATAAGTCATGCAGTGATTCATCTACCCAAACTGTAGCTTCAGAGAGATTTGTGGGCCAACCAGCTGCTAGGAATCTCAGAAACAACTATAGGCAATCTGGAGCTAACCAAGAGAGCTATAAGCAACAAGGTAACAATCGAAGTTTGTACTTTGATAATAACAATCGAAGAACAATCACTCAAAGGAACGCTAATAATGGCAATAATACAGATACACCTAGATACAACAGAAATAGAAGATTTCAAAGTCCAGCCAGTACAGAATTGCGAGATAACTCCATTAACACTAACTCAGATATTTCAGCAAGGAACAATAGAAATTTCCGAAATGAAATGAACTGCAATGACATTAGTTGAAACCAAGAATGTTCTTTAGTAAATAATGTTACTGTGAGAACATTAAACAACTAAGGCAGGGAAATACGCTCAAATTCGCCCTGCCAAAGGATTACCATATGGAGCTTACTTGTAATTATGATCCTTACCTCTTGCATGTTAAGTCTTGTCTCAGTGACTTTAATAGGGTTAAATATTTAGGCGTTGATAAAGATGAAGTTTTACCTGTTGCATTTTTGCTGGAGTGGTTTGATTCAGAGCCTGAGTGGACTGTTACAGATAAAGGAACTCCTGCACCTTTACTTGAAGTACCAGAAATACAGGGAAGAATTTGTGACTTGTTTCTTAAATGTTTAATTGACACTGGTAGTCCATGTAATTTGTTGGATTATAAGGTTTGGATCACTCTAAGTTCCTTATTGTCAAGTATAAAGCTGGAAACAATAGATGGAATTCAGTTGGCTTGCTTCGCTGGTGAGCAACACATCAAAGTTGTAGGTTTTAAATATGTCATTATGCAGTTAGGAGATGAATTTTTCCACATGGGTTTATATGTAGTTAAACAATTGAATGCTGATTTGATCTTAGGAGCACCATTTTTGTGGCAGTATAATGCTATAATTAATTATCGTATGTCTACTGTTGAACTCGTTAATTCTAGTGGTAAGGAAGTATCAGCTCATTTTGTTCCTAGTTCCACAAATAATATTCGCTATTAAATTCTGTAGCTGGATCTTGTAAAACTTTGACATTTGAATTTTCTCATGTTGATGATTCTGTTTATGTAGCTTCTAAAGAAGATATTCATAAGGAAGTTCATGGCAATGAATATTGTGAAACTCAAGTTGTTGATAACTTGTTTAATTTATTGCTCAAATATGAAAATGTGTCATTAAATATTTGAGTTAGTTGCAAATATTGTTTTGCTTAAATGAAAATATGAAATTTTATAAACTTGGTGTCTTTAGATGGACCAAATATAAAATGTAGACATAATTTGCAAAATATCGAACTGTTGCGCCATGCTAATCAAGAATGTGGAAGGGTAAAAACGTAGTTTAGAATTGATTTTAAAAGATTTGTATACAGTATTAAAAGTTGATTTGAATGTCGAATATTTGAATGTTATGTTACTGTTTGATGTGTATAATTAAGATCTTGTATCTATGAAGTTAAGCCACCAAATATGATGGCTATATTTTCTTCCCCGCAGGAGGGGAGGTTATGGTGACTGTCATCTTTTTATAAAATTTACAATTAAGTTGTATTAATAATAAAAATTTTTGATAAGAAGAAAGACATTTCATTATCACTGTTACTGTTCTAATTATGTATTATGGGATATAGTGCAATACACGAACTCGTAAGTTGGTTTCTGTATTTTATTTCTTAAAACAAATTATATATTTGTACTAGTTGCTAATTTAAAATCTAACAGCAACAAGGTTGTCAACTCTTAGATAAGATTACTTCAGCTGGCAGACATGAGATTACCAGGGAACAAAATACACTTGCTTGCATCAGAATATTGGAGAAGTAGTAATCACGATGAAGTGTTTTCGAATGGGTTGAGAAGTTCAAAAATGGCCGGACAAGTATCAAGCTTGAAGGAGTAGCAGAATGGCCATTCACATCCACTACTCATATGGATCAGGCCCATACCATGATTCTAACCCATGAGTAATTAATGAAGAAATGGCCAACCATCTGCACATTAATCCTCTATATTGTGATGCAAGCCTTCATTAGGTTTCGGTTCTTGATACACCTTCAGACCACAAATGAGATATTACTGATCACTGTTCTTCTTTGGTACAAATGGAGGGTGCGAGCATTAAAAAAAAAAAAAATGTTGTGAAGGTGAACTATACAGTAAACCAGGGGTGGCCAACGTGTCGACCACGGTCTACCAGTCGACCTGCAAGCCATGAGAGGCAGCCTGTCCTATCATATCTCTGTATTTTCACCTGTTGTGTCAGCAACAGAGCTTTGTTGTAACAGTTAATTTATTTCTTTGTTGAATCACATAATAATTAACCATAAAAAAATGTAAATATTCTTTGCCTTCTCCGTTCGGAGTAACCAACAATTCATTATTGAAAGATAAACTCATTGGCGGAATGCAGTGTTAAGTGTCTGGAAACAAGTGAAATGACTGCTGGAAAGTACAAAATAGTTGTGTAATTTCTTTACTGATGCTCAGCAACAAGTAAAATACTTTTTTTTTTTAAAAAAAATGAGTGTTTATGAAAGAATAAAATTGTAGTAATTATGTTTATGTAAAAAATAAAATACCTTCTCATTAAAAGGATGAAAATATGCTAATGATGAACTGGGAATAGACAGCCTAAAACAGGTGCCAAGCCCACAGTACTGAAGCCAAAACTTATTTAATAAATAAATAAATACATACATACATAAAATAAAATAAAATAAAATAAAATAATCAATGTCAATTTTATGGTATCGGCCATTTGCTTCAAGGCTCTCGTTGTTAGGTCTAATAAGATAAGTAGACAGCAAGTGATTCTTGAAATGTATATTAGCCCTCAATCCAAAAAAGGTTTGCCACCACTGCACTAAACACATGTCCATTGACATGCCCATGATCAACCCAAACAAAATTGCAGCAAAGGGCAGATACTTATTGGCCGACTCTCATATGTAGAAAGATTTCCCCAAGCTTCCATGTTTTGGCATTTCGGATTTGAGTTTTAATAACATTGGGGAACATTCCTATATAAATTCTACTGTGTAGTATTTAATTTTGGCTTGGAGCAAAATTTGCGCTAATTTCACTAATTATTGACTGATCCTTGTATAAAATGATTTTTCCAAGCTTCCATTATTTGGCATTATATAACATTGGGGAACATTCCTATAAAAAAATTTCTCCATAGTATTTAATTCCAGCTTGGAGCAAAATTTTTGCTAATTCCACCAATTATGGACGGATCCTTGTATAAAATAATTTGTCCAAGCTTCTGTCTTTTAGCATTTGGATTTGAGTTGTCCTAATATTGGGGAACATTCATGGAAAAAATATTTTTCTTTAGTATTTAATTCCAGGTTGGAGCAAAATTTTAGCTAATTCCACCCTTCTAATGACAAAGTGTGTTCAAAGTGTGTTCAAATGGATTGAGAAGTTCAAAAACAATCAGACAAGTGTTGAGCATGAAGGAGCAGTAGAATGACTATTCACATCCACTACTGACAACAACATTGAGCAAGTCTGTACCATGCTTCTGACCCACGAGTATCTATGAATGAAGTGGCAAGTTATCTGCACATTAGTCCCCTGTATTGTGATGCAACTCTTCAGTATATTTTGGTCTCTCATACATCTTCAGACCTCAAAGGAGGGATTACAGATCGCTGTTCTTCTTTTGTATAAATCGTGGGTTGCACAGCCATTTTTATCCTGTAAACACTACAAGAATAGGAAACAAAATTTTGAAACTCACAAATACACTAAATCAGTGACAAATGCACAATCCATTACATGCCTGTGCAGAAATCAGTGTAGCCAACCTAAATAAAATTATGGCAAGAGTGCAGATAATTATTGGCCAACCCTCAATGTATAATAATTCTGCCAAGCTTCCGTCATTTGGCATTTTGAATTTCAGTTATCCTAACATTGTGGAACATTAATACATAAAACATTTTCTTTAGTAATTAATTCTGAGTTTGAGTTGGTGTTTTAAGTCTACTTTAGGCACAGTAAGGCTAATTGAGACTGGACCTACAGTTTAAAGTGGGATCCGAACCACTGTGGCATGTGCCTCCAGCAGGTATTGAACCTGGGACCCTGGGACCCCTTGATTACAAGGCGACAATGCTACCACTGTGCCATTGGGTAGGCCCTATTTTATTCTGAGTTGGCACAAAAGTTTAGTGATTGCTGTTCTTGTTTGATATAAATGGAAGACGGCACAGACCATTTTTACCTTGTATACACAAAAAGAAAAGAAAAAACAAGATTGTGAAGGTCAAAAATACACTAAATCAATGATGACAAATGAACATTCCATTGAAATTTTTGCTCAGAAATCAGTGTGATCAGTCTAATGAAAATTACAACAAAAGTGTAGATACTTATTGACTGACCCTCATATGTAGAATAATTTCCCCAAGCTTCCATTTCTTGGCATTTTGGATTTGAGTTGTCCTAACATAAAGGAACATTCATACAAACATTTTTTTCTGTAGTATTTAATTCTGGGTTGGAGCAAAAGTTGAGCTGATTTCACCCTACTAACTTGTGTGCAAGTGTGTTTGTGGGGGGTCGGATATTTGCAACAGTGGACAATTGTGATCAGATTCCAACCAAATCAGTTTTTCGTGAAAATTCTCACGAACAATTACGATCTCAAAGGCTGCATTTCCTCTATTCTCCCCTGTACCGCGTATTATGTACATCTTATCATTCGATTCGGGGCATTCCATGCCAAAGTGCCCCTGAAACTCTATTTGTAAATTAAATGCAAGGCTATAATTTAATCTATCTTGTGAGCCAACTTGTGATGTGACGAAGCTGAAAATTTGCCAATGTCGATGTACTCATCGATAATTTTTGGAACTGACACCGATGCCGATATTTAACCTATTCCGATACACACGATTATTCAAAAGAAATGGAATGTTATTTTCAGCATGACAAAAGTAAATTTGCCATATACATTTCTATTGTACAGGGTGGCCCAAAAGTATGGAGACAGCCAAATAAAAGTTCAATGACATACTGTTCTGCAAAACTAACACTGCAGGTTTGTAATAGGAGTGGGGGAAATGTTATAGGGCATATGACGATGAAAGCTTCCATCTTGAAAAAGTTTAAAATGGGAATAGGGTGATATGATATCTAAAATAGGCTAGAATTTGATGAGAAATGCTGTGATGGAGGTTATTTCCATGTGTCTTTAACCAGTAAAAAGTTTTGAATGAATTATTGTACCAATTTGAGGTTTCAGAAATAAAGCATTAAAATGGCTCTATTGCATCAGTAATGCATCGAGATCATACTGATGTCTAGGGAGAAAGTTCGCATGCCATTACACATGATTTTGATCATGGATATTTATTTATTTTATTTATTTATTTATTCCAAGTTTCAGATACAGCATTTGTAATAGCCAGTTTACACTGAAACTGTAATAGATAAACAAAAATAAGTCAAGATAGTTTTAGGTAAAAGAAAAAAGTATACAAGAAAGTAAACATATACATACAAGATCTATACAAATTATATAAACAATCAAAAGATCTACAGATGAATTGTAAGTGACGAATGGAATGTACTTTTTGGGGAGAAAACGTCAATATTTGCAGGCAGTTTATTATAGAACTAGAAACCTGTTGAACAGAGAATGCTGTATAAGAGAAAGCCTAGTTTTAGGCTTGTCGAAAAATTGAGCATTTTGGGTCAATCGAGAGGATACTCTGAAGTTGAATTCTGTGAGTATAAATTCTTGATTGATCGATTGATTGATTTAGTTTATTTTACTTCGCGTTTTGTGCCTTTAGGCTAATTTGCGAAGATGGGGATGAGTGATGAAATGATGAAACTGATGAATGGACATTCACAAACAACCAAGCCCGACCGGGATTCGAACCCGGGAACCTTGGCGTCGCAGCGCGATGTGCTAACCACTCGGCCACAGGGTCGGGCTATAAATTCTGATCTTAATTATTCATTGATGATTTTGTAGAGAAAGATAATGTCAGCCAAGTGATGTTGGGTCTGCAGTAACTGAATGTTTAAAGTTGTCAGGGTATGAGGTTTCTGAAGATGCCGTAGAGAAGGAATTCTATGATGAACAATGGTGGTAAAGAAGCTAAGGACGGAATCCATGCTAGAAAGATTAGCATTAGAAACCATGGTCCAGACTGGAGAGCAGTATTCAAGAATCGGTGAAATGAATGATTTGAAAAAAAGGCTAAAGGAAGATGGAGTATCAGTTTCAGTGAATTTCTGAAGTAGGCCTATGAGGTACATTGCGCTTTTAGTTGTAGCTGTTATGTGTTCTTTGAATTTCAGTTTTTCATCTACAATAACACCTAGATTTTTTTAGGTCAAACTGTAGTAATACAATCATTTTCAAGAACATAATGTGAGTGTATTTTGTTAGGGAGGAACATTTCTGTGGGTTGAGTTGTAGATTCCACTGAGTACACCATGTAACTAGTTCAGAAAGTGCGTTCTGGAGGATCACCTTATCTCGTTTAGTTGAGATTTCTTTGAAAAGCTTACAGTCATCAGCAAACATGAGTATATTGACAGGAAGTGAGGAAAGTCTTTGAGGAAGATCTTCCATGTATAGGATGAACAAGAGAGGGCCCAAGACACTCCCTTGTGGCACCCTAGACAAGACAGGAAGAAAATCAGAAGAGACGCCTGAAAGAGTGACATGCTGAGTTCACGACTGTATGTAATCCTGGATTAAGGAGAGAAATTTGCCATGTATGTTAAGTGTGGTTTTGTAATTTGTGAATAATAAGAGCATGATTTAATTTGTCAAAAGGTTTTGAAATGTCCAAATCTAGCTGAGAATTTTGGAAATAGACTTAGTGGCATGTGAAAGGAGAACTGAAAGATTGATCAGGCAAGAGCGTTTGATTGATTGATTGAGTTTGTGTTTTAAGTCCACTTTATGCACAGTAAGTCTATGAAGCAAGAGCTACCTGGAAGAAAAATATGTTGGGTAGCACTTGATATGCAGAGATGAAAATCTGAATAATAATCTGTCCTTAATGATTTTCTCACAGATTATAGACAGTGGTGATAGGAGTGAGATTGGTCTATGTGATGTAGCACTATTTTTATCACCAGATTTGTAAATGGGTGGAACGTTGGCTTTCTTGAACATCTGAGGAAATGTCCCTTCAGAGAAGCACACATTTTGCAAGAGAGAGAGAGAGAAGATGAGCCAATGTGTCAGCAGTGCTCCGGACTAAAATTTTGGGAATTCCATCTGGACTTAAAGTGTAGTGTATGGGCAATGAGGCAAGTACAGATTTAACTTTTCAAGAAGTGGTTTTGATGGTGGGGAGAGAGTGTGAACAAACAGACTGCATGTTGATGAGCAGGTTGGGAATTTTTCATGAAAGAAATTATTGAATAAATGCACTCTTTTCTTCTCCACAGGATGTTTTCGATTTGTTCATGATTTAAATGGGGACATGTGGTTTTTTCTTTCTTGAATTTAACAATGTAAAGAATTTCTTTGGATTAGTGAGGCACTGTGTTGTTACATTGTCTACATAGTAATTTTACTTTTTCCTAAGCAAATGTTTAAAGTGACGTCTGATGTCACAGAATGTTTGGTGTGTGTGAACACTGGGGCTTTGTTTCCACAGATTCCAAGCTTCATTGGAAAAGTTCAGTAAATCTGTACGTGAAACGTGGCAACACCGCAAGCATTGTCTATCAGGGCTCTCTGGTTCAACGAACATCACTGTGTACCATGTTGGCACATTCTGCTAACAGCTTTACTCTGCTGAATAAAAATCTGTATAAAATTTGTTTCGCAATGTGAAAGACTACCCAATACTGAGAAAATGTTGTAGATTGTAGATTGAAGAAGAAAACGTTGTTTCGTAAAATTGTTAAGAACTGTTTTTTTCTAAAAAAAAAAAAAAAGTAAAGTGCTCCCCTGTGCATAGCACCATGCCATGAAGGTGTATAGGGGGTGTGGGGATAATGCCCCACACTTTCTTGATCCGGTCATGAGTGGGGGTGATGTGATCAGCATCATGCCCCTGACCGCCTTTACCCCAAAGCGTTTCCCCCAGGTACCCATGTTATTCCATGCTGGGTGGGTGCCAGGGCCGCTTCCAATGTTAGAAAAGTTCCCAGATTTGAACCAGCCGGGGATCTAACCCAGGACCTTTAGCATGGTCTAAATTTACCGACTGAGCCACTGTGTCCATTTTTTAGAAATCTTGAAAACCTGGAAATTAATAATTGTATTTGTCAGATTTCTGCCTGCACCCTACTAAAATTTCATGATGATTGGACAAGCTGTTTTTGATTTACAGAATATCAAAGATTGCGATCGTTTACAAAATTCAAAAAGCCCAGCCTTTTTTTCCCCACGACGACAAAAAATAGATGGCATACTCGAAAATAAATGGTTAGCATAGACTGATGCAGAATTGAATAAGCTAAATTTTGATGTAACTCGTTCTTGATTGATTGATTGATTGATTTATTAGCATCCATTCAACTTTACAAAAGTTTGGAATTGTCACATTGTACATTTCGAATACATTTATAAAATTATAGGCATAATATAATATAAAATACAATAGATAGCATGAGATACAAGATATCGTATAAAGAGAATAAATGCATGCTCAATGTTATTTTCTTGAGACATATTGCCTAAAAATATGTTTTCTATATTCAATGTTTGCTTAATTTGCTATGACATTATGTACACACATGTATATATATATACATACACACAAACATAAATTGAGCATTAAATAGTCACCTATACTTACATCTAGATAAATTAAATTGAACAGCAAAGGAAAAATAAAAAAATAATGATGATAGGGCAGTCCTACTTTGTTATATTATTGTTGCTATTCCTGTCACTTACGGTATCAATGTACTCTTGCACTGTGTAAAAACAATGTTCCTTTAGGAATCTTTTTAGATGTAACTTGTATACTGGCAATGACTTTATATTTTTGAATGCATTTGGTAGCATGTTAAATAAGCGTATACCACTATATGTTACCCCTTTTTGGTAGAATGTGGTATTGTGTAATTCCATATGTAAGTCATTCTTTCCCCTGGTGTTGTAGGTGTGGTAATCCTTATTTGCTGTGTGTGTATTTTGACAAATTTTCATGCTTGTTAGGATTTCATATAGGTATATGCATGGAACTGGCAATATCTGTAATTCTTGAAATAATGGTTTGCATGGTGCATCTGTTGGAGCATTTGCCAGAATTCTAACAGCTCTCTTTTGTAGTCTGAATAATGTAATGCTTTTGTTCATGTTCCCCCAGAAAATGATGCCGTACCGTAATACAGAGTGAATGATGCCATAGTATAGTGTTTTTGCTGCTTCTAGATTTACTACATTTCTTACTGTTCTTATCGCATAACAAAACCCACTAACCTTGTTTGCTGTAGCTTCAATGTGTAGATCCCACTTTAAATTTTCAGACAGTTGTACGCCAAGAAATTTTATGTTATATACATATTCTATGTCCTGATCTTGAAAGTTAATTTCTGGAGTTTCACTGCTACAGCTGTTGATTTGAAATCTAATTGCATTTGTTTTTTTAGTGTTTACCACAAGACCATTTTTTTCTATCCACTCTGAGATGTGAGTGATTGTATTCTTTACGTTGTGTTTTAACCGTTCTGTGTTTGTTCCTGCTATAAGAACACTTGTATCATCAGCAAAGAGAGTTGTGTTTGCATCTTTACAGTTTTGTGGAAGGTCATTGATGTAAATTAAAAAAAGTAAGGGTCCTAAAATGGATCCTTGGGGTACACCATATGTAATACGTTGTTTCTTTGATCGATAATTTTCCTTGTTATTATCCTCATCGATGTGAGTTATTTCTACTATCTGATTCCTGTCTGTTAAATATGATTTAAACCATTCTTTTGCTACTCCCCTGATCCCATACTGGTCCATTTTTTTTACCAAGAGTTTGTGGTTGACAGTGTCAAATGCTTTTGTTAGATCAAGAAAGAGCCCTACACAGTGTTCTTTTTTATCCAAAATTTCTCTAATTGCTTCTGTGAATGTGTGTATAGCAGATTGTGTAGATTTTCCTTTGCAAAAACCATGTTGTTGTTCAGAGATGATGGAAAATTTGTTAAAAAATGTTATTAATCTATTGTACATAACCCTTTCAAGTATTTTTGAGATGACTGGGAGAAGAGAGATTGGTCTGTAATTACTCATTTCATTTTTTGACCCTTTCTTGTGCAAAGGTTTTATTATGGCAGTCTTTAGCTGTTCTGGATATTTACCGGTAAGGAGACTTAGATTAACTACATGACGTATTGGGCCACATAGGTGTGCGGCACATTTTTTTATTACAATGTCAGGTATCTCATCTATGCCGGCAGAATAATTGTTTTTCAAGCGACTTATTAAGCTAAATATTTCCTTCTCGTCTGCTGGGAGTAAGTATATACTAGAATCTACTTTAGTTATATTACTAGTTTTATGATTTTGTTTTTGGATGTTTTTTGTTATTTTTTCTACTATCCCAGTAAAGTATTTATTGAAAGTTGATGCTACATCTTGGGGATTGACCACGCTTTTGCCTTCGTGTTTTAGTGATATGTTGTCTTTGTATTTTTCTTTCCCTACCATACCTAATTCGGTTTTTGCAATATGCCACAAGGTTTTTTGTTTGTTTTTTGAGTCTAGGATCATATTGCTATTATAGTCTTTTTTTGCTTCCTTGACTGAGTTTTCAAACTCCTTTCTTTTTTCCTTTAGATATGAAGTGAATGTTTCACTTTTGAATTTGTGTCTGCATTTATTCATTATGATGAAATCTTTCCAGTTTTCTTTGATGTCGGGTGTTATCCAATTTGATTTTGTTTTAATGTATATTTTTTTTGTTGTTTTGGGAAATGCTAAATTAAATGAGTATGAAATGGCAGACTGCAATGTCTCGTATGCTTCATTCACATCAGTTTGGTAGTATAGGCCATCCCACGATTCTCTACTTATTAAATAGTTAAAGTAACTAAAATTAGCTTCATTAAATTCTCTTTTTGTTGTATTTATGTGTCTATAAGGCGTGTGTGTTTGGTTTGTGTTTTGTGCTGCAGTAAGTTTTATGCATTGTGCCTCATGGTCTGAAAAGCCAGTACTAATTGTATTGACACTGTATACAAATAAGTTGGTGTTTAAGAAAACCTGATCAATTGCTGTTTTTGAAGTTGATGTGATTCGTGTGGGTACTCTCACAACTGCTGTTAGATTGTGAGCTTTCATGAATATTTCTACCTCATGTTCTATTTTTTGACTGAGGAAATCAATGTTAAAATCTCCTATTAGTATGGATTTGATTTTTCTTTTGGAATAAGCATCTAATATTACATCTAGTTTCCTAGTAAAGTTGTTGATATTACTGTCGGGTGTTCTGTATACACAAATTATTACTAGCCTAAGTGGTGGAAATTCAACTATGAAACTTTCAAATTCTTTTTCCTCATTCAGGTAGTTGAATTGTTTGCTCCCTTTTGCCTTAATGTTATTTTTTATGAATATGCATGACCCACCCCTGATTTTATTTTCTCTGGAGAAACTGGTTGCTAGGGTAAAATTTGGAAAGTTTATGTAGTTAAGATCATCTTTTCGCAGCCAGTGTTCTGTCAGACAAATTACATCAATGTTACATAATTCATTTTGCATAAATATTTCTAAATTAAGCTTTTTTGCTGTGGTAAGGCCTTGTATGTTTTGATGAAATATATTTAATGTGTTTTCTTTTGCATTTACTTTTTTATCATGAGTACCTTTCCGTTCTTTTGTTTTTTTATCATCACTCTTGTCACTAGGTTCTACAATAAAAAATCTTCATGAAATTTTTGTGGTACACGTTTTTCCCTTCTTGACAGTCTTAGAGCTCCGTCACTTGTATTCGCAATTTCAGATGTTTCATTTTTTTCCGGTAGTTTGTCACTCACTTCATCTTCACGGTGGAGCACATTACACAAAGATTCTTTACTCACCTTTTTTGTAGTGTTGTTTGTTACCTTTTCCCTTTCAACTGCATCTTTTTCAGTTATCTTCTCGAGATGATTTTCACCATTCAGCACTTGCACTAGGAGTGTTTCCTTCTCCTTTCCAATAGATTGAGGTGCAGGGAGGACTATGGTAACATTGCTGTTTTGTGGAGATGAATTGTTCAGCAGTAAGCAGAGTTTATTACACAGAACGTCTTTGCCTCTTCTGTTCAGATGCTGACCATGCGTAGTATGCCCATCTCTACCAATGTCGTTGACACTCAACATTTTTACTGTGGGGAAGAATTTGCACACTTTGGAGATTTTTGAGTTAACCCTTTCAATTTCCATGTTTACACAAGAGGTTGGAATGAGATCATAGCTATGTGGGATTCCTGTAACAATGACGTTTGTGTTTTGTACACTTTCGAGGCACTTTTTTAGTACTGGTATCACATTTTTTGCCTCGTTTTTGGCGACATCGTTTGATCCACCCATTATGATTACACAGTCTTTGCTTCCGTAGTTTTTGCACATGGAAGCCGCTGATTTCACTACTTCATTCAGTGGAGCCCCTGGTTTAGTGTATCCAGTTATTTCGTACTTATTGCATTTTTCTGACATTTTTGATGCAATATCACGACTATGGCTATCGCCTAAAATTAAGACCTTGCATTTGAACTCTTTATTTGGGTAAAATTTGTTTTGCTTTTTGAGTTTACCAGTTTCGTTACCATTTTCTTTTTTGCTTGGCCCCGTTAAGTTGACAGATTTTGTTGTTGAGGGGTTAGCTTCTGCATTGTATAGTACCTCATATGGATTTCGATGTATAAATTGGTTTGATACCTTGTAGTTTTGTCCGTTTGTGCTGGTACGCATTAGTGGTTTTTTGCTTACATTACCCTTGACTACTTCTGTCCACACATTTTCCCCTTTTTGTCCTTTTTTCGTTTTTAGCAGTTCAAGTTTGTCTGTTTCAAGCAGTGTTATGATTTCGTCTTTAGACGACAGCTCCAGTTTCAGTCTTTCCATTTCTCGTATCATTCTGTTGCAATCACAGCAGCCCGGCATTTTTTTTATATCACGTTTCACTCACTCTCACGTTATTTTACCTGTTATTTCAGCTCTGTAGTATCTTTATATGTTCGCAACGAGTATGTAGTATCCCAGACGGACTTTTAGTGTGTATTTCGATGGAGATTTGGATTTTTTTACACGCTCACTAACGACGCACAACAGTAACGGCCGCCATTTTTTTTTTCTGCGGGTTAATTTTTAATTGGAGTCCAAACTCGATCAGGGGTAAGTGGGGTAAGACCAGGTAGCAAACACTCGAAGGCTTGCTGGAGCTAAACTATTTGACCTAGAGTTTGTCAGATTTAAGTAAAATATGCATTGTTTAACTGAGTATACTATGTATCATTCCTGAAAAGTCATAGTTGCCCTACTTTTTTATCAATGATTGTCTTCTGAAAAAAGTCAAATCATACGTTAACTTTATGGGAAAATAGAAAAATGAGATTTTCTGTGGAAAAGTAGCAGAAATTTTTATTTTATGCCTAACACAAGTTGGTTCATGCCTTAGCTGAACAATTCAAGAATATTAGTTACAGAAATCAAAAGTAAAGTAGTTGTCTTCTTCCTCCGCTCCACTGCAGCTGTCACGTACACAAACTGCATTGTTGTTCTTTGAGGTATAGGATCATAGATGGCAGCATGCAAAAAGAACGACGTTTATATTTGATGATACATAAAGCAGCTTAGAAAGTGGGCCAGAGATGGCAGCACCCAAGAAAACTTATACAGTTGTAAATAGAGAAAAAGGGAAGCGCTGATGTGGTGAAATAATGATTGTAGATATTAATACTAATTATAATGAAAGAAATAAATGAACTTAATACAATAACAGGATATAAATAAGGTGGAAAGGGTGATTAATATTCAGTAATAGCATAAGTGATCATGATATAAAAGTAAAGAAGTCGAATTGTAATTACGATTCTGTGTCTATTTTGGTTCCCACGAACTGAGAGTTTCGTGCGGCTTTTGGGTTGTTTTTTCCAGGTGTAGCGCCATTTCACGGCAGCACCCAAGCACTTTTGGTAGGCGCATTTATTGCAGCTCCAAGTTAAGGTTAGCGCCGGCCAGGCGGCGATCTTTAACTAACCCCTTTCTCTTTGTTTGTCTGGGAGATCGATTTTCTTAATATTTACGTCAATTTGGATAAGATCGACAAAGAAGCCCAGAGAAGAAAAAATACACAATATGTAATAATTACAAGAAGAAGCAGCATTGGTAATTACAAGAAGAAGAAGCCTTAGTAATTACAAGAGGAAGAAGCCTTAGTAATTACAAGAAGAAGAAGCCTTAGTAATTACAAGAAGAAGAAGCCTTATTAATTACAAGAAGAAGAAGCCTCAGCGATTACAAGAAGAAGAAGCCTCAGCAATTACAAGAAGAAGAAGCACAAAGAAGAAGATTGGTTACAATTAATAAGAAATAAAAATAGAAGAAAATATTTTATGAAAAGATTTTCCAAAGTCATCTAGTATTTGTACATGATTATTCAAGAATATATGACGAATTGTACCCTCCGTAGTGGGTTAAATCTATTGTTTCTTTCCACATATTCGTAGTGTTAGTCACCCTGATCTGTACCCAGAGGTATCTCATCGTTTCTACCCTGTGCTAAGCTGGTAGATGCTCACGTGAGAGGACGTGGCATTGATTAATGGCGACCAACGTGTGGGGCTCGATACAGACCAGAGGTTGAAATAACGCAAAGAATAAGATTTTGGAAAGATAAGTAAAGCGAAAATGGAAGAAGGAAAATATATATGTTGTGGCGAAGAAGGAAATAAGGAAGAAATAATACAGTGTAAGATATGTGAAGAAATGAAACACTGGTTATGTGAAGGAATCCGGAAAGAAAAATATGAGAAGGTATGTGAAAGGGGAGAAGGATACGAATGCAAGGAATGCAGGAAAGTAAAGTTAACGGAAAAGGAAGGAAAGAAAGAGGAACAAAATATGATGGAGATGTTGATGAAAATGATGATGGAAGTAAAAGAAAGATCACAACAGCAGAAGGTTGGAAGAAAAAATAGAAGAAAACAGCAAAGAAGTTAAAGAAAGGTTGGAAGAGAAAATGGAAGAAAACAGCAAAGAAGTTAAAGAAAGGTTAGAAGAAAATAATCGAAAAATAGAAGAAAACAACAAAGAAGTTAAAGAAAGGTTGGAAGAAAATAATCGAAAAATAGAAGAGATGGCAGAAGTATGTGAAGAAAACAGGAAAGCATTTGAGAGAAAGATAGAAAAAATGATAAGGATGTCAGATGAACGACATGAAGAAACCAATAGAAAGATCGAAAAGGAAGTTTCAAGAGTGAATGAAGAATGCCAGCAGAGGAGTACCAGTCTAGAAAACAAAATTTTGGCAAATAAGAAACAGATAGATATTAACATTTACAAAATAGATGAAGTAGAAAACAGAGTAGAAGAAATGAAGATTGCGACAGAAGAAACAATAGTAAAAGAAACTTTAAAATTTAGAGAGATGATAATTAGAGAGCGACAAGAAGTTAGGGAAGAATTAGAGGAGAGTAATAAGAAGATGCAAACCCTCGAAAGTAAGATCGACAAAGGAAAGCAAGAGAATAAAGTACAATGGAGAGAAATAATACCTAAAATAGAGGATATGAGAATACAAGATAAGTCAATAGGTTTCAATCGAGAAGGAAATGATGGAAAAGAAGAGTATGAAAAGAGGAGAATAAAAAAGGAAAGTAGTAGCGACGAATCGACTACAGAGGAGGAAATAAAGCATAAAAGGAATCATCAGAGGAAGAAAAGGAAATGGAAAAGTAGTGAAGAAGGGAGCGACAATGGAAGATGGTTGGACAAAGTAAACGGAAGTAATTTGGAAGAGGGAAGATATAAGACAAGAATCCCTAAGCCTAATGAATTACAACACTTGCCCAAGTTTAATGGAAATATATCTGACAAGTGTCTACGAAAAGTCCTGAACGAACTAACAACTAACGTGAAGCTAATGAGGATACCAGGAAATATGATACTGGACCTTATCGAAGGATGTTTTGAAAAGTCTGCGGCAGGCTGGTATCAGTTAAATCAGCACAAGTTTGGAACATTCGAAGAGTTTAGTAAAAGATTTTTGGAATATTATTGTAGTGAGGAAATTAAGGAAAGGCAATTGGAGACATTGAAAAGAAAATATATAGATTGGTCCAAGGTTGAGAGTTTGGAAGCACACACGTGGGAATCGTTAAGGAGCTTCAGAAATTTGAATGAAAAATGGAATGAGGAAGAGTTGGTTAGACAAGTGATACAAACACTACCAATATGGACGCAAAGAGCGGTGGCTGTAGTAAAGATAAGGAAGGTGGAAGACTTGATAGACTACCTCAGAACAGATGACATGCTGAAAAAGACTCAAAGGTCATGGGAAAAGAAAAGGAAGGTAGATATTATCCTAAGAGGCATCATCCTGAAGAGGAACAAAGTCCAGAGCAGAAATTCCGGAAACAAGAATTCGGGATTAGGAACATAGAAGTCAGAAATGCATATAGAGGTAGAGGAAGAGGATTCTTAGAAGATAACGGAAATGGCAGAAGGCGAAATAATGTTCAGGAAGAGCAAAGAAATTATGATAGAAGGAATATAGGACCGTGGAGAGGAAACCGCGGATATAGAGGAAGAAATGATTATTGGCAAAATGCGAATTGAAGAAACTCCGAAAGAAGGATGGAGATAGATGAAAGGCAACCTAGAGGAAATAATTACAACGAGAGGAACGAGAGGGGAAATAATGAGATAAATGAAGAGCGAAGAGAAGCAGTGGAATTAGTCAGAAGCCAGGTGCAGAACGAAGTAGGAAATGCTGGGTGGCAGCAGATAAATGAGGATTCGAGGAATGTGGAATCGGTCAAGAGACTAAACTTGTAGAGCTCTCGCAGCAACTCCCAGGTGTGAGAGCAAACGAAAATGATGAATATATGAAGGGAGAACATACAATAAATGAAGAAGGAATTATGAAGTTATTTTTAATTGGAGAGCCGAGTTTTGAAAACTTAAAACCTGGAAGATCATTGTATGTGGAAGCAGAAATAATATAAATTAAGGTTAAATGCTTGATCGATTGTCGGAGTGTTGTAGAAGTAATGAGCTATAAATGTTGGCAAAGAATTAAAGAGAAATACCCAAAAGCAAAATTAGATGCTTCTGAAAAGGACAAAGTCAGATTAGTTATGGCTGCGGGAAATGAAGAATACAAAATTCAGGGCACGGTACGCATCATGATGAGCATTAGAGGAGCTAATTTCGAAGTATAATTTTTGGTGATAAAGGGTTTGAGGTGTGATATAATCCTAGGAGTACCTTTCTTAGAAAATTACAATGGGCACATACACATAAAAGAAAAACGGCTAAATCTAGAATCAATGGAGAACATGAAAGTAGATATCCCTATGGAGGATTAAATAAAAGGTTCCGAGAGCGAAATAGGCATTAGGAAGCAAAGTCTTGTATATCAGAAACATGATGCAGTGTATAAGAAGAAAGACTACGATGATATAATTGAAAATGAAAATGTAAAATGTGAATATGAAAAAGAGGTCGAAATAGAGGACCATAAATACAACGCATCGAAAGAAGAAATACAAGCCAAAGTGGATGAGTGTAATTGGATCTCAGAAAATGAAAAAGAAGATTTAAGATATATTTTGTTGAGACATAGGGGAATATTTAGCCAACGCCCAGGAGTGACGGATGTATACACCTATAGGATTGAAGTAGACACAGCGAGTCCAATAGTGTCAAAGCAATATCCTATACCCTTTGCAAAGAGAGAAGCTGTAGAAAAGGAATTGAAGAAATGGTTAAGTTGGGGGATAATAGAGAACTCCAATAGCGTACACATAAGCCCAATGCACGTGGTAGACAAACCGGACGGAGGTGTGAGGCCCGTACTGGATTTAAGAGAGCTAAATAAACACGTGCTACTTCCCAGAAATCAAGTAGAAAGAATAAATGAATTACTACACACTTTTTCAGGCAGCATATACTTCACATCATTTGATATGACTTTGGGATACTTTCAGGTAGAAATAGAAGAAGAGTCTAGAAAATATACAGCGTTTCGATATGGATCAAGGTTATTTCAATATAGAAGGCTCCCATACGGTCTAAATTCATCAGTATCAGCTTTTATGACGGCTCTAAACAGAATATTTAGTATAGAAACAAGAGAATGGCTTGCTATATATGTGGATGATATGTGTATACATACAAAAGATTGTGAGACACACATAGAAAAAATAGATTGGGTATTAAGTAAATTGGCAGAAGCAGGATTAACTGTCAAATTGGAAAAATGGTCTTTTGCAAGGAAGGAAATACGTTTCCTAGGTCATGTGGTATCTGGAGGTGAAATAAAGATGTGCCCAGACAAAAATGACGCTATAAGCAAGTTCCCAAGGCCAAACACAAGGAAACAACTTCAAAGATTCCTGGGAGTATGTAATTGGCGATCGAAATTTATACACAATTTCGCAAGCAAAGCCAAGCCATTATATGAACTTCTCAGAAAACATATAAAATGGAAATGGGAAGGAGACGAAGAGGAGGCTTTCCAAAGACTTAAGCAAGACCTTATACAAGCGCCAGCCATAAGCCAACCTGATTTTGGGAAAAATGTTCTTTTTAGGCACAGATGCATCAAACATTGGATTGGGAGCATACCTATTTCAGAAAAACAAATCCAATGAAGATAATGTAATACGCTATGCTAGCAGAAGCTTGAAGAACTTTGAAAGAGTGTATACTATAAGTGAGCTAGAGAGTTTGGCGATAATATTTGGAATAGAAAAGTTTTCTGCATATCTGAAAGGCAGAAGATTCAAGGTGGTATGTGATCCCAAGAGTCTAGTTTGGTTAAATTCTGCAAGACAGTGGAATGCAAGGCTTACGAGATTGGCAATATTACTGCAACAGTACAGTTTTGATGTTATAGATATAAAAGGAAAGGAAAACCATGATGCAGATACTCTAAGTAGAGCACCTTTGAAGAGAAATCAGGAACCAGAGGAAGTGATTAGGCTAGAAATCAACAATATCGCTGAGGAAGAAGTAAATGGTATTAAAGAAGGGAATGGCAAGTTGGAACAGAGGAAGATGAGGAACTAAGGGAGATTATCAAGGTGTTGGAAGGAGAAGAAGGAAACAAGAAAGCAAGGATGTCTAAGATAAAGAACAGATACAAAGTTATAAATGGCATCGTTTTCCAAGTTAGTTATGAGAATCCGAACCAAGTAAGGATTAGTGTACCACGAACTTTGATAAGAAGAGTACTCGAGATCGTGCATGAAGGATCTGGCCACTTCGGAGTTGACAAAACGCTGAGATGAGCTAGGAGATTTTACATATGGAAGACTATGAAGAGTGACGTTGTTAACCATGTAAGAAATTGTACAGTTTGCGTACAAACTAAACCCTCAAAGATAAAATTCAGGAAAGAAGAATTACATATTATCGCTAAATAGCCATTAGACATGGTTTCTATAGATCTAATAGGACCATTACCTAGGTCTAAAGGATTTTTGTATATCTTGACGTGTGTGGACGTATGTAGCAAGTTTATCATGTGCTATCCTTTAAAGAAAGCTACAACCAAAGAAATAGTCAAGAAGTTGGATGAAGGATTCATCAAACATTATGGTAGCCCAAAGAAAATGCTGACAGACAACGGGACTCAGAATATACTTCAGAATATTTCAAGGAATATCTATATTTCAATATAGGATCATAGATGGCAGCATGCAAAAAGAACGACGTTTATATTTGATGATACATAAAGCAGGTTAGAAAGTGGGCCAGAGATGGCAGCACCCAAGAAAACTTATACAGTTGTAAATAGAGAAAAAGGAAAGCGCTGATGTGGTGAAATAATGATTGTAGATATTAATACTAATTATAATGAAAGAAATAAATGAACTTAATACAATAACAGGATATAAATAAGGTGGAAAGGGTGATTAATATTCAGTAATAGCATAAGTGATCATGATATAAAAGTAAAGAAGTCGAATTGTAATTACGATTCTGTGTCTATTTTGGTTCCCACGAACTGAGAGTTTCGTGCGGCTTTTGGGTTGTTTTTTCCAGGTGTAGCACCATTTCACGGCAGCACCCAAGCACTTTTGGTAGGCGCATTTATTGCAGCTCCAAGTTAAGGTTAGCGCCGGCCAGGCGGCGATCTTTAACTAACCCCTTTCTCTTTGTTTGTCTGGGAGATCGATTTTCTTAATATTTACGTCAATTTGGATAAGATCGACAAAGAAGCCCAGAGAAGAAAAAATACACAATATGTAATAATTACAAGAAGAAGCAGCATTGGTAATTACAAGAAGAAGAAGCCTTAGTAATTACAAGAGGAAGAAGCCTTAGTAATTACAAGAAGAAGAAGCCTTAGTAATTACAAGAAGAAGAAGCCTTATTAATTACAAGAAGAAGAAGCCTCAGCGATTACAAGAAGAAGAAGCCCAAAGAAGAAGATTGGTTACAATTAATAAGAAATAAAAATAGAAGAAAATATTTTATGAAAAGATTTTCCAAAGTCATCTAGTATTTGTACATGATTATTCAAGAATATATGACGAATTGTACCCTCTGGTAGTGGGTTAAATCTATTGTTTCTTTCCACATATTCGTAGTGTTAGTCACCCTGATCTGTACCCAGAGGTATCTCATCGTTTCTACCCTGTGCTAAGCTGGTAGATGCTCACGTGAGAGGACGTGGCACAGCTTTCGTGGGCCAAGCCAAGACACTTTCCGCATTGGATCCACCCTTCTCCTTGTCCTGAGTTAGAAAATGCATCGTCACAAAAAATATAATTTAGTCTTAAATGATGGGGCAATGATGGGTAGTGCCCGGTCTTGCCCCGCTCGGCGTACCCAGTCTTACCCCTAGTGCAGAGGTTATAAAAACTAAACAGAATCACACTACTATTGGACTAAATCCGTATTGTTTGTTAGGGTATAAATCCTTAGTAAACATATAATAAGCTGGACTAAAGAGCGTTTTATAACTGTAATGACCACTAAATAAGGATGGTTTAAAAACAAAAGAACATTAGAGAGATGACATTGTAAAACAAACTCACCTACACAGATGCTGTGAATTCAACAGCAACAACACGCCAATATGGCCACTGCTTCTTCTTGACTAGTGGAGTGTAGTTCACAATCTGCCCACTAGAGAGGAGAACTAGGGACGCCAGAACCAAGGTACCCAGTTTCACCCCACTACCCGATCTTACCCCACCTTCCCCTATCTAAAATTTTTAATCCAACAGTAGAATATGCAATGGAGAGTTTTTGTTCGGGTGATAGATAATATAAACCAATGTAAATTTCCTGCCTTTTTCAATATTTATTTCAGCCCAGACGATTTTACAAGCATGGTTTAGATCCTTGCGAATTTTGCTTTTTCACTTTACATTTACACACACCATCATCACTCCCCCTCCCCTTTGCACAGGACGATCATTTCGAAAAATATTGAAGTGATTCGCAAGAGGCAATTCATTGTCTGGAACAATGCCATTCAGCCTGATCTCTGTAAATACCAAGAAATCGTAGTTCAGCAGCTCTGTCAGATGAGTAGTACAGTTGGTGAGTTTATTTTTTATGCTTTGAGCATTTTGGTAATAAACTGAGAGTGAGGTAGCATTCCATTGGAGGGGCCTGGGATTCATAGTAACTTCTATAACCTAGTATCCAGTTGGTGATCACAGGATCCCTAGCCCACAATGGCAAGCCAGGTTGTAACTTTACAGTTTTGTGATGTTGAAAGACACAAATGGCACAAAACACTACAAGAACACAGGCTAAACTTGAGAAATGAGGAAACGTGTTCCATCTACCATCTGCCATCTTGACTCACTTCAATTTTGTGACTGGTTGTTACCAATAATTGGGAACCAGGAGAAGGAATTATGTACGAAAATTGTTACATGGAACATCTACCAATAACAAATCAAAAGGCTATTGCTCAAGCAAGATGAGAAGAACCATGGCAAACCCTTGAACTAAAGTCAATAATCATTTCTTCTCTTCTCACATTATCCTTTGCTTGTGCACAAGTGTCTTCATGTTGCCATGTGTACAGCTTCCATCATGGCTTTATTACCAAAAACTTTAAGAGGGGGCGAGCTCTTTAATTTGTACTTGGATAATTCAAAGACAAGTTTATTCCCTTTCAAACCATTTTTAATGGCATGATGTTTTTGTTAACTCAAACGTTTTTCGTGCACTCTGGAGTTCAAATTAATAAGAGATCACTGTATTACCTGTCTGCTACTGGAGTGTGTGCCATTTTCCCCGTCATGATTACACAAACATTTTGCAGTGAATAAAGGTGATGATGTATTGAAGAATCCTGCACATTTTGGCAACACAAGAGCAGCATTACATGGTAAGCAGCTGAATGCATTGTCCACATTTCTCTGCTCAAGTTCAGTCGAAAATTCAGCAACAGCACCAGACGAATCTTCTCATCTTGGTTGAGCTCTAGATACTGCCAACACATGATGGAATCTGAGAGTGGAATAGACATTCTGAGCTCAGAGTCAATGCAAGGCTTTACCACAACCGAAATTAAGTATTTATAAGGGTATTGTTTTTTTTTCTGTTTTTTTAAGGCAATTAATTGTTAATAGCCGAGGTGGCTCAGTCGAAATGGATCTTATGTGTATAATGATTCGGAAGGTGCCCATGAGGTTTTAATGACATGGGCGGAAAGTGCAACAGTAATAGTTCAACTTTATGTGATCCGAAGTGAATTAGACTATGACCCGATACGAGTAGTTTTAAACCAATATGGAACCATACATACATTAGTAGATGAGAAGTATAATAAAGATCATATATATCCAGTACATATGGGCAGAAAAATTGTAAAGATGACGTTGAGACGTTCAATACCTTCTTACGTGTCTATAAGTGGAGGGAGGTATTGGTCACTCATAATGGTCAAGCTAAGACTTGTTCCGCGTGCGATTCCCAGGAACACTTCTTCAATCAATGCCCCAATCGACAGCGATCATCAGCAAGAGTGGGTGACAATTCGTATGCAGGAAGAGCCCAACCCATCCCGTATAACTTGAACAGCACAGAAGAAGTGATATCCAGTGAGCCTACAATACTCTCAGGTGTAAGGACCAAGCAACAAAACGAACCACCTGCACGTGTCAGTGATGAGACAATACAGGGTGCTCCACAAATGTCGACCAGAAAAGAACAAATCACATTAAATGATGAAAGTTGTGACGAATTTATGGAGAGTTCAGTGTCAACCAAAGACGAGGATCCCAGTTTGCCGATCACCAACACTTTTAAGAAAAAAGAACCAAGGGAAACACTTGAAGATTCACCGACAACAGATGAAAGTTCATTGCAGATGACTACCCTACCAGGGACCAGTCTCCAGCATGTTCATCGGTGCAGTTCACATCATCACCTACAGTGGGGAGGCAGAGACGGAGGAGGAATCGTCGCGTCGAATCGATGAATGGGCCTCCAGCAAAGAAACCAAGTGAATAACGTTCCCCTTCGCAAGTGAGGGATAACCTGTCCCAAAGTGTACCCAACAATCTGGAAACAACCCTTGCTCTTGATGATAAACAGGTGAAGAGTGGCTCTACAGAAAGTCTGGAAGTACTTTTGTTATACAACATTTGACATAAAAGATGTGTACATGTACCCTTCTCTCACCCCCTTTTGTTGGAATTGAGTGTAAGAGAAGGTTTTGTTTACGGGTTGAGTTAAGAGATGTTAAGAAATGTTAGTAACGGGTACTTTTTGGTGGGTATTTCTATTACTTGTCACGAATAACCTAGATTTCAATACCATAAACGATATGGTGCAAGTTACAATATTTCATTTAGCCACGATTAATATAAATAAATTTACCTCGACAGAAAAATTAAAGCTTTCAAATATTATTTAAAAACTTATGATTTGGACATCGTATGTATACAGGAAGTCAGTATAGAAAACCTTGAGGTAGGAATAGACTATGTAGTTTATAATAATAGTAACCCTCAATTCACAGGAACGGAAATAATTGTTAAGAATACTATCCTCGTCTCTAAGGTATAATACCACCCATCAGGGAGGATTACATGTGTGTTTGTGGGATCGGTGTGGATGCACCCTCGGGTACTGCAGCAAGGAAGGAGAGCACAGACTTTTTTTAATACCCCTGTAGCGACAGCATTAGGGGGAAATCGACAACATTTGATATGTGTGGGCGACTTTAATTGTACTTTGTGAAAAGAAGACCAAAACCCCGGATTTAATCCCTGCCACAGTTTGCAAGCTCTAGTGAATGGGTTTAAGTTAAGTGATGTATGGGAGAATAAACACCCTCACGAGCCAGGCTACACATATATAAGAACCCACTCGGCAAGTAGACTGGACCGATTTTACGAAACCAGCAGTTTACTTTCACAGACTAGTAGAATAACTGTACAACATGTTTTAGTGATCACCTTGGAGTAAACGTGGACATTCAGTTAAATATAGCTCACGTTAGGAAAGGTCGAGGATACTGGCGTTTCAATATACAACTATTGCAAGATTCCACATTCCGTATGGAATTTGAACAACAGTGGAAGAAATGAGAATCCATGAGTTTGCTTCAGAAAGATTTGATTCAGTGGTGGGACTCTTTCCTCAAACCGTACAAAAAATATTTTTGTCAACAATACAGTAAACAACGAATGTCTGACTTCTACAAGAAATATAATTTTTATTATGCTGTATTACGTGAACTAGCCCATAAAATCGAAAGTGACTCCTCACAATTGTCCGAATACAAGAAAATGCAAGCTGTTGTCTTGAAGATGTATAACCAAAACTTACAAAGATACAACTATCGTAGTCAATTACCTATGTTCGATCCAACGGAACTACCAACCTTATCCCACGTGTTAAAAGAGCGACAAAGAGAACAACGGAAATTAATCACAGAAATAGAAGATGAGAATGGATGTAAACATACAAATTCAGCGGATATATACTGATATCTCGTAAATCACTTTTCCAGTAAATTTAGAGCCCAGTCTACCACAGAACCACGAGATCTATTGATTCTCGCCAATTACAATCAGAAGATAACAAAAGAAGACAACAAAATGCTGGAGCAAAACTTTACAATGGATGAAGTAAAGGAAGTGGTAATGACAGGAAAAAAGAATAAAGCGGGTTGAACTGATGGTCTCCCCATGGAACTATTTCAAACTTTTTGGCCCTTGATGAAAGACTTAATGACAAGATGGGTAAACGACGTTTTTCGGTATCAACGAATGGGTCCCTCAAGCTTGTTAGGAGTTATGGTATTGGTACCGAAACCTGGCCGCTGTCAATCTGCACAACATTACCCACCAATAACGTTGTTATGTGTAGACTATAACATTTACGCACGTCTTCTTACTAGTTGTTTGCAGCTATATACAGATAAAATAATTGGTAAACAACAACATGTATTTGGAACCAAAGGAAGAATATTTGAATTATTAACTACCTTGAGAGAAATAGTAGCCTTAACACAAGATGAAAAGGAATCTACAACAGCAATTTTAGCATTAGATTTTGCAAGTGATTTGATTCCATAAAACATGATTATCTATTTGCATTATTACACAAAATTGGATTAGGAGCCAAAATTATTGAAGCTGTCCAAGGTCTCTATTTTGAAGCAAGAGTAAAACTTAATTTAAATGGAACGCTGACGAAACAGTTTCCTTTGCATTGAGGCCTCCAACAGGGATGTCCATTCTCACTTCTCACCTTTTGTTTAGCGATAACACCTATCATAAACTGGCTACAGGATTAGGTAAAAGGAATTGAACTATATTCTAAAACACATCAAATCTTGGCATATGCAGACGATGTGACTATAATACTTCAAGATGAACATGATTTGAAATCAGTACAAAAAATACTTGAAGCAACACAAGAAATAACAGGCTTGAAAGTGAATTACAAAAAATCGAAAATTCTACAACTGGGAAAGGACCCAGCACATTGTTATAGATCCTCTGTCTATGAGATAGTAAAGAACATGACAATATTAGGAATAGTTTTCGGTACCACCTTAACAGAAACCAAAGTAAAAACATATAATCAAGTAGTGACACGTCTCCGACATGCAACTTTTCTAGATCGGAGATGGGAATTAGCAATAACAGCCAGAGTAACCTACGTTAATGTGTTTTTCTTCTCTAAAGTGTGGTATGTAGCGCAAGTCTTTTTAAAAATCCCCAAACAAAAATCTGTTGAAATACGGCATATAGCAACACAGTTTATTTGCAAACACATGTATTACGGGTCACGTATGGGACACTGTGTTTACCTGAACGAGTTGGAGGACTTAACCTAATGAATGTGGAAATAAAAGCATAGTCACTTCTAATACAGCGCAACATAAAACAGTTATTGAGTACAACACAGAACCTGACAGGGCATGTGCTACATTCTTACTTACAAAATGTCGAACTTACAGCCCCTGTCTCAGTGCCTAAATTAACCAGTACTCTAAACTATTTTCAAACGACGATGGTGGAATTTACGTATTTACTCATAGCATGCCCGCAATTACAAAGTGAAACGAATACGGGCAAATTCTTATATCGAATGCAGTTACAAAGACGAAAAGTGATGCCAAGAATTCAAACCGTGCACCCTACTATCCATGGTCAAAAGCATGGCGTAATGTAACTGCATGACACATACCTACACCTGTGCGATCTATGTGGTACTTAGCAGTGCATGACAAAGTCTTGACAAACCAGATGGCGCTCCGGCTACAATTGGAAGGGAACGAAGGGTGCAGATTTTGCAATCAAAGGGATACTTTGAAACATAGACTCAGTATGTGCTCTGAAATACGTGATGATTGGCAATACCTTTGCCAAAGACTAGGAAAAATGTGCCGACTTCCTGCCAACTACCTTACAGTAGACCACATCCTACTTCCAGACTTTAACTTTTATCCAAGAACCAAATTACAGGCTGTGCAGTGGATCATAGCTCAGTATGTGTATTGCCTTAAAGAAGAGACCAGCCAAATGTGAAGAATCATTACAGAATTATGTACAAAATGAATACTTACAACTGAACAATTATGATAAGAGAAGTTTGTATGCAAATTTTTTACAAAATGTACTAATGTAAAAATAGCGTAACTTTGGTACGATTGTATCTTAATAACAATTGATTAATATACTTCATAATGTAATGTAATATCTTATGTAAACTCTGAACATACTGACAAAGAAAGATGGATAACTTACTTAGTAGAATTACAAAATTATATTGAATTACTGACCTGAAGGCCAGATTTCCAGCATTATGTAAAATTCTATGCAGGTTGAAACCTATTGTATAATCTACTATGTACCAATTTGTAATATCTCTTAATTACTTGTGTAAAGTCTTGATGATTGATATTGTGTAATGTAAATTATATATAAAAAAAAGTTGGTAACGCATCTGACTACCATGCCAAAGGTCCCGGGTTCGATCCCTGGCCGGTTCAAATCCGGGAACTTTTCTAATGTTGGAAGCAGTCCCAGTGCCCACCCAGCATCGAATAACATGGGTACCTGGGGGGTAAAGGCAGTCAGGGGCATGATGCTGATCACATCACCCCAACTCATGACCGGATCAAGAAAGTGTGGGGCATTACCCCACCCCCATACACCTTCATGGCGTGGTGCTAAGCACAGGGGAGCACTTTACTTTTCTTTACAATTAATTGTTACTTGAGTTACATTGGCCAAAATTATGAACTGAGTCATTTCCTCTCCAGGAAAGAATAAGGGAGGCACTAGGAACTCAACCTAGGGTAGGTGAGGTAAAGAAGTTGGAGCATGGTCAAGCAGCTTTTATACTTAAAATAAGCTTTCCTGTTTATCTTTATGTTTTTTTTGTTTTGGCATTGTTATCTGGAAATGCCTTGTTCTGTGTTGACTGTTACAGCCATGAGCTTGCAAAGTCTTCTCTAAAACTCACTCTCATTACATCCATTAATAGTCACTTATAATAATTTCTCCTTTCTTGCACTCTACGGTAATCATCATAAAGTTTTTTCCTTACAAGCTAAACTAGGTAATATTTACAGGTGTATCTACTAAAATTAAGGATGGACTGATATGAAATTTTGGTTGAAGTACCGATATAACATTTAGTGTTACCAATTGTCTGCCAATCCAATCCAAAATTTCAAATGGTTATTGGTTCATTGACCTCTTTAATAAATGTATGTTAAAAGATGACTGCAAAGCAAAAGCTGGTGCATATTTAATTTAGACATTTAATTTTTTAGAAAGTAGGGAATGCAGATTATATATTTTTACCCATAAAAATTATTACAAAATGGCAGAATATTGCACGAAATTCTAAGATATTTACACGTGTATTGGATTTGCAAAATTGTGCAAGTTAGTGCACTTCACTACAAGACCCTTAAAAATGCAAATATCTCAAAGGCTATGTATTTTATTAGAACGTATATACTGTATTTACTCATGTTTATTGCACACCTTCTTCCAAAATTTTTGACCCATAATTATGTATATTATGCATAGAATAATTCAGACTATGTCACTGTGTATAACATATACAGGGTTAGTCAAAAGTATCGGGACAGGCCAGTAATAATGAGATGTGTGGATGGAGCAAAATCACATGTTGCAAGTGGGTATTGGTCTGGAAACTGCATTGAATAGGGGTGTGGCCATCATGGCAGCCATCTTGGATTCCGCCATATTGGATATCACACAATATTTTCAAATGGAAAGGGTTATGTATGACACACCAATTTAGGCTAGAATTGTCCCACAAACGACAATCCAAACTCATTTTTAACCTATCACCATTCCTGGAAGCGACAGGGTGTGCTACGTTTGACTGCAAAAAATTAGATTTGTCTGAGAGAGACGTTTGGACGGAGGACAATCACATGTTGCAAATTAATATTGGTGTGGAAACTGCAATGAATGGGGGTGTGGTCATCATGGCAGCCATCTTGGATTCCGCCATATTGGATATCACACAATATTTTCAAATGGAAAGGGGTATGTATGACACATCAATTTAGGCTAGAATCGTCCCACAAATGACAATCCGAACTCAGTTTGGACCTATCGCCATTCGTGGAAGAGATAGGGTGTGCTACGTTTGACTGCAAAAAAATGAGATTGGTCTGAAATTATTGTTTACTGTATTCCTGTGGGTAACTGTACACTGGAAATTACAGAGAGCATGAACAAGAAAACATGACATTGAGTTACAGAATGCATCAAAGCAAGTGCTCAAACTGCTTCCCATCGACTGTCTGACAATATGTCAACCGATCGTAAAAACTGCAAAGTGCACGTTGCAGCATATCCCGAGAAAGTCCTCTTGTTTCGTCCACAATGCGATTCCGTAGATAATTCAGGGAGTGTGGTTTGGTGCGATACACTTTGTCCTTCATGTGACCCCATAGAAAGTAATCCAGGGGTGACAGATCAGGAGATCTTGCAGGCCATTCAATCATACCTCGTCTTCCAATCCATCGTTGTGGAAAGGTTTCATGTAAGTATTGTCGAACATCCTGTCCATAGTGTGGCGGCGCTCCGTCCTGTTGGAACCAAACACGATTAAAGTCATGTGTGGACACTTGGATGGCAGGGACAATCTGTTCACGAAGCATTGTCAAATACTTCTCACCTGTCAGATTGCCATCAATGAAGAAAGGGCCAAGAATGATGCCTCCCATCATTCCTACCCAAACATTCAGTTTCTGTGGATACTGCATATGATGTTCCATCATCCAATGCAGGTTTTCATCTCTCCAATAGTGACAGTTATGTCGGTTCACCTGCCCGTTTAACATAAATGTCGCTTCATCAGAGAATACAATGTCATTGAGGTGAATACTATCGTTATCTACATTTCGCATCATTACTTAGCAAAATTCAATACGGCGATCAAAATCATCTTCCGTCAGTTCGTGCACTAAACTCACTTTGTAGGGTTTAAACTTACTGCGCACTAAAATTCGTTGCACTGAACTCTGGGAAATGTTCAGCTTGTTGGCAACGCTGGTTGTCGATGTATGCGGATTTTCCACAAAAGATTGTAACACATCTAAAGAAACTGCCTTGTTGCTACACGATTTCGGCCTTCCTGATCGCACACGGTCCTTAACACTTCCACTTACTGCAAAACGTCGAATAGTTCTTTCGACGGTTGACTTTGAAATTGGGTTACGTTCAGGGAATGTAGCATTAAATAACTGTCGCACCTCGGTATACGATCGCTTGCGATTTCCATAGCCACGCATCATTAATAACGTAATACGTTCTCATTCACTGAGCTCCATTTTGACCACTGACACAGACACAAATCTCCTTCCTTTGGCACAACACTCACCAACATGAGCGACATGCAGAATGTTCGCAAGGACAATAACAAATGCAACTGACCTTCGAGGAAGTTGACTACAATCTACAAGGGATGTGTGCAGGTAGAGTCCATATCCAGACGAACACTGTTATTGCTGTCTGTGGAAGGGAAAATAAAACAAACACGTACCTGATGCTCTTAATTCGTCGAATAGGATTGTTAGCTACAAAAGAGTATGTTACGCTGTTGTAAGGAAGGATTGTTTAGACTGGCATTATTCGGTTATTTGCAATATTATGTTGTTTTCAACATACTATCAAAACAAGCCGGGGAAAGGACTAGAGGCAGAAATGGAAGAAACGAAGAGAAGTAGAAGTCGTGGCCTCGAAGTAAGGTTCCATCCCGGCATTCGGCTGGGGGAACTGAGGAAAACCGATCTCCCGATCTATCACCCCTGGATTACTTTCTATGGGGGCAAAGTGTATCGCACCAAACCACACTCCCTGAATGATCTACGGAATCACATTGTGGACGAAACAAGAGGTCTTTCTTGGGATATGCTACAACGTGCACTTTGCAGTTTTTACGATCGGTTGGCATATTGTCAGACAGCGGACGGGAAGCAGTTTGAGAACTTGCTTTGATGCATTCTGTAAGTCAATGTCATGTTTTCTTGTTCATGCTCTCTGTAATTTCCAGTGTACAGTTACCCACAGGAATACAGTAAACAATAATTTCAGACCAATCTCATTTTTTTGCAGTCAAACGTAGCACACCCTATCTCTTCCACGAATGGCGATAGGTCCAAACTGAGTTCGGATTGTCGTTTGTGGGATGATTCTAGCCTAAATTGATGTGTCATACATACCCCTTTCCATTTGAAAATATTGTGTGATATCCAATATGGCGGAATCCAAGATGACTGCCATGATGACCACACCCCCATTCATTGCAGTTTCCACACCAATATTAATTTGCAACATGTGATTGTCCTCCGTCCAAACGTCTCTCTCAGACAAATCTAATTTTTTGCAGTCAAACGTAGCACACCCTGTCGCTTCCAGGAATGGCGATAGGTCAAAAATGAGTTTGGATTGTCGTTTGTGGGACAATTCTAGCCTAAATTGGTGTGTCATACATAACCCTTTCCATTTGAAAATATTGTGTGATATCCAATATGGCGGAATCCAAGATGGCTGCCATGATAGCCACATCCCTATTCAATGCAGTTTCCGCACCAATACCCACTTGCAACATGTGATTTTGCTCCATCCACGCATCTCATTATTACTGGCCTGTCCCGATACTTTTGACTAACCCTGTATATATATATCATCAGGAAAAATATGCGTATAAAAGTTTAGGGGCTATTTCCCACGATTTTTCGCCTTGTAATGGAACATTTTGCGACACCAAGATAGCAGTGCCATTTTGGCAGAATTTGAGAATGCACCTTCACATGGGATGCATATCAGAGGTATTTTTTGGGCAATAAATAATAGAAAATAACTTAGTGAGCAGTGCAAATCTATAACATAATCTTGATCTCACTTTCTTCTTCTAGAGAATAAACAAGGTGGTTACAGAAGTGAAAGTTTTGGGATGCTAAACACAATGAAAGGAGAAGGGAGAGAAGGTGTCATGGGTTGGTGACTCATTGAATAGGTACGATGTTATTTGTTCTTGATTAGCATAACAACAGCTTTATGATCTACAACAAAGAAATTCATTTCTTGAACCTGAATTGATCTGCGCATTACATATGAGTTATAATTGTCGCTTCGCTTTTCCCCATCAAATTTTCAGGGTGTGCATTATACATGCGTAAATATGGTATATAAACTGAAGAATCATTTTATTAGGAAAACCTGGCATGTAACATTTCATGACCAATGACATGATACCACGTGGCAACAATGTTACGATAAGTGAATTCATACAGAAATATTTCTTTCTCACTAAATGCAGTTTCCAACCTCCATGACGGAGTGATTAACACAGCATGCTATGACACCAGAGGTCGGATTCAAATCCCAGTTTGGTCATGGGTGTTCTTTGTGTGTGTCCATTAATTTCAGGATATTATCACTCATCCTCATCGTCGCTATTAGCTAAAATATGCAAAAAAAAAAACGATTCTAAATAACACAAACCAAAAGAAAATTGAAACCAAAAGAATCAAATACAGTTGAGGAGAGTATTGGTGAGTTAACAGGCAATAGCAACGAACAATTCAAAGCTAAAATTGCTGGTTTTGTTGCATTTTCTCTCGCACTAGATGAAAGCATATGGATGTCTGTGGGGTAGCTCAGTTAACTGTATTTATTTGTGGACGTGATTCTCATCTCAGTGTGACAGTAGATCTGCTTGACATAATTCCTCTCCCTATCACAAGAGAAGATATTTTAAGAAAGTGGAGGCCATTTTGCAAAAGGTACAGTCTTCCTTCATCTCAGTTAGTAACATATATAATTTGTAATTGCAGTCATTTCTCAACTTGACAGGAATATCAGTGGTCAATCTATGAACCTCGTTTAAGTCAATACTTGTCCAAAGTAAAAATACTACTTGATGAATTTGAAAAGAGGTTTCAAGACTTCAAAGAGTGTGAATGGCAACTTTTTTGTTCACTCCTCTGCTCCTTTTTCTTTTGATATTGTGAATGCAAGACCCAACCTCCAAATGGAACTTATTGAATTACATTGTGACTCATATTGAAATATAAATATCTGAGGATGGTTGTTCCTAGATCTTTCTCAAATCTCCCAGACCAGTAACCTCGGATTAGACATTTTGCTGCTGAAATTTAAGTGATTTTGGCAGCACTTAACTTGGAGAACAGCTGTTCTCCATTATGAAGATTAATAAAATAGTCCAACAATAAAAAATGGCTGACAAACATTTGTTGTCTGCACAAATAATTTATTTCTCACAATAACATAATGTGGACATTGAGAAGCTAGTTTCTAAAATAATCTGTCCAATCTCTGGGAAAGGAAATTGAAATTATCCATTCTTACCAAAATGTTTGCACAACTGCAATCAATTTATAAATATAAAATAGTATCACAGACTACGAACAAATATTTCAGTTTAATTTTATTTCAATAAAACTGTTAAGGATTGTAATAAAAATATTTTACTACAATTACACACACTAACCTCCATCCCTACACACACACACATAATCGTGTAATTATTCAGTTCTAAGCAGGATGCCACATGAAAGGGGGGAGTGAGGGGAAATTCTGCATTCTGGTTTTTGCATCCCCTGCGGTTGCTAATTTATAGCACTTAGAATGGAACTCTGTGTATATTTTTTTATAATATACCAATGCTGCAATAGTAATCACTGATATCCCCTGTGCCAAGGGTGACCCATTAGTTTTGGAATCCAAGGGGTCGGTGTTCGAGATGTGCAGCCCAGAGAGTTTTGACATTAACGTTATGCGGCCCTACTAACGAATTGAGTTTGACATGGATGGCCGTAGACCAACAATGGTGCCCCTGTTGACCCCATGTCATCACAAACAATGTCTAGCTTGAGCCAATGGACCTTGGACACATGAAGAAAGGTTTTCTGGAGTGGCGAGTTTGTTTCCTGTTGCACCATGCTGATGGCTGTGTCTGCATCTGGCATAAACAGCATGAGGCTGCATTCCCTGTTTGTACCATGGGGGTCTAAGAGGCTGGTGGTGGTGTCATGATCTGGGGACCATTCTCCTGGAATGCAATTGGTCATTGCACCACAAACTTTGAGCGGTGAAAGCTACAGGAAACTGTTAGCTGACAATCTGCATTCATATCTCCAGACAGGCTTTCTCGACAATGCCATATTTCAACAGGGCAACACACCGTGTCAACAGGCTTGGGTCACTACAGAATGGTTTGGAGGAACAAGACAATGAATTCTCCACTCTTCCTTGGCCTCCAAACTCACCGGACTGTAACCCCATCGAACATGTCTGGGATATGCTGGAAAGAGCTGAGAGAGCTGCTCCCACTCCTCCGCAAAATGTGTATCAACTAAACAAGATGCTGCAGTGGGTATGGCTTGAGTTGAACATGGAAGATATGCATCACCTTTTGGAATCTGTTCCCTGACATCTACAAGCTGCAGTCACATGCAAAGGTGATCCAACCTGTTATTAGGTAGGTGTTCCTAATAATATGATCAATCAGTGTAAATACATAGATTGATTCGATAAAAATGTTCATATTACACAAGGCATTGAAAATGTCCATTACCGCTCTACAGCCAGAGTCGAACTTGATGCGGGATATTTGCAATGAGCACATGCTCTGCTCTGCTACTGTGTAACCCATTCCTCTGCATTAACCTCACACACTGAACAAAGGCTGAAAAGAAACCTACTTGTATGGGAATAGCTGTGCACTCCACAGAAGCCAACAATACTTTAGTGAGTAAAAACTAGAGCCGAAAGGAAGAGCGTAAGTGGCAAAAAGGTGGCAGGTCATTGTCATGGCCCTACATTGCTACTCTCTGTTATGGCCACACATTGTTACCTGACTTATTTCCTTCCTTTCTCAAATTATGAGGTTCTTTTTACCATATGTTTCATATCTTTACGTTCTCAATGAACTGGGATACACACATATTCCAGGGTCTTGCAGCAAAAGAATCACACTGTATAATTAATCATTTAACAAACATTTATTTTGCCACTGTGAAGTTTTATATGACACAGTATCAGCGACATAGCACAGTTCTCTTGGGACCCCCTGCAAGTAAAATATTGGCTGCCCTTTTACTGAAAAAAAAAGAGTTATCAAGATGATGGCAGAGTGGGGCAGACGTACAATAGTTAGATAGTCCCTCCCCTCACCCCCTCCCATGTAAAATGAATTAACTTTTACCCCAAATGCACTTGCTTTCCCATTTTTTCAGTGTAGTAGCTTCTCGAAATCAGGGACGTCGTTAGGAGGGGACACGGGGGGGCACTGGCCCCGGCAAACGTCCATGTGGCCCCAGGAAACGGTTCTGTATTTGCTGGAAATTTTACTTTGATGACAAATATTGCAAAATAATTCGTCAGTAAATTTTGCTTGCAGTTTGAAACACTTCTTCAATTTTCAGTAGCACGAACCCAAGCAAGGCATTTCTTTCTTATTTCCCCGTTTCTTACTTGTTGAACACAAACAAATGTATTGGGAGGGGATGCAGTTAATGGTTTTGTTGTCCGCCCCGGCGCAGGAATCAATGACATAGCAGTTATTCTCACATGCACTCAACCATCCTGCTAATGACCTGCCCTGCAAGGAGGGAAAGGTCACTTTCTGAAAATTCGGAGAAACATCGAAGCAGTCAGTTCATATGTTGATTTGGTGGACAGTTGACATCTGTCAGTTTGAAGTAGGATTTGTTATGCGAGTGGTGGTAAACTTCTGTAAACGCGAGAAGATAGAATCACAAAGTGTTTGTGATCTCGTTTTCCTACATCGCGAGTAAAATGTCGAATGAAAAGCTGCCAGATTGTCTTCCACTGGAAACAATGGATCAGGATCGACTGATTGACCAAATATCCAACATATTGGCATTCTAAAGGAGAGTCTGACTACCACACAAGATCCTGGGTTTGACTCCCAGGGTGGTTGATCTCATGTATAATGAAGAATAAACCAAGCTTCAATTAAGGAAGGAAACCAGGTATGTAGCAATTGTTTTTACAGCTATCTGCATGCTCTATAAGTACAGTAGAGCGTCGATTATCCGAAGTAATTGGGGGACATGGGTGTTCGGAAAACTGGTTTGTTCGGATAATCGAACTGTACATGTTTATTTGCCAAAAAGAAGTACTGTACAGTAAATTTATTCATAAAAACAGGCATCTCTTTAAGTATGTATTACAAAGTAACGTACAAAGGCAACTTTAGTAGGAATATATAGTATGTGGTACAGTTTATTAAACAAAAATATGTACATATTACATACGCATTTTGCATGAACAATACACACAGTACACAAAATTAACGTTTAAAAAAATCCTTTATTTTGGTCTGTCTAAGCAAGCCTACATGCTTACGAGCAGCTAAGTCACGTACTTTTTTCATTACAGATATCTGAAAGTGAGCGAGTACACAGTTCGGTTAAGCGGTCGTTCGGTTGACCGACGTTCGGATAATCGACGCTCTACTGTATTATGTTACAAAATGTGTATATATTTCTGACTTTCTGTGATGTTTCTTCATTTACTTCCACCTGCAAATGCGGAAGCTGCTGCTTCTTAGGTGGCTAGATTGGCTAGATATACAAATATAATTAATCCCTAGTCATACAGCGAATAATACTTATAATATAATCATGAATTACGGAGAAGCAAATAACTTATCAAGCATTTTCTATTTCTATTTGTTGTGCAGTGGTTAACAAGGTGCATTACGATGCCAGGAGTCCTGGGTTCGAATCCCGGACTGGGCATGTGTGTTCTTTATGATTGTCCTCTCATCAATTTCACATCACTCATTGTCATCTTCATCTTCATGATTAGCCAAAATGTGTCAGAAAAGCAAAGTAAAATAAACCAGATCAATCATTTATACATTTCTACATTACGCCGCTTTTCTACCTCTTGGGTTAAATGTGACCATGAGGATGAATGATGAGCTGAAGGAATGGCGATGGGACAGACATGATACAACCATACCTGTCCAATGTCCGAACCTGGACCTCTGGTTTCGAAGCATGTTATACTCAGTGGGATTCTTAGGAAGAAAAACTGTAAAAGTAGGGTGAGAAGAAGCAAAGATGTATGATGCATAAAAAGCCATGTTTAGTTCATCTAAAACCTTCCAATTATCGAGTTCGTGTTTTAAGTCCGCTGTATGCACAGTAAGGCTAATAGGGGATCTGAACCACTATGTGCCTCCACCGGATATCGAACCCAAGACCCCTTGATTGCAAGGCGGCGACGCTACCACTGCATCATCGAGGACGCCGAGAAAAACTTGCAATTAGTCAGTAAAATTAATATTGAGGGACAAGGCCTGTGAAGAGTTCTTTCATTCGGTTGCGCATGGTCATCCCATTGAGTCCCATAATTTTGAGAGCAGAATTTGCTTCCAGTACTTCCCAAATTGTCCTCACGATGTTGGAACAGCACAGAAATTTTGGAACTAATACAAGCAGGCACATACCCAGGGAAGAGGCTCGGGGGCTGCAGTCATTTCCGAAATCCTACAAATATCTGATTTTAATAATGTGTAGGGGTAATTAAATTTACTTCATTAACAGGATTAAACATCTTGTATATGGTAAGTTGCAATATACCAAGAAATTTATCTTCAGCGCATTTACAACCTTCTCGTCTTTAGCTAGCGGCTGCCGATAAGGGATAAGCAGCTTCCAAAATCAAATTCTGGCTACCGGCCTGACCACCAGCGATTGAACCTTGAACCTTTTGATTGATTGATTAATTGAACTGGTGTTTTCAGTCCACTTTATGCACAGTAAGGCTAGTCGGGACTGGATCTACAGTTTAAAGTGAGATCCGAACAGCTATGTGCCTCCATCGGATTTCGAACCCGGGCAGGTTGTTGAACCAGCCGAACCAAAGACGAGAGCGTATTTATTTGAGTGTGTGGGAACTTTGTTTTATCCAGTGCCATCAGATATTCAGTTTTCCACACACAAATAAGATTAATTTTAAGAAATTAGACGTGTGCATGTAATTTCTTATCATCATCATTTCGCAAGTGAGCAATTGGATGCCATAGAAGACTCGGGCCTGCCCTTAAAATAAGAGATACCGGATTTGATTCCCGTATGAACTGTATACATGAGATGCCTAGATTGAACTCATTACGCACACATTTCATATTTTCACTGTTGCCAATACTTGTAAACCTGGTTCCAGCACTTTATATCTAAAACCACAGAAAAGGGTTCTATCTACTTCTCAATTTTTTTCCAGCAAATTTACAAATCTAAAGACTAACAACATTGTTCTTGGTGTATAAGCCATTAAGCTAATGAGTTCATTCAGCATTTAGTTTCCTGAATAATGGCTGTGTATTTCGCGAGAGTATATCCGTAGACAATTGGGGGCTACAAAAGAAAATGTTTGTTCCTTTCCAATTTATTGATTGATTGAGTTGATGTTTTAAGTCCACTTTATACACAGTAAGGCTAATCGGGACTGGTTCTACAGTGTAAAGTGGGATCCGAACCACTATAGGCATCCACCAGGTATCGAACATGGAACCCCTTGATTACAAGGCAACGATGCTACCATGTGCCACCAAGGAGGCCCTTGATCCTTTTCTTTCGAAGACTCAGGTGAGTTTTTTAGCTTGACCCAACAAAATATCTTGATAAGTATGCATCTGATGAAAAAAAAAAAGTTCTGAATGAAATTTGTTCATCTCGAAGGGGCTCATACAATGATGCCAAACTCACTGAGGGGCAACTGTAAAATCTCAAATGGGAACCCCCATTTGTTATTGCAGATTCGGGTTCGCCAGACAAAAATACATAGGTTTTGTCTGAAACTGTTTTTTTGGATTTGTGATAGCTGGCACTGTAATCGCAAGAAGTAAGATTTGGCACAATTCTCGAGAATACACTGTTCTCTTCGTCAGGCTTCGTGGCAGATTATGCCGTGTCTGCTTGACCAGGAAACAAGGTGTAATGGTTTGTAAGATAAAACATGTGGTACTGAAAAATGCTCGACAATCTGTTAAAAACGAGGTTAACCAATTATAAAACTGTAAAACGTTGAAGAAAGTGAATGTAGAGGAAAGATGGGTAAAGATGTTAAAAAAAATGGAAAAAGATAAAAACAAATAGGCTTTAATGTAACGAAAGAAATGACATGAGCGTTCATGATGATAGAGGAGTTCCAAGGTGGAGGGATGACGTAATAATGCAGGAGTAGCGAGGAAAAGGGGGGGAGGGAGGAAGCAAGTGGGCAGGGCCAGTACCAGCCATCAGCAGGACAACATTAGCTGTGAAGATGACTAATTCGACGATCCATTCCATGGAAGTGAGATTGTTTATTTTCACATGGTCAAAGGTTTTTACGGAGCTTTGAATTTTTCAATGTTTTACAGTTTTATAAGTGGTTAACAATATTTTGAACAGATTGCCGAGCATGTTTCAAGACCGCATGTTTTCTCCTAAAGACTATTTGACCTTATTTCCTAGTCAAACAGACATGGCATAATCTGCCACAAAGCCTGAAGAAGAGGACGGAAGTAGTGTTTTTCTTCCTTGACTCCATTAGTGGTTATAATGCAGGCTATAACGGAGCAAGAGAAAATTGAAATGGTGTACATTTATGGAGAAAGTGGCAGGAATATCAATGATGCTGTATTTCTTTATGTTCAACGTTTTCCAGACCGGGTGCAATCGCATGCACCTTTTCGCAGAGTTGTTCAACAGTTCTCCACCGAGGGAACTGTACAACAAAAAAAAAAAGAATCGCCAAAGAACAATTGCTGGAGAAAATAATGAAACTGCAGTATTAGCTGCAGTGGCTCATAACCTGCACATTAGTAGTCGACAAATAAGTCATGAATCGAGAATTTCGCAGACTACTGTGTGCCAAATACTGAAGCGCAGAAAATATCATCTGTTTCATGTTTCTTTGCATCAAGAACTTCTTGGCGATGATTTTCAGAACTGAGTGACATTCTGTCAATGGGCGCTTCAGCAAATACAAGGAGACCCCTATTTCTTTACTCGAGCTTTGTTCACTGACAAGTCGACTTTTACAAACCACTGTACAATTAATCGACACAACATGCATTATTGGAGTGTCGAAAAACCGGCATTGGTTACGCCAAGTTGAACATCAGCGCCCTTGGAATGTAAATGTTTGGTGTGGAATTGGCGATAAACATATTGGTCCATATTTTATCGATGGGAACTTAAATGGTGAGAAATATCGAAACTTCTTGCACAACGAACTTCCAGTATTGCTTGCAGACCTTCTCTTAGATGTGCGACAGACAATGTGGTTTCAACATGACGGTTGTCCAGCACATTATTCCGTTACAGCATGGGAAGTATTAGATTCTCGTGTACAACCATCAGTGGATCGGAAGAGGTGGTCCAGTGTCTTGGCCTGCAAGATCGCCAGATCTTACTTTGCCTGACTTTTGTTTGTGGGGCTACGTGAAGAGTGAAGTTTATAATGAACTGCCAACTACGCGTGAGAACATGATCAAGCGATTCACCAATGCATGTTGAAAGATTACACCGGGCACGCTTCTCAGTTGTGTCCAAGCATTCCAAGTGCAGATAAATCAGTGTATCGAAGTGGGTGGTGACATTTTCGAGCACTTATTGTAAGATGATTATTAAAAACAAGCACCCCAATGGTGAGAGACGAGGGGACTCACCTAAAACAAGCACCCCGATGGTGAGAGATACTCACATTAAGAAAGCACCTCGATGGGAACAAAATACTGCTACTTCCACGTCGTTGTTCCTGGGTTATGCTAAATGCAGTTTCTTATAAAAATTCAACATGCCTCACATCATTTTGCGATTTAAAGTGCATTTTTTTTACCATTTCCGCAATCTTTCATTTTTGCGATTACAGTGTCATCTATCACAAATCCACAAACAAGTTTAAGACAAAACCTACATATTTTTTTCTGGAGAATCTGAATCTGCAATACAAAATGGGGGTTCCCATTTGAGATTTTAAAGTTGCCCCTCAACCCACCCCCAGGAGGTGGGGGTGGGGGTGGAGTTTGGCATCATTGGATGAGCCTCTTCGTGACGAACAAATTTCATTCAGAACTTTTTTTTATCAGATGCATACTTTTTGAGATATTTCGTTGTGTCAAGCTAAAAAAACTCACCCGGTATATACACACACATACATATATTATGTATGCATTCAGCATAGGTCTATATATGGTGTATAAATAGTTTCTTAATTTATAATACTTTGATAGAAAAATCTTACGTTTGGGACACCCCAAACTGAACAACCTAGCTATGTTCCTGCTCGAAACTAAATCAGTATGGTCTGAATCTCTGATAAATAACTGGAAGAAGAAATTAGAAATATTTTCTCTTACTCCAATGTAGCAGTACAGAAAGGATTCTGGAGGAGGGGGCAGCCAAATATTTTGTTCCTGATCCTTTGTATTCCTTGCTTGAAACATTTTTTTAAAAAAATAAGGTTACTCAGGTATAAAACACGGTGACATTTCGGTCATTTTTGAGTAAAATGTGCAAATCCTTCATTTTTCAAGTGAAATTGCCATATAATACAATTTGCAATGGCCTCAGTGAAGCCTTCTGAAATTGGTAAACCTAACACAAAAACAATTTATCTACTGTATAGCTTCTAATAACTTTTTTCTTAATGTCACTTACCATGTTTTACACTCGAGCCCTTCATATAATACACAGATATATCAAAAAATACTGTTTGGAGAAATTATTAAACACTCCTCTTTTGGACTTTGAGATGGATGCACCTTCAACCACAAAAGCAATCCCCTGTCTGTGCCAGGCCAAGATTCAACATGAGAATTATTCGCATTAGGCTTCTACTACTAATAGTGAGTAACATACTCAAGAAAACTTATTATTTCAGTTATGGGGGTTGAACTGGACTTCTTAGATTGTCGGTGGTGACCTAACATCATGAGGTCAATTTAATTCTGCTAGGAAGAAATAGCAGCAGAAGTCTTGAGAGAGATATAATAATGCAGCGATGAGACTCTATTCACTGAAAATGTGTCACTCAATGAAATGCCAATTGAAAGGACTTAACCCCCAAAAAGGCTGTTGCCACACAGATACGGTGTTCAATTTTGGTGTTAGTGGACCTCAATATTACTATTCATAATTTTAAGGATGCCATTTCTTTCCAATAGACCACTGATATATCTTTAAGATTTCTTCATGAAACAAGAATCCTTTTATTAACAAATCATCGGTGCTCGAAATGTTTGTGTGAGGGGGGGGGAAGGGACACGCGGGAATGCTATCTCCCCAGCTAAGAAAAATACATAAATAAATAACCCCAACTAGAATAATTTGCAAAGCATCCTGCTCCACCTACTGCATTGTCCTCAAGTTGATCCATATATCACATAAATATCCTTCCTAGTTCCTTCCATTCCCAAACTCACACAGGAAAATTTGCAGCTAGGAATTTTCACTTCAGCTTGGAAAGGAAGAACTGCTTTGACAGAAATATCCACAAAATTGCAATGTATAAGAAAATGGACTTTACAAAATCCTCCAAAATAATGGTGACATTTAACTCCTATACGCTGTATACCCTGCATGGCAGAAGGGCTAATTGCCCCTGGACGACTCCACCTCCCACTGAGTTTTTGGGCCCCTTTGAAGTAAAACGTAACAGGTGTGGGCAATGTGGAAAACTTATCTCAGATCTTATTTCAATTTCACATTGAGGCTTGCCCCCCCCCCCCCCCCTGGCCCTCTTGAAAATATTTGGTGGGTAGTTACATTTTAAATATCTTGATTGATTGATTGAATTGCTTTATTGTACTTTGCTACTTGTGCCAATTTTGGCTAATTTGCGAAGATGAGGATTGAGTGATGATGAACTTCATGAATGGACACTCAGAAACATCCATTCCCAGGCCAGGATTCGATCCGGGACCCCAGGTGTCGTAGCACGATGCACTAACCATTCTGCCATGGGGGCCAGCCATTTTAAATATCACATGTAAGACTAATATTACTGGTAAAAGGTCATGCATTATCAAGTTTGATTCTTTATTGTATAGCAATAAGGCATCGACTGGTTGAGCAAATGAATCTTTCTACTGGATTCATAACTGTACTACATTTCACTACACTAAGTTTACGACAACTAAGTAACTATAAAGGTATGAGATGATGGATATTTTCTTATTGATGGCCATCTGCAAACAAGTAAGTTAATTTTGCATTTTGGAGGAGACCCATATATCAAGTTGCTTGAACCCCTCTAGCTGAGACAGTACGCTGCTGCTTATTATCACAGATGTCTTCATATATGTTATTGGGAACCAAATTTCTGTTTTGTAAATCCATTTTTTTTTAAAAAAAAAAAAAAAGCAACACTATCTGTTGAATTAATTGGATTATATAACATATCAGGAGCACAGAGAGAGAGAACATTGTGAGATACATATTTACGTGTAGTGCATGTTACTCACTATATAATATAATCAATACTAAATTAGTATAAAATTGGACTTACGTGATTGAGTATGAAGTTTTGAAAACAACGTTTCAGGGTACAACTGGCCCCTTCTTCAGGTTCTTATTTTCTCTAGGCACTAATCATTATGCCATGTCACAAAGTATTAAAAAGGATTAGGTTAGAGGTTGGGTTAAAGAACACTTAAAATAATCACTGCCAACATTCCTGTATAAAAACCACCAGTTAAAAATCCTGTTTTAAAAAAGTACCCCATTGATCGCCAGTACTGGCTGAGCAACAGAACGTGTTTTAACAATTTTTAGGACCCCGGTTTTAAGAGGTCTCACGAGAAATGGGGAACTTTCTTAAAACGGGATTTTTAACTGGTGGTTTTTAGACAGGAATGTTGGCAGTGATTACTTTAAGAGTTCTTTAACTCAACCTCTAACCTAATCCTTTTTAACACTTTGTGACACAGCATAATCATGGGCAGAGTTTGAGCTTTTGCTTTGGGGGAGCCAGACTCTGGGAGAAGCATATGATCAGTGTGGGATCTACAAGCCGCAAAACCCCGCAGTGCGGTGGGGCCTGGAGATAAGTAAGCCTTTAGGGGGCCCTCAGCCATTGACATAGCAGAGGGTTCGCATATGTAAAAAATAAACTTAGTTTTGCAGAGGTAAAGAAACGAATACAATATATACAGGTAAAGGTTGACTTAAAGTTCCCTGTGCATATAGCACCAAGCCATGAAGGCACATTTAGGATATGTGAGGGTAGGACCCCAAAAACAACTTAAAAACAGTGAGTTTTAGGTCTTTTAGATTTGAAAATGTTAAATTTCCTCACTTAAGTAAACAAATATTAATTAGTATATTGGTTGTCAGTTTTAAAGAAGCAAAACAGTATGATTATTGCACTTTGTATTTCATTATTTCTTATTGATACAATACTTTGTACTTTAAAAAAGCTATGGTACAATAGTAAGCTTCAGAAATTTTAGAAAAATTAAAATGAAAAGTTCTTTCGATGCCTCAATGGTAACTGTTGACTCAACACAAAGTCATTTTACATTTTTCTTTCTTCAAACTGTACACATCAATCAAATCGTGGCTTCCCCGATGGCGCAGTGGTAGCGTCGTCGCGTTGTAATCAAGGGGTCCCGGGTTCGATACCCAGTGGAAGCACATGGAACAGTGGTTCGGATCCCACTTTAAACCGTAGGTCCAGTCCCGATTAGCCTTACGGTGCATAAAGTGAACTTAAAACACCAATTCAAACCAATCAAATCATCTAAGTTATTTTTTTAACATCATCTGATTCAGAGTATAAGATCATTAAATTGTTCAATCTCTCTTGGCCCATTGTGCAACGCAACCAGTTGTGGATTTCCCTCATAGCAGAAAATGTCCTCTCACAAGTGGCACTATGTGATGGCAGGTTAACCTTCGAGCGGGCGTGCCTGTGCAAAATTTACGCCAAAAGTAATTTTCTTTAATTTTCTTGTGTTTCCTTTGAATTCGTCGACCTATGCTTTTTATGTATTCCTCAAAGAGGTATTTTGTGTTTCATATTAGCAGTCATTGTTACTAATCCATATGTTATACTCTGTCAATTGTTGTTTATTTCAGATCAGAACACCGTGTCGTAAAGTTTGCGCTGCGCGCCTGCTCCTGTTCTATAATTTTTTATTCAGGTCATTGTTGAAAATGAGTCGACAAAACGTAGACGTGAGCGAAATTCAGCGTATCCTTCAAGGTTCTTCTGATGAAGAGGGATCACATGAATATGAAAGTGATAGTGACTTAGGTGACGCATATATGAAGTAAAATCAATATGACAGTGAATCATTTAGTATCATTCATTATGAGCAAGGATTTTTATAATATAAACGTAAATTGTTTTGGGTCTACATTTATTTATATCATATGTGAGGTTAATATAAATGAAACGTATTGAAATACGAGTTAGAATGCTGAAAAAAATAAAAAAAATTACTTTTAACATTTAGGTTTTCAGCAGGAATATCTGTCGTAAAAAGTACGACACGTGCCTGCTGATGAAAAGCGTGGTGCGCTATAAATATGTAATAAGTTACATACTGTATTTTTTAAAAAAAATTTCAGCATTATAACTTGTATTGAATATGTTTCATTTATATTAACCTCAGATATGATATAAATAAATGTAGACCCAAAAAAAAAATTACGTTTATATTATAAAAATCCTTGCTCATAATGAATTATACTAAATGACGTAAAAAATGCATCACGTGACCGCTGGTGACACGATTATGAACGTGCCCGCTAGAAGGTTAAGAGCAATTTTCAGAAGAATGCTAAATTTTTTGTATGTTTCTGTATGTTTGCTCAAAACTGTTCAATATCTTTGGAACAACATTCTTCAAAGGCACACATATCAAACTCAAACCTCAACTTTCCATTTCTTAAACTGGTAATTTCTGCCTTCAACATTGTACCAGAAATGGAGTAAATCTCAATGAAACATGCAGCTCCTTCTTCATCCAGACGAATATATCTTTCACTGGCTTCAGCAACTTCCAAAGTTTCACCACTAAATCTTCTTTTTAGTTCGCCAATCAAAATATCCAGCAATGAATAAAAAAAAGTACACTTGTATTTTTTCTTCCAGTTTTCTTCACTTAGAAATGCAGAAAGTGTTTCAGCAGATGTCTCTTCTCTGGTTCTCTGGCCAACTGAAGAACAAACCAGATAAGCATCTAATTTGTTTGATATCAGTCTAGGCGGTTTTGGATTTTACCTTCTTTCATCTCACCTCCACCTTCAAAATTGTTTAGACCTAATTCTTTGTCAACACCCTTTATTCCATTCCATTTTCTGTCCCAAGTGTTTTCGTTTTGCTGGGACTCAAGCTTCTTAATCACTCCGTTGGCTACACTGGAACTTTGAGCTATTGAGGTATCAGCTTTCTGAGGGGACTGGGATAAAACATTTATGAGGGGGAGATACTCAAAAAATACTGATAAACACAATGAAATCCGACGATTTGATAGCTGAAAGCAGGCCTTTGGCTTCAGGGTTTTTAGAATGTCTTAAATCAGACGCTGTCGCAGTGAGTACAGCAGCAAGGGCAGGATAATTTCTCTTGACACTTAAAACTGAAATAGATCTGCAAGACCAGCGAGTGTCGCTCAACTTATGGAGTTCATGAGGTCCAGGGCTAATTATATTTAGCTCTTCTTGCACTTCTTTGAATATTAAGTTCCTCTAAATGTTGTCAAATAACACCGGCTAAAGAATGTGCAGACAGCCAAACAGAGCCAGATGTTTCCAATCCCACTTGTAAGAACTACCCCCTATTGTGGCGCAATTACCTCACAAGCCATCATGTCAAGATTTACGGTATGGCTTCATAACAAAAAATGTAGTAACTGAACTTAATCATGTTATTTTTTTTAGTATTTTTTAAGTTGGGGGCCAGGCCCCCCTGGCCCCTCCAGAACTCTGCCTATGGACATAATGATTAGTGCCTAGAGAAAATAAGAACCTGAAGAAGGTGGCAGTTGTACCCCGAAATGTTGTTTTCTCACTCACGTAATTAAGTCCAATTTTATACTAATTTAGTATTGATTATATTGAACATTGTGAGGCACCTAAACTTTGTGACCCTGGCATTTCAGGGTTTGTAGGGCTGCCGCTATGTCACTGCACAGTATAGTTAATTTGGAGTCCTCATGTGTGATGATAACTGTGTTACAGTATTGCATTCACAAAAATACTACATTAAAATAACAATAAAACAAGGTAATTTGCACAACACATGCATTATTTGGATGCACATAGTGGAATTCTGAATGACAAAACAGCATTATGTTTTCTTTCACATTGATAAATTATTTCCACAAACATACTAGTTAACAGGTACTTAAAAGCTTTAACACATGCAGACATGCAAATGGGCTTGAAGGCAGTTAACTTCTAATCTTTGACACTATCTTAAAGCTTGAACTCACAGATGGGATTACACTTCTTTGATAATTTACTTTGAATCCTGAAATGGCTAGGGACCTTGTTTTTGAGAGTTTTTTTTTTCAAAGAGTGGTAGTTTTTTCACTTTTCTGTGATCATTCAAGTTTTCACTTTAGCACACTTCTCTCCCAAATATAACTAAAAATTTACATTACATGTGTTTTTAAACTCTTTCCTAGGCTGGCTAATTTTAGTAATAACTTGTATTGTCTCGATCAAAAGAAACAGTCCTCTTCTTACAGAATGGACTTGGAAACACTTCATTACTCCTGTATTCTGATAAGAGTGTGAAGGGAAGGAAAAGTCCTTGCTGACAAGGTCAACAGTGCCCTGAAACACATAACTTGAGGGGTGAGCAATGCAGGCATGTATACTTGTTTCTTGAGAGTTTTTTGTTTGAGTTTGTCAGACATTAACTGGGTTCTTAATGGAGGAATTTAATGTTCCCCTCCCCCCTCTCTCTCACTGTGTATGTGTGCATGTATGTTCGCTCACACATGATTAATTGTTGCATCCGAATGAACCAGGTATGCAATGAAGAACTGAAAGAAGGATCAAAAACAGTAAAATTCCAAGCGTGATTAGTTTCCCTAAGCTTGTCGAAGAAACAAGAAAATAAAAATATTTTATGTTCTGACATGTGGCAGCATTCTTTGGATATTGTCTTGAAAAAATCTGTTAACATCCTAACCTGCAGTTCTTTGAAGGATAAAACTAGTTGAAGCTGTGTTTATATATGGTGCTGTACCACCAGATGTTCCTGAGAAGTGACGAGCAAATAAGATCACAGAATGTGCAGTAGTTTAGCTTATGTTTTTCGAATAAAGAATGGTATACAAATATATTCTATGAATGCTTGCATCATTGTCAGTGATGTGCAGTGATGTCGACCAGTTGGGGTAGCAATCAGTGGCATGCCCAAGAGGGGGGGGGGGGGGTTGGTGTGGGTCATAACACCTCCCAAACTTTAGGGCAGTATTCCCCCCCCCAAAAAAAACGTCAAAGACAGGAAAAGATTTCAAAATGAGGAGTGACTACTAAATAAAGTACATGTAACTCCCACCCCCTTTCCAAAATAAAAAAAAAAGATTTGATTTGACTACTAAGCCAGAGATCCTGGGTTCGATTCTTGGCTTGGCCATGGATGTTCCTTGTCTTTCTTCCTTCATCAAATTTATCACATCATCTTCGCAATTAGCCAAAAGTTGTGGAAAATCAAAGTAAAAATAAATGAAGTCAAACAATCAATCAACGATTTGATTTGATTTTTGTTACTTAGTGTTGCTTTTGTCACATTTGGTTAATCACGAAGATGACACAATAAAATTAATGAAGGGACAAACACAAAGAACACCCATGCAGAGATCGGGGTTTGAACCCTGAACTCCTGGTGTCATTGCGTGCTGTGATAACCACTCCCCCAGGGTTGGTTAATTTGGTGTTTAAGTCCACTTTATGCACAGAAAGACTAATCAGGACTGGACCTGCAGTTTAAAATGGGATCCAAACCACTGTGTCTCTCCACCGGCAACTGATCCAGGACCCCTTGCACTCCCCCACGTAGGTCGGGTGACAACAAAGACTGGAGGAAAGTGCTAACCATTCGGATACATGGGTATCGGTAAAGCAAACTGCATTTTGCCTCAGTGGTAATTTTCAATTAGATTTTTGAAACCCCATCTTCGTATATGATTAACATTTTTTTAAAAAAAATTTGCATTGCTTGATTTCCCTAATTTCTCCATCTCAGGATCTTGTTTCTGAAGGATCCGGGTTCAAGCCCTGACCTGTGCATGAGTGTTTCATTGTAACCACTCTTCACCCGTTTAATTTAATCAACATTGATTGTCATGGCAGAAGTTAGGTGGAAAAGGTAAAGGTAAAAAAAGGTAAAGTGTTCCCCTGTGCAAAGCACCACGCCATGAAGGCGTATAGGGGGTGTGGGGGCAACGTCCCACACTTTCTTGATCCGGTCGTGAGTGGGGGTGATGTGATCAGCATCACGCCCCTGACCGCCTTTACCCCCCCCAGGGTTTCCCCTAGGTACCCATCTTATTCGACGCTGGGTGGGCGCCGGGGCCGCTTTCACCGTTAGAAAAGTTCCCGGATTTGAACCGGCCGGGGATCGAACCCGGGACCTTGAGCATGGTAGTCAGATGCGTTACCGACTGAGCCACCGCGGTATGTATAATATATGTATAATAATTTGCTCGCAGTGCATCTGCAGGGCACTGTGAAATCAGGAGTCCCAGAGTTCTCTGTCCCTCATGACTTCCATAAGCTCATTAGCTATGTATCATGATTAAATAAATCTACACAGCTAGAAAAAGTGATGGGAGGTAGCAAAAATTCAATATATTAAAGTGGATAAACAGGTAACAAAACACACTTTTTGTAGTCTCTTTGATAATATCAATTTGCCTTTTTGAGTTCTGGGATAAATTTTTCATTCCAAATTATTTCATTATTCACTTCAGAGTACAACACATAGGAACAAGAATGCACGCTGGTCATGGGTTTGAATCCCGGCCTGAATTGTTCCTTGTGAGGTCCCATCCCATCATCAATTTCATCATATCATCACTCATCCTCATTTTCGAGATAACCAAATGTGGCAGAAAAGTAAAGCAAAATAAACCAAACCAACAACAACAATTAGAATTCACGTTCCCTTGCCCAAATAAATACATCTGTATTTATGACTGTTTTGCTTACCCATTTTTTTATTGGAGGCCAAGAGGTTTGAAATAAAACACTACTAAAATGAGAGCGAGAGAGAGCGTGAGAAGATATTTGTTATTTAATCATCATATATTCCATATTTGAAAAAAAACAGCATTTTTGTCTGCACATAATTCATTCCATTTCATAAATAATAAAACTACATCCCATATTGTAAAAAGTGTAAAAAATTGTGGTGTAAATACAGAGAACATAAGTACTGCAGAAATCCCCCCCCCCCAAGATCTTTAAGAGGAATCGAAGGGAAACCAATCCCCTATCTGTTCCTATAGGAGATAAGACTGGAGGGCCTGAAAGCATGAGCTTTCAATAATTGAAGCAGGTGGTGAGGGGGGAGGGAGGTAGAGGCAGAAATCTTCCCTTTCCCTTCTCGCAGTTGTTTCTACCTGGTACTGGTGAGGTGGAGGAAAAGCCAGCTAGAGTGCATCCTTCCAACCTTGCCCACGCCGAGAGACGAGAAGCACATGGAAAAGAAGTGTTGCACATGGACTGTGGCTTCAACAAGACAATAAATATTGTGATTTGAAAATAATTGCACATGGACTGTGGCTTCAACAAGACAATAAATATTGTGATTTGAAAATAATTAAAGTTGGGAGATTGATTGATTGACATGTAATTTGTAAAATTGGTTCAATCTTCAGTTTTCATTAACATTTATTTATTTACTTCACTTTTTAGCTCAATTATTACCAGCTGAGTCCATACATAAACGGAAAACAGAGATCTTAATATTTATAATGTTTATGGTCTCCTACAAGCAAAAAACAAAAACAAGAATTTAGCACATCAATGTGTATCTAGTTTTCCTGTATCCCGCTCATTTTTAGGTTTCTCCTTTTTCCCCTTCTTTTTAGTTTTTTGCTTCAGAATTCCCTGTTCATGGAAAAAACCTCCTTGAAGCACCACCGGCTCAAATTTCCTTTGCAGTCAACCATTCATACCCGACAACGCTGGAGCCCCTCCTCTTGCAGGACCTGTCTCTTGCTGGCATGTATTCAGTGAAGCCAACCCAAGCATAATGGTGCTAAATCTCGCACAAGTTTAAAAAGTCATTTGTAAGTTGGAGATATAAATAAAACAACAGAGCTACTTTTCGTTGTGGTTGAATTTTCTCAAACTTTTCACATAACGTCGAACCCATGCCGTTGGTTGAACCATTCGAATTTATATTTGTTTATGTCATAAATTAATATTTATAATATGAAAATCCAAGAACAATTTAGTAGTATGTAGCATAATTTCGGAGTTTAAACAACACCATGGATGTCCAGAAGGGGCAAGGTGAGGAGCCACTTCCTGAAAAATGAATGTTAACCATTTTCACACATATAATTTCATTCCAGTCACATCAAATTGTTAATTATTGTAAGGGCGTTGCAGAAAAATGTTAAGTTCAAATTGAATTAGTATATTTTGAGAAGGGAAATATACCTAGTTTACCCAACCCCTGAAAAAAAAATACTTTGCTTAATCCTCCCTGGTGGAAAGAAATACTGCGGAGGTCCATGAACAACACTTTTTCTAAACATGAGGTTTGCAACGCTGCTGTAAGCCTCTGTCCATAGGTTTACAAACCTAGGGTTTCGACGTGCTCTTCTCCCTATATTCCTTGCTCTTCTCCATCCAGATACAGTGGGCGACGGTAGGCACTGCTCCTTTGTGGTCAGAAATTTGTAAGGCAACATTCAGATGGCTTACAACTTTCCCAAGCAGAAGGCGGGAGTTCTCATGTGCCATCTGGTCCTGAAGTGTTGCAATCTAACAAACAGGATCTCGAAGACTGGTATCGGGCCGAGATGAACTTTGAAGTTTTTACGAATTTTGCAGTATAATTACATACATTTTACTAGAACTAATAAAGTGTAAGCCCGGCTTACATGGTTGTAACAAATATTTATTACAAGCACCAAAAGAACTACAGTACTATGTTTCAACATAATCCCCCCCCCCCAGTTTAATGCACCTACGCCATAGCTTGATAAGGGCAGTGATTTTAAAGGGGGGGGGAAATTATTTTGGACGCTTGTAACCACTCAAGCACCACTGACTGGATTTCGTCATAATTCCGTTATTCTGTAACCTCAATCCACTTAATCCATCTTTCAGTGGGCCAAAGGTGTGGAAATGGGAAGGCGTGAGATCAGGTGAATATGGAAGGTGGGGTAAACACTCAAACTTTAGGCCCTCGATGGTAGACAATGTGACACTGGCAGTGTGTCATCTCGCACCAGACCAGTTCGTCTCTGCAGAATGGCTGGTTTCAGTTTTTCACGCAAAAGTTTGGAGTAGGTGGTACTGTTTACATTTTGACCTCTTGGCATGTAATGTTCAAGAATTGGCCCCTTGTGGTCCTAAAACAAAGTTAACATGACCTTTCCGGCACTCCTTTCCATGACTGCAGTGACAGAGGGATCTGGACACAGAGAATCTTCAACAGTGGCAAATGCCCTGTTTGAACTTCTTAGCTCCACTCATACACTTGTGATCACCTCATACAGTTGTCACTGTACTGAACTATCATGTGGTGATGAATTTCTATCAGTTTCACGCCTTCACTCAACAAATATCTCACGACAATATGCTGCTCCAGCTTGGAGCACTCCTGTAAGGGTGCTACCATCTTGTGTAACTGTTTTTCAGCATCCCATGCACGAGACAGGCATGCCAGCCCCAGCTATGAATAGCTTACAGATGCCTTCACAAAATAACTAACATATAACAATCACGGTCATATTTTATATTTTTATACTATTTTTCCGGTTATTTATTGAATGCACCTTCTACAGAAGAAAAATTTTGCATGTGTTCATACCTTGGTAGTATTAACAAATACACCAAGTCTCAGTAAAATCAGAATCAGTGGGTGTCATTTTGATTTTTTTCTGGGCGATTTGATGTGGAATCAGCCTGTAGGCAAACAAATGGTTATTGTTCGAAATATTAAAGAAATACCATAACTCTTAACGTGACATATACGGATTGCTCTTAGTTCAATATTGAGGGACGAAACTCACTAATGCATTAAAAAGAAGGTGAATGCTACATATTCCATTACCAGATATAAAAATATGACATCTATAGAGCACAGTAATTACTTCTTTGTTTCACTTCTCTACCACTCCTGGCTAACTGCGACAATGAGTATGAGTGATTATATGATATAATTGATGAAAGGACACTCACAAAGAACACCCATGCCCAGGAAGGGATTTGAACCCGGGACCCATGTCCTCACAGCATGGTATGCTAACCACTCTGCCACAGATGTAGGCATGACTCTGCAGTGCATGGCTACATACACACATGATAAAATATGTTTTTCGAGAGCTGGTAGAGCCGAAAGATGGCCTGAAGTACCTAGCACTTAGAAAGGTTTTTTTTTTATTGATGAGATCTACATGCTGCCAAATGTCGTCTGTGGTTCATCGGAAAACCTTGTGTTAGGGGGGTTAATAATTATGCAGCATTAATAACCATGTTGGTTTTAGTGTAGAATTTTACATTGAATTGAACATGTATATATTTTCCCTTTTCACACAACACCTCGCATTTCTTAACAGCGGCCCTGTATATCATTTTTGTCTAGTCACAACAATGAAAATGGGTGGTGATAGATGAAATTGATGAAGGAATGCTGACAATGAACACCCATGCTCGAACCAAAACTCAAACCTGGGAACTTTTATCGCAAGATTGAAAGTCAACCACTCAACGAGCATCATGCTCTATGCACGATCACAACATTGCTCAGTCCCAGGGTAGGTACTTGGTGGAAACACATAGTGGTTTGGATCCCACTTTAAACTGTAGGCTCAGTTGTGATTAGCCTTTCTGTTCAAAAAGTGGACTTATTTGTATGTAATTACATACTCTATTCCATTCTAGATACATACCTTGAACAGAAAAATGTCAACGAATTATATAACTGACATGATTTTGCATAAGTTTTATGTTACATATTTGCTAATTTACTTGACATAAAACAACATATTTTGGTATTTCTTTCCTATCTTCATCCCTTTTCCTGTATTTTTGATTTCTGAAACATGAAGAAAATTTGTAGCTCATGTGAAGTCATTTTCTAATCAATGAGATGCATAGTGCTTACAGTCATGTAAAATTGACTGCCAAGTCGAAAGACACGCTGAAGACCAAAAAATACGGGAAGTGTCATTTATTGAAAGATGCTGGACTTCCACCCCCCTGTTTCTAGTCACATATTTTCGTTTCACTTTTAGGTTTAGGCAAATCACCTAGAAACTTGGCATCGGTGGACAAAAAAGCTACTTTACTGTACATAGCATACATACACAATGTTTCCTTATACAAAAAGTACCAAAGTAGGTAGGTATTTTCATGTGATTGTTTTTCTTGCAATTTGTTTCAAAAGTTACAAAGAGCTCTCTTACATATTTACATATTCTACAATACTTTGCAATGTGAAAAGTAAATAATAGTTGACAAAATTGGTTTCTTAAATATGTACACGTTGCTTTGCTTCCTTGAGTTTATAAATTTGACACAAATTTTACTTTGAACAACTTATATCCTTCAAATTATGCTGAATATGTTCAAATAAAATATATACAGAGGTTGATTGGGTTATATCTGGCCGAAATGTAAAGTCTACTTACCCTATGAAAAGCCATGCTGCCACCACCGGTTGTGTTCTATGGGACCACCAGCATTATGGACTATCGCCTAACATCACAATTTCCACTGCAACAAACTACGTTGGAGCACATGCATAGGAATTCCATCCCATTCCTCCTTACAGGCTTTCCATATGCCAGTGAGGGTGTGGGGGCAGATAAAACTGGAGGGATGATGTAGCGGCATGGCTGAACGCTTTGTACATTTGGATCCACACCTGGTTCTTGTTGGCTCTGTACAAACGAGGGATGTCTGTCCGATAGATTGGGACTATAATGGATTCCTGGAAGTAGGCAGCATTCACTTTTATGATTTTCTTCACCTTACATATCTCCAACTTCCCCTCGTAACCATATCTGGTGACAATCATGATTCCCTGCAATAAACTTTCTCAGCACTGGCGGTAAAACTCTGTGCATCACTTGCCAGAGGTGTCATGGTACATAATTGCCCTAATGTTACCATTACGCATGAGATAAATGTAAGACTCATCCAAAGTGACAACTGTCTTCCATTTTGACCCCACCAAGTGTCTTGCATACAGTTTGCAGCATCTGGTATTACATTCTGCAATGTGGCATGGGAAGAGGTTGTTATCCCAGCCCTTACGTACGCAACACAGGCCAAGACGATGACATCGTTGACAGTTGACTGCACAACATTGAAGCTCTGAGCCACATCACGTTGGGGTGGTGGATTCTCCTGGACTGCAATTCGCCAAATTCCACGAAGCACCTGAGGCAACCTCGAATGGACCCCATTTGTTGGCAAATGTTTCTGCGTGAGCACCATTTGTGTTTGCCTGGCCACGATCGATATCTTTAGTTGTAATCAATCCAATAGTTAAACCATTTTTTAAACACTGTTTCACTAGTTGTACAAAAAATGTGCATGGAAAAGAGCTATGATGTACCCTTCCCAATAACGGTTGTTAATTTTTGGCAGCATTTCACTAGCACTAGCATGAACACGATGCTTCGCTAACTGCAAGCACAGACACAATACTAGCTCCAAGGTTCTGGCACAACTACACATGTGACAGCAGCATTGACAAATCAGTCGGATATAGCCCGATCAGCCTTCTGTATCTAGCAGAATTCTTGAAATTGTTTGGATACTAGATTATTATTATTATCTATTACATATTCTTTGATACTACATATTTAGCTACATATCCTTTTGATAATACATATTTACGTACATCTGTTATCAATTATTGTTACATACTTATGTACGTATTTTGTACTTTGGTATTACATAAAAATCCGAGGTCTAGATGGACACACACACACACACAGTAGATATTTATATTATTTTTGTAGAATACCATGCTATATGTCACATTCCATGTAATATCTTTCTGTAAAAGTTTCAATGAACAAATGGAACTGATTCTTTCTCATTTTCATACAACTTAGACGTATCGATGTTTTGTGTGTGTGTGTGCAATTTGCTTGAGTAATGTTGTTTTCTACCTCTTCACAATAATGGTGACTGAATATGGAAAGAAACATGTGGCAGAGCACAACGTGCTACGAAGCCAGAGGTCATAAGTTTGAACCATGACTAAGGCACGGGTGTATCTCTGTGTTTGTCCAATCACATCCTTGTCATCAGTTGCTTATTCATCCCTGTTACCACAATTAACCCATGAGGCAAGAAGGCGACATAATATAACTGAAATAGAAAGGAAGGACACAAAGGAATGGCCATGTCATGTCAAGTCGAGGTTGTGTGTTGCAGAACAGCAATGTTTAACTATTACAAAAAAATATATTAATGAGGAGGAGGAGCACCTTCAATTCTTAGGGCAGAACCATATTCTTACAACACAGATGAAATTGTCGTTTTTGGTTCATGTGCAATGTTAATCTGTCTAAACACTTAAAATGTTCTAATCTCAGGTTTTCTGGTGCAATTGAGAGCCTCCATGGCAAAGTGGTTAGCACATTACTGTATGAAAACAGGGACCTATGTTCGAACCTTGAAAAATAGCTATTGATAACCACAATAACAAAAAAAGAAGAAACAACCAATATGCATTAATGGAGGAAATATATATTTGTGAATAAATCGTCATCTGAGGTCATTCTTGGAGAGCTCAAAATGACAACAAATCACTTTTCTGAGGCCAAATAGCCAAAGAATGAAACACTACATAAGTTCCTTCCAGACTTGTGACTAACATTGCTTGTTCTCTTCAGGTGCTGGTGACCTTGATAGCTGTGCAGCTCTCCCCCTAGTCTAGCATACAGTTTCAGCATTGATGCTGCAGTGTTTCCAATTCAATAACTCATTCTTTTCTTCTTTAAGATATAAGAGGGAAGGCTATTTTTTTGTTTTTGTTTTGTCTTACGAACAAAAACCATTAATCTTCCATGAGGTGATTATAATATATTCAGCCAGGCACAAAACATCAAATCTAACATTAAGCAGTTCCTTTCCTCTGGAAGATACTGATAGAAGTTTATTTTGATATACAAAGAAAATAATGACAAATTATTTTGAGTGAATAGTACAACAGTAATATGTAAAAAATTTGTCTCAAAATATTTGCACAACTTCTCACATATGGCAAACCTCAATTATGTGGGTAGCTCGTGAATTAAATGTGTCAACTGCAATAGGGTGTGAAACAAATGTAGCTTTTCACTCTCACATCTACCTTCAGCATCCGGAAATAAATAAAATAAGCTCAGCAGATGAAAAAAAATAATTCGAATACTACATTGAATTATTACAAAAAAATTCTGAAACAAAATTATTTTACATGGCAACATGCCATGTAAACATGCACGTGGCAACTTCTTACGTGAGGAGGCGCATGTGGTCAAAATGACAGCGCTCGAATATTTTGTATTCTTGTATTTTTAATCACTACGTTTCTTAACCAACAACTCTCAATGTCAAAAAAAATAACATAAGGAAAACACTGGAGAGGCTTGTCTCATTCACTGAATGAATAAAGAATTTCAAATTTGAGCATTTTACCACCTACTCCACAAGACAACTGGATAGTAGGAGACTTGAAACATGTCTATAAATGTGATAGTTATCACTTTCCCTCGTCACGATAGTGTTTTTGCTTGTTATGCTCTATTTCTCTTCTGTGGAGAGTAACCTGCCTTGGCTCGACCTGTTACTTGTTTTCGTTACTTCCCCAGGCAATTTAAATAAACTAACAAAATGGTTCAATCGAATTAAAGACATTGAATAACTACCATATTCTTTACCATGGACATTAGGGAAAACCTCTGTTCTTTTATCTTGAATGATAGTCCAGAAGTTCAGTTTAAAAATATAAAAAAAAAAAAGGTAAAGTGTTCCCCTGTGCATAGCACCACGCCATGAAGGCCTATAGGGGGTGTGGGGGTAACGCCCCACACTTTCTTGATCCGGTCGTGAGTGGGGGTGATGTGATCAGCATCACGCCCCTGACCACCTTTACCCCCCAGGGTTTCCCCCAGGTACCCATGTTATTCGACGCTGGGTGGGCGCCGGGGCCGCTTCCACCGTCAGAAAAGTTCCCGGATTTGAACCGGCCGGGGATCGAACCCGGGACCTTTAGCATGGTAGTCAGTCGCGTTACTGACTGAGCCACCGCGGGCAACCTCAGTTTAAAAATATACGTATAAAAATACTATTTATTTCATTGATTTGATATATACAAAAGAATTACATAAGAAATAACCCCCACATAAAAAATGACATACTATTTCAAAAATGTATCAAGCTTGAGACTTGTATACATGACATGGTTCTCTAATTCCCTCCCTTTCTTGTTGTTCTATAAATTGCTATGCAAAAAGGGACTAAAATTGATTGAAATTACAACAACTAATTATCCGCTATTCTTGAAATTAACAAAACTGTATTGATTCTTTTCCAACCCTGTCACTGTCCCTTTAATCCCACATTAAATAAAAACCGGACACCTTAACAGTGCAGACTCTACAATTTTAAACTAATAATTTCATGCAACAAGGTACTTGGCTTTTCACCAACGGATGGACATATACTTGAAAAGAAATGCGTCCCTTAATCCCCCGGATACAATGTTTTTCTAAGAACAATAACAATGTCCACTGAAAACTAAGGGTTGGCTTGACACCAAACCACTTTTCTATGAAAAAATGGTTCAACTGTGACTGCTAACCCTCGAGACTAGCCACAGCCACTTTCCGGCACCAAGAGAACCTTCCAAAGGTCTCCCCTCTTGCCCAAAAAATGTAAGAATGTCAACCCCCGTTACTCAATCGGTTCCCTTATATAGGCGATTCGAAAAAAAAGACAGTCAACTGGACGTTTCCACCCCCTTCAGGTTTGAAAGGACAAGAATTTAAAACTAACTGCCTTCTACATGCTGGCTTTCACCATCACGTAGGCCAACCCTACAGCAGGTTACATTGGAAACTGTATAAAAAAGAAGTATAGCTGTCACTAAAGAAGAACAACATTGAACATACACAAAAACAAATAAAAAAAAAGGATCTTCTAGTGATTCTATCATTACATGCTGTACATTCGAAAATATATAAAGTTTTGAGCATTGCACAGTACTTTGAAAGGTACAGTCATGTTAAAAAAATCTGTCGCATGGATTTTTTCTAAGTCCAACGTCTTACGAAATTATGTTGGTAACTCTGAAACAAGGAAGTGTTGTGAAATATACGATCCTCCAATCAGAGTGAAGTTCGATTTGGAGGAGCAGGAGGCGTGACTCACGGTCTTGTCCACAGGAAGTTCAACCAATGCAGCATTTCCAAATATGAGATAACGTCCCCATTGGTTAAATATTGTTTCACTAATGCGAATCGGCAGAAAGATTGTGCAAAAGTTTACTTTGTCGTTTTAATTGCCTTTAATCGTTTCAAATTAGTATTAAATTGTCCCAATTATAGTTCACGAGCTTAATATAATGTATTCATGTATGTGTTTGACAATCAATAATCACTCATTAGAACAATTTTCACATTGTTTTCACTACGTGAGATGACATTTCATTTACATTTACGATAAAATAGTGGTTTGGGTGTAATAACAGTTTTCATTAATTAATTTAGAGATGCATTTTTATTTGTTGAGTTAATGATTAGGTTAATTCGTTATTTCTCGCGAAAAGAGGGAACCACAGCTGAAAGAAAATACACAACTTGTATTATTGAAGTCAAGAGTTCGTTTTAACATCACTTTATGCACACATAGGCTAATCACGACTCGGGATACATTTAAATTGAAATCTGAAACCTTATGCGACCTGACTGGAACTCGGAAAAGGACACACTGATTACAAGACGTCGATACATTACCACTTGGTCTGGCGAACGCCAATAATAATGAGGGGTTGTGGGAGTGGGAGAGGGGTGATGGAAAGTAGAAAATAAATAGTATTTTTGGGGGTATTTAATGTTATATTTATACACATACAAACCTAAGAAAATATTTATTTTGATACATGTGTGTGGGGGTGGGGAAGGAGGAAAAGAGAGGGACAGAAAGATATTGGGAGAGATGGGACGAAGAGGTGATTGTGGAAAATGTTTTATTTGACGTTCAGTAATAAAAACAATCAAATCAATGATGATTATCTTATAAATACCATATTTAATATAAATTTGTTTTAAAAATGGGGGCGTGGAGCTGTTTGTTTTACGTTCAGTGCAGGATAACAAGTGGAGACACATAGTGGTTCGTATCTCACTGTAAACTGTAGGTCCATACCCCATTAGCCTATCTGTGTATAATGTGGATTTAGAATTCAGTAGAAAATAACGTCGATCTAGTGTTTTGGATTTTAGATGCGTCGAGACCACTAAAATTTCCAATTCTTAAAGTAAATTTCCAATTCATATTATCATTTTGAAAGAGAGAGAGTTAATTGTATAATCTTTCGTTGTTAGTTTCAAAGAAGACTAATTCAAATAGTAACAATGGGAATGAATAAAGCTTACGAAAAGTTTTTGCCACCGTGGGGATTTGAACCTACGACCATTAGAGTGACAACCCAGTGCGATAACCACTACCTCACGAGTTCGTTCCTTCTTACAGCATGATTATGAGTTAAGACCAATTCGTTCAATATGCATTAGAAATATAATCCCCACCTGCCTCTTTATAAACAACACACCCAAGCGCTCCTTTGTAGCAAATGCAATAAAGGTGGTATGAATGTCACAAAACATTTAAGCAAAATCTACTATATTTACGACGCAATCGTTTTACATGGAGAGGCTACAGCTTCGAAAATTGAGGTTGTGACGTGGCTTCCTGTAGTGGTAGGGTAGATATTCGTATGGCAAGGTTCCAGCGTGCACTAGCCAGTAATTTCCGAGAAAAAAACTTCAATTTTTTTTTATGATGGTAAATTGGTTCGGTGATAGGCTATTAGTATTACACGCCGAAGATTATAGGTTTGACTTCTGTTCGATTACCCCTATTATTATTATATATAGCAACTAAGTATTGTATTTAATTAATAATTTAAAGAAATAAAAATGTTATATTTTTTTAAAAAAATAACACTCCTTTCTAATGATTTTTCAATGTTATTTTTTAAAATAATTTTTCAGAATATGTTTTTGAATTTCTCATCATTTTACTAGGATTTGCATAAAATGATCCATGTGTCATATTCGACGAAATGTCATGTACAGCGAAAGTTATACATTTTTATTTTAGGGAAAATTATCAAGAAACAAAACAAATAAATACTATTGACATCCTTTTGTGAATAGTATTTATTTTACATTATTTTTTGTTCACCATGCATAGTTGTATTCTTGTAAAAAGCATGAAAAACAATATATTCTCTACATTTCCAAAGCAAATAATATACGAATTTTCGTAATAAGTAAAATGCAATAAATAAATAATTTTTCGGTTTAATAAGAAATAAAAATCGCAGAGTTAACCGAACGGTGAATCGAACACAGAATTTTACAACCCATAAAATGCCTTGTAGCCTTTGCCATGAATTGATGTAGATTCAAGTAATAAAATTTCATGCAAAATCACACGTTATAAGATTGTTCAAATATATTAAATCAATGTGTCCATAAGTTATTATACTGTCAGCCATTTGGCACATCTCGTTACAAAATCTCAGCACATCACCATTCACTAGTTAATCAAATTGAATATTGATTCACTTCACAATTTCGACTCATATCACGTGAGATGTAAACTCAATTCAATTCTCTCATTGTATGTAACTTGTATGTTGAGCTCATGTAGAAATATCAATTGTCAACTCTAAGCTAAATTTGACGCTACAATCGCTTGATCAACTCTTGCGTCTCGCTGCCAGACATTCTACATTCCTGTTTGCTCCAGGATGCTTCTGCATTTCATTATCATTGTTTTTACCTCTGTTTCATTCTCATCGTCGTTATAAACCTACGTAATTTCTACTGTTTACAGTAAACAGAATCTACTGTTATCAAATGTAGTACTCTACTTTGTCTCTTGGAAATCTACTCAAAATCAATGATTTCCTACTGAACACTTTCAGTAGGCCTAATGTGTAATTACAGTTGAGGAACTACAAGTGAAATATTCTCTTCAGTACTACATGTAATATTGCAATTAGTGTGTTTGAATTTGAATTTGAATTCAAAATTTTGGGTGCATCAGCACTTAGGCTATTTTGCACCTGTCACTTTATACGGGGTCCAGCCCCTTACCAGAACTAAAATAACATAACTGTAATGTCGTGTTGTAACTAACATATTAAAATATTCTGTATTCGGTTAAAGGATGAGGTTGTAAAGAGGCACTCAGCACCCACAAGGACCAAACACAGGACAACACAGAAAATTATTCTGGCCATGGGACCAGTCGCCAGAACCTCATTCGTCTGCAAACTGAAGTCCCGGGTGTACTACGTGGAAGCAACAATTGGGTGTACATACTTCGTGGAAGGTCATCCCTTACACCCTTGTAGTGTGTTTAGCTCAGCATGTTAGCTGTAAATATAACTTTTTATTCCTCCTTGCTAACAATTTGTTTTTATATATATTTAAAATTTAAACCAACATCACTTCCATGTAGTACACCGTGAACTGCATTTTGCAGACTAACGAGGCTCTGGTGACTGGACCTACTGTTAGTATAATCTTTGTAGGACTGCGTGTGTGTTGTCCTTGTTTGTGCTGACTGTCTGTCGCTTTACAGGCTCAGCTTTTAACCCACGTAAGGATATTTTAGTTTTAAGACATGCTTTTATTTTTGTCATGATAAGGGGCTGGACCCCGCATAGCTTGACGGGTGTAAAACAGCCTAAGTTTTCAGGCACACAAATTGTAATTCAAATTTTAAAAAATCTTAACATAGATGTTTCGAAACACCTATTGATCTACTGAAACCAGTACAGTAGCGAAACTGCAAGTGAAATTAATTTATTCAGTATAGTGTATAATACGTTAACAGTTGGGCTGAAAAGTTCGTAGGCTAACATAGTAAAAAATATTTTTTTGACAAAATTCGATTTTATTATTCAATATAGTTGCCTTCGAGGGCAATACAACGATTATAGCGGTCATACAATTTTTCGATGCCATTTTTATAGTACGATTTCTCTTTAGCCTCAAAATAGGCCTCAGTTTCAGCGATTACCTCTTCATCAGTGCTAAATTTCTTTCCAGCGAGCATTCTTTTAAGGTCTGCAAACAGGAAAAAGTCACTGGGGGCCAGATCTGGAGAATATGGTGGATGGGGAAGCAATTCGTAGTCTAATTCATATAATTTTGCCATCGTTTTCATTGATTTGTGACACAGTGCATTGTCGATTGTGAGCACGCGCGGCACCAATTTTGCACACAGCTTTCGCATGTTCAAATATTCATGCACAATATGTCCAACACGTTCCTTTGATATTTTTAAAGTCTCAGCTATCTCGATCAACTTCACTTTACGATCATTTAAAATTATTTTGTGGACTTTTTTGATGTTTTCGTCGGTAACAGCCTCTTTGGGGCGTCCACTGCGTGCATCGTCTTCCATGCTCATTTCACCTCGTTTAAATTTAGCAAACCACTTCTCAATGGTTGATTTTCCTGGTGCAGAGTCCGAATAATGTTTATCAAGCCAAGCCTTGGCTTCAACAGTATTTTTTTTCGCCAAAAAGCAATGCTTTATTAACACACGAAATTCTTTTTTATCCATTTTTTCACAATAACAAAAGCTGCTTCACTCACAATGCTATATCTCACGAACTAATTATCCGGCAGCTGTGAAATTTATACACGTATCTTTTGAAGGTTAGTACTAAGTAAAAATCACATGGATTTAATTCTAGTAACGCCATCTATGAGTCAGCCTACGAACTTTTCAGCCCAACTGTTAAGTTTAATATTTTGGCTGTAAATATTAATTTCATACCCCCTTATTATTTTTTTGTATTTATATCTTTTTGAAAATCTGAACACAGTAGGTGTTTCAAAACACCTATTGATCTACTGAAAACAGTAGATAAAAGTTTCATTGGAGTAAGTAGAAAAGAGTCATGAAATAATACCCAAAAATTCAACCATTATGATTTAATGTTACATACTTTTTTTTATTTCACTTTCCAAAACCTAGGAGCTCGAAATAATACATGGCATGCGATTTACTAGACAGTCTGCTTTTCTGTGATTGATTCGTCGTGCCCAGTCGGGGATTACTACCGTTCAAGGTAAAAGGGGAAGGGGAAGGGGAAGAAATCCACCACAGTACCATGACGTATGAAGTAACATGTTCACAGGCATCCAATACAACTGATAAGGGTTCACCTGACCTTAGAAGTGTGGGAAACACGTTTCACGCTGGTTTCCAGAATGCTGTGGCTAAATCTGGAACTAACGGTGGAATAAGAAATAGTTTGTAACATTTAACAATGACATTTCGCATTTACAAAATATGAGATATGTAGACTTTGATTTATTTATTATAGTAGACGGTAGAGAATTACTTACCACGAAAGTCAAGTTCTAAATTGCAGACATCAAAATCTACTCCAGGTTGTAAAATACACTTGTGATAGACAGCAGATAGGTTAATAAGGTTTACAAGATTGCTAACGACTCTTAAGACAAACGTTCAACGAAGGTTATTGAGTGAGAAAATGGGAAATCGTTAAAAATAGCGGCCTAGTTGAGTGAAGATTGAAGGTTCGAATCTCTTATAGAACCAGCTATTTTTCGACACTAATTTTTGGTGCATAATATATTTAATGTATTGTCGACATTTATAAGAAACAAAATATGAAAACTCTCCTCCTCCGTAGCGGTGCGGTCTAAGACTCTGTGCTTTGGACTCCGACTGCAGCGAGACGGCATGGATTTGAGTCGTCCTGGGTTCTCGGCCTGTTATCTGTATAGGACCGGTGGCAACCCACCATCGTGAGGAAATTGGGGAGCTACGAGTGACTGGTGTAAACTGGTTTCAGATATCTTCTATAACGGCTGAAGGTTCGATGTGCTGACCAACGTCACATCGTTGCCAGTTGAAGATAACTCTAGGTAGGATTGTGGAAGGGAGACTGACAGTCGGGAGATAGCCCATGGCCCTTCGAGGTTTTAAAATATGAAAACTATTCCTTCCGTAAATCTAATTTCTCGTCATTGTCACATGAGATTTCTTTTCAGTATGACTCCTGCAATACTAATTAGATCCTAAGTAGGATAACGAGATGGACAGAGAGATATTCAATTATGAGTTCACTGTTTAAAAAATAAGCATTAACACATTTCTATATTCACATACCTCTTTACAAATTCCAGAGCACGTCACTACAAATGAACCAATCTAGTGCACACTAGAGCCTTGGCTTATCGATACCTATGGGGTATACTACAATTACAGTCAAACCACAACCTCAATTCTCGAAGCTGTAGCCTCTCCATGTAAAACGATTGCGTCGTAAATATAGTAGATTTTGCTTAAATGTTTTGTGACATTCACACCACCTTTATTTCATTTGCTACAAAGGAGAGTTTGGGTGTGTTGTTTATAAAGAGGCAGGTGGGGATTATATTTCTAATGCATATTGAACGAATTGGTCTTAACTCATAATCATGCCGTAAAAAGGAACGAACTCGTGGGGTAGTGGTTATTGCACTGGGTTGTCACTCTAATGGTCGTAGGTTCAAATCCCCACGGTGGCAAAAACTTTTTGTAAGCTTTATTCATTCCCATTGTTACTATTTGAATTAGTCTTCTTTGAAACTAACAACGAAAGATTATACAATTAACTCTCTCTCTTTCAAAATGATAATATGAATTGGAAATTTACTTTAAGAATTGGAAATTTTAGTGGTCTCAACGCATCTAAAATCCCAAACACTAGATCGACGTTATTTTCTACTGAATTCTAAATCCACGTTATACACAGATAGGCTAATGGGGCCTGGACCTACAGTTTAAAGTGAGATACGAACCACTATGTGTCTCCACTTGTTATCCTGCACTGAACGTAAAACAAACAGCTCCACGCCCCCATTTTTAAAACAAATTTACATTAAATATGGTACTTATAAGATAATCATCATTGATTTGATTGTTTTTATTACTGAACGTCAAATAAAACATTTTCCACAATCACCTCTTCGTCCCATCTCTCCCAATATATTTATGTCCCTCTCTTTTCCCCCTTCCCCACCCCCACACACATGTATCAAAATAAATATTTTCTTAGGATTGTATGTGTATAAATATAACATTAAATACCCCAAAAAATACTATTTATTTTCTACTTTCCGTCACCCCTCTCCCACTCCCACAACCCCTCATTATTATTGGCGTTCGCCAGACCAAGTGGTAATGTATCGACGTCTTGTAATCAGTGTGTCCTTTTCCGAGTTGCAGTCAGGTCGCATAAGGTTTCAGATTCCAATTTAAATGTATCCCGAGTCGTGATTAGCCTATGTGTGCATAAAGTGATGTTAAAACGAACTCTTGACCTCAATAATACAAGTTGTGTATTTTCTTTCAGCTGTGGTTCCCTCTTTTCACGAGAAATAACGAATTAACCTAATCATTAACTCAACAAATAAAAATGCATCTCTAAATTAATTAATGAAAACTGTTATTACACCCAAACCACTATTTTATCGTAAATGTAAATGAAATGTCATCTCACGTAGTAAAAACAATGTGAAAATTGTTCTAATGAGTGATTATTGATTGTCAAACACATACATGAATACATTATATTAAGCTCGTGAACTATAATTGGGACAATTTAATACTAATTTGAAACGATTAAAGGCAATTAAAACGACAAAGTAAACTTTTGCACAATCTTTCTGCCGATTCGCATTAGTGAAACAATATTTAACCAATGGGGACGTTATCTCATATTTGGAAATGCTGCATTGGTTGAACTTCCTGTGGACAAGACCGTGAGTCACGCCTCCTGCTCCTCCGAATCGAACTTCACTCTGATTGGAGGATCGTATATTTCACAACACTTCCTTGTTTCAGAGCTACCAACATAATTTCGTAAGACGTTGGACTTAGAAAAAATCCATGCGACAGATTTTTTTAACATGACTGTACCTTTCAAAGTACTGTGCAATGCTCAAAACTTTATATATTTTCGAATGTACAGCATGTAATGATAGAATCACTAGAAGATCCTTTTTTTTATTTGTTTTTGTGTATGTTCAATGTTGTTCTTTTTTAGTGACAGCTATACTTCTTTTTTATGCAGTTTCCAATGTAACTTGCTGTAGGGTTGGCCTACGTGATGGTGAAAGCCAGCATGTAGAAGGCAGTTAGTTTTAAATTCTTGTCCTTTCAAACCTGAAGGGGGTGGAAACGTCCAGTTGACTGTCTTTTTTTCGAATCGTCTATATAAGGGAACCGATTGAGTAACGGGGGTTGACATTCTTACATTTTTTGGGCAAGAGGGGAGACCTTTGGAAGGTTCTCTTGGTGCTGGAAAGTGGCTGTGGCTAGTCTCGAGGGTTAGCAGTCACAGTTGAACCATTTTTTCATAGAAAAGTCGTTTGGTGTCAAGCCAACCCTTAGTTTTCAGTGGACATTGTTATTGTTCTTAGAAAAACATTGTATCTGGGGGATTAAGGGACGCATTTCTTTTTTTAACATGTAACTGTACTGTTAAATATATTTAGCTGAACTATTCATAATTATGGGTCTCCGTTCAGACTTGACAGCAATTTACTCCAGGTGTACTACTACCGAGCGTAGTGTTTCCAACCTCACAAAAGTTTATCTGGTTTTAATTTCAACATGCAGAATCACAAATATTCTCCAATATTATTCCTTATACTATTCAAGTTTTGCCTTTTGTTATGTTTATATGTTGGTTGAATAGCAAGAAAGTAAATCGTATACCACTGTGTTTCTTGTCTAGAAAAGGAACCTGTAATAAAGTTGGCTACTCTGCTGGTGCTCAAGAACTACATTGCCACATCACCGATTTCTGGACATTGAAAAATTTCAGGACTGTCAGGTAATCTTTGAAGAAGTGTACATTTTGCTAGTTTTATTTTGGGCTAGGCTAAAAAAGAAAAAAAAAACACTATGGCATACCATTGCATACTGTCAGAAAAAAGCAAGTTTGCAATCTATACAGTCATGCATATTTAGTTTATGATGAAAACACAAAATGTGAAATAACACATTCTAATGTTAATTTTTAATATTTCTGAAAGGTGAGAGGTGCATTTTCCTACCCTGTCTTGTCACGAAATGATGCAAAAGTAACTGTAAAATGTGAAACAGACAAACATGAAATTTAGAGTTTATTTACCAATGCAACACACACTTAAATTATTTGAGTAACAAGAATGTACCCCTTTATACAGGAATAAACTCTGATAACTACATAATGTGCTATTAGAAGGGTTATTTTTATTTTATAATAAGTGCAGTTTTAAAATCAAATTTAGGATTATGTTCACAATTTTAAAACCAAAATGTCACTTTTTATACCACTTTTGATCCATTATTTCACCGCTATAATACCAAAATTTAATTTATTTACTGCTTTTGAACCTGAAATTGACTGCTTTTGTACCAAAATTTTGAATATTTATTTACCAAAAATATGTACCTCTAGCAATCGGATATGCTGGTGATTCTTCATGCCTGTTCATTACCAACAGAAAATTTGAAATTAAATTAATAAATTACAAAATGAAACTCACCAGGGCAAAGAACTTGCTTCCATTTATCATTGTTTCCCTGCCAAAAACAAGCTGTTTATAGTGTCGACTATTTTGTGAAAACAAAATTCCCTGACTTTTCCAGGCCAAGTCATTAGGGCAATTAACGAACATGTATGTACAGTAGCAGTGATTAGGGGAGTGTGGAGGGATTGTCCTACTTTTTGCCCCAATAGTATGGTCTTTTAATGCTATCCCTTATCTACCAAGAAAAAATTAACTGTCCTTGCCCCAAACACCAAAGTTTTGGCAGCCAGTCAAAGGTGATATGTACAAGAAAATCAGAGCACTTAGATGAAAATTCACACTTAAGTCACAATCAAGTTTAAAAGCGTAAACTGACTTTTCTAGAATAAAATTAGCTTCGACATTCTAGGATTAATGCAGGTAAAACAAATGATAGAAACAGATAAGTAGGACTTCAGACTGGAAGGAAATAATGACAAAAGTAACTGTTTAGTTATTGGCTGTTTTTGGTTGGACAGAGAGAAGCACATTAGTTAGGGTGGAGTAAAAAAATGAAAGTTGGGTACTTTAAATGAAATAGCATGTAAAACTTGTCCTGGTTATGCCTGCCACCATTTAAAAAAGAAGAAATTTTCAGAAATGAAAACCTATCTTTGTGTGAACTGTAAGTAACCATTGTGGGTTATTGAATTAAAAATTTCAACTTTCATTTTTTCACCCCACCAGTTTCAGTGGTGAGTTTTTATGTGATACCTCCTACATACTGACTAATGTTCATAACTAGTGTAAATAATACATAATTATAGCAAAATTTAGTAATATTTTTTACCCCCGATAAGTATATACCAAAACTAAATCCCTTTTCCTAAAGTAATGAACATAGTCTCTAGAATAAGGATAGCCAGATAATTGATCATAGGTTATCAGTAGCTCGTGAATGGTCAGCTACACACTACACAGATAGATCCTGGCAGCAATCTTGAAGAGACACTTTTGCAAAGTTATGTCTTTATGTAGATTCTACTCGCTTGACAGGTGGAATCTTGACAAAATGATACTTAATCTTGACATTGAAGATTACTCATGCACCAATAAAAATAACATTTTAAGCAAAGTTGAAAAAGAGAATCTTATGTGCCAGTTACATTCATTTGTCTTACTGTATCAAATGAAGGGCTCCGGTGTAAAACATGGTAAGTGACATTTTGGTCATTTCGGAGTTCATTAAGATAAATTGTTTTAAGTTGTATTTACCAATTTCAGAAAGCTTCACTAAATCCAATGCAAATTGCATGACATGGTAATTTCACTCACAAAATGATCAAAATGTCACTTACCATGTTTCACACCCGAGCCCTTCAAATATTGGTATCTCAATAACAACCACAGGCATTAAGAACAAATTTTCATGCAATGAAGAATCAAAATAACAAATTGATTCGATACACCTATCGGGCTGCGGGAGAGAAGACATCAACCTAAAATTATCTACAATTACATCAGAAGTTAGTAAATGAGAAGATCTAAAAGTTTTCCAAGATCCTGCAATTAGAGTTTAATGTGGCACATCTTTAATGCCCCATCCATCTATTAAAGAATAATTTCATTACACGTTCAAGTTCTTATGAACCAAGAAACTATTTTTAATATTTCTATTTATTCCATGGATTGTGCTATGCATTTTCAAATGTGGAAAGTAGTTCCATGGCTTGGGAGTTTGGCGATCTCTGCTCTAGACTAACTATAGATAACAATTAGGTTTGGTTTGGTTTGATTTACTTTATTTTACTTCACGTTTTGTGCCTTTTGGCTAATTTGCGAAGATGGGGATGAGTGATGAAATTGATGAATGGACATTCGCAAAGAACCAAGCCCGAGTGGGATTTGAACCCGGGACCCTTGGCATCGCAACGCGATGTGCTAACCACTAGGCCACAGGGTCCGGCAGATAACAATTAGGGTTGAGTCAATACTGCCGCTGCTGTATCTGTACTGAAATATCAGTTGGAATTTATTCACCAATACCACACACTATTTGCAGGATCTCACCAAATGCAGAGCAATGTTCTCATGGAATCTAATTATCATGGGAATTATACAAAATTTTCAGTTTTGCACCAGTATTGTATGAAAAAGGATTTTCTAGCTAATTTGCAGCTATTTTAAAATTCCATTATAGTTTTGAATATTGCAATGCAGTTGGTCACCAGCCCTGGAAACATATTTAAAATGAGAAACAGACAAGCAAATAGATATGTGACCCTTGCTGAAAGAGAAATGCTACAACATCCTGGGTTATGAGCAAACAGGAACATTTTAAGTCCCTCAGTTGTGCTTCATTGGGACTCATTCATCAATCATAAGATTTTACCTGAGCTTTGTATATTTTGCTTTGGATTCCATGCAATTTTCCAGTTCTCAGGTGTGTGAGAATCCTAAAATGTCTCTAATTGTAAAAATTTCAATTCTAATTGTTATATAAATAAAAGTTAAAATGACCATAGAACTGTAAATTAAGAAAGATTTCAAAGTAATCAAAATCTTATATAAAAACAATTTACAGAGTCCAAACCTACTGATAAGCAAAAGGTATGGCATCAGACAGCATTTGTTATGGACCAAGATCTTTGTTTAACACGGAGATAGAAACTACAAGCTCCAATGTAAGGCATGCTTTGTCATTGAATGAATACCACCTGCTGCAGCCAACATCCAAACTTTTAAACAATCTCTATTCTACAAGGTCTGAAAAAACACATTTTTTCCCAGAAAAATAGTAAATTTCCCAGACTTGTCACTGCAATCATGTCCATGTTTCCTGGGGTGGAAAGGGCAACCCTTTCCAAAGACACCCAAATATCAACCTCACTTCCACAGATTGAACCATGATATTCCAGGCTAGCGAGGTTCTGGCATCTGAACCCATGGCCAGTACAATCCTCTATAGGACATGTGTTGTATCCTGTCCATATGTGTTTGTGATTGTCCATTCATCTATTTTATCATTATTCATCCCCATCTTCAATTAGCCAAAAGTGGCAGAAACATGAAGTAAAATAAATCAATTCATTCATTCCTTCAAGTCCATGTTTCTTGAAATCCTGAGAACGTATCACTGCACAAAAAAACACTTTTTTGCAACAATTATAATTTTTTGATGTTATTGCATTTGCAAAAAATCAAGGTCCTTAGAAATGGCACATTAATTTTTACCTCCATATATTCACTTTTTTGTAACATGCAAATAGAGATTAAGTAGTAATGTGGAGGAAGAAAAAATGTGGGTATAAAACACAATAAAGTCAGGAAGGTGCAAAATGCATATTATTTATAAACATGTATGTATTTAAAACTCTTGATTGGCAAGTGCCGTCATAAAAAATTCAACATCTAAAATACATACAACTTGTAAGCTTTCGCTTTTTCAGGTACTCATGACAAAATAATGAACAAATAGAGAAAATCTCTCAACTTTGGCTTCTTTACATTTAGTAATCACAGACAAAATTCAAATTAGTAACAGAAACATCAAAATAGATTTCTTCATAAGGAACTATGTATCTCCTACACAGGAACTTGCACCGTATAATTACGTAAAAATTTTAAATGAAAACAAACCACTACAGAAGTTTGAAATAACACACATAGTTTTAACATACAAGTAGAAAATTCTGTGCAGTAACAATTGCCTTATCAATTTGTGTTGCAGCGGAGAGCTACATGTAGGCATCCTGGTCATACAACCCTCACCATTCAATACTAACATAACTTCAGTTCTACTGGTTACTCATCCAGTATTCACTCATCTAAAGTATCTTCTGTATACACACAGAAACGAATTATATTAACTATAATTACAAAAATACAAGAAACTTTTTTAAAAAACTCTCACAATTAAAAAAAATGCAGTTTTCAATATTATTTGTACCAGCATAGGAAAAATACATACATTATTTCCTTGTTTACAAAATTTGACAAATTAAATAATCACTGCAGTACAGTAAATATTACTCTCGAAGTTGCCCACCATCTACACTTACATCTGCAATGCAAATGTACAGATAAGTAGAAAGTGAATACAAGAATGCAAAACAACAAAATCACAAAGAGTACTTTGGTAGGAATGGAGATCCAAGTTTAGACCAAGTGAAGTTACAAATAGACAACTAACTCTTTTGCTTGCTTCCTTAAAAATTATCCTACACTTGGATCATGGTTGCTGTATTTATGTTCTAATGTTCAATATATTTAGCCTGCAGCACGAAGTCCTGGCAAAAGACCATACAAATACAAATATGTTTTTCTTTATGTGAACATAACTTGCATTCCTGCAAGCAGATTGTTTGATACATCATTTCTCGCTGCTGCAATTTGGAGGCAGTTCAATCTAAACAATGCAACTTGAACTGTTGGTGTGATGTGATGGAGATTGAATGAGGATAAAAGCTGAATGGATTTATGCCATTCAGTGATTGGATAAATGCAATGTAATCTTTCCTGGATCCAGGAGAAATGAAGGGCAGAAAATTATGTACTAACTCCCCTAACACGACTTAAAAATAAACTTAAATCACAGAAAAAAAAAATCATCCTTGCCTGGAACTCTTCAATATCCGATCTTTCATTCATGAACACAATATGTAAGTGCAAACAAGATCATCCTGATAATCCAACATCGATCATTGAAAACTAAAACACTCCAATAATACTGGCTAGGTGAATGTTTCTCTCCTATTACATAAACTGAATTCTGTACATACATAAATGTACAAACTATAATAAACAATACAAAATTGTAGAAAATCTCTGTAACACTGCAACATGGTATATGTGGTGTCTCTTACTTATCTTCTTTGTGCACACAAATTCCACTATGATCAGTAAAATTTGCAGTTTTTCTTAATAATACACTACTGTCATATCCAAGAACTCCATATTGTCAACTTACTTCTGCAATGAAAAAGCACAGATAAATTAAAGACTGAATAGAAAAATGCAAAAAAACAAAATCATATAAAGAGCACTTTGGTTGGGATGGAGAACCAAGTTTAGATCAAGTACACTTACAGATAGAAAACTCTTTTGCATTTTAAGAAACCTACACTCTGATCTTGGTTGCTGTATTTTGTGTTCTAATGTTCAACATATTTAGCCTGCAGCACAAAGTCCTGGCAAAAGGCCTCGTACAAATACAAACATGTTCTTTATGTGAATGTTATGCCTGACATAACTTGCATTCCCAGCATGTACCTGCAAGAAGGTTGTTTTGCTCTTAGGTGCTACATCATTTTCTCACCACCGCAATTTAGACAATGCAACTTGAACTGCTGGTGTTTGAATGAGGATAAAAGCTGAATGGATTTACCCCATTGCATGTTTGGAAAATTGCAATGCAATCTGTTCTGCATCCAGGAGAAATGAAGGGCAGAAAATTATGTACTTTCTCCCACCTCCATTCATTTTTCAGCAAAGCTGCCATCCCTCCCCTAACACGACTTAAAAAGAAACTTAAATCACAGAAAAAATAATCATCTTTGCCTGGAACTCTTCAATATCTGTGATCTTTCACTCATGAACAATTTCAAAACAATATGTAAGTGCAAACAAGTTTCTTTCTCCTCTAAGCTGTATAAATTGACACTTGAGAAAAAAGATAAAGGTAGAAACTGCATAATGTGCTTACTGAAATTTGATCAAGTCCATGTAAATGACCCAGCCAAGAAGTTATAAAAATTTTCTCCTGTGGGAGATTAGTAATCAATGAGCATTCATTTCACATTCTTGAAGGCCTCATAGAATCATAACTTACACAGGTTATCTACCAAAATAAGAAATCCAAAAATTCTTGACATTTTCACTACCTTTTTTTTTCTAACCCCCCCCCCCCCTTTCTTAACATTTATTTAATCACCCACTACTCAGGTATAGTTGCAAGATTAAGAAAATATATATTTTTATTCAATGAAAAACTCATACCACAAGGCCAGTTATGATGAAAACTGAAGCTGTACTTTAACAAGAAATTTAGACTGGCTTTAATTATTAATGCATGTAAAAATTAATGCTTCGGACTTCATCCTAGATAGGGAGTGGCCACATTTCTTATTTTTTTTTTACAGAACTTCACGATTACAAGAATGTAATTCTTAAGAAACAAAGTGAACAAATCTTACACACAACTCACTTCAATTTCAGATTTCCAAATATTCAATTTTATTAAATCCCAGTACAGGAACAATGAAAGTTCACTATACTGAATAATAATAATAATAATAATAATTTAAAAAAAACAATTTTTTGACCAAAAGCATAATTTCTGGACTTTTTCATGACTTTCTTGACCTATCTGTTGATTTCTTGACATTCTTGACTGGTCAACACCCTGTTACAAGAGTAAGGCAGCTAGAATTGCAGCAAATACCTGTTCCAAATGACTCAACAGAACCTAGGGCAGGCTTGAGGAAATTGTTTACACTTGTAGAGGTCAGTGGGCATTCCATGCAGTGTGAACTTCCCACCTGCATGTTGCATTTCCAGGCCAGCAAGCAACAGAAAAGAAATGTGGGAGCTCTTTGCATTGAGAGGTACAAAAATACCATGGGGATAATGGAGGCACTGTCAGTTTCTTTTGCCCTATTTACAATACCACATTGTTACAAATCGGATAAAGGGAGGTTTCCCCCTGCAGGAACATGGACAAAGCTTACTGCCTGGTTCACTCAGTTTGCCTGCTCTGCATTTCAAAAGTGCATACAAATGAGCTCTAACATACATATGCAGGCTGACCAGGTCTCACCCAGAGAGAGGCAGAGAAGGGAACATGCAGACAACAGAGTGCTTATACATGTGTCTGTCTACATACTCATTCTCCTTGCTTAAACTGTCTTACCTTTAATTATTTTCTAATTTTAATTTAAAAATTTGGGTGCGTCAGCACTTAGGCTATTTTGCACCCATCACTTTATATGGGGTCCAGCCCTTTACCTGAACTAAAATGTAACTAATAACATAACTATAACATTGGAAGACTGAAATATTCTGACTTAGGTTAACAGAAGTAAAATAAACATAATTGTAATGTCATTTTGTAACTAAAATATTAAAATATTCTGACTTCAGTTAAAAGCTGAGGCTGTAAAGAGGCACTCGGCACACACAAGGACAAGACACACAAAATTATACTGCCCATAGTGCCAGTCGCCAGAGCCTCGTTCATCTCTAAACTCAGGCCAGGGTGTACTATGTGGAAGTGAGGTTGACAATTGGGTGTACAACATGGAAGGTCACCCCTGTCTTAACTTTAAAATTAAAAGGTATCCATATTTTGATCTATGCATACTGAAATATGTTGAATATCCTTTTTCACTGACCATGGAATGTAAATTGCTTTCAAATATATGGCACTTAAAATTATCCAATACCAGATCATTGAGGTTTCCCTTATCATTTCATTACAAGTCACGATTTATCTTTTCAGTCTGTCATGCAATACACATTTTCAATATACAGGATGTCATTAAAATGGCCTGTGTGTGTTGTTTTGGCACTACGAAAGTTAAAAAAAACAACTGTTTTTGCCAGCTGCATGCTGGCAACCCAATGTAAAATGAAATCGCATTAGTAACATGTTTCCTGTTGTGAAACAGCATGTGCCACTGTTGCAAGGAACACACATATTCTGTGAAATATGACACACTACCAACCACACTATGTGATGTAAAACATACCAGGGAACATGTTGAGTAACCCAAAGGAAAGCCTACCTGATGGCATAGTGGTAACTTCGCCTTGTAATAAAGGGCTCCCTGGTTCAATACCAGGTTGAGAGATAAAATCTGATACAACCAATTTTTAGGTGCCCAAGAATAAGCACTAACAAAATTTTTAAAAAAAACTTTTAATATTCGAAGGCTTCCCTTCCCCCTCTCCCTCCAACAGCAAATTATGGTTCCAACATTAGACATGCTTAGTTTATTTTTCTTGTACTTCAGCCTTAGTTTTCATCACTTTCTTTTCCATACATTATTTTTTTCTCCATAGTTTTTAAATTTGTTGCTTTATTTCACTTTGGATTTCTTTGTTCCTTTGAGCTTTGGTTTAAGTCCACTTTATGCACAGATCATCCAATCAAGACTGGACCTACAGTTTAAAGTGGAATCAGAACCACTATGTCACTCAAACGGGTATCAAACCTGGGACCCTTTCATTACAAGGCAAAGTTACCACTGTGCCATTGGGGAGGCTTTCCTTTGGGTTACTCAACATGTTTCCTGATATGTTTTACAGCACATAATGTTGTTGGTAGCATTTCATTTTCCCCAGAATATGCATGTTCCTTGTAACAGTGGCACATGCTGTTTCACAACAGGAAACTACATTACCAATGCGATTTAATGTTACATTGGGTTGCCAGCATGAAGGTGGCAAAACAAGGTTTTTGAATGTCCGTAATGTTGAAACGATGCACCAATGACAAAAATGTTACTGATAAAAGTGTTGTTTTCATGTCCTCTATACATTCCTGTGGTCCCTTGGTGCCATTTTAATGACACCCTGTATGAAATGCACAAAACTACTAACTTATGTATCTTACCTTGTGGAAATGCTTTCCTGGTGGATGTGGCACACTTGGCCTAGGTTCAAAGCTTCTAGGAAGCCTATTCTCAAAGGGTGAAAAGGTAGGTGTCTCCATTACCACGGTTGGCCCTGGTCGCATCAAAACTGGAGGCCAATAACACGGCACAAGAGGGTTCATAGCTGCAAGTGGAGGACTCGAAGCTGCAATTGGAGGACTCGAAGCTGCAATTGGAGGACTCGAAGCTGCGATTGGAGGACTCGAAGCTGCGATTGGAGGACTCGAAGCTGCAATTGGAGGACTCGAAGCTGCAATTGGAGGACTCGAAGCTGCAATTGGAGGACTCGAAGCTGCAATTGGAGGACTCAAAGCTGCAATTGGAGGACTCAAAGCTGGCAAAGGCTGTAAAGGGCCCAGCAACTGTACTTGTGGAGGATTATTTACAGAAATACCAGCGACTCTAGACAACCAGTATATTACTGTAAGGAAGAAAAAATAACAATTAAAAAAAAAAAGTTTTGAGACAATCACTACACATTTATTTTATTGAGTGTTGAACCCTGAGGTTGATAAAGCTCAAGTTCTCTTCCCTTTGAAATATTTACCTTTCCTTGTCATTTCCATCGACAGAAACAGTGGTATGCCCCTACCCTCCCTTGGCTCATATCTCTAAAGTAAATGGACACTAGATCCATAAAATTGGTATAATTTAGAACTGATTATCTAAAAATTGCTCATCCACAACCAAACTATGCTCTCTTTTGAATTTGATTTTTAAAGTTGGGGTGCATCAGCACTTATGCTATTTTGCACGTGTCACATGATACAGACTCCAGCCTCTTACCATAAATAAAATAACATAACTGTAATGTCGTGTAACTAAAATAGTAAAATATTTCAACTTTGGTTAAAAGCTGAGGCTGTAAAGAGGCACTCAGCACATATAAGGACAAAAACAGGACATCACACAGAATTATACTGACCATATGGCCAGATGCCAGAGCCTCGTTAGTCTGTGAAATGCAGTCCAGGCTGTACTACATGGAATTGAGGTTGGCAATTGGGTGTACATGGAAGGTCACCCCTTACACCCCTAACTATGCTCTCTTAGCTGTTCAGTTACCAGGACAAAATTGTTCAGCATGTGGAATGCTTTATTTCTGTCACACTGTGTTCCTGTGCAGTGTGAATCATTAATAGCATTTTGTATCAGATTAGCACTGAAAAAATGGGTGTATGTTGTGCACTTACACCCCCTCCCTGAATTTTTGCCACAAAAAACTGTAGTGTGTGCTTTATAAATATTAATATAAATTCAATGGGATTTGAATTAAAAAAAGTTGCAATTTTTCACTTCTATGGTATTCAGACAGAACACATGCATAATTCCCGGAGCCAATAATTCAGAATTCCTGGTGAGTAGCCACCCTGCTATACATATATACACAGGAGTACACAAAACTCAAAATTAGGGATGGGCCGATATTAAATTTTGGCTCATACTGATAAAGTACAGATACAAAATTTACCGATGCCGATAACCGATCCGATATAAAATTAGAAACGGTCCATGAAGAACCTGAAAGGATCATTGACCTCCTTAATAAATGTGTGTTTCAAGGTGACTGCAGTGAAAAATAAATTGCATATAAGACATTTACTTTTTTAGAAAGTATGGCATGGAGATTATCCATAAAAATTACAACAAAATGGCAGAATTTTTGCAATAAATTATCAGATATTTATCGACATATTGGATCGGTAAAATAATCGGTAATTTTACCGATATGCCTATATCGGCCGATACCGATAGAGTACCGATTAATCGGTCCCATCCCTACTAAAAATAATTCAGAGGCAATCACCTTTTTCTCAAGAGCCAGTGTTTCTTTTTTAAATATTATTTATTTTTCAAATATGGTCTAAGAAAGCCATAAATTCAACTAAGATAAAGCTACACATGTTGAAATGTCACCGTAAAACATCTAACTTACTAATATAATATTGGATTAAAGGTAATTAATTCTTACACCAGACTGGCCTTCCTACACAATTCTATATACATGGCTCTACTGGCAACAGCACGATTAACTATGTAGTACATTCTACAATTATACATACTGTAGCCTATCATTGCAGATTTTAAAATTCGGCTAGCAATAATGTAAATATTTATAATGCCATGTTTATTATTCTGATTTAATGATAAGGAAAACATATACGGTATTAATTACATAAAAAAGGTAACTGTACTCTACATAAAATAGGTAACTGTACTCATTACTAAAAAAAAGGTAACTGTACTCATTACTAAAAAAATAAGGTAACTATACTCATTGCTTAAAAAAGGGTAACAAATTTCCACAAGCGAACTCTAAAATTTTATTTTTAATTAGAGCTTAATTTTTAAAATGCAGCACACTGTATTTTTCCACTACTTATTTTACGCACACACATACACACACACACACACACATATATATACATATACATACAGGGTTAGTCAAAAAGAAGGAGCAGATTTCAGAATGTTATTTCCAACAAACAATACACAACAGAAACATAATCCACACATCAATGGATAGATTAAGCTTCAAAGATTTGTTGTACGACAATTGGTTTTGTTCATGTACTAACTATGATTTTTCTTTTCTCATTGTGTGTAAATGACAATGGCACAAGAAAAGTTGTTTTGTGTGCTGCAACTTGCAAAGTGTGAATCCATTGTGCAACTTGAATTCCACTGTAGATTCAACAAACAGCCCCACCTTCATTAGAAATTTTCAAACTTTGAAATTTCCTCTATCCATTGCACTTGCACAATGGATTCACACTTTGCAAATTGTACCACACAATGCAACTTTTGCTGTGGCATCATCATTTCCTGCAATGAGAAAAAGTCATTGTTAGTGCATGAACAAAATCAACATATTGTACAACAAAACTTTGAACCTTAATCTATCGAATGATGTGTAAATTATAATTCTGTCATGCATGGTTTGTTGGAAATAACATTTTGAAATCTGCTCCATTTTTGACTAACCCTATATACCGTGCGTTCATTTCGATCTGCAGCCGAGAGATCGGGAGAAGCGTGGCGGGCGGCGCTGATGGAGATGCCGACATTTGCGGCCTGTAATGCCCGCTTATTTTTATAGACATATGCAGACATTTATATAAATATTGCAAAACGATCACTAACCTGTGTTATAACATGCAAAAGTTCTTCTGTAATTCATCCAAGTTCTGCTCTTATATGCACAAATAAATACGCTTTAGAAACGATGTTAAGAGCCACAGATAATAAAACATTTTAATCATAGTTTTGACCAGTAACGTCCTGCTTAAGTTTATATCCTTGAAAGAGTTTTGTGCCGATGGGGATCGTTTGGAGGTTTTGAATGTGCAACACTGTATCAAGATTACGCTGTAGAAGAAACCGTTAAAAGTCAATAGTGTTCGTGAGCTTCCTTGCAATCCGAAATCTCCGAGCTCGAGTTTTTTGTTCCTTCGCGACTAGATGAAGACAGAGTTGTAAATATAGTGGCGAGCAATGTAAACCAAGAGCGTGTTAATTTCGTACTGTGCACAAGAGTGTTATTCTTGGTTACTTGCAGTTACTTGTTTGTGTTATTGTAGTGTGTATGTGTGACGTGTCAGTGAGACGATTGGAATGCCAGCCGCAAGATTCACGTTAGAACAAAGATTTTTTTATGTGTGACACGTACCTACGTGAAAACAAACTCGTGTCGAGACGTGTGTAGGTAATTTGTACAGAAATTCCCATGCGTTTCAACTCCACACAGAGATACGGTTAGACATCTTGTCCTTAAATTACGAGAAACTGTATCGTTAAATTTTAACCCTTAACAGGAAGTATGATTTTTTATTACATAATTGGAAGTATGTGTCTGACAGACACGGAACGCCGAAACTTTTGTTTCCTTGCAAAGTATTACATAGATTTATTCTTATAACTAATATTATAAAATTTATTTCAAAATACATACACAACGCAAGTGCTACGTAAGAAAAAATAACTATTATTGAGAAAAACTTTTCTTTTTTTATGAAAATGCAACTTTGTTTGTCTCCTTCCGTGTTTCTCTTGTTTCAGAGTCGTCAAATCAGAGGGAGAGTAACAAAATTTAGAAACGCTTCACTGACACGGCTGATCTAAATATGGGTCTACCCATAGAATCAGTAGAAAATAGGAAAACCATATCCTCATGTCCAGACTTACAAATTGATGTAAGCATAAAAAGAGCTAAAAGTGCCTTTATTTCACACTTATGAGTTGGTCTGTAATTGCTCTTTTGATGCTCTTTGACGAAATACTAGCTTCGATATTACGACAATCTTCATCATCAGTGGAAGAACCATATGTCACAAGAATGAACATGGAGTCCACATCGGAATCATCATCAGAAAATAGATCTTCCATCTCCTCTTCTAGCCCGTCTTCTTCTTCCATTTCTTCCCACATTTTTGAAACCTTGGCACAAAAATTGGGTTCACCCACTTTCGCTACATCGCTTAGTTTCTTTTTCCTAGATGTAGAAGGTCCTTCCTCCATTATAACTAAGTTCTAATCATCAACATCAATAATACTTGTGTGCAAGAAAACTCCACTACTGGAAGTATGTGTCCAAGGGACATGCAAAAAAACTTACGTTATTGGAAGTATGTGCCTCTCAGACACGGTAGGTTACAAAAAAGCTCTTATCAGCTAACACACAAGCGCGACCGACAACAATGAATCACACCACCAAACTAAGAAAAAAAAATTATGAAGGTATTGAGGAGCTCGCTTCACAGAAACATACAGGGATGCCAGCACAACGAGAAAAAAAACCATGCGTGTCTGTCAGACACATACTTCCAGTAAAGGGTTAAAACACCTAAGCAAAAATGACGGATTCTAAGCAAAACTCGATGATATTGGTGCAGCGTTAGAACGTTCTCCAAACAAATCTCTACGCCGTGTTTCACAAGAGATGGGCGTGTCAAAATCATCGGCACATACAGTCACTAAGCTACTAAAATTAAAACCATACCCTTATAACACAGGTTAGTGCTCGTTTTGCAATATTTATATAAATGTCTGCATATGTCCATAAAAATAAGCGGGCATTTCAGGCCGCAAATGTCGGCATCTCCGTCAGTGCCGCCCGTCACGCTTCTCCCGATCTCTCGGCTGCAGATCGAAATGGACGCACGGTATACATAGTGGATGAAAGAAAGGAGGGCGACAAGGGATATATATAATACTGTAATTTAGTTAAAAAATTATGCCAATTTGTTTGTAACATTTCCAGTTACATACAAGTACTTTATCAATACCACCAACATGAAACAAAAGAAAATATTAGGGACGGGCTGATATGAAATTTTGGTAGATACAGGAAAAGTGCTGATATGAAAGCTATAACACTAACTGATACTGATAACAGATATTCTACAGATCCTATATAAAAATTCAAATGGTCCTTGAAGAACCTGAATGGTTCATTGACCTTAATAAATGTGTTTCCAGGTGACTGTAATGCTGCTGCATATTTAGACACTTTTTTCAAAATTGGGGCATGCAGATTATCCATAAAAATTATAACAAAATGGTACAGTTTTGTAGTAAATTTACAGATATGTATAGATATATCAGATTGGTAAAATAATCTGCAATTTTTCCAATAAACTGATACACTGATATGCCTACATGGGAAGACACCAATGGAGTAAACAATTAATCTGTCACATCCCTAGAATATATCACTGCATAAAGAGTTTTGAAGTGACCAATCTGGAAATACAATTTCACTCACCGTTGTCCTTTACTTGGATCTCCTGTTTTTGATCGGTCACTGTCTGCTCCAATTCCCGTATCCCATTTCTCTGCAGTGTGTCAGACATTTGTAGCTCCCCCAATGTTTTGTTCTTCTCATCCAGTTCCCTGCTCATGTTGAAAAACACGTTCTGGAATCTATTGAGTTCTTCACGCACCTCTAAGTCACTTGTCTCATGATGTTCAGCCTAAGATAGTGCAAAAATTACACATAGTACAACAAAAATAGAGAATATTGAATACATAATCAGTAAACCAATTTATTTTAGTACTGCCAATTAGCATGTATCTTTTACGCTCTGCATTCTATGCAGTTGTACTTTGAGACAATTATCATAAAGGTGCATTTATTTAGAATTTAAAAGGGCATTTCAGGGGCTCAAACCCAAAGGTTTCACTTTCATCCAACTTAAAACAAATACTAGATGTTAAGGAATAACAACAGTCAGAAGAGAAGATCATCATGGCACAAAAAGAAGGGGAAGACTTTCAGGTGTACACAAAACTTTATGAGAAATTGAAAGCAATTTTAAGGAATCTTTCAAGATTTATTTGACAATGCTCTGTCCTAAATGAAGTTCACATAATACTAAATTGTCGAAGTCATTCTTCAGGCCATCACATTAACATTCTAAAAGTTGGAAAATATCCCATGCCAACATCACTTATATTTAAGGAAAAAAAGGTAAGAATTAATGAAATTTGTTGAATTTCAGTTCGTGAACTTCTGTTAGCATAATCGTTGATATATTTGGCTGTTATGTAAATATTTCTCTAAAAACATATGAAGAAATCTTTTTAAAAAATACCAAAATTATTTCTGGTTTCACTAAATTTCTTTAAATACAAGTGTAATCCAGAGGTCACTATTTTTTTTTTTAGCACAGCAGAAAAAGTGTTTCATTCACAAAACTAAGTATGTTTTACAAAGTTTTCTCCTTGTGCATCAAAGAACTATTGCTGGAGCACAATGATTGAATTGGTGTAAAAGAAGGTTCATTTTCCCAACAGGAGAAAAATTCCAGTAGAATTCACGCATAATTCCTGGAGCGAATAATTCACACATAAATCCCAGAATTCCCAGTGAGTAGCCACCATGAGAAAGGTCTCGGATGGTGCTTCTGGATGATCCCATGTAAATATCTATCAATCTTTCCAAATCGTAGCTTTCTACCTTTTTAGGTTAATCATTATGATGAGGATGAAGCAGACAGAAGAACAACAAAATATCCATGTTTCAACAGGATTCAATCCCAGAACCCTTTGAGCAAGATGGCACTTGCTACATACATTTGCAAGGTCTTTCAATTTATATACAGTGGAACCCTAATTTTTACATTTCCCTGCATTGAACATTCAGTCTTTGTGATTACATATAAAGCAATAGGTTACAACATTTTAATGTGTTTTATATTTTTCTGTACTTTAAAGTTTTCTTCCACCGGCTCATTTCTAAACTTTTTGGTGTACATACTTCACTTTGTATAAAAAGGCTGAGAATTGGTTACAAAGTGAGTACCTACCCCTCATTGAGCACATGCAATGTATAAAGTGGACTTAAAAACACATTTAAACTCATGTGAATAAACAACAGCACATTCTAAAAATGGAGCGCATGTTGTTTTAGCTTATGTGATTACATTTTCATATTGCACGGATCTGCAAAAAAAAAAAAAAAAAAAAAAAATGAAATTTGAAATGTGGAGCTACAGGAGAATGTTGAAGGTCAAAGAATAAGAAACAAAGAAGTTTTGAAATGTGCACATAGCAAGAGAAGCCTGTGGAGAATGATCAAGATAAAATTTAGGATGGTAGGTGATATCCTGAGACAAGGAATAATGAGGGCCTGCTTGGAGGAAGAATTAGAGGAGAAAAACCATATCAGTAGGCCCAATATGGAGTTTATTTAGAGGCAAGCACATTTCGCTTTCGACTGTAGCACGAAAAGTAAAATTACATGTGGTAATGTTACCTTCTCATGGTTTTGAAATGTGTGAGGTACATTTTCCAACAAAACTGCAAAACACAAAATTAGGTATCAAACATAAAAAAAAAAGGTAAAGTGTTCCCCTGTGCTTAGCACCACGCCATGAAGACGTATAGGGGGTGTGGGGTAACGCCCCACACTTTCTTGATCCGGTCGTGAGTGGGAATGATGTGATCAGCATCACGCCCCTGGCCGCCTTTACCCCCCAGGGTTTCCCCCAGGTACCCATGTTATTCGACGCTGGGTGGGCACCGGGGCCGCTTCCATCGTTAGAAAAGTTCCCGGATTTGAACCGGCCAGGGATTGAACCCGGGACCTTTAGAATGGTAGTCAGACGCGTTACCGACTGAAAATTTCAAACATGGAATTTTGAATTTATTTACCAACACAATGCTTTCTGAAGTTGCAATTATCCCAAGATAAAACAAACATTTCCCATCTAATACCACATTTTTGTAGTTATCAGAGCACTAAGTGTATTCCTGTGAAGAGGAGTCCATTTTCGCTTGTCAAATATTTACAACAGAATTCATCAATTTTTCAGGAATTTCATAACTTGCATGATAATTCGGACTTCAGAATGTAAATAGACTAAATTTCATGTTTACTTGACATTCTGCAGTTCAGTTCACATCATTTTGTGACAAAACATGGCTGCAAAATGCACCTCAAACTTTCAGAAACATGGAAAATGAACATTACAGTGTGTTATGTAACATTTTGTGTTTCCATCAAAAAAGAAATATGCATTACTTGATTGATCACTAAAATTTTGTATAACTCTCAAGAGCATACCATTATTGGTGTAGCCTCTAATTCCTGCACATCTTAAATACTTAAATACTGTTAAATTTGCTGATAATATTTACAATTTACCATATCGGTAAACATGGTAATATCTGGTAGTGGTATCTAATTTCTAGCCACTGTGTTACTGTTCTTATGAATATGTACACATAATCTATATCATCTTTGTTGTGATTTTGGTTTTGCTTTAAATATGTATAGACAATCATGAGATGAAATTGATGAAACAATAAACACAATGAAGCATCAATACTCTGGCCATAGCACAAGTTCAAAAGATTCAGCAGTGCGATCGTGAACTGAGAATTCATTGCATTCTAACACCAAGCCCACAATAAATTAATCTTTGGCAGGCGGAGCATCATACTAATATATTCCCGTTGCATCTGGCACCTTTTCAAGTGTGCGTTTTTCAAACTTTCCATGTAATAAAAAAAAAAAAATTGTAGCTGAAAAATGTAGAGATGAAATTGTTTTGTTTTCTTTCTTAAAGACAGCTTTTAGCAGAGGTAAGATTTATTCATTGTGCCTCCCAATAATTAGTATTAAAGGAAAAGATGCAGTGGTTGAGCAGTTACCTTTCATCTTCAATTTATACCATTATAAAAAAAAGGGAAACAAAGGGCTTTTTCAAACAATGCTTGTTTTGTAATTCGAGTGTGTAATACCTTTGGAGGTATAGAGGAGAAGGTCTAAATTTGGGCGAAAATTTAAATATGGGTTTTGGAGTTATCAGCGCTTCCCGGGTGCTGCAACCTGGCAGAGGCTATGGGAACTGGTTATCTGTCAAGGACAAAGGTTGCAGCGCCAATCTGCAAGAAAGAGAAAGTGCTGGTTAGTTTCGGCCTTGGACGCTGTGACCTCCGAAAACTTTTTGCAGGTATGTTTTAACTCAGCATTTTCTGAATTCTCATCTGCTTTGTATAGGTTATGATATTAGCGGCATATAAAACAAATATGGGCTTTTATAATGCCATGATTTCTTTGTGAAATATGTACCACAGAGAGCAAAAATAAATTGACATGAGGTTTAATGCTGAGATCACATTTCCAACAAATATTTGTGTTTGTCTTAATTTCGATTTTTCCCATTCCGCGTGATTTTCAAAACAACAGATTATTCATAAATATGAATTTTATAATGTTTAAACGATAAATTACTTTTTTAAAAAAATTCAATTGCTTTTTGTGATATTGCCACTAGTAGACCACATTTAGACCACAATTTTGAAATACATCATTTTACCATTTTTTTGGAAATTGCATTTTTTAAAAAAAAAAATGGAGACCTTCTATACTTTAGCATGCTATTACCAGGTGTGCCGCTTAATAATTCTTAATTTCGTCACTGCATGGCGCTGGAAGCAAGGGTTGGTGCACAGTCTCAACTGTTGGGTTTGTGTGGTAAACATGTCGACCTTCAAACCAAACAAGGAGTTTTTCTTGTTCAATCAAAAGAAAAATGTGAGTGAAAGCCATCGTATCCTTGTAGAAATGTATGGTGACAATGTCCTAATGCAAGATGCGTGTGTGCATTGGTTTCGATGATTCAAAAGTGGTGATTTCGACTTGAAAGACAAAGATCGCCTGGGGCAGCTAAAAAAATTCCAAGATGCCGAATTCCAAGCACTGTTGTACGAAGACAATATGCAAAGGCAACAACAACTGGCACAGACGTTAAATGTCACCAAACCATATCTGATCGTCTTCATGCCATGGGAAAGATCCAGGTTGCGCGACAAGACACGGAAAAGTGATTTTGCAGCACAACAACGCCTCATCACACACAGCAAAAGGCATCACACACACCATTTCTGCACTTGGCTGGGAATTCTTGCCCCACCCGCCATATGCACCAGACTTAGCCCCTTCGGACTACCACTTGTTTTCATCAATGTCTCACTCACTTTCCCAGCAACACTTCAACAATTATGAAGATGTCGAACAATGGCTAGTTGACTGGATCACCTCAAGATGTGAACGATTTTTCTGGTAGGGCATCCACAATTTGACTGACAGATGAGCAAAATGTATAGCTAGCGATGGCGCATACTTTGAATAAAGCATTTGCTACCTTTCTCCTCAGATACACTTGTTTTCTTTCGGATCAATTAAGAATTATTAACCGGCACACCTGGTACATTTGAGTACATATTTCATAGATATGCATTTTAAAGGCAGGTGCTTAATATATTATTGTTTCTTCTCCGAAAATGACAAAATAAAAAGGGGGGGGCCCATATTTAGACCTTTTCCTCTACTAATGAATAGGGGCATCCATATTTAGTTTTTGACGAAAAACGAAATGTCAAAACACACATTGCAGTGTTAATTTTTCATGTTTTTGAAAGGTGTGAAATGTTACCATAATGCGAAATAAACTGCAAAATGAGAATAAACTCTTAAACAAGAAATTTGGGGTTTATTTACTGATGCGACACCTTCTGAGGTCTGATTTATCCTGTGACTTATGCAATTCACGGAAAATTTATTACTTCTGCAGTTAATATTGGAGAAGCAAAAATGGGCTCCTTTACACAGAAATAAACTTAATACCTTGATAACTAAATAAATATGCTATGAGAAGTGAAATGTTAATTTTGTGTAGTAAGTATAGTTTTTAAATCAAATTTAAGGTTATATTCACAATTTTAAAACCAAAATGTCTTTTTATATACCACTTTTCATGTGATTTTTCACCGATATAACACTGAAATTTTATTTAATTTACCACTTTTGAACCCAAAATTGACTCTGCTTTTGTACGGAAATTTTGCTTTTTATTTACCAAAATTATGTGCCTCTACTAATGAACAAAAAAAGACAGAACTGAAATATAATGTATACTAGTTATCAAGAAATGGCACATTAATTGCTGCCGTGTGCTACCACGTGGTCCAGGCAAATTTGTGGAATTTAAAATTTTTAAGATGCAGTAGTTTAGAAGTTATAGGATAGCCATTTTTAAAATCTATCCCATAATAATATGGGGCTTTTTCAAACTTCACTTGTTAATAATAGTTAACGATGGATATATTCTTTTTAATTCGAGTATGTCATACCTTCACATGTACACTAAACATAAAAAAAAAGACAGAACTGAAATATCATGTACAGTTTTCAAGAAATAATGCATTAATTACTGCTGTGCCCTGCTGGTTGAAATCAACTATCCATCCTCAACGGAAAAACAGGTGTGGTTTCAAATTCAACTAACTGGACACTAAAGGCTAATTGTTTAGGAAAATGAAACATATGGTTTCATTACGAAACTACATGCTGTTATATCTGATCAGAACATTATCAGAATTGGTAATTTTTTTAATAACAATAATAATGTAACTACATTCACACTATTTAGGTCTAGGATATATCTGAATCACAATGCTTACAGCTCTATTTTGAGATCTCACTTCCTCCTGCAACTGAAAAATTATTTTATTGGCCTTAACCAAATCAAGACCAAGACTACGAATCTCTTCCACTTTGCAGACAACCTCATGTTCTCTTGCATACAACTTTTCTTCAAGCTTTACCTAAAAAAATAAAATGCCATTATTCCTTTATCTAAATTTCATCAGCTTACTTCCAGGAAATAGATTTTTAAAGTACATGAATATTATTATGAGAACTTATTTTTGTTGAGAAAATTGTTATTACATTTTCTTTCCATTATGCAAGCAATAAAATATTTATGAAGACAATGTACTTATATTGGGACTTATATGTTTTCAGCCATCTTCATTCGAAAATGCCTATACAGTAAATGGGACATGTCAAAAGACAATCTATTATGATTTACTTTTATTAACAAATTTGTCATTTGAATCATCATAGTCTGCAAAACCAATGGTTGGCAGATATGTTATTTTTAAACTATTATTCCACAATCTGCTTTGATGGCCTGTAAAATTTTGTACATGATATCAATTTGTCCTCCATTTTGGCTACTGACACTTTAGAAATACATTATCCAGGCACGGAACAAAATTACAAAAGTAGATGCTTGAATTGATCTAAAAGGAGTGAACAACAAAAATTTAAATCTGCCGGTGTCTTTGTGTATGCATCTTAAAAACTGTAATTGTAAAATGCCTAAAGATGTATCCTGTAGGAAAATGAAGAACCTGAAAACATAGATTTCAAGAAAATTAAATTAAATACCCCAAAAATCTCAGATTGCTCAAATTCCTGCAAAAATCAAGGGTGACAACATATGATTCATGTTAACTCAGTTCTATTTGTAAATTAACTGAGATATCTTAACCTAATTTTGGAGAGAGTATAAGAGTTTGGGTCTAAAGAAATATCAGACTGACTTGCAAAGCAACTTATTTACTTATGCACACAATTTCCAAAAATATAAAAATCTGTTGGTAAATTATATTTAATTGCAACAGGTCGAGCTAAAACAATTGATGTATTAATATAGTATTGCCAACAAGCATTTCTTGGGAACTTGTTGCTCAACCAACTTAATTGAACTTCTAAAAGTAAGTTTAGCAGATAAAATGAGTAACTCATTTACATGTATTCATTAATATTTCTTGAGAAAACAATGTTTCTAGCTGCAAGCAATGCAAGGAGCAAGTGTAGCAGCAATTATTTACAAAGGAAAAGCAACAATCAAACTGCTTCCAAACTCAGTCAGGGTGACCGGTCCAAATGACAGCTCTAAGCAAGTGAAATTAGTTGGTTTCAGCAGGAAATAAAAGTGGAAATGGGCTTAGGTCTTTCCTTCAAATGTAAATAATTTTATTTAAAAAATCAGATAGGACAAATTGCATTTTACACAGAAGTACATAATTACACTTCTTCATACAAAAAAAAATACAATTTTTACCCAAATTTGGACTTCTTTTTCTCTAATATGCAGTACCTATACTCATAAATCTAGCTTCAGAATACATAGAAATTACAAATATCTTACATCAGACAGAGCATTCAAAAACTTCCATAGACTCTCCAAGCTTTAGAAAATTGCTAGTAGGGTATTTAAATGGGTTAATGAGAATAATGTTACTTGCAATTGAGTTGCAGATGTCCTGGATCTGAAGGCACCTGATACAGAAACATACCAGGTGTTCAAGAAATAATTGAGGGGTTACAAAAATTTATTGCAAGTAAACTATTGAACTTACATTAATGAAACCAGTCCAGAATAAACGAGGAACGCGAACAGTTTTATTTGACACTTATAAATGTTCAATGTGAGCAGCACGAGTGACACATCACACATCAACACGACAGTCTACTTCTTGCCACACTGTCATCAACATGAGCCTGTCAAGTTTCTATCACTGTGATGATATGCTCACTTACATCTGTGATATCATGCGACACATTGCACAAAATACTATGAATGACGTGGGTGATTCGAGTGTCACCTAGATTCAGGGATATGAACTCTCAGCTTAATAAAACAACACACAAACTGTTTGTGTTCCTCGATTGTTTTGGACTGGTTTCATTAACGTAAGTTCAATGGACTCCATTAGTGGTGATGTCACAGCAGACTAAAAACCAGGATTTGAGTCTACACAATGAGAAAACATGTTTTCTTCCAATTCAAATCAATGCTATTTTCCTTTGGAAGGGGTAGCTTTGATTATTGTGACAGCAGTTATGAAACAAAATTATGATGTGTGTCATACATCACTGTAAAGATGAGATTTCGAAGAATATGACTATATATCACACATACCTTACAGAGAATAAGGTAAAGAATAACCAGAGTAAGAAAATCATGCATTTTTATACAAAAGTTTGACATTCCAGTTCCGAGCACAACTGAAGCTCACTTGATCTCAAGTCAGCCATGCTGTCGCTATGGATGATGGGAAACCAGTAGCCTCAGGTGATTGAACCAATGGCGCCTATTGGCTGAGATTTCTCTTGGAGCATTCACTTTACTTGATTTCCTACTCAATTTATTCTTTACATTCTCATCTGTAAGGTATATGTTATATATAGACATATTGTCCGAAATCTAATCTTTACATTGATGTATGATGCACATCACAATTTTGTTTCGTAACTGCTGTCATGATTCTTACAAGTTACCCATTGCAATGGGAAACTCAATGTATTTGTATATGAATAAAAGTATGTGTTTATTTGTTTAGACTGAGTCCCAGCCTGTCGTCTGCTGTGACATATCACTAACGGAGTCCATAGTTCACTTGCAATAATTTTTTGTAACTCCTCAATTATTTCTGAAACACCTGGTATTGCTGATAACACAAGTGGTTTTGCACCATCACATGAAGTCTGAAAAAGCCATTCTTTTGCTGACCTCCATTGTGAAGTCTTTAGCACAGCATGCTACAATACCAGGGGTTCTGGGTTCGAACCACAGCCTGGACATGGGTGTTCTCAATGGTTGTTCTTCATCAATTTAATTAATTCTTCACTCATCCACATTGTCATGATTAACCAAAAGTGGCAGAAAAGAAACCTAAAATAATCAAATCAACTAATCAATGTTCTTCTTAAAGGTTTGTATAACCACTTTTTATAGATGCAAAATAATCAACCCCGTTATTTTTAGTGGTTTTTATTTTATTTTATTTGCGACATTTCGTTCTGTTTTTCCAGAATATTTTCAAGCTACACCAAGATATACATATAACACTACACTTCTGAGGAATGAATAATGAATTATCATTATCTTGGTGTAGCTTGAAAAAGTTCTGGGAAACCAGAATGAAACGTCGCAGATAAAATAAAATAAAAAGCACTAAAAATAACTGTATAGATTATTTTGCATCAACCAATCAATGAAAAATACTCTCTTTACAACTGAAGAATTTGGACTTATAAAATGTAAGGACCTCAACAAATACAAATATATATTTATTTTCTAAAATTTGGGGATGGTCATTACACATCCACAAAGAGTAGTCTCTTGTCATGTTTCCCTTCAAATTTGATCCATTCAGTGTCCATGGGGCTTACGATAGAAGTGAAATTCCAGAAATTGTTTCTGTAGCTGGCAATACTGCCGCTATAAGATATATCCATCATACCTACTTGAAGGGTTAACATTTCTACTCATACAGCAAACCCACTCCCCCATACACCTAGAGAGAGAAAAACCCAAATACTTACCACAGTTTGCATCGATTCACGATATTTAGCTCTCAAAGCATAAAAATTCCTATCCTGATCATCCAGTAACTTTAAACAAAAAGAAAAATAGTTAAATTACAAGAACATGTAGCAATTTTCAAGAAAGAAAAATTAATAAAACATCTCCTAAAAATGCCTCTACTAAATAAATTTATTTGCTACAATTTCTTAAGACACTGTATTACATGGTTGGAAACACTACCAGAAGGAAGTTCCAAAGTTTAGAAAGTAAGGATACAATTTTGTACTCAGGAGAAAATTGCTGTTTTGGAATAATTAAAATATACCCTAAAATTCTTAAAATTTAATGTTGCTTTTTCAAAGTTCTGTCGGATAATGATAAAAACTAGGGATGGGCAGATATATGTAATTTTGGCCGATACCGATAAAGTAACAATATAAAATTTACCGATACCGATATTCTACATATCAGATATAAAATTAGAAATGGTCTATGAAGAACATGAAAGGTTCATTGACCTCCTTAATAAATGTGTGTTTCAAGATGACTGCAGTGAAAAGGAAATTGCATATTTAGACATTTACTTTTTTAGAAATTATGGAGATTATCCATAAAAATTACAACAAAATTGCAGAATTTTGCACTAAATTATCAGATATTTATTGATATGTCGGATCGGTAAAATAATAATAATCGCTAATTTTACTGATAAACAGATACACCAATATGCCGCCTATATCGGCCAATACCGATAGAGTACTGATTAATCAGTCCCCTTCCTAATAAAAACCAAGAGGCAACACAACATGCCATGCCATGTTGGTCATGCTTTTGGTCATCCTTTCAGTAACAGGGTGTCTACAACAAGCAGAAATGAAATTCCCTGACCTTTCCAGGTTCTCCAGGACAAAATTTGGAAATCCTGTAAGGAGGAATGGGATGGAATTCCTATGCATGTGCTCCAATGTAGTTTGTTGCAGTGGAAATTGCAATGTTGGGTGATAGTCCCATACAACACCACGGTGGTGGTGGCATTGTTTTTCATAGGGAAAATACACTTTACATCTTGGTCAGATATAACCCAATCAACCTCTGTGCAAAGCAAAAATAGCACTGGAACCAATGCTCTTGCTCATCTACTTCCTTTGCTATGAAACCTACCAATTTGGAAAAGCAATTTCAACATGACGCAGTAGCAAGAAGTGACAACAATTATTCCTGGTTTTCACTCCAAGGTGGACAGCATCAATTACCAGAATTCATGGAATATGTTGGAGTAAGCCCAGCTGTGATACAGGAGCTAGTCGATGGCATGCCTAGAGATTTTTACATGGCTGCAGTAAAAGGAAGATATGTTTGAATCATCAAGACTGCATCAGTGGGAGCCTACAACCTTGGCAGAAATGAAACTATTTTTTTAGTTTTGAGCTGTTATGTATGGTCATTTTGCTAACAAGATTAATGTCCAGAAGGCAACAGGTTAAAGTTCAGAATCATCTTAGCCAACTAATGGAGAATTTCCAGTCACCATCCTGGGGAAACTGTGCGTGTTCATGTGTCACTCATACCTTTTCGAGGGTGGCTTGTCATGCGACAATATTTGAAGCAAAAGCATCACAGATATGGAAAAAATATTTTCAAAATATGTATGGGACATGGCTACACATTTCTCTTGAAAATTTATGCTGGAAAGAGTCTTCAAGTTAGAAAAACTACACTGACAGGAGTTGTGAAGTAATTATGTGAACCTCTTTTGAATGCAGAAAGAACAGCATGTACTGGAAATTCATACACAAGCACCGAACTAACTAATTGTTGGACAAAACAAATCTTGCTGGGAACTTTGAAAAATAAGTAACAAAAAGGGTCCCCTAAAGATGTCACCCTTAAATGCCATGTGAAAAAGAGAAAAAGAGTGACATTGTTGCGAAAGAGAGTAGTAGAGGAATCACTATCCTAAATTGGAAGAACTGGCAGAATGCGACAATGCTCTCCAAGTATTCTGACAACACAGTTGAAATTTTGGAGAGAAATGGCCAAATCATTAAGAAGCTGAAAGTAGTAGTTGATTACAATACTGGAAAATCATCAGTGAACTTCAGACCAAATGGCAGCGTATTCTTTGACTTTTAGAAAAAGAGTGAAGTGGAGAAAATTTGCAATAGAATTGCTACTTTCAACTGCCATAGTGAGTGCTCAGAACCTCTGAAAGAGAAAACTGACATGTTTTCCAGGAATAAATTGCCAAAACACTTTTATTTGCACTCAACTCCCCATATATTGTCATTCTAGCATTATGGGCATCATTGTTATACTTGTGATTGACAGCGAACTAGGAGCAACAAAGTGCAAGCCACATGTTTCAGTCATAATAACCAACATCGTGTGCACCCGTTTCAGTCATTAAGACTGACGTGGCAGTGAACGTGTTAATACACGTGCCTTCTCATTTTGATGAAGATTAAATATGTCTATATACAGTGGGACCCTGATTGTATGTTCCAAATTTTACATTTTCCCTATATATTGTATGTTTCCAATCTTGGGTCCTCCTGCAAAAAAAATATATTCAACTGTATTTTATTTTACACATCAATTCTTGGAAGTTTATAATTGAGGTTTTCCTGGACACACAAATTAAAAGTACACTAGCATTTTGTAGGTTTGGTGTGTATTATTCACAATTCCCGAATATAATAAGACATTAAAAATTAATGTTAAAAACTGTACTTACGTATGCGAGTTGTGCAGGAAAGGCTGAACCTGCAAGTTGTATATAGTGATACACACAGGTTTTTTAGTATTTTAACGTTTTTAACATGAGAATAGGTTAATTGTGCAAGTTTTTAGTGAATGACGAGCTTTTTATATGCATCTAGGGTGGGGATATATCTTAAATGAATCCACACCAACCCTTGTCCACAATTCTTTTATTACATTTCGACGTGGTACTATGCTAAGTACCTAGTTTTTTCATACGAACCTGAAGAAGGGGATAGATAATCTCCGAAACGTAGTTCTAAAATAAGAAAAATAGGAACAACATACTCTCATACGTAAGTACAGTTTGTAACGTCTTTTTTTATTAAAAATACACTTGCCATGTTTCCAAATTTCCTTACCTTTCCCTCTCCATCCCTCATTGCAGCTTCTGCTTCACTTTTGATGTATGATATTTTGGTTTGAAGACTGAGATTCTCCTCACAGAGGAGAGACATGGTCTCGCGCAGCCCACTAAAGAAAAATGATCATTGAGATTTTGAGAAATGGTTTAGCCTTCGTGTATTGGTCACATCACTTATCTTAATATTCTACTATCTTATGTATGGAGAGTTGGATCAAACTATTCAGGGCAAAAAACTTGAAGGGAGAGAAAGAGAGGGAGAGTAAGCTTGTGCGTGTATGTATTTCTCTTGGGGTGAGGATGTTCTGCAAACTGTATGATATCAGTATAGTTTGAGAAAAATGTAAAGCTGGAACATAAGTTTGGTAAACATAAAATCAAGACAAACACATACTTACTGAATATGGCACTCTGCCTATACCTGAGTGATGGAATTTATGGAGCAAGATATAAATTACAGCATGTATAATCACAACAGAATGTCTCTATACTGAAAACAAAGCCCTTCAGTTATTGTGCAAAAGCATAGGTGCTGTGACACTAGATTTTCTTGTAGGATGTACAATAAAACCCTAATATATGTGTCTGATGTCTACAGCTAAGAAACTGTAAAATGTTAGTATGTAGCCAAACATATAAATCAAAAAATTGCAACTCCACTATAATTGTACACTTAGCAACATCTTATTTGACCGCCCTGAAAAATTTTAAAGTCTGGAATTCGTAAATTTGGCATCATAGCGCTTCAGAACCAACTAAGAGTAGCCAACTTTGCAACATTTCGTCTTCCTGAATGAAAACGCTCGTGATTTTTTTTTCATTCTTTCACATTCCATAAAGTAAAGATACCCTAAAGCAGTAATAAAATATATGAGTAGACGTTACGTAGAAATACGAATGTTGAAAATATTTCAAGATTCTTCGTTCTGAATTTGAAAATAGGAAAATGTATGTGCATTGTGAAACACTGAACCGGTTCTCATCCACCTGAAAAAAATTGCGGTCACATTTGAATGCAAGGAGGCAAATTTTTGATGATTTTATGCGAAATGTTTAGTAAAGACACCTTGCACAACACCAAACGATTCTGCAAAGTGTGTCTTTTCCTTGGTTCTTGACGAAAGATGGTTCAAAACTCTGGCACAATGTTGCTTCATCTGAGATTAACGTGTTTTACTCAGTTTTCTGTTAGCAATCTCCTGGAGTAGTTGGTTAGATGACAGCATTTTCGTTTTTTTACTGTTTTCGTCAAGATCGAAACATCGTAGGTTCAAATCCCACCCTTTCCTTATTATTTTTTCCTCTTTATTTACCGAGTACGAACTGTTCTAATAACGTAATATAATATTATATTATATTACTGTAAATATTTATGCGATGCATGCTCAGTGGCGGCGATTGGGTTTCAAAACTGATGGGGCAAGGTGGGGGGAGGGGAGAGGGCAAGGACAGTTTCTTTGCCTTGGTAGATAATGTTTAGCATAGTGCTGGATCATCTGCCCCTCCACACTCCATAATCGTCGCCACTGTGCATGCCTCAAGTAATGCTTCTACTAATGTTTTTAATATTTCAGTGATTGGTAGGATTTTAGGAAATACTTTTCCTTTCATTCAGCTGTTATAAGTTAACACATATTAAAACTTACATGTCAACTTTCTGCATCCGGAAATGCTGGACATAAATCACATAAATATCAACGGAAATATCCAAGAAACGTAGATAAGCATTGTCAAAAAAGATTTTGCAAAGAAGTAGGTTTGAACCCATTACCTTCAATTCCATAAGTAAACGATCCCCCTACACCATGCGGTTCACATTATTTTATGCACTCGGTTCGGATTCCACTTTAAACTGTAGGTCCACTCCCGATTAGCCTTACTATGCATAAAGTTGACTTAAAACACCAAATCAACCAATTCATCTCCTTTCAGAGTGGGCCTTCTATGATATTGTAGTCGGCCAGCATCCGAAAATACAGTTCTGCTTCGCGTATACCAGAGTGTAATTGCATTTAATATAGTGACTAATTTTACTTTAAAACTACAGATTAAAGCGATAATAGTGTCCAGAAAAATGACCATAAAGTAGATCTTTACACAAAGTATTTTAATCCATTACCAAACATTTCAGTTAAGAATAATATTATGCTTTTCCATTAACCGTATTTTCGATTCATGGTAAATTTGCTAAAAGGACCATGTCAAGAAATCTAAATATGTAAGTTTTACTAGTAAATGCATTTAAAATGCACGAAACAACAGGGGAGGAGAAAAATAAACCTCAAAAATAAGTAAAAATGCAACAAAAACTGTTAAAAATACTGACAAATAAACTAAAAGCCAAAAAAGGCCGAAAAATGCAACAAAAAATTGTAAAATAGAAAGTGTTTTCCGGCTCTAACTGAAGGGAAACGGACATGATATCAGGTTTAGCATTGTTTATAAGGGTCAGAAAAAAAGTTGATTTTTCATCAACTTCCGGACCCTAAGTAGTAATTATGACCATTGAAAAAGTTGGAGGTAACTTACTTAAAATTTTCTTGCTGAGGGATCGTATCGTCCCATATCTTCACTTCATAATAAAGAAAAACATCAAGTTCATATATCGAAAATGACTTGGAGTTTTCCACCACGAAAATATGTTTTTCATGGTTTGAAGTTTGTTAGTATTATCTTTCAAAGTTTCCATTGTTTTAATTTCACACATATTTTATATTTCATATGTTCCTCTCTCTTTTCATACAGTCTTTGGAAAAAGCTGAAGTTTCTTGTCAAACGGGGTCTGGTTCAAATGACTCCTTCTCGCTCTCCTGTTCCCACTTTAAACAAACAACAAAATACTTCATAACTAAAGGATTGCTTGTTCAAAACACGGAATTTTTACACAATTTACAAAATATGATAAAATGCCAACATACATGTTCATCATTTTCCATTTCAGCGCTTCTCGATTTTATCTGAATTCGTTTCCTCATGAAAATTGCCATGAGGAAATTATAGATATGACATTATGTGTGAATTGGTTTCTTCAAACTGGTAACAAATTTTAACATGAGCTACCTGGAGAAGAGGTAGCGTGCTTGATTCTTACGAGGGAGGTCGTAGGTTTGATTCTCCATCTAGGCAGGATTTTTTTCAGGAGTGTATTGTTGGGTATATCGTTGGTCTCTGTATTTCACAAGAGGAAAGGAAATAGTAAGAGAAAGTTATTTCGATGATAGGAGGAAGTCACATGCTTCGTGGAATGCACAGAATCAAGTTACATAGAGCTAAGTCTGTAATGGTGGTATCGAATATTGCAAAGTTAGTGCGGAAAGTTTGTTATATCTGATACTCGTACTTTCTGTTCAAAGAACGCAAACATTTTAGATACAAAGCAGTGAGGGATTAACGATCATTATGAGGTTTTGAATTTTTTGTTTGTCACTCACTATATAAATACTTATTAGTAGTTTCTTGTCGAATCAGCCTTCGTCTCAATAACAATTTATTTATGTTAATTAGCAATTTACTATTAGTTTTAGACGCATGGTAAGATGGTGGTGAGGGGATTGACAACAGTCATTACGAAGGAACGGACATAAAATTACCAATCTTAGCAATTTGAACTCATTAAACGCTCTCCTTCGTTACAGTACTGAACTATATCACTACTTAACATAACTGTATATTTTTTTAGTATATCGAAATCAAATAATCAATATTTTAGGTGTCAGTGAAGAACAAACAATAATAATAATAATAATAATAACATTACATTTTGCATCCTGAATACATATATGTGATTTGTGAATTAATCATGATGTGTGTGTTAACACAACATATGAACGATAACTAAAAATAAAAGTTTTAACTTTAAATCCTGGAAATTCTCCAACTTCTAAGGGGAAATATGCGCAGAAGGTACGACCATCAAGTGTGCATCGGATTCATTTTTTAAATATTCTAATATCAACGGTATCTGTTCAGCAAACAAAAAAAGAAAGAGGAGAGGGTGGGATTTGAACCCGCGACCTTTCACGCTTGATGAAATATTAGGAAAGCAGCACCTAACCAACTGCTCTACATTAACGTAATGACGTTTCACCCTTAAAAACATGTTGACGTTTATGAAGACTCCCACCTTCCTGAGTTTCAACCACATTTTCTCGACAATTCGTGTAAAATATATGTTTTTGAGAACTGTTCGATATTATGCAAGGTATTGTAAATAAAATGTCGCATAAACCCCTCACAAATTTGCTTCTTTCTGCACAAACTTCATGGCAATTTCCTCCAGGTGGAGAAAAACTCTATTCAGTGTTTCAAACCCCCAAATTTCAAGTCGAGCAAGCAGAATCGTAAACATCTTTCAAGGTTCTTTTTCCAATTTTTTATTTCTATTTGATTGTGTATTATAATAGCGGTTTATAGTTTCTAAGTTCATGGAAAGTGTTAAATTGAAAACCTATCACCGCAGAGTTTTTCGTCTAGTGGAAGGACCTACTCAAAGTTGGCTACTCTCACCTGGAGCTGAAGTGCAATGTTGCTAAGTTTACGATTTCGGGACTTAGAATTCTTTTGGGGCGGTCAAATAAGATGTTGCGAAGTGTACAACACTCTACTAAGCCTGAAAGATACCATAAATACGTGATCCAAAACCCATTGCAAAAAAAATATTTTAAATTCCATTTAACCATTGATTTTGTCTGAATGTTTTCCTTAGTGTAAGTCTACCAGTCTGCATTATTTAGGACCAATATTGTGTGGCAAAGTGAATGAGTTTGTTTTACTTTATGAGAATTCTGAATTTTGCATAATTCCCAAGATTTTCAGACAGACTCCAAAAAAGTATCATCTGATACATAAATGATTAAATGTGGTATTGATATGTCTAATGCAGATATTATCAACAGCTTCAAGTAATTCCAATGATAGGATTCAATTGATTCTTTGACATAGTACACTTCTGTTCACAAAAAGTGGCACACTCGTTTGAGTTGAAGCATAGCTTCATGGCTGGAAGTACAGCTGAAGTAAGTGTTCGGAAATCAGCAATATTGCTTACTATCAATCAATTTAATCATATGCAGGGAATTTTGTGTCTATCAGACTCAAAGAAAAGGGCTAACAGAAAGATTGCAGCGTAAATATTAATGAACTGGATTTTCCACGTTTACAATAACAGTAATGTAAATGTGAAATATTCCTGAAATTTATTTTAAAAAGAAATGCATTTTTTTTTATGTTCATGACGAAGTAGTTATCACAATTCGTTAGAATGGGAGGGCCCCAGGTTCAAATTTGGCCGCTGTTGCAATTCCTGAAAATGATGGGGGAAAATATCTCGGAAATAGTGTTATCCTAGTCCAGGAGAAGGCTTGAAGAATAAATAAACCCCTTCCCCATACACTTTGGCAAACAGAAACGCAAAGTTGGCACTGAAAAGGCGATGGGGAAAAATAATAGAAATCCTAAAAGAAGAAGAGTTTATGTCACAGCCAGGGGGGCACATGAGAGTGAGAGGAGGGGTACCCCCCCACATCAGGCTATTAAAAATAAGTAAATGGTTGTCATCTCATTTAATTTTAACAGTAAATGGAATTTTTGTAAAATAAAATTTGTCGGGCATTACTTGTTTTACATGTGCACGTCGGTTTCGTAATGGAGAACAAAAATAGAATTGTGACTCTTGTAAAATTTGTACTGAATGAATGAATGTCATTGTAGATTCTAGAATAATGACTCTTCATTTTTAAATAAATAGATTAAAATAAAAAAAGTGCTGTACCGTTGGATAATGAGATTCGTTGTCACATAGCAGAATCCGCTATATTGAGGGAAACTAGAGAAGGTTGTCATTTAGGGTTGCAAACACTAACCTTCCACAAATCACCATTTCCCAAAGTTTTCATTAATTTTCATGCACAAGCTACACTTGTATTTTGTCAGCAATGTGTATAGATTATAAAGCCTATATGATGAAGTGTATTGCTTTCAAATTAATGTAATTAGTGAGAAGCGACATTAAAATTTCGAGCTGGACAGGAAAAGATGCAATCTTATGGATAAATTACTCAAATAGCTTGGTTTCTTCATCGTGACTTGTGGCCATGTCGATTAAAGGCCAGCTTTGTAAGCTGAAATCCTAGGTTCGAGTCCTCGTGTCTCCAAAATATTTTTTCTTACCAAATGGGTGCTACATAATGTATTTTATTCTCGTCACACCAATTGCAGCCTGAAACTTTGTTATTGTTTGCATGCCAATAAGAAAATATGCATTGAAACTGTTACTCATTCAGAGAACGTGACTGTTACTCAAGACTACTTGAAATTAAGATATTTTAGTTGCTGCTAAGCCTCGATATTTAAAACAAGTGCTAAAATTGAAGATTGATGTGTGATATAACACAACGTTAATATTCTCAAGAAGAAAACCACTCAAATTAAATGAGTAAGTTGTGAGGAACGTCAGCAGATGTATTTTAAGATGTTCCGTCATTCACGTGTCCCTATCTTAGTTTTATACATTGATAGATATTTATAAGTGACCCACTCGATGAATGCTCGCACCTTATGAGTAATTTTCAGATGGGAAAGAAAGAAAACCTGGTCCAAATTGTAATGTCAAGATGTGTGCAGATTTTAGATGTTATTATCAGAAACAAACAGAATTAATCAGTAACTACAATTATTTACCTAAACATTACTCATATGGCACTTAGAATAGAGCTGTAAAATATGTATTTTGGATAATTAGCTGGTTGAATTATTCTTCTTATATTATACTTATTATACTTCTGCTTTCGAGGCGCAATTTGAGTGAAACAGCTGAATCCAGACTGCAATCTAATATTAATAACAATACAACCATTGAAGTATAGAGAAATGAAAGGGACAAATATGTAGTTTCCATTCATATTATACTATGCAGGTAACGTCTGGTGTAACTTATCGTATGAATTGGTTTTAAGTAAATTCCATGTTACATTCCATGGAATGTTTGTTTCCTTTTCACGAACTATCTGAATAAAAGCTTCCTCTTGTCTGTTGGCTTTCGCGGAAGCTGCTTTAGACTGCCACGGTCAGGTATTCGCCGTGTTCGAGTAAGGTAAGCACTAGTGACATAGTCACGTGAACCTGACAATCCAGCTGTTTCTTCTCTGCTACTGAGAAGCAGAAACAATTCATTTTGCTTTGGTATAAATTAACAAACTGCAAGGGTCGCGAGTTCGTACCCTGTCACGATAAGAATTTTTTTCTTCTCTTTATTTACGTGGTAAACAGTGAAGTGTAGCAAGATTCAAAAGTAGATTTTGATATTTCGGTTTACTTTGGCATTTCGAAAACTGCCAACGTTCAATTCAATAGCAAACATATAAATAAAAACATATGGTGCTAACGGGAAACCTATATTTCTGCGCTTTAGAAGGTTGCATAGAGAAGGAAAAATTATACATTTATTTCAAATATCTCTTGATTTTTACAGGGGCACGTGGCAAAGTGATTTTTTTTTCAAAATGTGTCAAAAGTCTTTGGATATGTCACACTCACACTTGGGACAGGAATCACAGTTGCAAGTGAGAACTGAACCACTATGTGTCTGCCAACTGCTATCACACCCAGAGCCACTCTATTACAAGGGGACTAATTTACAACACAACATACAAGTCTCTCTCTCATGTCACGAAATTTATCAATTTCTAATTTAGCTCACAATTAAGCTGGAGAACTATAAAATTAACTCTAAAAAAAAAAATCATTTTCCAACAACATAAAAATCAAATAATCCACATTTCTAGATAAAAAGAGACAGGCAAACTTTCCATCATGTTTATGAATTATATAGTCACTGAAAATAGTGCTCTCTTTTTAAATAAACACTACTAGAAAGAAATTTTTGTCGATAATTTTAGTTAAAAGTAGTTATTTTTTTAAATCTTAGTAATAACTCCTGCAACCGGATCAAATGATATTCCTTGACATTTACAAAATTACAGATTTAGAAGAGAGGGTTGATCCAAACACTTACTCGAGCACTATGAAATAACACAAAACAGCTAATCATCCAAAAGACATATTTTACAGCTCTATTCTAAGTGCCATATGAGTGATGTTTAGGTAAATAATTGGAGTTACTGATTTATTCTGTTTGTTTCAGAGAATAACATCTACAATCTGCGCACGTCTTGACTTTACAATTTGAACCAGGTTTTCTTTCTTTCCCATCTGAAAATTACTCTTAAGGTGCGAGCATTCATTGAGTGGGTCACTTGTAAATATCTATCAATGTATAAAACTAGGATCATGACACGTGAATGACGGAACATCTTAAAATACATCTGCTGACGTTCCTCACAACTTACTCATTTAATTTGAGTGGTTTTCTTCTTGAGAATATTAACAGTGTGTTATATCACACAACAATCTTCAATTTTAGCACTTGTTTTAAATATCGAGGCTTAGCAGCAACTAAAATATCTTAATTTCAAGTAGTCTCGAGTAACAGTCACGTTCTCTGAATGAGTAATAGTTTCAATGCATATTTTCTTATTGGCATGCAAACAATAACAAAGTTTCAGGCTGCAATTGGTGTAACGAGAATAAAATACATTATGTAGCACCCATTTGGTAAGAAAAAATATTTTGGAGACACGGGGAGTCTAACCGAGGATTTCAGCTTACAAAGCTGGCCTTTAATCGACATGGCCACAAGCCACAATGAAGAAACCAAGCTATTCGAGTAATTTATCCATAAGATTGCATCTTTTCCTGTCCAGCTCAAAATTTTGATGTCGCTTCTCGCTAATTACATTAATTTGAAAGCAATACGCTTCATCAGATAGGGTTCATATGCTGTAGACATTGCTGACAAAATACAAGTGAAGCTTGTGCGTGAAAATTAATGAAGACTTTGGAAAATGGTGCTTTGTGGAAGGTTAGTGTTTGCAACCCTAAATGAAAACCAATCTCTAGTTTCAGTCAATATAGCGGATTCTGCTATGTGACAATGAATCTCTAACTAACAGCACATAATTTTTTTATTTTAAACTATTTATTCAAAATAAAGATTCATTATTCTGGAATCTATGGAGACATTCATTCATTTGGTAAGAATTTTACGGGGGTCACAATTCTATTTTTGTTCTCCATTACGAAACCAACGTGCACGTGTAAAACAAGTAAAGCCCGACAAATTTTATTTTACAAAAATTCAATTTACTGTTAAAATTAAATGAGAGGACAACCATTTACTTATTTTTAATAGCCTGATGTGGGGGAGGCTACCTCCTCTCATGTGCCTCCTGGCTGTGACAAACTCTTCTTCTTTTAGGATTTCTATTATTTTTCCCCATCGCATATTCAGTGCTAACTTTGGGATTCTCTTTGCCAAAGTGTATGGGGAAGGGGTTTATTTATTCTTCAAGCCTTCTCCTGGAATAGGATAATACTATTTTAAAAATATTTTTTTTTGCATTCATTTTCAGGAATTGCAACAGCACTATTTCTGTCTCGCTTATACATATTGATTTTTTTTCCTTTTCGTTATATAGTGTTGCTTTTCTTCCATTTTCGGCTACTTGCAACGATGAAGAACACCCAAGCTCAGGCCAAATTCGAACCTGGGACCCCTCGAATTCTAACGAATTGTGATAACTACTTCGTCACGAACATAAAAAATGCATTTCTATTTAAAATAAATTTCAGGAATATTTCACATTTACATTACTGTGATTTTAACGTGGAAAATCCAGTTCATTAATATTTACGCTGCAATCTTTCTGTTAGTCCTCTTCTTTGAGTCTGAGAGACACAAAATTCCCTGCATATGGTTAAATTGATTGATAGTAAGCAACACTGCTGCTTTCCAAACACTTACTTTGGCTGTACTTCCGGCCACGAAGCTGGACTTCAACTCAAACGAGTGTGCCAGTTTTTGTGAACAGAAGTGTACATAATCAAGAACAAGGCCACCTAAATTATGGTAGACCAAGGATCTCTGCTTCCTACCTTACTACTGATAACATGTAATTTTATTTTCAGGCTTTAACTTTCGTACAATTAAAATGTAACATGGCCTGTGTCAAATTGCTGAAGTAATAATTTAGCCATGAAGACAAAAATAATTAGAGATAACCCTGGTTAATAAGAATATTTGTAATGTAGTATGTTATGTAATGTACCAAATGTGTACTGAAATATGAATATTTTTTTAAAAAATTATTCATAATATAAAACAGCTGCTATGTTCTACTAATATACAGTGGTGGAAAACAAACATTCTTCCCCCATAGGGTTAAAGTATTTTAGTGTTTTTCCACCAATGTATATGGTATTTCTCAATCATGTAATAAGATATTAAAATATGAGCAAACACATGTTTCAATTTGCATTTAATGGATTTACCTAAGTTCAACTTCTAGTTCCTGCCTGTACTTCACTTCTTTGGAAAGCTCGAAATTTTTTTCTTGTAGTTCACTTTGCCTGCATGCCAACTCATCACCCCTCAAACTCAAACTCCTTTCAAACTGTTCAGTTAAGGTCTGCATTTCCTGGGATAAGAAACGTGTAAATAAGTCTCTGATTTTTAAAATTAATAAACCAAACAAACAAAAAATAATAAACCATTTTTACAATTAATTCCAGTCTTATGATAGGTTGGTGTTTGGTGTTTATACATTCAGAGAAGTATCAGATATATATATAGATTCATTGGTGAAATTCCCAATTAATTTTCCAATCCAGTATTTCTGCTCAATAGCTTGCTTCAACAGTTTTGCAATTTTGTTATTTTTATAATTATTTTTAACACAACAAATTATTACAATTATCAGAAATTTTACCAATATTGATTCAGTTGTTGCATCAAGTCCACATTATACACAGTAAGGCTAATCATTACTGGCCCTACAGTTTAAAGTGGAATCCAAACCACTATATGCCTCCACTAGGAATCGAACCCAGGACCCCATGATTACAAGGCGATGATGCTACCACCATGCTATCAGGGAGGCCAGAAATTTTACCAAATAAATGATAGCCTGGTATGCCTACATAACCCCTTACAGAAAGAGTATCGATTAATCTGCCATACCCTTATTTCACCTTAGGGCTCATTTATTTCAGTGCTTAAGATGTGATGCCATGTTAATTCAATTCATAACAAAATGATGAAAGGCTCCTAGCACAATCTACATGCATGTTCTAAATGTTTCCTTTGATGTATTCATCATCATCATGTTAATATGGTGTCAGAACTGCAATGTTTTAATTGTACAAATGAGACCTCACTTGAGTAGGCAAAACAGTATGATTAACAAGCCCTAAAACAATTTCTAACATTTGTGTTACACAACTTTCATACCTTGCTTGATTTTCATTCTTGAAAGCAGGAAACACAATATAGGGCATTTCCATGTCAAATCAACCAGTACATAAACCTTTGATGATATGGACTTTGCTAAATTTTGTACATATGAAATATATTTTAAAAAATTGAATTTTTCCTGTTGCAGATTTTTGAGACTCCAAATTGTAATAATTGACAAAGCTGACCCGAAAACTCCAGACAACAGTTTAAATTAAATTTAAACCTGTTTAAACTACAGGACTGGGCATGGCCTCATTTTAAAACTTATGGAAAAAGGCTTTCATTTGATATGTAACATGCTTGGCGTATTGAGCCAATTTCTTTTCAAAAATTTAATTTTACAATTTACAAAAACTGAAATTTTCAAATTAGAAACTTGATACACACCCACCGAAGGCAGAATCAGAATTTCAGAATGGCATTTTTCTAGTATCATATGTAACAAAATTTTTTGCAGGTCAATTAATTTAAGTTACCATATTTTACAAACCCAACCAATATATGAATACAGAAGGATGCATACCTAACCACCTAAGAAATACAGGAGCACACATAAGCAACTGCTTAGTGATAAAATATATGAGGGTTGTGTCATTTACTCTTGCATCAGTTAGTATGTTCTATTGGTAACTGTTACTGGGCCCATTGTGCAAAGAATGGCATGTCCTGAGATCTTAAGACGATAAGTGATGCTTCTGGCCAACATGGATGCAAGGAGGAGATCTCCACTTAACATTTTACATCATTTTTCGAAAGTATACATCCCACCCATTAATTGGCAGTGTGTGCACAGGCAACAAGAACTGTGAGTAAAGAGAACATTTTCAACATCTGCATCATCTTACACGCAATGTACCAAGGTTTCTTCAGATGCAGAAAATACTTCAGTCTCCACCTTTCCTGTGCTTGCAGGCATCAATTCATGAAATTTCTAAGTCCCTATTACAGTTGTAGCTTCATCAATCCATGTCTGTAAAGGTTTCTCTTCATAGAGAGAAAGTTAGTAATGGAATATTCTCTGGCCACCACTGCAATAGCTGAAGATGCTCTCGACACTTAAACAAGGATCACTTATCACTAGCAAAACCACTGTTGACGGATCTTCCTAATTTCTTAAATGCACTTCCTGATCATTCCGCTTCAGTCTGTAGAAGCCACCTCTCGACGATCTGGTTACGCTGCAACTCTTCCCTTCTTCCAGGCTGCAAGTTCACTGCTCAAGTTCCTTTTTGGGATCGAACTCACTATTCAATTCCATGTTTCAACGTAAGAAAATCTAAAAAAATGTCAACTGCTCGTGTCACTGCAAATTTTCCAAGTTTTGCCAGCAACGAGCATGCGAACACGAACCGCAAAGACGCGACCTAACCGCCGACTGCACTCTTTGTGCGCCAAAAGTCCAGAACAGTCTATTACTTAAGAGGGGAGTGAAGTGTTCTTTCTCCTCATTCGTTCCGGAAGGAAAAGTCTTACAATAATCGGTTATACCACCTCAAGACTTTAGTGTAGTAAATTGTGTTCGCCGATGGGGAAACAACTGTTTGAAAGACTTATCATTGAACAAAGGAACTGTCGATCCAGTATCAACTTTACATTGTACAATTTGCTTATCAATACACAGATCAACTATGCATGGTTCTGCTGACACAAGAACATTAGTGCCATCTATAGCTCGTGATCTTGGCTTGAAAGTAACACTCTTTGCTCCTGAACAAGTAAGTGTTTCATCTTCCACTTGTGTATTTTCTGTGTTCAATGAAATAGTGCAAGTACTATCTTCTGGCGGATGAGAATCACTAACTTTAACGTGCAATAAAGACAAACCATGAAATTCATTATGTATGCTTTGTTCACTAACAATAGCATCTAAAGGTTTAATATTAGACTTAAAAGTTTGATCCAAGGTAATTTTCTTACTCGTAAGTTCATGGTTCTTTTTCCTAAACTTGTATTTTACATGCCAATGACCTTTCTTCTTACAAAATGAACATACCGAATATCTTGCTGGACACTGTCCAGGATCATGTCTTCTGGAGCATCTATCACATTCTTCAATGCTTTTATAATGTCTATCCTGAGGATTAACGAAGTTCTTTTTCTGTGCTTGCAAGGACTGGAAACCTGGTTTAAATTTCTGTGTCCCAGAAAATGCAACTAGATTCAGACTACATTCCTTTTCACAATGTATGAACATTTGTGTTTCCTGTTGAATTAGTTCCATTTGAAGCACAACATCTTGACATTTTGCTGGAGTCAATGTAGGCTCAGACAGAAATTTCTTTCTAATGGCGTCAGACCGAATGCCTACAATTATTAGCTCTACAATGGCTTCCTGTAGGTACTGGGCAAAACTACATTTAAGTGCTTGTTGCTTAACACATACTATAAATTGTGTTGCATTCTCGCTACTTTCCTGCATGCACTGTCTGAACTTGAAACATTCCACATATTTGTTTATTCTCTGGCCATAATGTTTAAGCAGATTGTTCTTGAGGGTCAAATGCGGTTGCTGTTTAACTGGTTCTGGTGCAAGAATACTTTTCAGCACCTTGAATGTTTCAGATCCATAACTGCAATCAGTATGGGTACCTTCCTGACTTCATTAACATCATGAGCCAAACAAGACTGTTCAAACCTTGTTAAATAATCTTCTATCTCTTCCGAATCTGGCTGGAATAAATTCACACCGAACATATTTATAATTGTGAACAACTAAATATCACGATATCATAGATACAATCCTTATCATACTGATTTAAACTTGCCCTTGTACAATTATTGTAAATAATACACAAACCATGTAATATTGGTTCTTACCGTAGAAATTGATCAAACGGACACAATTTCTCTTTGCATATACCTATGCTGGAATGATGATTGTTCCTACTCTTCATAACGTCTTCATCCCTACTTCTTCTTACGAAGAATCACCAAGAATATTATGTACAACTGTGCCATAGATGTAAGCCTTGTTATGTGTGTGATTCCTTATCTATACATGCACAAAACATACAAAATATGTAGGTTCAAATTAAACAACATAACTTTAATGCCTGGAAGCCATTCAATCACGTACATCTTACACCTGGTTACTATGACAACCAATCAATAACATGCTATAAAATACAAATTCTTCTTCTTCCTCTTCATGCATCTATCATAAATCACACACAGAAAAGAAAAGTTTATATTCTGCAGCCTGGACTAATGTTCACTGTAGAAGAAGAATAAATATGATGTATGTACTGCAGTATAAACAGAAAGAAGTGCTAGGTAACAGGTGTTGATGAGAAAGTACTTTAGCCAGTGTTTACTGCGTAATTGGTGGTGTGTGGGGTTCAGAACTACCATACCAGCTCTCAAACCCCCCCATCACACCAAAAAAGCCATCCTATTTTCCCTAGCCCTCAGAGGCCACAACCTCAGCTCATCCCAAAAAAACTATAACCTATGCCTCCATCAAGCCCTAATCTATCAAGGCTACTCCCACTCTCATCAACAAATAAGTCACTAGAGCCACCTACCACACCCACACCAAGCAATCCAAAACCAACCACCTCCCCTCCTGCATTGATCACCCAATATCACCCTCACCTTATGAAGATCAAACACCCTTCACCCCCTCCTTCCCATCAATCACAGTGATTTGGGATCACACAAGGAATATCTTTTGGGACAAACCTGGAGTCATCTTCCCTCCCTCCTCCCCAACCCTGCCAAAACCCTCAAGAACATCTTGGTTCAAAATACACAGAAACACCCTCACCCTGCTCCCCTCAGGTGCAAGACCTGCCCCATATTCATCATCTCCCCTCTCTACTACTGCTGGTAAGTTCCCTCTTCACCCGAAGGGTACCTGCCACTACACCAGTCTCATGTACACCCCTCAGCTACCGAATCTGTGGTGACTTTCATTTTGGCTTAACATCTAACCCTGAACATCAGAATCAATAACCTAAGTTCAACTCAATCAACACTTTCCTTCCTGAACCTCATCCATGACCAAATATGCAGCAAACACTTTATCATAGATGCATGTTACCTAGCACCTCTTTCTGACTACACTGCAGTACCGACACCATCTTAATTCTCCTTCGACAGTGAACATGAGACCAGGCAGTGAAATATGAACCTTTCTTTTCTGTGTGTGATAAGTGTTTACTGTCTCCTACTTTACAATTAGCCAAATCCAAGATATCAAATTCCAAAATTTACTTACTTTGGTTAATCTGATATGGAATTACCTCATTTTAACATCTCAATCTATTCATTTATGTTTCAGGGAATGAAAAATGCAGTTGCAAATGAATATACTGGCATAAAGCACAGAATTCTTCAACCGAATAAAAACTCCACAACTTCTTTCTGTTATAACTGGTTACTCAAATTTCTTTTCAATTTTCAAGCTCTGCAGCCACCCTGAAAAACTGGGGAAAAAATCCAAGTTGGTAAGGCTGTGGACCTAGGTGATTTCATATGGAATGATGCAACATGAAGTACACACTACATTTAGCTCCATGACATCATTTGAATTTAGGAACTGTGTGAATGATAACTGCAATACCACAATGAAGGTTCTCAAGCTCTATTTTTCATTAACATTTGGAAGAACACGTTAGTAAATTAAGAACACCAGAAGAATTTTATCAATGAAACTTACGTTATTCCACTCCTGTTCCTTACTGCACAGCATTTCACTGTGTCTCTTATGCAGCCATTCAATTTCCTTCTTTTGACCTCTTTCCACATCCAGGGTCTTGAAAAATCTTTCCTCTAACTCGCTGTATTTCCTTTTGGACTCCTCCAACTTATTCATCAGTTCCTGATTTTCAACCTGAAAAAGTTGAAAGTTACATAAGGTACAAAAAGTACAAAGTGAACACACAGTTTTTTATGCTATTCCAAAGAATTCCTTTGGTTGCTTCATTGGACAAAAAAAGAGAAATTAAGATCAGAGCTAAGCAAGCTCACATTTAGGTGTAACTGGTATCAGTAGTATCGTATCAATCCATAAGATTATATTTTATTTTAAAAGCCTCTCCGAATGCTTCATGTTGACCAGGGCATTCACTTGTTTATCTCAGTTGTCTCAACCTCTGTGGTATGTTAATTATGCACAGTGTTGTGCTATGCAAACCTCCTGAGGTATTCAGGAAATAGGAAGTTCCATCTGCCTATGGAGTCAGCGGTTTGCATAGCACAACACGGTATGCACCAAAACTGTCAATGCAATGCAAACTGGTAAGCCTTCCTGTGCATAAAGTGGACTTAAAACACCAAATCAATCAATCAATTACTCTGAATTGAATAGAAAAATTCTAAAATGCAGTAGCACAATGTATCTCCAACTATTGTTCCATAGTTTATCATAAAATATCATTAATACATACTATGGAGAAGCAAAAAAAAATAGTGGTGTTACCATCTATTCCTAAGCAATCTATTTGTTCTAGCAATGGATATGTATCCTAGTTTCTTGAAATTAATGTACCAGAAAAGACCATCTTCAGAGAAACTGTTTCTTCTTTCCACCTCTGTTTGATCAGTCTTTAGTGCCCAGTGCCAAAAATGGTTTCAGACAGTGGGATGGGCATACAGTCTCTACAATAAAACAACATTTACCTAGCTTTCTGCTTACCAGTACCTATGTTTTATATTGTGTAATCCATTTTTTTTAAAAAATGTGACAAATTACCAGACTGAAATCAAGAAATGTTTACATGGTTGTAGGACCCTGCGATCACATAATGAAAAAAAAAGTTAACTCTGCATGATAAATAGTTTTCCTTCTGTGAAATTTCTTGTCCAGCACTGCACATTTGTTAAACCAGTATCAAGAGTGTTACAGGCAGAAGGGGCTCCCATCTGTTAAGAGTTAGCAAAGCAGGCTGTTAATTGTTCCTGAGCTGAGGTACTAATCAAAGAAGAAAGTGATTGCACCAATCCCACTCACCTGCATAAACAGACTATTGCGGTTAAGGATTATATGGTTTTGACCCTTAAGTCTGCCAACTTGCTATCTATTATGTGCACACGATCTACAGACAAACAGCACCAATATAGCAAAGGTCATAAATGTCAGGTGACTGAAAGAGTCTTTTATATACAGGGTGTCATTTTAATGGCAGCCACGATCCAAAGCAATGTATAGACGGCATCAAAACATTCAACTATTCTCAGTAATATTTTTTCTCATTGGTGAGTCATTTCAGCACAATAGTCGTTCAAAGAAGCCTGTTTTGCCACCTGTGCATGGCAGCAATTAATTAACAATTTATTGAAAACTCCACATGATGTATCAGTTCTGTCTTTTTTTATCTTTAGTATACATATGAAGGTATGACATATTCGAATTACAAAACAATATAGCTATTGGTACTATTATTAACAAGTGAAGTTTGGAAAAGTCCTTATTTCCCTTTTGTTACCTGCATATTATTATGGGATAGATTCATATAAATGGCTATAACTTCTAAACTACTACATCTTTTCAAAAAATTAAAATTCTACAAGCAAGAATAAGTAAAAATCAACATTTTAAGCAATGTCCAACCATTAGGGTTCAGGGTGGGAACATTGGGGCAAGTACCCAATATTCAAAATTTGCCAGACCACATGGTAGCGCATGACAGCAATTAACGTGCCATTTCTTGAAAACTATATACTATATTTCAGATCTGTCTTTTTTGTTCATTAGTATGCCTCTAAAGATACTACATACTCCAATTACAATACATCATTGTTATTATTGTATATTAATATTATTATTATTAACAAGCCCCATTTGAAAAATACCTTTGTTTCCCTTTGTTACTATGGAATAAATTGAAGATAAAGAGGCTATATATAACTGCTCAAACACTGCATCTCTTTCAAAAAATTAAATTCAAAATTTAAGAATGAGTAAAAATCAACATTTAAGTAACATTCGACAATTAAGGGTCCAGGGAAGGGTGTGGGGCAAATTCCCAAAACTTGGAAATTTTCCGTAATTACACAAAATTTCCTAATGCCTTAATTACCATTTTTTAAAAAAAGTTGTGGCACAAGCATTACATATCCTCATTGAGTGGTCTTCTGTCGTGCATCTCTCCAAAGTTGGTCCATCCAGCTTCCATAGGGCCGACGCTAGAAGCAAAATTCTGCACATTTTTCCGAAGCTGGCAACGCTGCCACAATAATGATATTATCTTTACTCAAGAAGCATCAGTCTGTTTTAATTCTATTATATCTCATTAATATACTATAAATATATACAATAAATATGAATCATTGTGGTAAACACATCAAATTTTCAGAATATGCCACCATTAAACACTTATTTTCAACACATACAGGGTGCAGCAGAACCAACTAAGCAGTTTTAAGCAGCAATAAAAAGTAAATCTGGATATATAGAGAAAAAATGTATTTGTTTTCTAAATTAGTACAATATACCATTTTACATTCATTTAGTTTTGAAAATAATGTCCTCAAGATGGCAGCCGTCAGCATCAATACATTGTTGTAGACGATCCCTGAAGTTTCGAGCAGCTCTTGCACACATATCGCGGGGTATGGCATTCACTTCGTCAATAATCCGCTCTGTTAACTCTGGTAGGATGTGAGGGTGGCTTTTGAAAACCTTTTCCTTCAGATATCCCCAAAGGAAGTAGTCACAAATGCCCAAATCTGGTGACCGCGCAGGCCACCGGACATCACCCTTCAAAGAGACGAGGCGTCCCGGAAACATTTCTCTCAAAACATCAAGTGAAATTCGAGCTGTGTGGGCAGTAGCTCCATCCTGTTGGAACCACAAGTCCCCCAGTCCATGTTCTTCAACAATCTCGTCCATTCTGGGTTGCAGAAAATTTTGCAACATTGAAACATAACGTGTGGAATTCACTGTCACTGTCACTCCTTCCTCCTCAAAAAGTAAGGGCCTACCATGCCAAATTGTGATATGGCACACCACACTGTCAATTTAGGAGAATGTTGCGGTCTTTCATGAATAATGCGGGGGTTATGTTCAGCCCAGTAGCGAAAGTTTTGCTTATTCACGCACCCACAAAGATGAAAATGTGCATCGTCACTACTGAAGAAAGCTGCATTCGGAGGGATCTGAGCAAGCATTTGCTCACACAGATTTTTACAGTTGGCGTAGTCTGCTGGGCGTAATTCTTGAGCAATCATTATTTTGAAAGGATGAAACTTCAAATCGCAGTGCAGAATCCTTCTCAAACTGCGGTCTAAAATCCCCAATGCAACAGCATGTCGTCGAGCAGAACGTTGCGGCGATTGTTGAACTGCTGTTCTCACCCGCTGCACATTTTCTGGCGTTCTGATGGATCTGCGTCGGCCATGTGTATCTCTTCTTAGTGTGCTACCAGTTTCCTCCAACTGCCGAACCCACGACCGAATTGTGTTTGCATTAGGAACGGCATTGTTGCGTGGAATGTTGAACTGGCGCCGAAAAGCTCATTGTGTAGCTATCACAGATCTGTTGTTTTCATAATACGCTCGAACGGCAAAACCACGATGTGCACCGGTCCAGACCATCTTAGCTACTGAAATGGGGTCAACGCCTGAACAAAAGCAGACCACGTGCAACTGCCCACCCCCACCACAGCTCCCGCGGTAATCGATAGAAACTGCTTAGTCGGTTCTGCCGCACCCTGTATTTGACAGTACATAAGAAAAGTTATTACCGTATTTAACCCTCAACTGGGCAACCAGTGTCTGTCAGACACTGTTGCTTACATTTTTTTGTCACATACTCGAAACAATACTTTCTGCGAACATGATCTTTTTTTGACTTTCTTTGTATCTTTCTTTTCTCTCATTTCACAATATTTGACTTTGTTTGATAAAGAAGGTCAGACTAAAAAAGTTTTCCATTTCACTTACATAATTATTGCAGCAATATTTTAATTCGAAGTTTGTAAACATATAAACAAAAGTTGTAATATTATTTGCATATGTATTAACAAATGTTTAATAAAAAATAAAAGTATTTAATAAGACCACATAAAAATATTATTAATGCTAAAATAAAAGAAATAAAAAATATATGAGCAAATAAAACAATTTCCTCACACTATCTTCCGCCCTAACATGTTTCATAACTATACTGCAAAAAAAAATTACGATGATGATGATGAATATGATGGATTTAGGGACATAATGATGATTAGGTTAAATATCATGTTACTCGCTTATTTCCCCAGCGATGCAACATAAAAATATCGCATTAGAAGGTCAAGATCCATTTAAAACAATGCAGTGTCTGACAGACACTGCTTGCCCCAACACATTACAAAATTATCTTGCCCAGATCAGGATTAATCATCTATAATGCACACTTTTTACCAAAATATTTGGGCTCAAAAACTGTGGTGTGAATAATACACAAAATAATTGGGACAGCCAACATTAAAACCACACATTTTTCACAGGGTGGCTACAAACAAGCAGATATGAAATTCCCTGACTTTTCCAGGTTTTCCAGGACAAAATTTACATTTTTCCCTGACAATTATAAACTAAATAAACTAAGTAAAATAAAATACTACTGATATTCTTGTGTTATTTATGCCTAATTGGTAGGGATCTTGATTTTTCATAATTTTTTTTTTCTAAATTGGTGCCTATCTCCCCCCTCCGAAATTCACATTTTCATTTTAATGCCTTTCTGGGGAATATACCTAAATTTATACTTTCATGGCATTTTTAAAGTACTGTTTCAAATTTTAGGTCTCATGGGCTATGCCTCTTTGTGAGAGTTTGATACCTTGGAAGTTATTTTGACAAAGTTATTTTCCATACCCCTTTTTAATCTTACGGTAAGGGTTTTTAGATAAGGGGAGTTTTCCCGATATATACTGAAGGGTTCATACTGGGCAGCTCACCTACAAATTCTAAATCAATCAATCAATCTCACATTATATATACTGATATATTACGGTACCAAAAATTGGCATTATCTTTTTTTTTTTACTTTTTAGTGTTATATTTTCCAAAATTTGTGATTTTATTTTAGATTTTCCTGCCAAATATACCAAAACGTACACTTCCATTGTGCTTTTGAACTATCATTTTCATATGTAGCTCACATTGTCTACGTATTTTTGTGACAGTTTGATATGTTCAAACCGATTTTTAAGGAAGTTATTTTCCATTATTTCTCG